>NW_022436994.1:10715925-11315925 GCF_009761245.1 Sapajus apella
TCATGTGGGCACTTATTGCTATATATATTCCTCTAGAGACTGCTTTAAATGTGTCCCAGAGATTCTGGTATGTTGTGTCTTCATTCTCATTGGTTTCGAAGAACATCTTTATTTCTGTCTTCATTTCATTGTTTATCCAGTCAACATTCAAGAGCAAGTTGTTCAGTTTCCATGAAGCTGTGCGGTTCTGGGTTAGTTTTTGAATTCTGAGTTCTAACTTGATTGCACTGTGGTCTGAGAGACTGTTTGTTACGATTTCCGTTCTTTTGCATTTGCTGAGGAGTGATTTATTCCCAATTATGTGGTCAATTTTAGAGTAGGTGTGATGTGGTGCTGAGAAGAATGTATATTCTGTGGATTCGGGGTGGAGAGTTCTGTAAATGTCTATTAGGTTTGCTTGGTCCAGGTCTGAGTTCAAGTCCTGGATATCCTTGTTAATTTTCTGTCTGGTTGATCTGTCTAATGTTGACAATGGGGTGTTAAAGTCTCCCACTATTATTGTGTGGGAGTCTAAGTCTCTTTGTAAGTCAAGTCATTAAGAACTTGCCTTATGTATCTGGGTGCTCCTGTATTGGGTGCGTATATATTTAGGATTGTTAGCTCTTCTTGTTGCATTGATCCTTGTATGCGAGATGGGTTTCCTGGATACAGCACACCGATGGGTTTTGTCTTTTTATCCAATTTGCCAGTCTGTGTCTTTTGATTGGGGCATTTAGTCCATTTACATTTAGGGTTAATATTGTTATGTGTGAATGTGATACTGCCATTTTGGTGCTAGCTGGGTGTTTTGCCCTTTAGTTGAGCTGGTACTTGTTGTTCCTTTATATGTGTAGAGCCTCTTTCAGGAGCTCTTGTAGAGCTGGCCTGGTGGTGACGAAATCTCTGAGTACTTGCATGTTCCCACAGGATTTTATTTTTCCTTCACTGATGAAGCTTAGTTTGGCTGGATAGGAGATTCTTTGTTGAAAGTTCTTTTCTTTAAGGATGTTGAATATTGGCCCCCACTCTCTTCTGGCTTGTAGGGTTCCTGCTGAGAGATCTGCTGTGAGTCTGATGGGCTTCCCTTTATGGGTAACCCGACCTTTCTCTCTGGCTGCCCTTAGTATTTTCTCCTTCATTTCGACCCTGGTGAATCTGACGATTATGTGCGTTGGGGTTGCTCTTCTTGACGAATATCTTTGTGGTGGTCTCTGTATTTCCTGGACTTGAATGTTTGCCTGCCTTGCTAGGTTGGGGAAGTTTTCCTGGATAATATCCTGAAGAGTATTTTCCAGCTTGGATTCATTCTCTTCGTCGCATTCGGGTACGCCTATCAAACGTAGGTTAGGTCTTTTCACATAGTCCCACATTTCTTGGAGACTTTGTTCATTCCTTTTTACCCTTTTTTCTCTATTCTTGCCTTCCCGTTTTATTTCATTGAGTTGATCTTCGACCTCTGATATCCTTTCTTCTGCATGGTCAATCCGGCTGTTGAAACTTGTGCATGCTTCACGAAGTTCTCATGTTGTGTTTTTCAGCTCCATCAATTCACTTATATTTCTATTTTGTCCATTCTTGTTAGCATCTCGTCAAATCTTTTTTCAAGGCTCTTAGTTTCTTTGCATTGGGTTAGAACGTGTTCTTTTAGTTCACAGAAGTTTCTTACTACCCACCTTCTGAAGTCTGATTCTGTCATTTCATCACACTCGTTCTCCATCCAACCTTGTTCCCTTGCTGGTGAGGAGTTGTGATCCCTTGTAGGAGGAGAGGTGTTCTGGTTTCGGGTGTTTTCATCCTTTTTGCGCTGGTTTCTTCCCATCTTTAAGGATTTATCCACCTGTCAATTTTGTAGTTGCTGGCTTTCAGATTGGGTATCAAATCTTTCAGATTGACGTTCTGTTTGTTGATGATGAGGTTATGTCTGTTTCTTGGTTTTCCTTCTGACAGTCTGGCCCCTCTGCTGTAGGTCTGCTGAGGTTCACTCCAGGCCCTGCTTGCCTGGGGTTCACCTGCAGCAGCTGCTGAACAGCAAGGGTTGTTTCCAGTTTTCTTCTTCTGCTATCTTTGTCCCAGAAGGATACCCGCCTAGTGTCAATCTGATCTCTCTTTTATGAGGAGTCTTTTTGGACATATAGGGGTCAGGGAGCTGCTTGAGGAGACGGTTTCTTCTTTATAGGAGTTCAAATAGTGAGCTGTGAGCTCTGTTGTTGTTCATTCAGAGCTGCTGGGCAGGTACTTTTAGGTCTGCTGCAGCAGAACTCATAAACTGCTTTTTGTTCCCAGGTGCTCTGTCCCAGGGATTTGGGGCTTTATTTATGAGTTTCTGTTATGCTGCCGCCTTTTTTTTTTTTTTTTTCCTTCAGACCTGCCCAGCCCAGCAAGGAGGCAGCCTAGTCACTGTCGGCCTATAGCAGCTTTGCTGGGCTGCTGTGGGCTCTGCCCCGCTGCCGAGTGAACTTCCCTGCAGTCCTGTTTATATGGGTGTAGTTAGAACTGCTTTGGCGATGGTGGCCCGCCTCTGTTGAGGCGGAGTCTCTTTGCTGTGGCGGGTTGCCTTGGCAACGTCGGGCTGCCTCAGCAATGGCGGGCTGCCTCGGTAATGGCGGACGCCCCTCCCCCACAGAGCTGGACTGTCCCGGGTTCAGCTGCGCTTGCTGTGAAACTCTCAATCCAGAGTTTCTGGTTGCTGTTCTTTTGTGGGGGTGGGGCCAGCCGAGCCTGATCGCCTGGCTCCCTGCCTCAGAGCCTTTTTTAAGTTGGTGTTCCAGTCGCCTGTTGAAGAGGCCCCGGGGTCTGTTTGTTTTCCCCTGCGGCCACTCACTGCGCTGGCTTAAACAGCGGCACTGAAGTTTGTGTCGCTTTTTTTTTTTTTTTTTTTTTCCCCTGGAATCTACTGTCCTGGTTCTCTGCTCAGTCCCCTTTTTGAACCGGCGAATGGGTGAATTCCCGTGGCTCCAATCACCAGCCAAAAGGGCACCCGGACCGGTGTATTTTGTACGGAGAACCGCAGCTCCGGGGCGCCGACAAAGCAGCCGCATGGGGCAAAGCAGCGGCGCTGGCCGGCACAGCCGCGCTGGCCGAAACAGCCGCTCTGGCGACCGTGGAGCTCCTCCGCCCGGGAATTTCCTAGTCTGTGGGCAATAAAAACGCGGCGTCCACTCACCCTCTGCGCTTTCACTGGGAGCTGCAATCCTGAGCTGTTCCTAAACGGCCATCTTGGATCGTCCTCAGGACTTCTAAGCACCAGCCCTTGGTTCACCCTGTCCACCTTGCCACCCTTCCTAAGATTGGTTGTGTTCCAGATGGTGGCTACTTCAAGGGCTTGGGGGCTGGAGCTTACAGCTGACCCATAGTAGGACATGGGGCACGAGAGAGAAGTAAACCCTTACAAGCCCCTAAGATGAGGGGCTGTTACTCCATCCTAACCTAGTGCACCCTACTGTTAACAGTGATTGAGAGGTTTATTCCAGGAGTGCAAAGGTGGTTATCAGGAAATTCTGGAATTTTTGTTTTAAAGTTCTGGGGTACATGTGCAGAATGTGCAGGTTTATTACATAGGTATATACGTGCCATGGTGAAAGGCTGTGTCCATCGACCCCTCATCTACAGTAGGTATTTCTCCCAGTGCTCTCTCTCCCTTAGCCCCCCAGCCCCTAACAGGCCCCAGTGTGTGAGATGTTCCCCTCCCTGTGTCCATGCATTCTTACTGTTCAACTCCCACTTATGAGTGAGAACATGCAGTGTTTGATTTTGTTCTTGTGTTAGTTTGCTGAGAATGATGGTTTCCGGCTTCCTCCATGTCCCTGCAAAGGCATGAACTCATCCTTTTTTTATGGCTGTATAGTATTCCCTGGTGTATATATGTCACATTTCCTTTATCCAGTCTATCATTGATGGGCATTTGGATTGGTTCCAAGTCTTTGTTATTGTGAACAGTGCCACGATGAACATATGTGTGCATGTATTTTTATAGTAGAATGATTTATAAACCTTTGGGTATATAGCCAGTAATGGGATTGCTGGGTCAAATGGTATTTCTAGTTCTGGATCCTTGAGGAATTGCCACACTGTCTTCCACAATGGCTGAACTAATTTACACTCCCACCAATAGTGAAAAAGCATTGCTATTTCACCACATCCTCTCCAGCATCTGTTGTCTCCTGATTTTTTAATGATCGCCATTCTAACTGGCATAAGATGGTATCTCATTGTGGTTTTGATTTGCATTTCTATAATGACCAGTGATGATTAGCTTTTTTTCATACGTTTGTTGGCTGTATAAATGTCTTCTTTTGAGAAGTACCTGTTCATATCCTTTGCCCACTTTTTGATGGGGTTGTTTTTTTCTTGTAAATTTAAGTTCTTTGTAGATTCTGGACATTAGCCCTTTGTCAGATGGATAGGTTGCAAAGATTTTCTCCCATTCTGTAGGTTGTCTGTTTATTCTGATGATAGTTTCTTTTGCTGTGCAGAAGCCTTTTAGTTTAATTAGATCCCATTTGTCAATTTTGGCTTTTGTTGCTTTAGTCATGAAGTCTTTGCCCATGCCTATGTCCTGAATGATATTGCCTGGGTTTTCTTCTAGGGTTTTTATGGTTTTAGGTCTTACATTTAAGTCTTTAATTCATCTTGAGTTAATTTTTGCATAAGGTGTAAGGAAGGGATCCAGTTTCAGCATTCTGCATATGGCTAGCCAGTTTTCCCAACACCATTTATTGAATAGGGAGTCCTTTCCTCATTGCTTGTTTTTGTCAGGTTTGTCAAAGATCAGATGGTTGCAGATGTGTGATATTATTTCTGAGGCCTCTGTTCTGTTTCATTGGTCTGTATGTCTGTTCTGGTACCAGTACTATGCTGTTTTTGTTGCTGTAGCCTTGTAATGTAATTTAAAGTCAGGTAGTGTGATGCCTCCAGCTTTGTTCTTTTTGCTTAGGATTTTCTTGGCTATATGTGGGCTCTCTTTTGGTTCCATATGAAATTTAAAGTAGTTTTTCCAATTTTCTGAAGAAAGTCAATGGTAGCATTGAATCTACAAATTACTTTAGGCAGTATGGCCATTTCCATGATATTGATTCTTCCTATCCATGAGCATGGAATGTTTTTCCATTTGTTTGTGTTCTCTCTTATTTTCTTGAGCAGTGGTTTGTAGTTCTCCTTAAAGAGGCCCTTCAGGCCGGGCGCGGTGGCTCAAGCCTGTAATCCTAGCACTTTGGGAGGCCGAGGCGGGTGGATCACGAGGTCAAGAGATCGAGACCATCCTGGTCAACATGGTGAAACCCCGTCTCTACTAAAAATAGAAAAAATTAGCTGGGCATGGTGGTGCATGCCTGTAATCCCAGCTACTCAGGAGGCTGAGGCAGGAGAATTGCCTGAACCCAGGAGGCGGAGGTTGCGGTGAGCCGAGATCATGCCATTGCACTCCAGCCTGGGTAACAAGAGCAAAACTCCGTCTCAAAAAAAAAAAAAAAAAAAGGCCCTTCACATTCCTTCAAGTTGTATTCCTAGGTATTTTATTCTCTTTGTAGCAATTGTGAATGGGAGTTCACTTATGATTTGGCTCTTTGTCTGTTATTGGTGTATAGGAATGCTTGTGATTTTTGCACATTGGTTTTGTATACTGAGACTTCGCTGAAGTTGCTTATCAGCTTAAGGAGATTTTGGGCTGAGATGATGGGGTTTTCTAAATACACAGTGATGTTATCTGCAAACAGAGATAATTTGACTTTGTCTTTTCCTAATTGAATACCCTGTATTTTTTTCTCTTGCCTGATTGCCCTGGCCAGAACTTCGAATGCTATGTTGAATAGAAGTGGTGAGAGAGGGCATCCTTGTCTTGTGCCAGTTTTCAAAGGGAATGCTTCCAGTTTTTGTCCATTCAGTATGATATTGGCTGTGGGTTTGTCATAAATAGCTCTTATTATTTTGAGATACATTCCATCAATACCTAGTTTATTGAGAGTTTTTAGCATGAAGGGCTGTTGAGTCTTGTTGAAGGCCTTTTCTGCATCTATTGAGATAATCATGTGGTTTTTATTATTGGTTCTATGTGATGGATTACATTTATTGATTTTTATATGTTGATCCAGCCTTGCATCCCAGGGATGAAGCCAACTTGATTGTGGTGGATAAGCTTTTTGATGTGCTGCTGGATTCAGTTTGTCAGTATTTTACTGAGCATTTTTGCATTGATGTTCATTAGGGATATTGGCCTGAAATCTTCTTCTGTTGTTGTGTCTCCGCCAGGTTTTGGTATCAGGATGATGCTGGCCTCTTAAAATGAGTTAGGGAGGATTCCCTCATTTTCCATTGTTTGGAATAGTTTCAGAAGGAATGGTACCAGCTCCTCTTTGTACCTCTGGTAGAATTCGGCTCTGGTCCTGGACTTGTTTTGATTGGTAGGCTGTTAATTGTTGCCTCAATTTCAGAACTTGTTATTGGCCTATTCAGGGATTCAACTTCTTCCTGGTTCAGTTCTGGGAGGGTGTATGTGTCCAGGAATTGATCCATTTCTTCCAGATTTTCTAGTTTGTTTGTGTAGAGGTGTTTATTCTCTGATGGTAGTTTGTCTGTGGGATTGGTGGTGATATCTTATTTTTTATTGCATCTATTTGGTACTTCTCTCTTTTCTTCTTTATTAGTCTGGCTAGCAGTCTGTTTCGTTGATCTTTTCAAAAAACCAGCTCCTGGATTCATTGATTTTTTTTTTTTTTTTTTTTTAGGGTTTTTTTTTTTTGTCTCTGCCTCCTTCAGTTCTGCTCTGATCTTTATTTCTTGTCTTCTGCTGGCTTTTGAATTTGTTTGCTCTTCTTTCTCTAGTTCTTTTAATTGTGATGTTAGGGTGTCGATATTAGATCTTTCCTGCTTTCTCTTGTGGGCATTTAGTGCTATAAATTTCCCTCTACACACTGCTTTAAATGTGTTCCAGAGATTCTGGAATGTTGTGTCTTTGTTATCATTGGTTTCAAAGAACATCTTTGTTTCTGCCTTAATTTCATTATTAACCCAGTAATATACACCCAATACAGGAGAGCCCAGATTTGTAAAGCAACTTCTGCTTTTTGTTTTTGTTTTTTTTGCTTTCCACTTGCTTGGTAAATATCCTTCCATCCCTTTATTTTGAGCCTATGTTTGTCTTTGCATGTGAGATGGGTCTCCTGAATACAGCACATTGGTGGGTCTTGGCTCTTTATCCAATTTGCCAGACTGTGTCTTTTAATTGGGGCATTTACCTCATTAACATTAAAGTTAATATTGTTCTGTGTCAATTTGATCCTGTCATTATGATGGTAGCTGGTTATTTTGGCCATTAACTGATGCAGCTTCTTCCTGCCGTTGATGGTCTCTACACTTTGGTATGTTTTTGCAGTGGCTGGTACCAGTTGTTTCTTTCCATGTTTAGTGCTTCCTTTAGGAGCTCTTGTAAGGCAGGCCTGGTGGTGACAAAATCTCTAAGCATTTGCTTGTCTGTAAAGGATTTTATTTCTCCTTTGCTTATGAAGCTTAGTTTGGCTGGATATGAAATTCTGGGTTGAAAATTCTTTAAGAATGTTGAATATTGGCCCCCACTCTCTTCTGACTTTTGTAGGGTTTCCACAGAGAGATTTGCTGTTAGTCTGATGGGCTTTCCTTTGTGGGTAACCCGACCTTTCTCTCTGGCTGCCCTTAACATTTTTTCCTTTATTTCAACCTTAGTGAATCTGATGATTATGTGTCTTGGGGTTGCTATTCTTAAGCAATATCTTTGTGGTAGTCTCTGAATTTCCTGAATTTGAATGTTGGCCTGCCTTGCTAGGTTGGGGAAGTTCTCCTGGATAGTATCCTGGATAATATCCTGAAGAGTGTTTTCCAACTTGGTTCCATTCTCCCCATCACTTTCAGGTACACTGATCAAAGGTAGATTTGTTCCTTTCACATAGTTCCATATTTCTTGGAGGCTTTGCTCGTTTCTTTTCACTCTTTTTTCTATCATCTTGTATTCTCCCTTTATTTCATTGAGTTGATCTTCAGTCTCTGATATCCTTTCCTTCACTTGATTGATTCAGCTGTTGATACCCGCATATGCTTCACGAAGTTCTCGTGCTATTTTTCAGCTCCATCAGGTCATTTATGTTCTTCCCTAAACTGGTTATTCTAATTAGCAGCTCCTTTTAATCTTTTTAGCTTCCTTGCGTTGGATAAGAATATGCTCCTGTAGCTTATAGGAGTTTGTTATTACCCACCTGCTGAAGTCTACTTCTGTCAATTCGTCAAACCCATTCCGTGTTCAGTTTTGCTCCTTTGCTGGCAAGGAGTTGTGATCCTTTGGAGAAGAGGTGTTCTGGTTGTTGGAATTTTCAGCCTTTTTTGCGCTGGTGTCTCCCCATCTTCATGGATTTATCTGCTTTTGGTCTTTGATATTAGTGATCTTTGGATGGGGTCTCTGAGTGGACCTCCTTTTTGTTGATGTTGATGCTATTCCTTTGTTTGTTAATTTTGCTTCTAACAGTCTGGCCCCTCTGCTGCAGGTGTGCTGGAGGTCCACTCCAGACCCTGTTTGCCTGGGAATCACCAGCGGAGGCTGCAGAACAGCAAAGATTGCTACCTGTTCCTTTGGAAGCTTCGTCCCAGAGGGGCACCTGCCAGATGCTAGCCAGAGCTCTCCTGTATGAGGTAACTGTTGGCCCCTACTGGGAGGTGTTTCCCAGTCAGGATATACAGGAGTCAGGGACCCACTGGAGGAGACAGTCTGTCCCTTATCAGAGCTTGAATGCTGTGCTGGGAGAGCTTACCTCTGCTGAAGCTATGCTCACAGTCACCCCTTCCCCCAGGTACTCTGTCCCAGGGAGATGAGGGTTTTATCAGTAAGCCCATGACTGGGGTTGCTGCCTTTTTTTCAGAGATGCCATGCTCACAGAGGAGGAATCTAGACAGGCAGTTTGGCCGCAGAGGCCTTGCTGAGCTGCAGTGGGCTCCACCCAGTTCAAACTTCCCTGCAGGTTTGTTTACACTGTGAGGGGAAAACCACCTACTCAAGCCTCAGCAGTGGTGGACGCCCCTCCCCCCACCAAGCTCAGTCTTCCCAGGTTGACCTCAGACTGCTGTGCTAGCAGCAGGAATTTCAAGCCAGTGGATCTTAGCTTGCTGGGTTCCGTGAGAGTGGGACCCACCAAGCCAGACCACTTATCCCCTTGGCTTCAGTCCCCCTTCCAGGGAAGTGAAGGGTTTTACCTCGCTGGCATTCCAGATACCACTGGGGTATGAAAAAAAAAAAAAACTCCTGCCACTAGCTCGGTGTCTGCCCAAATTGCTGCCCAGTTTTGTGACTGAAACTCAGGGCCTTGGTGGCGTGGGCACCAGAGGGCATCTCCTGGTCTGTTGGTTGCGAAGACTGGGAAAAGCACAGTATCTGCGCTGGAATGCAACGTTCTTCCTGGTACAGTCTCTCATGGCTTCCCTTGGCTAGGGGAGAAAAATCCCCTGACTCCAAATTTTCTCCTGCAGCTTCCTCATCTCTCACATTTAGATGCCATTGTGGGGTTATTAATTGGCCTAATTTCAGTACTGTTGTGTGTCAGGAAATAGGAAGGCCAGAAAAGTAGGGGAGAGAGAAGGGAATGGCCGATCAGTGGAGCAGTTGGAAGACACACATTTGTCAATTATGTTTACCCCAGGTGGTGAAGGGGCCAAGTGGTGGGGTGAAGGTTCAGGCTCACCACTGAGCCCCCTTTGAACATAGGCAGGGGGTGGGGTGGCTTCCCACTAGAACACATGGGCCCCACTGATACCATAGGAGTGGGGGGAGTTGTTTCTCCTGGATCAGGGTGAAAGTCTAGGCTCCCAATATAGCCTCCAGTGACACCATGGGAGTGGCCCTCATCACCATCTTGCAGGGATAGAAGTCCCACACTCCCTACTGGGCTAGCTTTGACATGGCTCCAGCAGGGGATGGGGAGGCCTCATTACAACAGGCAAAGGAAAAGGTCTAGGCTCCCCACTTGGCCTTTGCTGATGAGGCTGTGGGGTTTGGGCCATGGGTTTTCCATGGTGTTTGCATAGAGTAGGGCAGTTACTGTCTGAGAGCTCTCCATCTTTCTAGGTTGCCCTGTCCTGATCCTTTGGCTAGAGATACCAGGCTTTGCTTAGCTGTCGGCTCCTATTGGTGTTTCTGGGGTACCAATTTCTCCAGCGCTCAATCTGAGCTATATGAGGCAAAAGAAAACCCAGGTAAGTCAATGCTGTGTTATTCCTTGGGTACTGAAGTTCCTAGCCAGTCAGTCTTCTCATCTTTCATAGTTGTCTCATGTTTGTTTTATGTAAGTCCAGGCTGCACTTAGTGGGAGGAATAGGGATAAGTGTGTCTACTCCTTGTCTCTTCGACTTTGTTTTGAATAGTGAATTTTCTAAAAATGTCCTAGAAAGTCAAACTATGGCTTGGTGCAGTGGCTCATGCCTGTAATCCCAGCACTTGGGGAGGCTAAGGTGGGTGGATCGCTTGAGGCCAGGAGTTCGAGACCAGCCTAGGCAACATGGTGAAACCCTGTCTGAAAAAAACAAAGCCCAAAATATTGCTACTCATTAACAATGCACCTGGTTACCCAAGAACTCGGATGGAGATGTACAAGGAGATGAATATTTTCATGCCTGCTAACATAGTATCTATTCTGCAGCCCATGGATCAAGGTGTACTTTTGATTTTCAAGACTTATTATTTAAGAAATACATTTTATGATTCTCCTGATGGTTCTGGGCAAAGTCAGTTGAAAACCTTTTGGAAAGGATTCACCATTTTAGATGCCATTAAGAGCATTTGATTCATGGGAGGAGGTCAAAATATCAACATTAATAGGAGCTTGGAAGAATAAGAGGGTTTCAAGACTTAAGAGGAGGAAGGAACTGCAGATAGGGTGAAAATAGCAAGAGAATTAGAAGTGGAGGATCCTGGAGATGTGACTGAATTGCTGTAATCCCAGGATCAAACTTGTGTGGATCAACAGTTGCTTCTCATGGACGAACAAAGAGAATGATTTCTTGAGATGGAATCTACTCCTGGTGAAGATGCTGTGAACATTGTTGAAATGACAACAAAAGATTTAGAATATTCCATAAACTTACCATTGGCAGGGTTCGAGAGGATCGACTCCTAATTTTGAAAAGTTCTACTGTGGGTAAATGCTGTCAAACAGCATCATATGCTACAGAGGAATCTTTCATGAAAGAAGAGTTAATCCATGCAGCAAACTCCACTGTTGTCTTAAGAAATTGCCACATTTACACCAGGCTTCAGCAACCACCACCCTGATCAGTCAGCAGCCATCAACATTGAGGCAAGACTGTCCACCAGCAAAAAGATTATGACTCAAAGAATGGTTGTTAGAATTTCTTAGCAGTAAGGTATTTAAAAATTATCTTTTCCTACCCTCCTCTGACATGTAAAAGTATTTTTAAATTAATATGTGTACATTATTTTTTAGGCATAATACTATTGCTCACTTAAAAAAACTATAGTGTAAACCATTTTATATGCACTGAAAAAGCAAAAAATTCATGTGACTTGCTTTCTTGTGGTATTTGGTTTATTGCAGTGGTCTGGAACTGAACCCATAATATTTCTGAGGTATGCCTGTATTCAAAAAGCTGAGTGAAACCCCAATAAATCCGTGATAGGACAGACTTCTGAAAACTAAAGACAAAGAAAAAAGCGTGAAAGTGTCAAGAAAGAAATGACATCTTACCTATAGGGAAAAGTAACACAAATGACAGATTTCTCTTTGTAAACCATGGAGGCAAGAAGGAAGTGGGACCAATTATTTTAGAGTGCTAAAAGAACTGTCAGCTGGTGGCTGAGCACAGTGGTGCACGCCTGTAATCCTAGCACTTTGGGAGGCCAAGGTGAGTGGATCACTTCAATTCAGGAGTTTGAGACCAGCCTGGTTAACATGGCAAAATTCTGTCTCTACTAAAAATAAAAAAAATTAGCTAGGCATGGTGGCCTGTGCCTGTAATCTCAGCTACTTGGGAGGCTAAGGCATGAGAATTGCTTGAAAGCAGGAGGTGGAGGTTGCAGTGAGCCAAGATCCTGCCACCGCACTCCAGCCTGGGCAACAGAGTGAGACTGCCTCAAAACAAAACTGTCAACTCCAAATTCTGTATCTGGTGAAATGTTCCTTCAGGAATGAAGGGGTAAGACGTTCTTGGATGATGAAAAACTAACATAATATGTTGAATGGGTCTACCCTGTAGACCTTGAATAAACCTACCCTAATGGAAGGTCTTGAACCAGAAACGTTTAAAAAAAAAAAGTCTTGGAATGTCAGGAAGAATGACAGAAACAGCAAAAAATGGGTAAATACAATAGACTTTTTCCTTCTTGTGTTTTCTAAATTACTTGGTAGTGAAAGCAAAATTGTCTGATGTGGATCTCAATGTACATAGCAGATATATTTAAGACAATTATCAATAGAGTGGGGAGGGGATGGACAAGAGAGTTAAGTTTTCTACATTTCACTCAAATTGGTAAAATGCTGACATCAACAGATCTTTATATGGCAGTGAAGCAGTTCTGTATCTCAACTGTCTTGGTAGGGTTACAGGAAGATAAGATGGCATAAAATGATATATGCTGTGCAAAAATCAATTTCCTGTAGTTATGTAAGATGAATCTGTACTGTCTTTTCAATTCCCTGTAAGTCTATAACTAGTGCAGAATCAAAAGCTTTAAAAAGTGTAGGATGACAGTGTTGAATATGCTGCTTTAAAAGGGACACACAGTTATAGTGGCTTAGATTAAAAAGGGAGGACAAGGATGAGATGATAATCCTCTCCCCTGACCAATTCCAGTTGAGGATTAAACATCTCTCTTCCCAAATATTTTCATTTATCTTCTAGGTATACTTCTCTTACAATTTATTAGAAAGCTAGTTACTTAATAACAGAGATAACTAAAGAGATACTAATTTTCATGGAAACTCATCACAGTGTATTGAAACTGATACTTTTGTGCTACTAACATTTAGTAAAAATAGTTTTAGTAAATAAAATCTCCACTTATTTCAGTGAAAATGGCAAGGAGAAAATGTAATCAAGTCATAAGATTATCCTGCTATGTGAAATACGCTGCTCCCCAAAGGACTGTGGCAAGATTGATTTTAAATAGAAAATATCTCCGATTTTAAATATATTTAGATTATAATTGCCTGGGAATTGGCAAACTTTCTCATTTCCATAAAGGGCCAGATACTAAATACCTTAGGCTGTACAGGCTTTCAGATATCTCTGTCACAACTATTCACCCGTGCAGTGTAGCGTGAAGGCATCCACAAACAAAACAAACACATAGGTGTGGCTGTTCCAATAAAACCTCACCAAACAGGCAGCACAGGCCACACACAGTATGCTGCCCCCTGCACTAGCTCATCTCAGGTTACCTGTCCTCTAGTTAGTAAAAAAGAAATCCAAAATTAAATTACACAAAAGTCATTCTTAAAAATTACTGTGTTTTGGACATTAAAATGGGGCCAAAGGTAGAATCCACTGAGATCAAAGTTCTTGACAAGCAGTCAGGAAACCTGAATGATTCTGTCCTTTGTGCTGCCAGTAACTAGCTGTGAGCTCTTGGGCAAATCACATATTCTCTCAGCTTCCATTACAGCATCTCTAATTTGAAAAAGTAGAGGAGGGATTCCTTCCAATTTTGCTATTATAAATTTCAGTTCAGCAAGCTTACTCCCACTGTTACCAATAAAAGTTTCAAAAGACTCATTTAAATAATTTACAACATAGTTCTGGTTAGACATGATGAGCTAAAAATGAGAGTTGGAGTATTAAAAGCAAAAAAAAAAAAAAAAAAAAAAAAAGTATCCAAAAAACATGAAATACCCAGGGATAAAGTTAATGGATATACAGGATCTCTGCATTGAAATCTGTAAAACACTGCTGAGAAAAAATGAAGTAAATGGAAAAACATGTTTAATGGATTGGGTGACTTAATGTTGTTAAAGTATTAAGTCGATTTATAGATTCAGTGAATCCTAGTCAAAATGCACAAATCTTTTTCTGGGAGTAGTGTTAGAGATTGACAGACTTTATTTGGAAATGCAAAAGACCTAGAATAAACAAAGCTATTTGCAGAAAAAGAAATTAGAATGTCTGTTTTACCTGAGCTCAAGACTTACCAAGTTTTCACAAAAAGATAAACAGAATGGAACAGAAAACTAGATCCACAGATATATGGTCAAATTTTTTCACGCAAGGGCACCAAAACAATTTAATGGTGGAAGGAGAATCTTTGACAAGTGGTGCTGGAACCACTAAACATTCAGTAGAATGTTCAAAGGTACTTAATGCCTACCTACTTCATGGCATATAAAAATACTAATTCAAGGTGAATAACAAACTTGAATATTTGCTACAACTATTATACTCCTAAGAAAAATAAAACAGTATTTTCATTAGCTTGGGGTACGTAACGACTTCTTAAAGAGCACACAGAAAGCATTAACTGTAAAACAAAAACTGATAAAAGTGGATTTCACTAAAACTAAACCCTTCTCAACAGGTATATGGAAAAAACAAGCCATAGAGTGGGAAAAGATATTTGTGATACATCAATCTGACAATCCTTTATGTCCAGAATGCACAAAGGAATCTTACCCAATTAAAAGGAAAAAAACACATGAAAAGTACTCTCTATTAGTCATCAGGCAAATGCAAATTAAACCACCATGAGATACCACCACATACCCTGGAGCATGGTTAAAATGAAAAAGAGGGACAATACCAAATGTCAGCAGGGATGTAAAAAACAACCAGAGTACAATGTGCTGGCAGGAATGGAAAATAGCAGTGGTTTTAGAAAACCGTTGGGCAGTTTCTTAAAAAGTTAAATATACAGCTACCATAAGACCTAGCAGTTCTACCCCTAGCTTTTTAACCCAAGAGAAATGAAAACATGTCCACAAATATCCCTGCACAAGAATTTTTGTATTTAGAATAGCTCCAAAGTGAAACAGCTCAGGGGTACATGAACAGAAGGATAGCTACGTAAACTATCATGCATTCAAATAGCACAAAACAATAAAAAGGAACAAACCAGGCTGAGCATGCTGGCTCACACCTCACAGCACTTTGGGAGGTCAAAGTGGGTGTATCACTTGAGGTCAGGAGTTCAAGACCAGCCTGACTAACATGGCAAAACCCTGTCTCTAATTAGCCGGGTGTGATGGTGCATACCTTTAATACCAGCTACTTGGGAGGCTGAGGCAGGAGAATTGTTTGAACCCAGGAGGTGGAGGTTGCAGTGAGCCGAGATTGTGTCATTGCACTCCAGCCTGGGCAACAAGAGTGAAACTCCCATCTCAAAAAAAACCAAAAAAGGAACGAACTGCTGATACAAGCACCGACACAGATGAATCTTAAAGACATCATGCTGAGTTACATGAGGCAAATGGTGCATGCTGTATGATTCCAGCTGTATGAGTTTGGGGATAAGGAAAACGAATCTGCAACAGAACAGGAGTGTGGTTAAAGGAGTGGACGTTTGTCAAGCTTGATTAGACTGTATGCATTTAGATCTCTACATTTCATATGTAAATTATATCCCTCTTCTCTCCAAGACACAACAATAGTGATTAAAACTCTTGAGGTTAAGATTAAGGTGTTCAATCTAGCTTTTTAAATTCTGTAACAAATCAAATGTACAAGGTGGCCAATCTTGGACAATAAATACAATACATGGCTATTTTTCATTTTTATCAATTCAAATTGAGGTATGAGTTTAAAATGTATTTTTGATTAGTTTGCTGATGCTAGTCATCTTTCCCCATCTATGTTGGTTCCATGGATTGGTACTTATTTCTTCTAAACATGCGTAGGCCTCTATGGACTGAGCCACGTACCATCCCCATTACTGAGAACTATAATTCACAGTCTGACATTCTCTAAGTGATCTTTATAACCCTTTAATACATTTCTCTTCTAAACTGAGGTTAGCTGGAAAAGTTTGAGATTCAACAATGAGCATCTGCCCTTCATCTACACCACTACTAGAGAAAGGTATTAATTACCTCTTAGTTTTCATGTGAAAACAATAAAACATAAGATCAAATGTGATTTCCCAACTAAAACTACTTGTAAATTTTGCATATTTCATAAACACCTCATCACACCAAAATATTGAATTATAGTTAAAACTGGATTTCTAAACCATGAATAAAACCCAAAAGTACTATTTAGTCCTTCATAAATTTGATAGAAAAAAATGAATGTTAACAGCTTTAGATAAGTGTAGTGCTAGCTGGCAGTCATTAATAGATTGTTTGGCCTAATATTATGAAGGCTTTTCATGCTCTGTTTAACACATAAACCAAAAAATGCCAATTTACCTTTACAAGTATATTCTGAAGGGCTTTTTTAAAAAGCATCCTATGACTCTACTTAGGGCACAACAGCAGCTAAGGATATGCAGCAAACTTAAGTGGCCGCTAAAAACATTTTTCACAAATACAGCAATTAAATATTTTGAATATAAAATGGTTTTGAAAAAGCCCAAATGATTCTGATTTTAAAACCTGATGACAGATTCATCTCATCAAGTACAAACATGTCGTTCAACGGTGGGTATTTTTTCCTGGTCACCTCCTCCCTATTTTCTCGGAGAGATACTTATACAAATTATACTGTGTTTTACTTCTTCCAAGACTTACCTGAGGCTCAACACTGTGTCCATGGGTATTCATTAAAAACTCTTATCACTGTGGTACCATTTCTTCTGCTTTTTAGAGCTTGTTTAGAATGCTAGATTCCAAGAAACTGTATAAATAAAGCCAATTTAGTGAGAAAACAGTGAAACCTGGCTGTCTGAACTGCCTGAATTTCACCTAATGGTGGAATGAGCACTCCCAGGTGCTTTGACCGGTTTACACAGCAGGCCTGGGTGAGATTACTGACTTTGTAAATGTCTGACATTTACACATATTTGTGCATTTACTGCACATACTTTAAAATAGGGGTTAAGTGCTGTCATTTTCATGATTTTGACAGCTGAGAAACTATGCTAGGGAGAGAGCTTTGTATGACACCCTAATCAGACCATGAAGGGACAGGTCTGAGTTGTTCATAGTGCAGAGCAAGGCATGGCTACAGGTGACAGGCAAATATTTAATGCACTGAGCCTAATAAAAGATAAATAAGGACTCTCAGACTTGTGTGTGTGAAAGGATAGTTACGTTACGGTGTTTGGCATACACTTTTACATTTTTTAATAGGACTTTACTGGTCACTGTGGGGCCTAGATACAACTGAACTGTTCAATCCTAATCAAATGAAACTATTAGTACATTCTTATAAATCTTTTTGGGACAAAGTGCTTCCCTTACAAAATCCAGTGTAAATATTTTTTGGGCAAAGTAAATGTTTATAAATATTGGCATTTTATAACTTTCCTAGCATAGCTTGAGGACTGATAAGAAACTCAACAGAAACGGAGGCCCAATGGTTGGCATGAAGACTCTCTCTCTGCCCTAGGAGATTTTACTCACTTTGGGACAAAAAACAATATAGTAGCATCTTTTCACTGACCAAGGTAACCAGAGTGTTGATCAGATCACACTGATACCTACAGTGGCCAAAATTAAATGAGAAGCACGGTGCGTGTGTGCAAGGAAGTGGCAGGGGTACAGCATGTTAGAGCAGATGCATGTGAGTGTGCTGTGATGAAGGAAGCAGCCGAACAGCTGACAATTAAACCCAGAATAATTTCAGAGGTAAAAAATTACCACCTCTCTTACTAGTGTCATTGAAAAAAAAAATTAGGGTTTTCCACTGATAGGTTACACACATTGAGGCAAAAACACACAGAAGCCAAATCAAGTCAACATAAAGCAGTAAGAAAATATAAAAATAGCCGGGCGCGGTGGCTCAAGCCTGTAATCCCAGCACTTTGGGAGGCCGAGGCGGGTGGATCACGAGGTCAAGAGATCGAGACCATCCTGGTCAACATGGTGAAACCCCGTCTCTACTAAAAATACAAAACATTAGCTGGGCATGGTGGCATGTGCCTGTAATCCCAGCTACTCAGGAGGTTGAGGCAGGAGAATTGCCTGAACCCAGGAGGCGGAGGTTGCAATGAGCCGAGATCGCGCCATTGCACTCCAGCCTGGGTAACTAGCGAAACTCCGTCTCAAAAAAAAAAAAGAAAATATAAAAATAAGACATTATCAAACTTTAGTAAATGTTATTCTAGGTCTCGAAAATATAGATGTCTATAGATAAAGATTTGTTTTTGGGAAAACAAATCTAAAGTAAAAATATCAATTTTAGAAAAGATACTAACATATGCAGATATAGATAACACATAAATAATGCAAGAGATTTACAGAAATGTAGTTTTGGCACTTTTACTTGGATTTTTTGAAGAAAGTGAATACAAATATCATTGTACACAAATTCTCATTCTGAAGAAACAGGATGTAGAATTAAAAGGTGCAAACATCTCCCTTCTTAAAAATAACATTGAACGGATAACTGTACCTGTTAAATCTCCTGGTTGGCAACTTTTAAAATCTGGCTTCCACCTAACTCCACAAATTTGACAGTTATTTTTGTTTGTGTAAGTGATACTGGTTATCCACTTCCAGTATACCATTCGGCCTGAGGTCCATAAATAATATTTTCAGTGTAGAAATCTTGAAATACTACTGCTCAGTAGATAAATTCTCCTGGAATTTCTTGTAGTAAAGGTTCCTCAAATTTAAATCGTTTGGAAATGGCCTTTTGCTCCATGTTCTCTTTTTCAGACTGTCTGCATTGTCCTAGAGTATATGAAGTAACTACAATTAACTCTTCGGTTACAATGGATTCCTTGGTTTCTGCTTTGTCAGTATCTGAATTAATTTCAGGCACAGAATGACCTTGGAGGGCATTTGCTTCTTCTTCTGCCTTTTCCATCCTGAAAGAAACCTCCTGAATATTACCCTGTGTCAACCAGGGGTGCTTTAGACATTCTTCAGCAGTGGCTCGATCTCTGTAAAGATACACGTGTTAAGACATGTTAGAACTTCAATTAAAATTAGAGCATAAGGTACTGTATTTTGGGAAGTATGAAAAGCTGGCAAAAGTCTTACTGTGATTCCTGAATAAAACTATTAGTTTTGGAGTTTGGGTATAATTTTCCAAAATGTTGAAATATTTTAAGTTATCCCTGAAATGCTCTCTAGAGACACCAAGAGCAGATGAGAAGTATCTGCTAGAGTTTAGCTGTCAAAATTTCACTGTCAATTTCTACTCACCATGAATTATAAGTGCCATTTACTGCCATGACACATTTGTAATAATACAATTTTGCTAATTAATATTTAAATCCTGTTACATGGAGGTATAGTTCACTCTTTTTTTTTTTTTTTTTTTTTTTTAAGATGGAGTCTTGCTCTGTTGCCAGTATGGAGTACAGCGGCGCAATCTCAGTTCACTGCAACCTCCGCCTCCTGGGTTCAAGCGATTCTTCCGCCTTAGCCTCCCAATTAGCTGGGACCACAGACACGTGCCACCATGCCCAGCTAATTTTTGTATTTTTAGTAGAGACAGGGTTTCACCATGTTGGCCAGGATGGTCTCGATCTCTTGACCTCATGATCCGCCCACCTTGGCCTCCCAAAGTGCTGGGATTATAGGCCACTGCACCCAGCCATGGTTCACATTTTCTAAAAATATTTTCGTTTTTGCCCCCTTTTCTTTCAACAGATATATTAAGCCAAGGGTTTCATCTAGTTTTATGTCAACATTTTTGTGTTTCCATTTTGGTGTTTTAGATGTTGAACTATTTTTGGTTGGAGGAGATTCAATAAAAAACTGACAAGATCAGTATTAAATAAAACTAATACTTACTCAGGTTTCTTAACTAAAAGTGTCCTGATGAAGTCAACAGCAGACTCAGACAAAATATCAAATTCTTCCTCAGAATAACTTAAATTCATCTGTGAGATGTTTAAGAATGTTTCTTGTTTATTATTGCCTAAGAAAGGTGATATTCCTGTAAGCATGACATATGTTAACACTCCAATGCTCCTAAATTAGAAAGAAAATGTAAGAAAAATTAGTACCATACTCATTTCTTGAAACTAATTTGATCAATTTTTCATTAATAACACTTACCACATATCTGTTGCCATGCTTATAGGATCATAACTAAGAATTTCAGGAGCTAGTATCAGAAAAAGAAGATAACATTTAGCTTTGTGCAAAAAATTCCTAATTTGCTCTTAGAGATGAAGCATTATAAACTATAAAGCACATTTGGGCTAAAATGAAAGGTTACCATAAATTAATATGAATTAACACAGAACCTAACTAGATGTTTGTAATTAACTTGTTTACTTTTCACACTTCTGCCCTTGTTGAGTCCTAGTATTTTACAAATATTTAAATATTTTAAAAACACCAAATATAAACTGACAATTTCTGACACCTTCCTCTTTCACACCCTCTGTAATCATTGTCTCTATCAGATTATGGCTTTTAAAGCTTTCTCATTGCCACTGACATTTCTGCCTCCCCATTGGCCCACTCTTGTCCCTGGCACTTTCTCCTCTTACCTGGGCCTTTTCAACTACTTGTCCCACCCCTCTGATCTTTTCTTTATGTTGCAGTCAGAGTGAGCTTTTTAAAACATCTACCCATTAACAAAAAGTCAGTCAACAAAGTTAAAACAAAAATTGGGCATTCTGAGACTACAGGCATGGGGACAAAGTTAACTAAGTTGCATCTATAGAACTGAGAAAGACAATATGCTTTGAGGCTGGGTGCCCAGCACTTTGCAAGGCCAAGGCGGGAGGATCGCTTGAACCAGGAGTTCAAGACCAGCGTGGGCAACATAGTGAGAC
The DNA here is from genome assembly GCF_009761245.1 of Sapajus apella. Classification (NCBI taxonomy): domain Eukaryota; kingdom Metazoa; phylum Chordata; class Mammalia; order Primates; family Cebidae; genus Sapajus; species Sapajus apella. Next base: position 10,736,756 of record NW_022436994.1, read on the forward strand.
CTTGTCTCTATAAAAAGTAAACAAAACTCAGCTGAGTGGCATGGTGCATGCCTGTAGACCCAGCTACTGGGGAGGCTGAGGTGGGTGGACTGCTTGAGCCTGGGAGGTTGAGGCTGCAGTGAGCCAAGATAGTGCCACTGCACTCTAGCCTGGGTGACAGAGACCGTGTCTCAGAAAAAAAAGCTTTGATATAAAGTAAATTGCTGCCACACAAACACAATAGAAAGGCACTGTCAAATATGCAAGGATTCAGGAAAAATATAAAAATCTACTCATAATCCAGTTAACTAAAGATGATTCTTTTTCAAAACTATGCAAATAAGGAAGCTAAACTATTAAAAGGCAGTCAATAAGTACTGAATCCATGGGAAAACAGATGAAAGACTAAAACACTGTGGTAATTACAATGTAAAAAAAGGAATGAAAATGTTCTAGTTCTACAAAGAGACTAAATACTCAAAGTCATGTATCTACTGCTTTGTTTGTGACAAACCCCCATAGAATAAATGAGTGGGAGTAAGAGGTTTGGAAGGAAATGCTAGGTACGCTAATCTCCTAAATTTTTATTTCTAAAATGGTTGAGAAACAGAGGTTGTGAATGTTACTTATAAGTTTTAAAAGAAATGACTAGGAAATTAAAAATGAAATGCATAGCATCCAAATTACTGGGAAAGAAACAATAAAACAGAGACCACATAGCAAGACTGTGGGAGGAGAGGTACAGGAAATACCAATAGCTTCCTTTATTGAGTGGTTATCATGTGCTGAATACTGGTTTAAGGGCTATGTATAGCAAATCCAATGAAATTGTTACGAATTCCCTATGAGGTTGGTACTATTACTAGCCCCATGTTATGGACAGAGGAATCTGAGGTATAAAGAGATTTAAGGGCCAAGGTCACACAGAAGGCAAATACAGGGGTAGAACTCACACCAGTTTCTGTATATATAAAATGACTATGGGAGGCTTAAACTCACCTTTTAAAAGGTGAGTCAGGGAAAGAAAAAGAGGTGAGTCCCTTTGTTTTTCTGTATTATATACTTCTGAATTATTTTTAGTTTTTTTCTTTTTGCATTGTGTTTGTGCTTCCAATGTAATATTTTGAGACAGGGAAAGGTACTTGGTAGAAAATTTAAAATTTACTAAGGAACAGAAAGCTCTAAAACAAAACACTAGCCTGGTCAACACAGTGAGATCCGTCTTTACCAAAAAAACGAACAGAAAATGGGCCCACTGTGCTGGTGGGTGCCTGTGGTCCCAGCTACTCGGGAGGCTGAGGCAGGAGGATCTCAAGTTGGGAACTGTAGCAAGCTATGATGGAGACACTGCACTCCAGCCTGGGTGACAGAATGAGACTGTCTCAAACAACAAAGAAAGCATTTAAAACAAAATCCCACCTCATTCAGGGCAGTGATTACTATTTTGATTTTTCAGCTCACAGACCTTTATTCTGCAGTCCTGTGTATTTGAACTTACAGTGGTACCCATTAAATTTGGCTAAAGTACTTGGGTTGCTGCTTTCCCTAAAGAAACATTATTAAGTTACAAAAACTTAATGGTTATGATGCATGTTAGCATAATGAAAAGTATTCCGGCCCATTAAAATATATAAAACAATTTAAAGGTTGTTTCTATGCCTATGTCATCTTTTCTTACCTAATTAAGGATCTTTAAAAAAAAATCTCTGAATTATTTTTTAGACTATCATTGCCATACAGCTTTGTTTTCTTCAACCCTATTGGCCCTCCTGAATCTCTGTGTTTTGGAAAGCTCTTCTCTTGTAACATCCTCAGTCTTTCAAGGACTACTCACTCTTTTTACCCTCTTCTCTGAAAGGAGACCCGCTCTCCTCATTCCCCCTCTTCTAGCCTATTTGCCCACTTCACACTTCTACCCTCAGGCAGAGTCCCTCAGGCCCAGGCCACAGCCTTCTCCATTCCGGCCACAGCCGCCTTCCTCTTCTCCCAGGTCTGCTGTCAGCTTAGGTGACTTCCACAATGATGTCCATGACCCAGACAGCTATAGCTACCTTCACAGCTTCTTGATTTCCTGGTCTAAAGAACTGTCTTTCCAGCACTACATCCAAGGCCTCATAATTACAAAGCGCTATTTAGCCACTAAAATTTTGAATATTAATTTTATTTTAAAGACAGAATCTTGGTCGGTCACCCAGGCTGGAATGCAGTGGCATGATCTCGCCTCACCACAACCTCTGCCTCCCGGGTTCAAGCGATTCTCCTGCCTCTCAAGTAGCTGGGAATATAAATGCGCACCACCATGCCAGGCTAATTTTTGTATTTTTAGTAGAGATGGGGTTTTGCCATGTTGGCCAGGCTGGTTTCAAACTCCTGGCCTCAAATGATCTGCCTGCCTTGGCCTCCCAAAGTGCTGGGATTACAGGCATGAGCCACTGCGCCTCGCTTAAATATTAATATTCTAATCTCTGGTCACAACCTCTAAATTTCACAGCCTTATTCTACTACAGATACTTTTTAAAAACCTGTCATTCAAACTGTTAATCTTACAAACTCCTATTCTTCTTCCCGTCTGTCAAATAAAGTCACAGTTGACTTTTTTACCCAACCTAGACCCATGGCGTATCATCATTCAGCTGCTCTCTTGCTGCTATTTCCATGTTTAAGCTCCTTTTTCTTTCTGCCAGAAGCACTCAAGCATGGATCCAACCAAATGCCCTCTCTGCCCCACACTTATGTGGAACCCTAGACTTGGCAATTCCTTTATCAATGCTTGTTATCAACCACAGCATCTTTAAAGGTCTTACTTGTTAAATATCCTTCCACCCTCAGATCAGCTAATGTCCTACTTTGTTAAGAAAATCCTCTCCGATTTCTTTTAGAAGTAATCCCTTCAAATTCTCTTAGCCCTGTAGTGAAGAAAGAGTGAAAAGATCACCAGTTTGGTACCTTACTCTTGAAAGTTTTCCATGGTAAAATTTAACCCAAAGGAATAAATCTCAGATGGTAGAATTTCAATATAGCAGATAGCTGGCCCCACTATGAGTCATACCACATGGACAAGTCTAATGAAGGTGATGCCTGACCCCAGGGCAAAACTACTTTTATGAATACTTACCCACATACTCAGGGGTACCCATAATTTCTCGGAGCTCTTCACTGTTCTTCAATATTCTTGAAAGGCCAAAGTCAACGATCTTAATGTCACCCAATGGAGATTCATTTGTCAACAGAATATTCTGAGGCTAAAAAACAACACACCCTCACAGAAATCAACACAACTCTAAGTACACAAAACATGTAGTCCATAAAACATACATTTCACCTGTGAAACTGAGACTGAGGAATTTAACAGCAAACAGTCATTTGTTAAAGAAATATTTTTACAATATACTTCCTATGTAGAAGGCTACAGGCCTAGTACTCTCTTATATTTTTAATATTTTCCCCTGCCCTGGCTTTTCCTCAGCATACCTAACATGTTTCTGTCCCTACCTTATGCAATCCATTCCCCGTGACCCTGAGTCTCCTTCCAGGCAGCACACTCACTTCCTACTATTCCCTCAAAACTCAGCTTGTTGAAAGCATGGTCAAGTACAATTGGTATCATTTCTCATTCCAACTAAATCTCCTTTACCTCCTTGACTGAATCTGTCTTCATTAAGGTCACAATAACTTTAATAATTTAAAATTATTTAAAAATAACTTTAAAAACTGAAGACCCACCAAATCCTGTGTCTTTCAGGGACTATTTTGTATGCAATGATTTCTGTAGCACTGGGCACTGCCAAGCAGAAATTCCTCCCCGTTTTCTCCACCTTGGATCTCTTCTCTTGTTTCTACAGATCCCTTACTACTTCCTCTATGTTTTCCTTCTGTTGTCCTTTTAGATATTTGTGGTGTTCAGGATCTCTTGCTGCATGGCCCTCTTCCCCCACCACTCTGCATTCTATTTTTGAGCAATTTCATGTACTTCCAAAGCTTCAGCTGCCACTTAGATACTGATAACTTCTACCCTAAGTCCTCTCCAGAGTTGTGAGTGGGGACATGTGGGGTGAGGATGCATATAGTCATGGGAAAGAGCTCCCCAGAGCCACAGAATCAGTGAGGTTCATATCCCTAGAGTCATTTTTACCCAATGGAAAATAACCTAAGATACTTTCACTATAAAAAGACAAGCAAATATGGACTAGAATGTAAAGTTCATTAAATTTTTAAAACACGAAATGTGAAAAAAATGTTTGTGTTTGCATTATAAAGGGTCCTCACTTAGTTTCCTGCCATTAAGAATATTCCCAAAGGTAAGCTGAGAAACATTGGTAAACTACAAATACTTCACTACAACACCCAGTGTTTTATGATTGGGCCCCTGATTCCTTTTCAAGATTAATTTCCTGTCATGGCTTCAAAGGCAATCTGGGCTCCAAATCAAACAGTCTGTAATCGGTAAATAAGACAGCTACTCCCACGTCTCATGCCTTTGCATGTGTACTGTCTTTGCTCAGGACACCCTCTCTCTTCCTCTCCCTGACAAATTTATTCTCATCCCTCACTCCATACATGATGGGTCCCAATAAAGCACCAATTCTTTTGCAAAGCCTGCCCTGGCCTCCCCTGCTCCTTCCAGGGTAGGCTTGATGGCTGCCCCATCCCTACTTCACAGCATGGTATACATAGCATGCTTAATCCACTGTTAGCTGTTTACGTTTCTGTCTCCATCACATTGGTCCCCTAGGTATATAGAATGAATGTTCACATTTCCTTTCCTTCCATTCACATTCTGCACCTCCATCTGATGTTTGTCCTCTCCTTTTACGACAAATCACAAAATCCAGTGATATTTTTCAATGCTTTCTTCTGGACCACTCTCGTAGCAGTGTTTGACACACTTAGCTACTTCTTCCTTGTTTACATACTATTTTTCTCTTGGCTCCCATGACAAAACACTGTCCTGGCTTTCTTCCTATCTATCTCTGGCTGTGTCTTCCATCTCCTCTAATAGGCAGCCTTCTTTTACCTGGTCCACTGGATGCTGGGTTTCTCAAGGCTTGATCTTGAGACCTTTCCTCTTTTTACTGCACACTCTCACCTTGCATGATCTGTACCCAAGGCTTAAATATCACCTACAGCTTATGATTCACAATTTTTTTCTCTTTTGGATCTCTTCAACCAGCTGCTTATCTATTATCTCCCCTTTGATGTCTCAAAGGTACCTCAAATTCAACATGACCAAAGCCAGACTCCTATTTTCCTTCCTAAATCAGATTCTCACTATGCCAGTGACAGGTGTCTCAGTGAATGCTATGATCATACCTCTGAACAGGAGAGAACAATCCTCTTGGCCATTCCCTTCCTCCCTTCTCTTCCGTTTAGCTAACATGTCACCATAGTTGATTTTAAATACTAAATTCTAAGCATTTCTAGACTTTGCCTTTTTCTCTCATCTACAGAAAATTAAAGCTACCTTTCTTGCTCTATTGCAATGGCCTCTTCAGTGGTTTGCTGGGATCTATTTTGCCTATATTGCAGCTGGAAGGCTCTTTTGTATTATATAAATTGGATCTGTTGTCCCCTTTCCTAAACCCTTCCACAGCTTCCCACTGCTCTTAGATAACCTCCAAACTCCTTCGCGTGGCGTGCATGTCCTGAGGTCCAGCTTCTGCCTAGCTAGCTCTCCAGACTCATCACATGCCACGATCCCCTTGGCTCCATGAAACTGGGTCCTGTAGGACATTTTCCAGTTTCTCATACTTGCCATGCTCTCTCTCACAAGAATGAATCTGTATATGTATTCTCTCAGTCCAGAACACTTTTTTCTGTTCTTCTTTGCCTAGTCTCAACTCAGTAAGAAAACCTAAGATGGTAGTGAGGCAGATTACAATTCCCATCGATGAGAAGGGCTGCAATATGAAAAACGAAACTGAGTCATAGATGGTCCCTCTTTTTAAAAAGGGTCTTACCATCTACCCAACCGTCCATCCTACCCTTTTCTATTATAAAAATGCCTGTAGGTTTACCGGTCTGAATTCAGAGAATGGGAAGAATCTACACCTTCATGAGGACAGAGCCACAGTACTGATTACTCTTTTATCACTGTGATCAGTGCCTGCCACACATTAATATTTGTTGGGTGAATAAATATTTTATATAACTATAAAAAAATTAAGAGGGTGTCTATTTTGTGTCAGGACTAGTGTAGTATAAATATTAGCAATAAGAATGCCCTATTGTCAGAGTTTATAATCAAGAGAAAACAGATGGACCTGCCAGGCTCAACTCAATCTTCTATACATTGCACCATGACAGCAATATATACAAAGTGCTCAGGCAATAAATATATCAGAGTGATTAATTCTGCCTCGGAAAATTACAGAGGAGATATGCGAGCAGACCCTGAAGGGTAAAATGATTTCCTAATTTACTCAACAAATATTTACTGACTGCCTAATGAGCTAGGCCCTGGGGAAATAAGAGAAAAACAAGACATGAGTCCTGTCTTTTGGAGCCTTACATTTTAATGGAGACAAATAAGTACACCTCAAGTCGCTTTAAGCACTAGGGGGAACTTAAAGCAGAGTGACGGGCGAGAGTGGTTGCTTGGCGTGTGTGTATGGACATGATATGTTTAGGGGAGTCAGAGAAGGCCTCTCTAAGAAGGCACCCTGAAGGAGGAAAGGACGATGGTAAAAAAGAGCCAGTCATGGCTCAGTGTCCTAGAGGGTTTGGGGTAAGCAGGAGGCATTCCATGCAGAGGGAGGAGCAAGTAGAGGCCCTACTGCCATGGAGCATTTGCAGGAAATCCTGTGTGGCTGGAGGACAGCACAAGCCAAAAGGGGTAGGAATGGTGGGAGACATGAAGTTGGAAAGGAAATGGCTGGGATATCACAGGGCTCCGTAGGCTATCGTGGAGTAAATGGCAGAACGCAGGCCACATTTTCTTTGTTAATGAGCTTCTAGTTGATTCTTCAGGAACAAAACACCTATGTAGCATCATGACTATGAGTCCTCAGACTTTTCAATGCAATTTTAGTTTTAGTAAGTTAATAAAAGACTATAGTACAACAAAGGGGCTGGGTGCAGTGGCTCATGTCTGTAGTCCCAGCAATTTGGGAGGCCGAGGTGAGTGGATTGTTTGAGCTCAGGAGTTCGAGACCAGCCTGGACAACGCGATGAAAACCTGTCTCTACCAAAACCACAAAAAATTAGCCACACATGGTGGTACACACCTATAGTCCCAGCTCCTTGGGAGGCCAAACGAGGAGGATCACCTGAGCCTGGGAGGCAGAGGTTGTAGTGAGCTGAGAGAGTGCTACTGCACTCCAATCTGGGTAACAGAGTGAGACCCCGTCTCAAGAAAAAACCAAACCAAACCAAACCAAAAACAAACAAAAAAAAACTGTAGTACAACAAAATGTCAGTTATTCAGGCAAACTCAATAGGAGAGGTTTGGTTCAGTGACACATATTTGTAATTGAATGTTTTGCCCTTTCTAGTACACACAAAATGCCAAGTGAAATACTGCTGGGGAAATCTTCATCAAATCTTGAGATTTTCTTGTGATTAGTAAACATGTACATTCTATGAATGTTCTTAAGTACCATTTGTTCCTTTAAAATAGTTTAAATGTTTTTCCCTTTTATGTGTTTACACTTTACATTCCCTGAGAAATGCTTTCTTTACAGCTAGTGCTCGACTTACGACCACAATTGGTTCCGACAGACCGGTCGTAACACGATTTGGTCGTAAGTTGAGTAGGCTATATGCAGGCGGAGATGGTACTGCTGCCAGAAGCTGGTCTGCGCTGTCGTACGCCCAGCTGGGCAATGTTTGCGCTGCCAGACGCAGAGCAGTCGTGGCTAGCGATTGTGGTTGTAAAGTCGAATGGTCGTAAGTTGCATAGGTCGTAAGTTGATCAATACCTGTAGTTACTATGCAAAAACTAATTGGTTTGGTGGTAATGCTGTAAATCCTAAATTAGTGTGATCAAATTATAATAATTTTATCGTATGAGAAATCTAGGCCCAGTTACAAGCATCTATGATACACTAATGTGAGAGACTTTCTGAAAATGAAGTTAAACAATTGAGAGAGAGGTTGCTAGAAACAACACATTTCTTTCTCATAAAATCAGTTATTTCATGGGATTTCACAGTTAATATTTATTATGTGGCTTTTTCCAACTATGCCCTATTTTGACCACAGGGCTATTTTTAAAAATAGATCTTGCTTCTTTAAATAAAATATAAGTACAATTACAGGACTATAATCTGTCAGTTCTTGGATGGTGAAATAGATCTACTTCCAATAAGCTGAAATATTATATTTTGAAAACTAAGCTAAGTACCTCAGCATTTACCTCAGCAATTACAAAACTTCCTTTCCAGGGACTCCAGTTCATGATAAAAAAGTTGTGGCACACAAAACCTAGTTTTATTTAAAATGCATGAATACCAGGCAGTAAGGGAGAGAAAGAAGCAAGGTCAATCAATAGAGAGGTGATGATAGTGGAATAAGCAGAGAACCTGCAGATGGTCCTTAAATAGATGGAGGCTGTAGGGAAGTCTTTTATTTATCTTGGTATCTTCATCTTTGTACATAATCCATTTAACATTTACTGAATAATCACCACTGGAGAAGATTTAGTGGCTAAGATCATTGTAAAATTGAGGTTAACCTGCTCAATAAGGCTTAAGGTATGGACAGGGTTTTAAGAGACATTTTATCAGACAATTAAAGTTCCAGTATATTAACTATTAAAACCCAGGTTAGAGTAGAGGAATAGATTAATATTCCTGTCTAAATTAATTTGGGGGACAGTTTGGAAATGCTTTTGTTAATCCTGCTTTCAAGTAATATACTGATGCTTAAATTTAATACTCATATGGAAAGTCCCAGCTTCTGGCCACTTTTTTTGAAATTAATGTTTTAATAAAAAATTTTTCAGACAGGGTCTCACTCTGTTCCCCAGGCTGAAATGCAGGGGTGCAATCATAGCTCACTGCACCCTCGAACTCCTGAGCTCAAGCAATCCTCCTGCCTCAGCTTCCTCTGTAGCCGGGACTACAGGAGTATGCCACCATGCCCAGCTAATTTATGTATTTTTAGTAGAAACCATTTTGGCCAGGATGGTCTCGATCTCTTGACCTTGTGATCTGCCCACTTCGGCCTCCCAAAGTGTTGGGATTACAGGCGTGAGCGACTGTACTGGCCGATTTTTAAATTTTTTGCAGAGATGAGGTCTCACTATGTTGCCTAGCCTAAAAAACTTCTGGGCTCAAGTGGTGCTTCTATCTCACCCTCCCGAAGTGCTGGGGTTGCAGTTGTGAGCCACCACACCTGGCCTTTTTCTAGTTTACTTTTAACCATGAGCATAACTGGGTGGAAAAGTTAGTGATAGAATCTTAGTATAGTTGTTCCTTGGTTATCTGGAGGGGATTGGTTCAGGGACTCCTTGCAGATACAAAATCTGCAATGGTCTAGTCCCTGATATGAAATGGTGTAGTATTTGCATATAACCTGCACACACCCTCTTGTATACTTTAAATCATCTCTAAGTTACTCAGAATAGCTATTATAATGCCACACATCACCTCATTTTTGTGGATTTAATGGAGTACTTGATAGGGGTCCAATTCAAGTTTAGCATTTTGGAACTTTGTGGAATTTTTTTTTCCCTTGAATATTTGCGACCTGTGGTTGGTTGAATCCATGGATGCAGAGGGCTGACTGTACTGACACTGCTAAAATACTGAATCAGTACAACAGCATTTGAAGAAAAAAGAGCATTGGATTTTAAGACCAGATTTCTTTGTGCTATTTTTGGTCAGTCCTCCCTCCTTCTGACTGGAGTAAAACCAGGCCACTCTGCTGAATGACTAATTCACCAAATTATTGAGATTGTTTTGGTACTTTTAGTTGGTTTTGTTCTGACTTTGCTAGAGTTGTTGTTTCTCAGATTTGCAATTCCTGCAACATTTTATATATTAAATGAATGGGCTTTCTCTTAATCATGGTTTGTCTTTTCTATTTTTGTGGATTTATGGACTCATACTTTTATGGACTCCTACATCTGCATCTGCTACCTCCTCCCCCACCCCAAGAATTTTCCCAGTTCAATTTAAGATATTTGGCTGAGAGTCTTCAATGAATCAGTCTTTTGACAAACTGATCATTCAGGCTCTGCACTGAAGCCAAACAGTGTATTTCCCATAGCGTCAATTATATCCTTAATAGAAGTAACTATAATAGTTATTTTACCTTCCAACTAACTTCTGTCACTGGGACAGGAATTTCCCATTTTAACCAGCATGGAGACTAAATAGCCTAATAATTCAAATTACCATATATATTGGGATTATCAATTTTCAGAGAATGAAAACATAATATATTGAGCTTTGAAGCAATGTGGGAAAATAATTTTTAAAAAAATAGTCTAGTTTTTCAAGCTCTTCTAGAGACCAAGAGCCAACATTATAAGCACACACTGTTGAAGGCAGAGGATAGCAGACTCGCTTCGTCCAGACTCACAGAGGCAACCGGAAATGACCTTTTGGTAGAAATCACTCCTACCTGCATGGCTGCCACACCAACCCCACCTCTATCCTCTCCCTCCAATAGTTCACTCAGAGATATGTCTAACTACACATGGATGGGCATGAGGGCAGAAGTAAGGCTGAGAACCCTTTGGACCACTTTGTCTTCTAGTTCCTCTGGGTTGAAGAAAGGTGGAAAGTCCAGTTTCCAACATCAAAGCCCCATCATCATCATCATCAAGGCCTCCTCTACTAAATCTGGGAAGAATTCTACACCAAGTGTATTAGAGAGAAAGGAATGTGATTGATACTGAATGTACTGGGGAGAAAGGGATGTAATTTCCTTGTGCAAATACACACTTAAACTTGGTATTCAAGAACTTAATAGTCACCTCTGATGCTCTCAAGTAACATCAAAGATCCATGACACATGGAGTTGACAACCTGTTTGACGTGCTACTTAATTAGTTCTTGAATAGTCACAGGTTGAACTCTCATAAGCTGAAAGCTCATTTCCTGTAGGTGCAATGCTATTTAAATTGGGGTTCTGTTCCTGGAAGTCCATCATAAGACTAGTAAAACGTAATTAAAAAATAAAACAGATATATGGTTTTGCAAAGTTAAGAGTGTAAAACCAAACATGAAAGAAGCTATAGCATAAACATTTCTTTTGGGAATTATTCTGCATGGCTAATACTGAGGCTTCTTAAAGTATCAGCCCAGTGAAAGTCTGGACTGCAGAGGTGATCTCTTTCTTGTAAATGTTCCCAAGCGAAGCAGGGAGGAAATTTCTTGCAGCAAGGATCTTTGAACTTCTTATGCATATGACAGACTGAAGGAGAAAAGCAAAGCCCCATCCAAGCTATGAAAGGTTTTAACTAGGTAACCTTCAGCATTAGCATCAGATCACCTCGGCATTAACATCCCTGGGACTACATGTGGGTGCGCACATGTCCACACGCTTTCAAAAAATGCCACTGTGTACCATGTGGCTACTGGGTCTTGAGTGTCCATTTTAGCCATGATATTAAGGTATTAAAAATTAATACCTTTGAGAAAAGAAAAATGTGTATAAAATGAATTTACATTGGCATATTTCAAAAGAGAACAAGAAAGCTTCCACAATGTTTTCTTCTCCCTGTATTTTTCTGTAGGAAACTCAAATTTTTTAGTAGGAAACTAGTATTTAAAAAGAAACTACCCTTCCACCTAAATTCAAATGGGACATTAACAAGTTTGCTTTAGAAGTCAACCTCCAGATTACACACACTGTTCACCATTCTTTTTTTTGAGACAGAGTCTCGTTCTGTCACCCAGACTGCAGTGCAGTGGCACAATCTCGGCTGACTGCAACTGTCACCTCCCAGGTTCAAGTGATTCTCCTGCCTCAGCCTTCTGAGTAGCTGGATTACAGGCGCCTGTTAATTTTTGTATTTTTAGTAGAGATGAGGTTTCACCATATTGACCAGGCTGGTCTCAAACTCCTGAACAAGTGATCCGCCCTCCTTGGCCTCCCAAAGTGCTGGGATTACAGGCATGAGTCACCGTGCCAAGCCTATACACTCTTTCTGAGAGTGTGCCATCATGCAATAAAAGTTCAGCATTTATACAGTATTAAATATATACATATATGAATTTATATGGTATGACTAAATAAACAAAGGCATTATGAAATGTGCCATATAGCAATTTTTTTTTTTCTGTTGCCCAGGCTGGAGTGCAATGGTGTTATCTCGGCTCACTGCAACCTCCACCTCCCGGGTTCAAGCAATTCTCCCACCTCAGCCTCTGGAGTAGTTGGGACTACAGGCGTGCACCACTATGCCGGCTAATTTTTTGTCTTTTTAGTAAAGATGGGATTTCGCCATGTTGGGCAGGCTGGTCTTGAACTCCTGACCTCAAGTGATCTGCCTGCATTGGCCTCCCAAAGTGCTGGGATTACAGGCATCAGCCACCACACCTGGCCATATAGCAGTTCTTAAAGTGGCCCCTGGCCTGAAGTGTCAGCATCACCTGGCCCTATCCTGAATCAGAAACTTTAGGGTCATGGCCTAGCAATTTGTTTTAACAAGCCCTTCCAGGTGATTCTGACTCATTCTGAGTCAGAGAACCACTGCCATAAAGCATTTACTTTCTGCTAGAGGGGATACTACAGCAGAGGTCAAGGTAGATCAGCTGATGATTGTGTGAGATGACACTGCAGTTCAGGATGGGAAAATTTTGGTGGAGGGAGGGGGATCCAGAGGCTTTGGGCTTCTCAGGTTACCTTCCTTCCTAACCCTATTTCCTTTTAGGCCATTTTTGTAACTGGAATAAACGATAGGAACTAGGGTTGCTGTGGCATGTTCTCTGTTTGAGGACTGTTTCATTTTCCCACAGTTGCACCTGGACTTGATATGAAAGTAACCATTAGAAAATTAACAGATCTTAAACTTGCCTACCAAGACACCTGCATCCCTTCCCCACTCAGTCCACATAAAGGTTGGGATGGCAGAAAGGGTTATACCTCTCCTCCCAGAGTTGGTGCCTATGACACTGATGACACTGGTGTGGCAAGTCAAAGTCCTACACCCACCAGCACACTTATTAATTAATTAGTTCCAGATTGGTCTACGCTGGTGTAATCAGAGTGAATCTCAGAATTTTAGAAAGAGTTGTGAGTAGAGACTGACTTTCCTGCTGAGTCTCTGGGTAGCTGTGAGGCTGAACAGCAGCATCTACTTTATTACCATCTTATTGTCATTCAAAGAAGGCAGAGCTGAATGCTGGAGGAAAACTAGAAACAGTTTTTTTTTTTGTTGCTGTTGTTTTGTTTTTTTGAGATGGTGTCTCACTCTATTGCCCAGGCTGGAGTGCAATGGCGTGATCTTTGGCTCACTGTAACCTCTGCCTCCTGGATTCAAGCGATTCTCCTGCCTCGGCCTCCTAAGTAGCTGGGATTACAGGTGTGTGCCACCACACCTGGCTAACTTTTGTATATTTAATAAACACTGGGTGGGTTTTACCATGTTGGGCAGGCTGGTCTTGAACTCCTGAAGTGCCTCCCAAAGTGCTAGGATTACAGGCGTAAGCCACTGCGCTGGGCCCTAGTAACAGTTTTTGAACCCTGAATATTGTCATAACTGAAGCTAGAATTATCCCTGGACTTGTTTGCCACTAAAATTTCCTTGTTTTGCTTATCCTGGTTTCAGCTGGCATCTTGATCACTTGAAAGGAACATAACGGATACACTGTTCTTTTTCTTTCCTTCCTCTTCTCTGCCTTTGACAATTTTAAATTAGAAATCTACCTGCCTCTAATCCCTTTCTCTCATTTACTGCTGCCTATTTTCCAAAACACTGCTTCTCGAATATTCCTGGCTCAAAAATCATCTATGTCTTCATGACATGTGAAACCCCTAGAATCCAGCCTTTCCCCAGCTTTTAATATCTCCTAATCAATCTCTCAATTCCAGTGAAATGATTCCATTTATTTTTATCCCAAATGCATCACAAATATTCCTAGCTCTTGAGGTAATTTTCTCTGACTCTTCTCAACTTCTCTAAATCCTTTTTAAAATTTCTAGCTCAAGTTGTGTCTTATCATATTCTGAGTTCCTTTTTCTGGCATTGTATTATTATCTTTCCTCCCATGTACACACGTGTACATTATCTCCCTGATAAAACTAACTGCCTAGAGGATAGGAATAAAGACTCAATTCTAATATCCTTGTTACCTAATAATACACAAACGTGATACATGTTTGAATAAATCGCTGTTAAATATTTTATGTCTTGAGTGTCATTCTTTAGCAATCTCAAAGTTGTAAAGTAATTTGAATCTTACCTTCAAATCAAGATGAACTACATCATGAGTGTGTAAAAAGTGAACACCTTCTAGAATCTGTCGCATAAGTCTTTGAACATCTTTTTCTTTAAAGGCTTCTTCTCTGTCTGCAACACACTGGTCAAAGATTTCACCCCCAGCAGCACTAGAGAACGGTAAAATTAAAGTAATATATAACTCATAAGAAATGGCAAACACACTAAAACTACAGAGTAAATTAATTACAGTCTGGCAGTAACTGTATACTTTTTAAAAATTTTATTTTTATTTTAAAAAATAGAGATGAGACCTCACTGTGTTGGCCAGGCTGTTCTCAAACTCCTGTGACCTAGCAGTTCTCCCACCTTGGCCTCCCAAGGTGTTGGGATTACAGGTTTAAGCCACTGTACCCAGCCTGTATGATTGTTAACATGGATTTGACAACCTGAATCAAAACGCAGTATAAGCTGAGCCAACTCAGTTCCAAGCAGCTCGAGATGCACCACAACATAATGTACGGTTTACTAAACCCTCTGTGCATATAGGCCACAATTTGCTGGCAATAGAACTGTGTTCCTCAATTGAAATGAAGAATTGCATTTTGGCTGAAACAGTATCTTAATCTCAGTTTATTGTCATAGTCCTTCAGCCCAGGACTATCAATTTACATAAATACAAGGATTTCTTTACCTAAATTTTAAGAGCATTAGTCGCTTTACACTATAAAGTTACCCATTCTTGCTTTTTTTTTTTTGAGATGGAGTCTTACTCTGTTGCCAGGCTGGAGTGCAATGGCCCAATCTCAGCTCACTGCAACCTCTGCATCCTGGGTTTAAGCAATTCCGCTGCCTCAGCCTTCTGAGTAACCAGGATTACAGGCATGTGCTACCACACCTGGCTATTTTTTTTTTGTATTTTAGTAGAGATGGGGTTTTACCATGTTGGCCAGGATAATCTCGATCTCCTGACCTCATGATCCACCCTACCTTGGCCTCCCAAAGTGCTGGGATTACAGGCATGAGCCACTGTGTCCGGCCCCATTCTTGCTTTAACAAATGGTTCCCTCTTGGTTTTCTCAACAATTTAAGTAGTTTACATAAGCACAAAACATACTGCTAACTACAGTTTTATGAAAATGTTCAAGGACGTATTTCAAATACAGACTATTGTAAGAAAATAAAGGCCAGGGCATGGTGGCTCATGCCTGTAATCCCAGCACTTTGGGAGGCCAAGGCAGGTGGATCACGTGTGGTTGGGAGTTGGAGACCAGCCTGACCAACATGGAGAAACCCCATCTCTATTAAAAATATAAAATTATAGGCCTTCATGGAGAAGTAAAAAAAATTAAGAAAAAAACCCACAAAAAAACAAAAATATAAAATTAGCTGGGCGTGGTGGTATATGCCTGTAATCCCAGCTACTGGGGAGGCTGAGGCAGGAGAATCACTTGAACTTGGGAGACAGAGGTTGTGGTGAGCCAAGATCATGCCATTGCACTCCAGCCTGGGCAACAAGAGGAAAACTATGTCTCAAAAAAAGAAAAAAAAAGAAAATTGAAAAGCTAGATTGAGTGACCATTAAGAGGACATTCCTCTCAAAAAAAAAAAAAAAAAAAAAAGACTACATTCCTCTCAGTACAACATAATCATATAACCCTGTTTAACTGGATTTTACCCATTAACTAATTACCATATTAACCCATTAACTAATTACCATAGAAATTAGAGAAGCCCTCCAATAGCTTTGCTTTGTTTATCTTTAACTACAGCAAGATTACTTTTTAACCAAAAAATTTTACTGGGAAATTAATTTAAAAACTGTTGACAAAGTTTTATCAAAAACTACTTTACAAAAAACATTTAGAATTTAAAAATTTCAACTTTCTAGTGGTCCTTGGAAAGTTATGAGATGATTATCTTTTGACCAACATTATTCAGAGCCATATAACTGATGTTTAGAAGCTAACAGTAACAGTTTCCCTAGCTGCCCGCACCTTAGCTGTATCATAGCTCCCAGCCTCAGGCACCAAACACTTTTTTCTATCTAAACTAGCATTTCCATTTCTGTCCGGCTTTGAGGCCCAGTTTGGATCTTTACTTTCTCACTATTGAAATCCAACAAAGCATCAAATATGTTAGGCCTTATGCTCTGTCCTAGAGATAGAAAGATAATTGCAAATAAGTATGTCTGGTCCTTCAAGCACTAGTGGGGAAGACAAAAATAAAATATATTTAAATAACAAATACATATGCATTGATATATGCATGAAATTACATATTAAATGACTTGATAACTTGGCAACTGAGCAATTAATTGGAAAGGAAGTAGAAAAAAATCTTAGAAATATGACATTTACTCTGAGCCTTGAAGGATTACTAGGAGTTCACTAGATGAAACGGTAACAGCGCATCCCAGGCAGGGGGAGCACATGTATGAGGGCACATTGTGTGAAAAACACATGGCACACTCATTAAAGGGCAAGTGCCTACTTCCCCATCCAACCAAATGGTATGGCACTTGCCTTCTGGCTATTAACAACTAGAAAATTAAAGCATGTGAACCAACTGCTTCAGGCATTAGCACAACAGGTGTAAGACCATGAGCTGTGAGAAGTAAGCCCTCCAATCTTCCCACTTGGTAACAATTTATGGACAGTGTTACACGGTAGGGGAGGAACCCAAGTAGCGGCAGAATGTAGCAGCCTTGCTAAGCTGAGAAGACAGACTGGGAGTTTGGCAAGGCTAAGACAGCTGGAATTGGCAAGTGAATAACAGAGAAGAGGGGGCTGCACAGAGAGATCTACTCAACAGTAACTCGGAAATTATAAGGCTGAGAAATTCCCAGTGTTCATACAGAACAAGGTAAGACATCTGAATTTTGTCAAGCTGGAGTAGAAAAACCACTCTAAACACTGGGGCAACGAAGAGATCCCTTTGGGAGGGCCATCCTTTGTATCAAGGCTAACCTAGTTCTAGGTCTGTCCTAACCAAGATGATCTACAAGTAATTTAAATGACTGCCAAAACAAACGCCATCATTCTTTAATGGAATAAAATCTCAATCCTGCAACATTCCAAATATATGTCATTTTACCAAAAATTTCTAGATAACTGAAAATGCCACAAATTACAATGCATAACCAACAGGAAAAATAATAAAAGCAGACCCAGAAATGACAGAGATGATGGAATTGGCAGATAAGGACCTTAAAACAGGCATTATAAGGGATGCTCAATGATTTAAACTAAAACATGAACATAATCATGTAAGAGATGGAGGTTATGAAAAGAACCAAAAGGAACTTTCACAGGTGAAAAGTACAGTACCTGAAATGAAAAACCCATTGGATAGTCTAAAGCAGATCAGACACTGCAGAAGAATCAGTGAATTTTAAGACACAGCAAAATAAGCTGTCTATGTGAAGCACAGAGAGAGAGAGGGAGGGAAAAAAGACTGAACAAAACAAATAGGACCCCAGGGACCTACAGGATAGCATCAAGCCATTTAATACACTGTATTAGAAACATAATGGCTGAAAATCTCCAAATCTGATAAAAACTATAAAGAAAAAGATTTAAGGAGCTCAATGAACTCCAAGCAGGATAAATACAAATAAAACCAAGGCACCACACTCAAACTGCTAAAAGCCAGTGAGAAAGAGAAAAATCTTTTAAAAAGCACATTTATAGGTGAACCAAGGTAAGAATGATCACAGACTTCTTGTTGTAAATAATGTAGGGAAGACGACAATGGACTGACAAAAAAGAAGTGTGCTGAGAATGTAGGGTGAAGTAGAAAAGGACTAGCAGCAGGAGACAAGGTAGAATAGAAGACAGAGAGAAGAGCACAGGATGAGGGCAAAACAACCCAAAAAATTCAGAGTAAGGCAATTGATGGGCTAATATATACCACTAAATGCCTCCTCCTCCAGGAAGCACTCCTTAACCTGCCAGGAAAAGTAAAGGAGCACAGCATATGGATAAAAGCAGAAGCTTTGGAATCACACACTCCTGGACTAAATTCTGGCTCTGCTATTTGTAATATAGCACAACCTGAGGGTTTTTTTTTTTTTTTTGGGACGGAGTTTCGCTCTTGTTACCCAGGCTGGAGTGCAATGGCGCGATCTCGGCTCACCGCAATCTCCACCTCCTGGGTTCAGGCAATTCTCCTGCCTCAGCCTCCTGAGTAGCTGGGATTACAGGCACGCACCACCATGCCCAGCTAATTTTTTGTATTTTTAGTAGAGACGGGGTTTCACCATGTTGACCAGGATGGTTTCGATCTCTTGACCTCGTGATCCACCCGCCTCGGCCTCCCAAAGTGCTGGGATTACAGGCCTGAGCCACCGCGCCTGGCCATCGAGTTTTTTCTTATATAAAATTGTGTTCTAAAATTTATAAACAGTGTATATAAAGCATATAAATAATATATATAAAGCTGGAAGACTTAGCATAGTGCCTGGCACACAGTAAATGTTTAATACATTTTGACTATTATACTCTAGTTCACACAACTAATAAGAATTCCTAGTAAATCATCAACATTGCTGCAGTCATTTATAGGCTGAATATCCCTTCTCTTTAAATGTTTGTAACCAGAAGTGTTTGGGATTTCACATTTTTAAATATTAGCATATACATAATGAGCTATATTGGGGGAGGGGACCCAAGTATAACACACAATTTATTTATTTTTCATATGCAACTTACATATGTAGCCTGAAGGTAATTTTATCCAGTATTTTAAATAATTTTGTGCATGAAATAAGTTTGTGTACACTGAACCATCAGAAAACAAAGGTGTCACTATCTCAGCCACCATGTGGGATCACAGCAAGTTTACACTTACACACACCTGCTTCATTAGCACAGCCCCAACATCGTTATTCTGTCCTTAGCATCCTTAATTCCTGTAGATGTGATCTCATCAGCTCTGGTCAACATCTTTCTGGGACAATACATGAGGTCAGATGTGGAATTTTCTACTGTGGCATCACTTAGTGTTCAAAGTTTCATACTTTGGGACATTTCAGATATCCAGGTTAAGAATGCTCAACCTCCATATCTATTTCCTTTGCTAGACTTTTAGCACTTGGAGATAAGGGGCTATGATTTTTTTTTACTTTTTATATTGTCAGCACCTATTAGTATCTAGTGCACATGGCAGGTGCTTCAAGAATGACTAACTGATGCAGTGATCATAACCTGCCTGTTTCCATAACAACAATCTATTGATGTGGCTACAAATTTTGATATCTTAGTAACCAGAGTATATCTCTAAGACTTCCTCTTCAAACTAAAAGTAGAACATAAAAATTTTTGGCCAAATCATACTGATTTTTGTTCTTAAAAAACCTGATCATCAAAGAAACAGAAGCCACCAAAAGTTTCTAAGCAAGGGAATAATATCACCAAATCTATGTTTTTGTTACCTATGTAATGGCAGCAGGAGGGATTTCCCAGAACTGAAGCCAGGGTGATCTGATGAGAAGCTACTGGAGAGGTTTAAGTGGAAGACTTGGTAATTCATTATACCGTACATGAGGGTTAAAGAGGATGAAGGAATTAAGGATAACTTCAAGGTTTCGAGCTTGAGCAATGAAACAGATGGGGATGATAAACAAAAGAAAAACAGGCCTTTAAAGGGCAGTGCAGGAATACTGATACTGAGCTGCAGTTGGACACAGGTATATGCAACAAGCAGCTGGAGCTTAAGAAAGGAGCTGAGTTTAGAAACAAAGATTTGGAAATAATCAGCATGTAAATGACAGCTGAAGCCACGAAAATAGATTGTTATCATCCAGGGTAAATATATCAAACATAAATGTATGATACCAGCAACACTGATAGAACTGTGGGAAACGCTTAAATTTACATAGCAGAGAGAGAGATCCAAGATGGCCGACTAGCAGCAGCTCTGGATTGCAGCTCCCAGTGAAGGTGCAGGGAGCGAGTGGACGCCAGAATTCCAGACGAATTTTTGTTGCCGACGGACCAGGAGATTCCCAGCAGAGGAGCCCCACAGGTCACCAGCGAGACTCTTTTGGCCGGCGCCACCGTTTTGCCGGCGCCCCAGCGCCACAGTTCTCAGTGCGGAGTATGCGGGACTGGGTGCCCTTTTAGTTGGCGTTTGGAGCTCTGGAAAGGTAGAGTTGCCCATTCAGCTGGTTGAAAGGGGGACTGAAGCCAGGAGCCAGACCATGAGATTCCCAGGCAGAAAAGCACCACGAATTTCAGCACCGCTGTTTCAGCCGGAGCGGTCGCCGCATGGGAAATTGCATAGATCCTGGCGCCTTTTCGGTGGGCGACTGGGGCACCTGGGCAAGAATCAACCATTCGATCAGGAAAAGAAAAAACGGGGGCTCTGAGGCAGGGAGCCGGGTGATCAGGCTCGGCTGGTCCCACCCCCACAAAAAAAACAGCAATTGGAAACGCTGAGGGCTGAGTTTCACAGCAAGCACAGCTGAATCCTGGAAGGTCCAGCTCTGTGGGGGAGGGGCGTCCGCCAAAGGAAAATAAAGAAACAGAAATAACATCACTACCAACAAGCTGGATGTCCACTCAGAGACCCAATCTGAAAGTCAGCAATTACAAAGATGACAGGTGGATAAATCCACAAAGATAGGAAGAAACCAGCGCAAAAAGGCTGAAAATATCCGAAACCAGAATGCCTCTCCTCCTTCAGGGGATCACAGCTCCTCATCAGCAAGGGAACAAGGCCTGATGGAGAATGAATGTGATGAATTGTCAGAATCAGGCTTCAGAAGGTGGATAGTAAGAAACTTCTGTGAGCTAATATGTTCTAACCCAAGGCAAAGAAACTGAGAATCTTGAAAAAAGTTTGATGAAATGCTAATGAGAATAGACAATTTAGAGAGGAATATAAGTGAATTAATGGACCTGAAAAACACAATAAGAGAACTTTGGGAAGTATGCACAAGTTTTAACAGTCGAATTGATCGAGCAGAAGAAAGGACATCAAAGGTTAAAGACCAACTCAATGAAATAAAACGAGAAGACAAGATCAGAGAAAAAAGGGTAAAAAGGAATGAGCAAAGTCTCCAACAAATACAGGACTATGTGAAAAGACCTAATCTATGTTTGATAGGTGTACCTGAATGTGACGAAGAGAATCAATCCAAGTTGGAAAATATTCTTCAGGATATTATTCAGGAAAACTTTCCCAACCTACGAAGGCAGGACAATATTCAACTCCAGGTAATACAGAGAACACCACAAAGATATTCCTCAAGAGCAGCAACCCCGAGGCACATAATTGCCAGATTCACCAGAGTTGAAATGAAGGAGAAAATGCTAAGGGCAGTCAGAGAGAAAGGTCAGGTTACCCACAAAGGGAAGCCTATCAGACTCACAGCAGATCTCTCAGCAGAAGCCCTACAAGCCAGACGAGAGTGGGGGGCCAATATTCAACATCCTTAAAGAAAAGGACTTTCAATCCAGAATTTCATATCCAGCCAAACTAAGCTTCATAAGTAGAGGAAAATAAAATCTTTTTTGAACAAGCAAGTACTCAGAGATTTCATCACCACCAGGCCTGCTTTACAAGAGCTTCTGAAAGAAGCACTACACATAGAAAAGAACAACCAGTATCAGCCATTCCAAAAATATACCAAAAGGTAAAAAGCATCAATATAATGAAGAATCTACATCAACTAATGGGCAAAACAGCCAGCTAGCATCAAATGGCAGTATTAAACTCATATATATTATTATTAATCCTAAATTTAAATCGACTAAATGCCCCAATCAAAAGACACAGATAGGCAAATTGGATAAAAAGCCAAGACCCATTGGTACACTGCATCCAGACCCGTCTCACATTCAAGGATACACAAAGACTCAAAACAAAGGGATGGAGGAAGATTTACCAACCAAATGGAGAGGAAAAATAAATAAATAAATATATAAAAAGCAGGAGTTGCAATTCTCGCCTCTAATAAAATAGACTTTAAAGCAACAAAGGTCAAAAGAGTCAAAGAAGGACATTACATAATGGTAAAAGGATCAATGCAACAAGAAGAGCTAAGGATCCTAAACATATATGTACCCAATACAGGAGCACCCAGATACATAAGGCAAGTTCTTAATGACTTATAAAGAGACTTAGACTCCCACACAATAATAGTGGGAGACTTTAACATCACATTGTCAATATTAGACAGATCAACAAAACAGAAAATTAACAAGGATATCCAGGACTTGAACTCAGACCTAGAACGAGTAAACTTAATAAACATTTATAGAACTCTCCACCCCAAATCCACAAAACATACATTCTTTTTTTTTTTTTTTTTATTTGAGAAAGAGGTTTACTCATGTTACCCAGGCTGGAGTGCAATGGCGCGATCTCGGCTCACCGCAACCTCCGCCTCCTGGGTTCAGGCAATTCTCCTGCCTCAGCCTCCTGAGTAGCTGGGATTACAGGCACGCACCACCATGCCCAGCTAATTTTTTTAATTTTTAGTAGAGACGGGGTTTCACCATGTTGACCAGGATGGTCTCGATCTCTTGACCTCGTGATCCACCCGCGTCGGCCTCCCAAAGTGCTGGGATTACAGGCTTGAGCCACCGTGCCCGGCCCAAACATACATTCTTATCAGTACCACATCACACCTACTCTAAAAGTGACTACATAATTGGAAGTAAATCACTCCTCAGTAATTGCATAGCATTTCACAGGTTTAAATGAAATATTGGTTGGCTGCTTGTTTGTTATTTTCCTCCCTTATTCCTTCCTGTCTCCATTGTTAAGCACAATTACTGGCATAAAAGAGGTTTTCAATTCCCATTTTAGACTGCATTCTAGCCTGGGCAATAAAACAAGACTCCTGTTCTCTCTCCCTGTTTCTCTTCCTTTTTCTTTCTCTCTTTCATTCTTTTTTTCTCTTTTTTTTTTCTCTTCCTTTTTTTCTCCCCCCCAAAAAAAAAATTTATATAGTAGAAAAGGATAAAAGGCTCTGAGAGGAGAAGGAGATTTTTAAAAATAGGCTGAAAGTGAAAGTCAAGAAGAACATAATTTCAAGAAAGAAGGGATAATGTCAAGTGTTTAAAAAGAGTAAGAACTAGAATGAATACTAAAATAAGGAGGCTGATTTTGGCACACAGGACTGGTGACCTCATGAAAGTATTAGAAGAGCAGATATCATTAGATTAAAAAGTGAATGGAGTATTGGCTCATGAACAGATGAATGGATCAATGAAGTAGAACAAAACTGATTGGAAGGTGAGGAATGCTATAAATTCAGGCTATTCTATTAAAAAGTATAGCAGTAAAGAGAAAGGTAAGACAAAAGAGTCAAAGCCGAGGAAGGAATTTTAGCACAGAAGAGACTGAAATATTAGAAGACAAAGGGAAAAGAACCACCACAGGAGGAAGGACTAAAACTCTAGAAGAGGTTACATAACTTCCTCCTAGAAGAGGAAGGATGAGAATTAAAGAACTTAGATAAGGGTTTTAGCCTTGGAAATGATTAGCTGAAACTCTTCCATCGAACAGCAGGGAAGAGCATGAAAACAAAGACTGATATTAGAGGAAGAGGGGAGGGATGCTTGAGGAGTGTGATGCTTGAAGAGGGAGGGATGGCTTTGATTTCTCCATATGGGGGAGAAAAGACTAGGTATCTCATGAAAGGTGGGAAGCAGGTGACACAGTAAGTGTGGTAAAGATACTGATTAGCTCAGGGAGTGGGGGTGTTAAAAGGACATAATAAGAGATTAGGTACAGGTTTACCAAGCTATACCATGAGCCCAGCTGAGGATGAATCTCTTACATTTGTACTAAGTAGATGAGAAACGATCCAAGTCCTTCCAAGAATGGTGACAGCACAGGAGGGACACACAGCAGGCATTCTGGGTTTCAAATGGGCAAATGAGTTGCAGAAGATGACCAAGAGGAAGACGGAAATAACGTGATGTGCTGGTAAGAGAGGAGTTCAATTAACTACCAAAGAGGAGATGGAAAGAAAAAGGACGAAAAAAGTCAGGAGCTGGCCAAAAGACTGGAAGAACTGAGAAGGGTCTGAGGATGAAAGGCTGAAGAGCAGATTTTGCAAGAATGAGAAGGAGATTTTGGAAAGAGAATAATATTTCAGATGTTTTTTTCTGGATCAATTTCCAATTCTACCTTGATCCTTTCTGAAATAAACAGGAAAAAAACAAAAACCTTGGTAAGCAGCAGGCTTCTATATGAGATTCCTAAATTTATTTTTTAAAAAAGCTTTTAACCATTCTGCCATTTTTGGATATTTCTACTATCATAAATTTAAAATAGATTGTGATGGACAATTTTGTGCTTCTCGTGTTCTTATTTATTTAGAAGGGATTCCTACAAACAAAATTATTGAATTAAAATATATGAACACAATGTTTTTGAATTACACTATCAAGAGTAACATGCTTAATATTTTAGCCATCCAGACTTCACCCTCTATACACTTTTAAATAAAAACAACATAATGCCATACACATTATTTTGTAACATGCTTTTTTAAACTTAATATTTTAAATCTTTGAGATATTTACAGTTACCTTAGCTTTTTAATGACTGCCCAGTAATCTACTTTGTGATATTATCACTTATTAAGGAAACCATTTTCTAACAAACATTTTGATTATTTCTACCTTTTTGCTACATAGAGAATACCATAAGGAACATTTTGGTAACACAGCTTTGCAAAACTGCCTAATATTTCCTTGTGAAAAAATTAATAAAAGTAAAATTAAGCCATGTGTGGTGGTTCATGCTTATAATCCCAGCATTTTGGGAGGCTGAGGCAGGAGGATTGCTTGAAGCCAGGAGTTTGAGACAAGCCTGGTAAACGTAGTGAAACCCCATTATGTACCATAAAAAATTTTTTTAAGTAAAATTGCTGAGTTAAAAAGTATTTTTTAAGGCTTTTGATACATACTTCAGACTGTCCTCCAGAAAAGTTATACTAAAATGACTCAATCAATGAATATCACTTTTGTTTAAAAGCATTGCCAATATGATGGGGGAAATTCAGAACTTATTTTAAAATTTACATTATAAAAAATATTTTTCATGTGTATATAGGCAATTTACATTCATGCGTGTCTGTAAAAATTTCTCTTCATATTTGTTCATTTTTTTTAAATCAGAGCTGATCATAATCCTGAAACACACAATCTCAGATGCCATGATCCAGAATGTCAAAATTCCAAAACATTAAAATCCTGAAAGATAAAAAAAAATCCCTAAAGTCTAAAATCCCCAAATCACAATCTTGAACAATTAAAATCTTGAATGTTGAAATCCTGAAAGCTGAATTCTGGGGCAGGGATTTCCAGTGTGTTTTCAGTTGATGCAGACTAGGTGCATCATGGTAGGTGCATCACATTAGGTGGAACTATTACTGTCTTTATTTGGAAATTAAGTACAGTTTAAAGGAGATGCATTATGGGTGCCAAACTGACAAGGGGTGGATTTATGGTCTTACTTTCAGTTGTTGACTTGACTGGATTAAGGAATACATAGAAATTTAGTAAATTATTATTTTGGGAGTGTCCGTGAGGGTGTTTCCAGAGATTAGTGTGCGAGTCCAAATGGACTAGGTAGGAAAGATCTGCCTTCTGTGTTGGCAGGCACCATCTGATCAGAGAGAAGAAATACAGAAGGCAAGCCGGTCTCTGAGAGCTTGGAACTATTTTTCTCTTGCTGCCGTGGACATCAGAACTTCAGCCTTTAAATGCCAGGACTTATACCAGACCACCCCTACTCCATACACTCCCATTCCCTGGGGTTCTGAGGCTTTTGGCCTTGCATTGAAAGTTAAACATTGGTTTCCCTGGTTCTGAGGCCTTTGCACTTGGACTGAGCCATGTTACCAGTATCTCAAGGTATCCAGCTCACAGGCCTGTTGTGGAACTTCTCAGTCACCATTAGCACAGGAGCCAGTTTTCCTAATAAATCCCTTCTCATATATATACACATGTCTTATTAGTTCTGTCTCTCTGGAGAAGCCTGACTAATAAATAATAAATATTTGGTACTGGGGAAGCCCCATATCATTCCTTCTCACTATATTCCTTAGAATACGATGGAAGAGATCTGTGAAATTGTTCCTTCCAAAAAGGCTGTGATTAAGTTAAGCATACAAGGCTACCTAGTGGTTTAAAAGCTAATTATTATTGGTGCTTTGAAAGCAGAAAATAATTGCAATGCTTAGCAATAACCAGGCTTTCAAGTGAACAACACACACTTATAAAATTTGTAGATCACAATCACTCTCCAAATACAAGTGCAGCAGGTGTTTCAAAGGTTATAGAAGTGAAAACGCAGGTGAAAAATGTAAAAAATCTCCCCTGACAAATTATTCAATCCTGTACAACTTCTGCCCCTTCACATATAGCACCAATTCACTATGCTATGCATTTCATCTTCACATTATTTTCATTACTGGAGGTATGAATTGGACGAAAACTTGGAGAGTTCTAATTCATTTTATGAATATTTTGCAAATTTGACTCCAAGAAAATACATTATCACAATGTTGACTGTGTGTACGTGAAAACATTGAGGATGGGCTTGGTGGCTGATGCCTGTAATCTCAACACTTTGGGATCACCTGAAGTGGGTGGATCACCTGAGGTCAGGAGCTCAAGACCAGCCTGGCCAACATGGTGAAATCCCATCTCTACTAAAAATACAAAAAAATTAGCTGGGTGTGGTGGTGCGTGCCTGTAATCCCAGCTACTCAGGAGGCTGAGGCAGGAGAATTGCTTGAACTAGGAGGTGAAGGCTGCAGTGAGCCGAGATCACAGCACTGCTCTCCAGCCTGGGTAACAGAGGGAGACTCCCTCTCAAAAACAACAAAACAACAACAACAAAAACATTGAAACTTTCTTAATAAATGAAGAGGTGTCCTTTTTGTACATCTGCATTTGTGAAACAAAATTTCTTGAGATCTTTCCTCTTTGGGAAACTGCATATGTGGTGATGACTCATTGAGGTCTTTGATCAATCTTGTCAAGACATTTCAAATGACCATATTTATCAATCTAGGTGTACAGAATTACCAACTATGGGGGTATAGGTTTATATATTTCACTTTTTGACCTATTTCTTTTATGAATATGGCTTATCTGCTCATAACTGTTACTGTTATTTGTGTGATGTTAGTATA
Organism: Sapajus apella; assembly: GCF_009761245.1. NCBI lineage: Eukaryota > Metazoa > Chordata > Mammalia > Primates > Cebidae > Sapajus > Sapajus apella. The sequence continues at coordinate 10,764,229 of NW_022436994.1, forward strand.
TCTGAGTGTTATGCTTGTAAAAACACATGTTATTACTGCCTGTTTTAGCATGTAAAGTGGCCTATGAAATGTCATGCATTACAATTTTATTTTTAATTGACATATAATTGGACAATTTATAGTATAGTTATTTTTGTGTTTCCTAAATAAATCCCCGTACAAAATGTAAATAAATTTCTTTTTGGTTTTTGAGACAGCATCTCACTCTGTCACCCAGGCTGAAGTGCAGTGATGCTATCTTGGCTCACTGCAGCCTTGATGTCCTGGGGTCAGGTGATCCTTCCACCTCAGCCTCCCAAGTAGCTGGGATTACAGGCATGCACTACCATGCTCAGCTAATTTTTGTATTTTTTGTAGAGATAGGGTTTTGCTATGTGGCCCAAGGTGGTCTCCAACTCCTGGACTCAAGCAATCCTCCCGCTTCAGCTTCCCAAAGTGCTGGGATTTGGCCAGCCTCAGTGGCTTACACCTGTAATCCCAGCATTTTGGGAGGCTGAGGCAGTTGGATCATCTGAAGTCAGGAGTTTGAAACCAGCCTAACCAACATAGTGAAATCCTGTCTGTAATAAAAAATACAAAAAATTAGCCAGGCATGGAGGTGGATGCCTGTAATCCCAGATACTCAGGAGGCTGAGGCAAGAGTCACTTGAACCCAGGAGGTGGAGGAGTGAGCTGAGATTGTGCCATTGCACTCCAGCCTGGGCAACAAGAGCAACACTCTATCTCAAAATAATAACAACAACAACAACAACAACAAAGTGTTGGGACCACAGGCATGAGCCACTGCACCTGGCCAAATAAATGTCTTTTAGAGAATTTTTTAGAATTATTTTTTCCATAATTATATTTTCAGGATTTTGATCTTTTGGGATTGCGATTTTTGAGATTTTAGACCCTTGGGATTTTGATCTTTTGAGATTTCAACACTTGGGATTGCGCCTTTTGGGATTATGGTTCAAACCCTTTTTAAACTGGGAGGTTCATATGTTTGTGTACATTTGCAAGATCTGGTTATATATTCAAGCAACTTTAATCGCTTTGGCTAGACAAACACTAGAGATATTTTTCCCAGTTTGTCTTTTCATTTTGTTTGGATTTATTGATGTACCAAGACTTTTTCTTCTTTTTAATTATTTTTTAAAAGATAAAGGGTTTTGGTATGTTGCTCAGGCTGGTCTCAAACTCCTGTGCTCAAGTAATCCTTCCTGTCTTGGCCTCCCGAAGTGCTGGGATTATAGGTGGGAATATTAAAGCTTTTAATGTATTCAGATTTATCAATCTTCTCCTTTGGTAGGAAAAGCAGAGCGGAAACCACGGTTTCTTTTTTTTTGAGACAGAGTTTTGCTCTTGTTGCCTGGGCTGGAGTGCAATGGCATGACCTTGGCTCAGGGCAACCTCTGCCTCCCAGATTCAAGTGATGCTTCTGCCTCAGCTTCCAGAAGAGCTGAGATTACAGGTGTATGCCACCATGCCTGGCTAATTTTTTATATTTTTAGTAGAGACAGGTTTTCACCATGTTGGCAAGGCTGGTCTCGAACTCCTGACCTCAGGTGATCCACCCACCTCGGCCTCCCAAAGTGCTAAGATTACAGGCGTGAGCAACTATGTCTGGCCTGAAACCAGGACTTCTTAAGGAGAAACAACAGTCCTTCGTTTTTCAAAGCTGTTTTCTGTACTGTATCTATCTATTTAAATTGAAAACATAGTAAGAATCAAGACTACTGTTTCTAAAAGAAAGGAGATTAACTCAGACTATAAAAACATGTAAGGATTATAAAATGCCTTTTATTTTAATATTAGTTTGGTATTACTTTGTTAAGAATGTTTCTAATAAAATCATAAGATAACTTTATGTCCTATTGAGAATTTCATTAAAGAATGAAAATATAAAAGCTAATATACATGCATCCTTGCAAATTTGGAACATGTAAAATTAATAAGAGGAACACTTGAAGATGATCTAGAAAATTCTGAGATTTCCAGAGAACCAGGCCTGGCAATATTATCACAGATGAGTGGCATCCCGTAAAGGAAGTGTAGACGAACAAACAAACTTAATCTAAGAAAGACAATACTTACTATTCCAGAACTAAGATCATTTCTGACGGAGTCTCATAAACTTCATGTAAATTAATGACCCAAGGATTGTCCTGTGCTAGTTCAAGTACAGCAATCTCATGAATTATTTCCATCCGACAATCTTGGCCTTTTCTTCTTTTTCTCATGAACTTTGCAGCAAATTCTTTCCCCGAATCTTTCTTTATACATTTTCTCACCACTGCAAATTTCCCCCTAGAATTAAAAACATTCACTGTTAAAGTTGACAACTTTCCAGAGATGGCAGATTTAAATTTCCAAATATCCATTGGTGGGTATTTAAATTTAGCTCATATACAATCACAAAAGTAGAAATATCACTTAGAAATTTATATAGGCGACATCTCTAGATTTGTAGATTTATCAAATAAAACAAAATGTGTAAATTTGCAAAATTCACTTTCTAAATAAAAACAAATATTAAAGTCCATATTTTTTGCAGTTACACATAACTTAATTTTTTGCACATTTATACATAAAATGACTTAAGTCTTTAAAAAAGCCATTTGAGCCCAGACACAGTGGGTCACCTTTGTAATCTTAGCACTTTGGGAGGCTGAGGCGGGTGGATCATGTTAGGTCAGTAGTTCTGGACCAACCTGGCCAACATGGTGAAACCCCGTCTCTACTAAAAATACAAAAATTAGCCAGGTGTGGTAGTGCGTGCCTGTAATCTCAGCCACTCAGGAGGCTGAGGCATGGGAATCACTTAAACCTGGGAGGTGGAGGTTGCAGTGAGCTGAGATCATGCCACTGCACTTCTGCCTGGGGGACAGAGAGAGACTGTCTCCAAGAAAAAAAAAAAAAAAAGAACAAAAGCCATTTGATCTTTTAACAGAAACTGGTCACCAGAATCCCTAATATGATGAATTTCACTGCTGCTAATTGACTCTAAAGAGCACTATCACTTTCTAAATGTAAGGATCTCACTCATCTATCATTTTAACTACAGCATCAGCTAGAAATGTTGCATTTTCCCATAAAGACAGATACAGCAAAGCGTTATCTTGATACATCACTATTTGTCATAAAACTAATAAGCAGGTAAACTGGGGACTCAATATGGCATACTGATTAAAGGTATGAGCTCTGGAAGTAGACCTATGTGGAGGCATACTGATTAAAGGTATGAGCTCTGGAAGTAGACCTATGTGGACTTGAACCCTGCAAAAGGCACCTGATAATAACCTTAGGTGGTTTATTTAACCTCTTTTAGTTTCATTTTTCTTTTTCCTTTCTTTCTTCTTTTTTTTTTTTTTTAAGAGACTGGGTCTATGTTGCTCAGGCTAGTATTGAACTCCTTGCCTCAGGTGATCCTGCCACCTCAGCCTCCTGAGTAGTTATGAGTAAAGGCATGAGCCTCCATGCCCTAAGTCTCATTTTTCTAATCAGTATAATAGAGATACAAATGGCATCTACTTCCCAAGGTTGTGAGAATTAAAGCATATAATAGATTTCAATTGCTTAGCATGGTACTTGCCACATAGTAAGTGCTCAATAAAATATTACTAGTCACAGAAACATCCTTCAGGTCTGATAGCCATCACCCATAAATATCCACTGAATCCTTAGGTTGAAAGGCAACTTAGAAATCATATAGTATTTTACCTAATGCCAAATCCCAATGTCTTATTTCAAACTGTGAGGTAATCTTTTCTACTACGGGGTACATATTTTAATAAGGTTATCATTACAAGCCTAAACCTGACTTCAGCTGAAGGGATAAGTTAGGGTCCTCTGCTGAGCAGTACAGACTAGACCTCACTCTCTTTTCCATATGGTAGCCTATCAGATAGTGAACACAGCAAACACCATTTGTTAGCTGCCACTCTCTCTTCCCTTTCCCAGTATGCAGTCAATCCTCATCCCCGTAGGTTTTTTTTTTTTTTTTTTTTCTTCAAGAGATGGGGTCTCACTCTGTTGCCCACGCTGGAGTGCAGTGGCACCATCATGGCTCACTGCAGCCTTGGACTTCTGGGCTCAAGTAATCCTCCCACCTTAGCCTCCTGTGTTGCTGGGATCACAGGCACATGTCACCACGCCCAGCTCCCCATAAGGTTTTTCTGACCCCTTACTATGGCTCATCAGAAAATGTGCCAACCAAATCTGAAGCAACTATTCCAGGTATAATTGATCAAAGCATTGCATCATTATTACTTTTGTTGCTTTTGGAACAATACAACTTAAGATTGCTTGTTAAAAATACTTGACATGTTTTTCATATTTAACATTGGTTTGATAAACTACCAAGATTTTTTCTCCCTTGAATTTTTGTCAAATCAGTATCCTTATACTATATTTTTAAAATATTTCTAAAAAATTTGGAATAATCAACAGCATGAACAGACAACCTACAGAATGGGGAAAAAATATTTGCAAAGTATGCCTCCAACAAAGGGTGATATCTAGAATCTACAAGGAACTCAAAGTGGGCAAAGGACATGGACAGACATTTTTTCAAAAGATGACACACAAACAGCAAACATATGAAAAAAAATTTCAACATCACTAATCATCAGAGAAATGCAAATTAAAACCAAAATGAGGTACTGTCTTATACCAGTTCGAATGGCTATTGGTAAAAAGTCAAAAAAACAACAAATGTTGGTGAACACACAGAGAAAAAGGAACACTTATACACTGTTGGTAGAAATGTAAATTTGTTTAGCCACCATGGAAAGCAGTTTGGAGATTTCTCACAGAACTACTGTTTAACTCAACTATCCCATTACTGGGTATCTGCACAAAGGAAAAATTATTATATGAAAAAGACACCTGTACCCATATGTTTATTATTGCAGCTCTATTCGCAACAGCAAAGATATGGAATCAACCTAAGTGTCCATCAATGGATGACTGACCTAGAAATATGGTGTGTATATATATCATGGACTACTACACAGCCATAAAAATAAAAGAATGTCTTCTGCAGTAACAAGGATGGAACTGGATGCCATCCTAAGTGAGATGACTTAAGCAGGGAGTAAAAAACTGCCTGTTTTTACTTTTAAGTGGGAACTAAATGGATACACAGGCGTACAGTGGAAAAACAGACCAAAAGGTAAAAGAGTGGCAAGGGGGTGAGGAATGAAATACTATCTATTGGGTACAATGTACACTATTTAGGTGATGGGTACACTAAAAGCCCAGACTTCACCATGACGCAACATATCCATGTGACACAAATGCACTGGTATTCCTAAATCTATTTTTTTTTAAAAAAGCTTTCTAAAAAATTAAATGCAAGGCTTTAATTACCCTGTTAAATTCTCTTTTGTTGTTTTTGAGACACAGTCTCACTCTATCACCCAGGCTGGAGTGCAGTGGCGTGATCTCGGCTCACTGCAACCTCTGCCTGCTGGGTTCAAACAATTCTCACTTCCCTTTCCCAGTATGCAGTCAATCCTCATCCCCATAGGTTTTTTTTTTTTTTTCTTTAAGAGATGGAGTCTCACTCTGTTGCCCAGGCTGGAGTGCAGTGGCACAATCATGGCTCAATGCAGCCTTGGACTTCGGGGCTCAAGTAATCCTCCCACCTTAGACTCCTGTGTAGCTGGAATTACAAGCACATGCCACCATGCCTGGCTAGTTTAAAAAAAAAATTTTTTTTAAGTAAAGACGGGGTTTCGTCATGTTGGCCAGACTGGTCTCAAACACCTGGCCTCAAGTGATCTGTCCACCCCGGCCTCCCAAAGTGCTGGGATTATAGGCGTGAGCCACCACGCCTAGCCTGCCCCGTTAAATTCTAACTTCTAGGCTTTGATCTGGCATTCTAGACCTTGCTGACCTAATTTTGAGTAGTAATTCTTCCTTGCCAGCTACTGTTAACTGCAAATATGATTTTCATGTCTTCCATGTTTTTACTATCATTAGTAATACAAATGTGGGATGACAAATCCTTAGGCATAGCCCTATGGCTGTTCAATTTGGTAACAACCTACCTAACAGCACCCTTATTCAGATCAAAGTTCTTTTATTCACAGAAATATGAAAGACTTCTACAGATATGGGAGAGAGTAACTATAAATGAATTCCTCAAAGACTAATACCTTTAATTTTATCCCACAAAATCATTAGGCCAACATCCTCATCAAGCTTTAAAAGGTTCCCAATGATCTCTGGAAAGAAAACAATTATTAATAATTTGATGTTTTCATGCCTACATGTCTGGAAGTTTCAAGAGAAGAGAAAGTTTAATTTGTGAAAAATTCGTCTGAAATGAAGCCTCAACATATAATTGGCAGCAAGCATGTTTCTGGTAAATTACAAATGACTCACTAGAATGGCCCTCAAACACCTATCACACATACAGAAATGTTTATTGCTGCCACACCTGACATTCAAAGCAATAAAGTACTATGCAGTAAGTAAAAAACTACGTATTACGTAGCCTGAAAGTATATTTTTAAAGACCACATAGGAAGACAGCTAATTCAGCAAACAGAATTGGAACTCAAAATTACATCAGTAGTCTAAAATGCTAGATCAAAACGTAGAAGTTAGAATTTAACAGGGCAAATTAAACATGGACTCACACACATTGCTGACCTGTGAACTCTGAGACCCTGTTACAGAACAGCCGTTGCTAAATTCTGGGGCCTCTTCCCTATACTGATCATCTGCTGCTCACACTCCTCGCCCATTCCTTTAGGACCCAGAATGTAGTTCTCACGGCTCTCCTTTCATACCAATGACTACTCTGACACCCCTTTTTTTTTTCTGGAAACATTCCTCACAGTTCTAGGTTTATTCTTTTCTTTCCACCATATTATGTACTATACTGGGGGGTCAGCAAACTTTTCTGTAAAGGGAAAGCAAGATAGTAAATATTTTTGGCTTTGCGGATAAGAGGGTCTCTACAGCAACGACTCAAGTCCACTGTTGTAGAATGAAAGCAGCCATACAAGAAAGGTAAATGAATGGGTATGTTTGGCTTCCAATGAAACTTTATGGATGCTGAAATGTGAATTTCTTAAGATTTTCATGTTATTAAATATTACTTATTCTCATTTTTTCAACTATTAAAAAATGTAAAACATAAAAACAGCTTGCGAGACTTACAAAAATAGGTGGCTGGCTGTAGTTTGCTAACCCCTGCTATATCCCATGCTGAATAAAACTCTTCCATCATTTTAATACCACATACCACTGAAACTGACATGACAGCATGCCTTCATCTCTAAATGACTGGTGCAATGGGAGGAGGACTCTTCAAACCACTCAAGGAGTGAGTCAGAGGAGATAATAACAGATTTCTGGGAATTGTTCTATACAGCTACACTGTATAAAGAAACATGAAATTCAGCATTCAAGCTGTGAAGTCCCAGTGTATAGGCTCAGAATTATATTGAGAGTTCCCTAAATTCCATACCCCAAAAGGGCTCCAACATGCATATATTACCAGGACTTTATGGTAAAATTTGTGACAGTACCTCAACCTTTAACTTTAGGTTACTGAATCCTCTACAAAACATTTTAAAAATGATGTTTCTCAGCCGGGCGCAGTGCCTCACACCTGTAATCCCAGCACTTTGGGAGGCTGAGACGGGTGGATCACAAGGTCAGGAGTTCAAGACCAGTCTGACTAACATGGTGAAAACCCATCTCTACTAAAAATACAAAAATTAGCTGGGCGTGGTGGTGCACGCCTGTAATCCCAGCTACTCAGGAGGCTGAGGCAGGAGAATTGCCTGAACCTGGGAGACGGAGGTTGCAGTGAGTCAGGACTGTGCCACTGCACTCCAGCCTGGGTGACAGGGTGGGTGAGACTTCCTCTCCAGAAAAAAAAAAAAAAAATGATGTTTTTCTGACACTAGGGGCCACAGTTACATGCAGCTGACTTGGGGCTGATGAGGTCCAAAGGGCATAAGATGTTTGTGGCATATCTACTTTTTTTTTGTTGTTGACTCAAAAGCCAAACTTCTTCCTGGAATACACAGTTGCCATACTTTTCAGGGTTTTTTCATTTCAAAAACATCTGTATTTCACTAATACGTACAAAACTGAGAACTTAGGTTTTCATTAAATATTTTGGGATGAATATCAGAAACGAACACATTTCAGAACTACTGACTGAAAACATATTCCAGAGAGGTGGGAAAGGCAAGACACACAAACAATAACAAGAGGAGGTGACATTTCAGTGAGACCCACCAGTCCAAGCTCTCTAAGAACTCTGCATTAACAGTGCCTAAAAACAGTGCTTAGGAAGACAGGGTGAATATCTTTAGGTAGGTATGTTTGCTAAGGAGTTTGGGCTTCATCAGGCTTTACACTGGAACCTATTAGAATTCTGAAAATAATTGTTCAAAAAAGATAATTCTGGCTGGGCACAGCAGCTCATGCCTGTAATACCAGCACTTTGGGAGACTGAGGTAGGCGGATTGCTTAAGCCCGAGAGATCGAGACCAGCCTGGGCAACATGGTGAAACCCTGTCTCTACAAAAACTACAAAAATTAGATGGACATGGTTGTGCACACCAGTAGTCTGGGCACTTGGGAGGCTGGGATGGGAGGATCACTTGAGCCTGGGACATCTAGGCTGCTGAGATCATGTAAGTGCGCTCCAGCCTGGGCAACAGGATGAGACCCTAAAAAATCAAAGAGATCATTCTAATAGTGTTGTGAAGAGTGGATTGCCAAGTGATAACTAGGAACAGAGAGGCCAATAAAATAATTTAAAGCAGTAGGCCTGAACTCCAGTGGCAGCAGTAGAGACTGGGAAAAAAGAATACATTTAAAAACCAATCAAAGTCAACATTTATTGGCACTCACTGAAAGATTTGAGTTGCCGGCAGAGATGAGAGGAGGGAAAGGTGAAAGTTCAGGATGACTTTTAGATTTTTAATCTAGGTACTGTGTAAATGTGGTACCAGTTATAGTGCCACTGAGATAAAGATGATGAAAAGAGTAAGAGATTTCTTGGGAAAGATCATATGCTAGGTTTTGGACAGAAGTTTGAGCTGCATTTCTTGGTAAAGAGAATCCTATTTATTGAAGGGATTCCAAACATAAATTCAAGTGTTGGATTATAGGCAAAGGTGAAGAGATAATACAATATGTAAGGTTTAGGTAAACATCAGAAAACGTAGATGTTAATTTGAGCAGTTCACGGGGGAAGTAAAATAATGTCCAAGGATCTGTTTTATTCTAGACTAAAGTGCTTTGTTTATACCTTTATAATATTTATGTCAATCTTACATATTAAAACTTGTATTATGTCTCCCAGCTGAACTGTTTCAGAGACCTCACTTATTATTCATCTTTTTATCTCCATAGTGCGCTGCACATGGCAAGTATGCAAATATAATCAGCACATCTAGTATATATACTGCTCTTATTATTTTGTTAAATAAGTTTTATGGCAACTTAACCTCATAACATTTAATATACTGGACTCCTTGCCATTTTCTCTTTACTGAATTTTTCTACAGCTGTGACTTAATGTTTTACTGACAACAGCAACTACTATTGAAATTCCATCCATTCTTTACAGCCCAACTGAAATGTTATTTCCCACCATAAGACCTTCCAGTGGTATATCATCTTGCCTATAAAGGGGACGGTGGTCGATCTGCTACATTTTGGAATAGCTTCCAGAGCCTAGGGTAGTGTCTTTAAGTACTTAATATGTAATTTTTTGTTTTTGAGACTGAGTTTTGCTCTTGTTGCCCAGGCTGGAGTGCAATGACGTGATCTCGGCTCACTGCAACCTGTGCCTCCCGAGTTCAAGCTATTCTCCTGCCTCAGCCTCCTAAGTAGCTGGGATTACAGATGTCTACCACCACGCCTGGCTAATTTTTCTGTATTTATAGTAGAAATGGGGTGTCTCCATGTTGGTCACGCAGAAGACACGGGTTTCTCCATATTGGTCAGGCTGGTCTTGAACTCTTGACCTCAGGTGATCCACCCACCTTGGCCTCTCAAAATGCTGGGATTACAGGTGTGAGCCACCGTGCCCAGCCCGTCCCACTTTTTTTTTTTTTTTTTTGAGACAGAGTCCCGCTCTGTCACCCTGGCTGGAGTACAGTGATACTATCTGTACTCACTGCAACCTCCACCTCCCAATCAAGCAATTCTCCTGCCTCAGCCTCCTGAGTAGCTGGTACTACAGGTACATGCCTGGCTAATTTTTGTATTTTTGGTAGAAATGAGGTTTCATCATGTTGTCCAGGCTGCTTTCAAGTGATCCACCCACCTCGGCCTCCCAAAGTGCAGGGATTACAGGCATGAGCCACCATGCCCAGCCAGAGATAATGTCTTAAAGATAAAGAAGTTCCATTCAATAAAAACCTAGAATAGATTTTGTCTTCCTTATCGTTGAAATGATCAAGGAAAAGACCCTAGGTGTAAAAATTAGTGAGTCCATTCAAATAAGACATTAGCATGCGTGATAAGAAAAGGCAAGGCTTTACAAGTCAAACTTGGTTTTAAATTCTGGCTTATAACTGTGTAATCTTGAGCAATTTATTAATCCTTTGGATCCTGGGATTCCTCATCTGTAAAATGAGATCAATGGCACTTTATCTTACAGGGCAGTGAAGACTATACAGAATTACATCTTTACAGTGTAGCATTCGGAAAATGATCAATAATCAGTAGCTATTTTTACTACTAACATTAGTTTCAGATCTATCATATAACCAATGATAATTTTTACAAAAAAAACATAGGCATTCTGGGAGGTGAGCTATTTAGTCTACATGATGTCTAAATTCTCTCAAGAAATCTAGTTCTTATTTACCTGAAGAGGTGAATCAAATGACTATAGCTACTTAGCTTTCTTATGCATTTGGTTCAACAATCAGATTGTATAAAATTGTGTCATCTATAGTTTTATCAAGAGACTGAAATTCAAATCCTTGAATTCACGTATCTTAAATTAAGATTTTAACATTTTAAGCATGAACTTTTCAAAATTAAACAGCTGACTGACTTAAAGTACCTGCCTGAGAGCAGATGCCATACTTTCCAAGTAACTTTATCACTGAATCACAAATATGGCCAATTTTCTTTTATCCATTCAAAGTATCAGATTACCCAAAACTGTTTGCAAATTAAATTCTTCAAACTAATGACTAGCTGTCTAGAAATTTTATATAACATCTGTGTTAAGACAAGGCAATTTCTGCATGGATGTTACTTGATAAAAAGCTCGTTATTTTTTTGTTGTTTTTATTTTTATTTACTTTTTAAAGGTCGTTACTTCTTAAAAAATAATTTAGGACACACACTTCAGTTGTTGTCAGATACAAAAACTGATGCTATTACCTACAGCCATCAATCTAGGTAAGGGCATACAGTTCCCAAAATACCCACCCAGAGTCTCCTTTTAGTTTGAATATTCTTGTATTCTCTGATAAAAACCCTTTTTTGTCCCTGTTATCCCTGACTGCTCTGAGGAGAATGTGATAGGACATCCTTAATTTACTTTAAGGCCCAAGTGGGGACTTAACTATAGTTGACACTGAAGCTTGATCGTGTTTGTTCCAATGTGGAACCCATTCACATATCCTCTCATAAAAATGTCAGGAAATTGCTTTAGTCATAAGATATAGACTACAGATTATTCTTTGAAAAACATGTGTGGTGTAATGGGAATGATTTCAAAGTCAGGAGTCCTAGCTCTGCTATCTTTCACAAGACTTAATCTGTGTCTTTGTTTTCTCATCTGAAAAATGGGGCTTTCCAAACAGGCCTGTGGTGAGAATCAATGAGATAACGCATGTGAAGGCACTTGTAAAACTGTAAAGCCTGCACATTTACAAAGTACCTGCTTTAGATGGGAACTTGTATTTGTAACTTTTTTCCTTAGGAAAATCCAACTATTAGCATGTACTAATATTTTTAAAGTGCTTTTTTGGCTTAAAGTATTTTTTTCTTAAGAAAAAATGTATGAGTATATTAAAAACATTAAAGTTGAGAACTAGATAACAAAAACAAATGTAAGGCAAATCATTTGATATGAAATTGGTGTATCTTTAAGTTCCTAGAAAAATCTTTGCTCCTATATTATCAATACTCAAGGAAAATCAACATGAAAAAAATTCTCAGAACCCAAGGTCATTTCTCTTGTGTGCCTCTATAATGAAATCATTAACGTAGTTTACACTGGCATACAGCCAGACTCAAGGTAACAAGCCTCAGGAATAACCAGTCAAGCTTCAAGCAATAAAATAATGTTTTACATCATATATTTACCCGTATTTACGTTGCTATGGACTCTGCTGGAAACATGAAAGAATGTGACATTTCGTAAAATGATCAACATCACATCCTGTTATTACTCTGAAATCAATGTTGACCATTTAAAAAATTCTCTTAACAGTCATCTCATTGAAAGTTTTAGCTCTGTAATAACATAGCAGCACCTGAAAGAGATCGATTTGATTGAACATAACTCTTCACACCCCTTCTGCATTTTGCTAAATGAAAGGCCAAAGAATAAAAATAAAAAATCTGTTTTTCTTCCTACATCATTAAAATATAACACGGGTATTTTGCAAGTTCTTTATCAGCATGAGATTAATTAGAGTTATATCAGAAATGCAACCAGAGTTAAGAGTTGGAAAAGTAAGTTTTCTATCTTATCAGAGGAAACATCAAGAAACACACTTAACTATGTTAAAACCATAAAATACAGGCAAAATTTATAAACCTTAAACAAGGACTGCTTATAGCACAGACAGAACTTTTACTTTCAGAGATGTCTAGACAGTTCCTGTGACTTTGTTACATTGTGCAGGTTTTCTTTTTTGGTTACATTTAAAATAACATTTATTGAATTACACCATGAATTACATTTATTGAGCGCTTCCCCTAAGCTAAACACAGCCTTAAGGCTATGTTTTACTTAACTCTCTCACCAACCCTATGAGGCAATAAATGGTTAGGCAATGCACTCAAGTCCACATAACTAGTAAGAGCCAAGATTCAATCTCACATTATCTGACTCCAAAGCCATTGTTCTTAAGCATTGCATTAAACTCCTTTATAAAAGGGTGCCACAAGGAAAAGAATAGATTTAATTCTGTTTTTCAGTTCCAGGCTTTTATATCAAGTATTTATCTAATAACTGCATTGTTATGCTGCTTTAGGACCTATTCCTTTTGTAAAGAAATTTACATAAGAAAAGGTATGTAGAAGATATCACAACCTTAAAACAAACAAAACAACACCTGATCGGGAAGCTAATTTTATAATGGAGTTTAAAACAAAAGTTGAAAGAAACATTCCTGAAGGAATTGGTACCGTAACACCTGGTGGGGTGCAAATCGGTTTCCCAGACTATAAAACCTCCAAGACAGAGCTTCCCACCTGAAGACATTTCGCTTTGTAAAATACTTGCACCAGTTTTCCTTGTGGAATGAAGCCAGACAACCAAATAATGGAAAAACGTAGTTTTCCTTTTTTTTTTTTTGAGACGATTCTCGCTTTGTGGTCCAGGCTGAAATGCAATGGCACTATCTCCGCCCACTGCAACCTCCTCCTCCTGGGTTCATGTGATTCTCTTACCTCAGCCTCCCAAGTAGCTGGGATTACAGGCATCCACCACCACCCCCACCTAATTTTTGTATTTTCAGTAGAGACGGGGGGTTTCACCACGTTGGCCAGGCTGGTCTCGAACTCCTGACCTCAGGTAATCTACTGGCTTTGGCCTCCCAAAGTGCTGGGATTACAGGTGCGAGCCCTGGTGCCCCCTCAGTTTTCCTTTTTTCAAGTAGTACGGGTTACTTCAGAATGTTTGGAATGTCTACAAATCAGAATATCCAGCTAAGCCACAGCTCCCTTCACCTTTTCACCCTAGCAGTGAAGTAATCTTGTTCCTGAAAGGTGTTTTCTTTTTTGTTAACGTTTAGGAATAAGTAAGACTTTGTCAAGGTAGCATTCCACATCTCCACCCGCCAAAAAAACTATTTCCATAAGTTACCTTAGTATGTGTAAGGTTGGGTGTTTTTAACATTATAAGTCATCTCACATTGTTTGCCTTTCCAAGACCCCAGCTGAAGGCTGTTTCGACTGTCAGGCCCTTTCCCATTACAACATGGTGCTATTTTGCAACCATGACAAATGTTGGCAATAATGCCAACATTTACTGAACGCCATGTGGCAAGCCCAGTGGTATGCACTTGACAGGCATGGCATCTTCAGGACATCTCTGAGGTAGACACCGTCATCATTATCCGGATTTTACGGATGAGGAAAGTAAGGCTGGGGAGTCTAAGTAACCCCTCCAAAGGCAAACACAGGAAGCAGGGCATGAATATGAACTCAATCTACCCCAGGGCCAGAGTTTTAACAACTTCCCCAAACTGTCCTCAAGGAAGAGTCCCCAAACCCCACAGAAATCACTATCACCCCCTTCAGCATACAAAATGTAAAGCATCCGAACAGCCTGCACCTGCAACTTTGGAGACCAAGTTGTAAGCTTCCCCTGCCCCCACAAAAAAGGGTGGGGTGGGGTGGGGTGGGAGAAGGCAAGAATCAGCTCCCAGAAAAGTAAAAAGAGCGAGACAAGGACCAAGCGCCTACGAAAGACACCAATCTAAATTCGAGGCTAAAGGACCTAAATATTTAAAAACTAAAACGGCACAAAACCAAACCAACCATGAAAACGAAAATGAAGTCAGCAGAAGACCGACACAAGGTAACAGAGCCCCGGTGCAAAGGAAGTTGTCACAACGGATGCTGTGTTTTATTAAAACCACACAGGGAGACCAAGAAAGTCGTCAGAGTTGAAGGCCCAAAGCAAAGCCGGCTCCACAGACCTCTGGTTTTCAGACCCGCCGCTCGCGGGGAGCGGCAGACGCGGCCAGCACCTTCTCTCGTTAAACTGCCGTTCGAAACGCCGCAGAGAACGAAAGGGCTGAGAGAAGAAGGTGTCCGCGCCCCCGGGACGGCCATCCAGTTACCATCACTCGCTCCCGGGGCGCGGCGCGTGGAGGGGGCGCTGGTGCAGCTCAGGCTGCCCTACTCGCCGCCAGCACCCAAGTTTGTGCCAAGTCACCACGCGCGTTATCGGCAGCAGCAACGCCACCTCGGCCTCCCCGCCGGGCCCCGGCACTTATCCGCGCCCGCGTCCTGCCCAGCGCGTCCGGGAAGGTTCCGCGCCGGGCCCCGCCCGTCCTCACCTGCCCAGCTCCCGGCCCGGGCACAGGCTGTAGACGTCCTGGAAGGGCTCGGTGCGCACCGCGGCGCGGATCTCCGTCAGCAGCCCGCGGGCCTGGGTCGGCGGCGGCGGCGGCCGGCGAGGCCCACTCGGACCCCGGCCGGCCCGGCCCGAGCCTGAGGTGGCGCCCGGGGAGGAGCCGCCGCTGTCCGGCTTCTCTAGAGGAATCATGGTGTTCGGGCGTGCTTCCTTCCTGGCCACCAGTTCGCTCCGAACAGCCCGAGGGGCACGGACCCGCCTGCGGCTTCTAGAGCCTGCCCGAGAAGCCCCCAAACACCCGCTCTCCCCGGGGCGGCGCTCGGACTGCGGCGGGCCGACTACCGGCAGCCCGGCCCCGCCCCTTGCCCCACGCCCAGCCCCCTCCTCGTAACCGCCGCGCCTGACCTGCGCCTCGCTTCGGCCCTGGCCGGCCCCGCCCCACGCCTGGCCACGCCCCGGTCCAGCCTCACTTCGTGGCCGCCCCGCCCCCTCGCTGAGCTCCCGTAGGCTCCTCACGTGCGCCCTCTGCAGCTCATGAGAAGAAAGTGCTGCCTGCGGAACGGCCCGGAGGCTGGAGGTGACGCACAGCACCACCCTTTGGCCAGGACTGCCTTCTGCGTTAGCAGAGTTGCGCACCTGTTGAGCATCTGAGAGTCCCAAAAGCTGCCCTTCGGTTAATAAAAGCTATTTGAGCTGTAAGCGGGACTTCACGTGGTGGGGAGGGGTGATGAGACCCTAATCTCCTTACACTGGGAGAGGGGTCTGAAGGAAGGAGTTGTATAAATATTATTAACCCTGCACACCAGCCCTATGAAATAGGCACTATTATGTTGTCTGTAGTTGTTTCTATATTTACTTTCGAGGTCCTCTTATCCAGTTTTACGACTTTAATTACCATCTGCATGCTCATGACTACAGAATTTGTTTCTCTAGCGTCCAACTATTCCCTGAACTTCAGACTAGTGTATTCGACTATGCACTGGGCATCTCCACCTAGATGTCAAATTAGCATCTCAGACTTAACATACACAAAAGTAAGTTCCTGATTGGCCTTCATGAATGCATTCCTACCCAGCTTTCCCCGTCTCAGTTTTCTTCATCTTCTTCCTTCTAGTTATTCAGGCCAAAAATCTTGGGATGAGCATTGACTACTCTTCAAACTAGATGTGGCATTTGATCACCTCTGTTTCCACCTTACCACCAAGGCCTGAGCCACCATTATCTCTTATCTGGATTATTGTGATAGATTACTAACTGGACCACCTGCTTCCATCCTTCTTCCTCCCTAATGCCGCATAGTTTATTTTCAAGGCAACGAGAGCGATGTTTTAAAAATCAAAACCAAATCATGTCACTGCTCTGCTCAAACTGTCTCAATAGAGTTTTGCTTCCGGCACTGATATACTAGTTTATTTGTGATCAACAGTCTCACTAAGAAAAATTAGAGAAGTTGGCAAAAGTTAAGAAATTCCTCTCCCAGCAAGGAGTTGGATGACTGAAATCCTGGAAAGATAGGCAGCTCTGAAAGCCACCACTTTTCCCATGAAGTATTTGATGATTTTAAAGCAATGGCTGAAAGAGTGAGGAAGTAAGCAGAGCTTTCAGCCATCTCATGGGGTTGGGAAGACAAAAAACTGGACTTTAGGACCTATTTAGGATGAGGAGCTGGTAAGCAACTAGGCTTTCAGCTGGGACTCTGAAGGGCCATACCCTAGGGGCATGGATCAAAGGGAAGGAGACCCTCGGGCTGAAGACCAGCTTCAAAGGCAACGGTAAATACTCTGTCTGGGGAAAAAGAGCATCATGCAAAGCCACACATTATCCATATAATATTTTACACACCATGTCTGAAACATAATTTAAACAAAGGACACAGAATTGTCTTAAAAATGAAGGAAAAAAGAAAACAGAAATAAACAGAAGGTCCAGATACTAAAGTTTAAACACAGATTCTAAAATAATTCTGTTTACTATCTTCAAGAAATTCAATGACAAGATGAAGAGTTTTCAGCAGAGAACTGGAAACTCCAAAGAAGAATACAATGGAATTTTGGAATTGGAGGAAAAAAAACACTAACTAAAACTACCACAGAATTATGGGTTTAATAACAGATGAGATACAACTTAGCAAGAATTAGTAAACCTGATGAGCAAAACAAAATATGCAAAATGAAATACAAGAGATAAAAGAGCTTTATATAAAAGATACAAGGTTTTAGAAAGGAGACTATAACACATGCGACATAATAAAACATTCTATCACGTGTGTAATTGGAATATCAGGAAGAGAAGTAAGAGAAAAAAGGAAAAGAAGCAATATTTGAAAAGATAGTGGCTGGAAATTTTTTTAAACTAATAAACAACAACTCTCAGAGTCAAGAAACATGAACATAGAGCAGGATTTCAAGCAAAGAATATCATATGTAGGCAGGCTGTAAACTACCGAGAAACAAAGACAAAAAGAAAATGTTTAAAATCAGCAAAAAAACCCCAGATATATAATCTGCAAATGAGCAACAATAAAATCAAGAGCTTATTCTCAAAGAACCAATGGAAGCCTAAACACCTTGAAATGTCTTCAAAGCACTAGGAGAAATTACCTGTCAACCTGTATTATATACCCAGTAAAAATACTCTTCAAAATGGAAAATAAAATACCAACAATTTTATAACCAAGAAACACTATCAGCTCATCTACCGTAAAGGAAATTCCAAAAGGAGTTTTTCAGGCAGATGGATAATAATACCAAAAGGAATGAAGAGCAATCAAAGGGTTAATACATGGATAGATGTAAATAAACACAAATTGTATAAAACAATGAAAACAAGGCCATGTGAGGTTTAAATATATGTAGAATTAAAATATACACAATAATAGCACAAAAAGTGAGATGTGAAAATGTTAAAATGATTGGAGAGTTCATCATGAAAAATATCCAAATGAGTGTAGCTAGAATGTTTTTTGGAAAAGAAAGTTGTAAGGAGAGAATTGTCCTAACATATTAAAATATAGTATGAAATAAGATAACTCAGCATAACAGTTTTGAAATAGAGTTGTAATATTTAAGAAACCACAATAAGCTCCAAAACTTCTAAATCATTAAATGTTAAAAAAAAAAGAAAGAAAAAAAGACTACCAAATCTAGAAAGAAATAACATATAACAATTAGCTGACTCTTTTTTTTTTTTTTTTTTGAGACAGTGAGCCCAGGTGCCATCTCGGCTCACTGCAACCTCTACCTCCTGGATTGAAGGGATTCTCCTGCCTCAATTTCCTGAATAGCTGGGATTACAGGCATGTGCCACCATGCTTGGCTAATTTTGGTATTTTTAGTAGACACAGGGTTTTTGTCGTGTTGGTCAGGCTGGTCTTGAACTCCTGGCCTCAAGTGCTCCAGCCTCCTTGGCCTCCCAAAGTGCTGGAATTACAGGTGTTAGCCATTGCGCCCGCCCTTGACAATTAGCTGATTTCTGAAGGAAGAAGTAACTTCTAAGAAATAAAGCAGTGGAAAAAAAACTTCAAGAAAAATATTTGACTACCTAATAATTTTAAAAGTGTCGCATATCAAAAACTGTTATATGCAAAATTAGAAGGCAAAAAAACTGGGAATATATTTGCAAAAAGGATTATAGACAAAAATTATACCCTAAATGAAGAACACATAAGAGGTGTGTCAACTGTGTTAGAAAGAGGTCAAAGAAAATAAAATATTTTTTTATAATGAAATGTTCAAATTTAATTTGTATTTCCTTCAGAAATATAAATGGGGTTTCATTTCTCCCAGTAAAATTGGCAAAGATTTTTAGGGTAATTCAATTCCCGTTGTTTGTGATAAGGGAGACAAAGATTGGAAAGACAAAATCGCAAGTGCTTTCTGTTTCCTTGTGTTGTTCTGATCTGTATTTTTCCATAGAAAGCACTATACCTGATTCTATCAGAGATTCTTACCTGGCTCACCGGTTTTATTTTATTTTTTGAAATGGAGTCTTGCTCTGTCATCCAGGCTGGAGCTCGATGTCAGCTCGTTGCAACCTCTGCTTCCAGGTTCAAACGATTCTCCTGGCTCAGCCTTCTGAGTAGCTGGGATTACAGGCACAGGCCACCACGTGTGGCTAATTTTTGTATTTTAGTAGAGACCGGGTTTTACCTTGTTAGCCAGGATGGTCTTGAACTCCTGACCTCGTGATCCGCCCACCTCGGCCTCCCAAAGTGCTGGGATTACAGGTGTGAGCCACTATGCCTGGCCCACCTGTTTTAATATCAACCTGAGTTTATCTTTATCAGGTTGCATTCTAAGTGTATACTTTCTTCCTAGTTAGATCAGAAGGGACCACTTATTCGATATCCTCAGTGTGTATAAGTAACGCTCTGTAAATATTGATGAATAAATGTGGTTGAATTGAATATGCAACACTCTACTGTCTAAGATGATGGTTAAATGAATTTTGATACATTTACCTGATAGGTTATTATCAATACTTTCAAAGGAATTTAAGAACACTGGACAACATTGGTAGTGCAATAACTACAAAAAAGAATGATTTGAAATCATTTTTACTGCACTTTGTTGAGTAATTTTCTTTTATTTTCTGTACTTTCCAAATTTCCTTATATATTATGTATTACTTTTATTATAGTATATATAAAAGTTTATGTATTATATATGATTATATGTTACTTTTATTGTATATTAAAAGTAATGGTTATATATTACCTTTATTGTAGAAGTAAAAAAAAAATTTTTTTAATAGTTTTTAAATATAAGTACTCCACAGTCCAGCCAGCCAGGCGTGGACTGTGGTTATTTTAAACACAACTCACACCTACCCAGCTACTCTCAATCCCTCCATTTATTGGTGGAGGCTTAGGTTATAGCCTCTTTTCCCCACATCAATTCAAGTTGAAAGTTTGCCTTATGTCCAAACCTCTGTTATTTTTAAATATCATAGTACTGTTCTGGGAAATTACGTGCAAGTTACAGATCTAAGACCTTCAAGGATAAATATGCCTTTGAGAATAGCAGTTCAGCTAAAAAACATTATTTCCTTTGACATCTGCTGTCAGAGAAATAAAGTTGATTAATACTTCTCATTCTCCTGCCAAAATTAGTATTTATGTCAAATGTAAGACTGGACTATAATCTTTCAGTAACGATTTTTCCGAATTTAGGTAAGAAAGAGGCCGCTTACTCTGGTCATCTCCTCTCTAATTTTCCTTGCCATTTGCTTATTTTATTTATTTATTTTTTTTTCCTCACCAGGCTGGAGTATAACCAGGCTGGAGTGCAGTAGCGCGATCTCAGCTCACTGCAACCTCTGCCTCCTGGGTTCAAGGGATTCTCTTGCCTCAGCCTCCGGAATAGCTGGGGTTACAGGTGTTCGCCACCACACCCAGCTATTTTTTTTTTCTTTCTTTCTATTTTTAGTAGAGACAGGGTTTCACCATGTTGGCCAGGCTGGTTTCCAACTCCTTTCCTCAAGTGATCCGCCAGCCTCGGCCTCCCAGAGTGCTGGGATTATAGGCGTCAACCACTGCGCCCGGCCTATTTTATTACTTTTTGAGGTTGCTTAGATCATTAATTTAGTCTTTCTTCTTTTATATTTATGCATTTAAGGCTATATATTTCTATGAATGGCTTTCACGGCATACCACGAGTTTTTATATATTTTCATTATTATTTAGTTTAAATGATTTCCTAACTTCCATTGTGTAGGTTTTTGAGAGATAGAACTTACTAAGTTTAGGAAATACTTTTCTATTCTTAGGTTAATATATGTATGTATGTGTGTATATACGTATGTATGTGTATATATGTGTGTGTGTATATATATAATTTATTATACATAAATTTTATTATAGACAAACTTTTATTGTATATAATTATATATTACATATAAATTATATATATTATATATAACTTTTTTTTTCAGATATGGTTTCACTCTGTCACCCAGGATGGAGTGCAGTGGTGGTATTATGGCTCACTGTGGCTTTGTTGACCTCCTAGGCTCAAGTGATCCTCCTGCCTCAGCCTCCCATGTAGCTGGGACGGCATGTACATGCCACTATGCCTGGCTAATTTTTTATGTTGTCCAGGCTGGTCTCAAACTCCTGGGCTCAAGTGATCCTCTCACCTTGGCCTCCCAAAGTGCCCGGCCAGGTTACCACATTTTAAAAATTAACCATGATTGGGTATTGAATACTATAAAATATTTCCCCCTCTGTGTACTAAGTTGATAATATTATTTTTTTTTACCTCTCATCTGAGCATGTAGTGAACATCTTTGCATTCGTGGATAAAATCTGCTCTGTCATAATTTCTGTATGGCAGAAATTTTGAAAAATTGAGGTATAATTCACTGATCTCTACCAGTTTTGAAAATGCATACACCCACGGCAACCACACCTTATGAAGAAAGAACATTCTGTCTCCTCAGAAAGTCCTCTAGTGCTCATTTCAGTCAATCCCCTCCACCCTCAAATCAACCCATGTTTTGATTCCTATCACCTGATCTAGAGCTTCACACAAATATCATCATAACTGTGCTCTTTCGTATCTGGTTTACTCAGCAGAATGTTTTTAAGATTCGCTTATGTGGTTGTGTAGATCAGAAGTTCCTTCTGATTGCTCAGTAATATTCTGTTCTATGTGCAGAACATAACATACACACATGGTATTTATCCATTCTTCTGTTGATGAATACCTGGACTGTTTCCAGTTTTGAGCTATTATGAATAAAGCAAAAATTATTCTACAAAGCTTTGTGTGGACACGTTTTCCTCTCTCTTGGGAAATATCTAGAAGTGGAATTGCTGGGTCATAGGGTAGATATATAATTATATTCTTAAGACACTGCAAAAGGGCTTCGTAAGTAATTATTTAACACTCTTACCAGCAATGTATGAGACTTCCAGATCCTTGCCAATATTTAGTATTCTCTGAGCTTTAACATTTTAGCTATTCTGGTGAGTGTGTAACAGCCCCATATTATTGTTTGAATTTGTATTTCACTGATGACTAATGCTGTTGAGTACTTTCTGATATGCTTATTAGCTATTTGTATATCTTTTTCATGAAGTATGTGTTCAAGACTTTTGATCCTTTAAAATTGTTTTTTTTCTGAATTGTTTATATATTTGATATGTAAATCTTTTGGAAGATTTATGTGTTGTAAATATTCTCATCTCGTCCGTTGCTTGTGTATTCATTTTTTAAAGCAGTATCTTTGGATGAGCAGAAGATTTAAATTTGAATAATGTTTACCGATTTGTACTTCATGGTAGTGCTTTCTATGTGCTTTTCAGGGTATGTTTGTCCACCCTATGACTGCAAAGGTATTCTCCTGTTATCCTTTAGGCTTTTTAGTTCTATCTTTTAGACTTATGCGTAGGATCCATCTCAAGTTAATTTTTGCAAATGGTGTGAGACAGTTGCTTCTTTTTTTTTTTTAAATCACTATTCAGTTTTTCAGCACCATTTGTTGAAGAAGTCTTCCTTTTCTTAAAAAAATGCTTTGGCACCTTGATTATAAACCATTTCACCATGTATTTATAGATCTACTTCAGGACTGTCTATTCCTGTACTGCTCAGTATGGTAACCACTAGCTACATGTGACTTTTTTTTTTTTTTTTGAGACAGAGTTTTGCTCTTGTTGCCCAGGCTGGAGTGCAATGGTACAGTCTTGGCTTACCACAACCTTTGTCTCCTGGATTTAAGCAATTCTCCTGCCTCAACCTCCCCAGTAGCTGAGATTACAGGCATGTGCTACCATGCCTGGCTAATTTTGTATTTTTAGTAGAGATGGGGTTTCTCCATGTTGGTCAGGCTGGTCTCGAACTCCCGAGCTCAGGTGATCCGCCTGCCTTGGCCTCCCAAAGTGCTGGGATTACAGGTGTGAGCCGCTGCACCTGGCTGACATATTTATTAAGCACTTACATATCAATTTTTTGAAAAAAAATTTTAGGGTAGAAGTTCAGTTTTCTTAGGTCAATCTGATGGAAGTTTAATCTAAAAAAATTAACTGGGCAATATTTTTAAACATACAATTATAATAAAACTATACTTTGCAAATACATGTATATGAAAAATATGGATTCACTTATTTTAGAAGCTAGGTCTTTCAAGTGCTGTAAGCTGCTAACATTCTCATTTACATTAAATACTTACAAGTTTCAAGGGGTCTATTCTAGCAAACAAAAAAAGAAGTAGGCTAGGTGTGGGGGCTCACACCTGTAATCGCAACCCTTTGGCAGGCCAAGGCAGGCAGATGGCTTGAGGTCAGGAGTTCAAGTCTGGCCTGACCAACATGGTGAAACCCTGTCTCTAGTAAAAATTTAAAAAAATTAGCTGGGTGTGGTGGTGCGTGCCTGTAGTCCCAGCTACTTGGGAGGCTAAAGCAGGAAAACTGCTTGAGGCAGAGGTTGCAGTGAGTGGAGATAGAGGCATTGCACTCCAGCCTGGGCTACAGAGTGAGACTCTCTCTCAAAAATAAAAAGAAACACTATATTTCTCAAACCTGCCTTTTCATGGTTTATAATCTTTCATCACTGATTCATATATTCTAATCTTTTTGATTTGGACATTTAAAAGTACTTATGTTGTGGCTTTTTAGAGTGCAGTACTATTTCAAGTTCCTTTGGCTCATTCTATCTGTGGATTCTCTTTCCTAGTAGTGGAGTTCCTCATATATTTTATACTTTTTGATGATGGGCTCCTATTTTAACTGTAATTTTGTATTTTGGAGGATTATAAATGGGGCCTGAGTTGGGAAAGAATCTCTGTGATGTGGTTCCTAAATGACCTTTGCCCTGACTACAGAGTTTGTTGGTTTGGGAGACAAATTTCTGGCTTAATTTCTCAGTGGAGCTTTGGGGTTCTGAAGCATTTGGATGATGTGAATTTGTGTTCTGCACTGTCATGAGCCATGAGTCAGGATTCAGGATCTATGGCTCATACCACTTCCTCCATCAGTCAACTTACTGCTTGCTAAGACCCTGTGCCAGCAGTGGTTTTTACAACCCACCCATGAAGAGGTCAGCACTTTCCCAATTTCAGTTTCAATGCCAAGAATTCATTTTCAGTTCCTTGCTCTACAAGAAGACTGAGGGCTCAAGTCCTGACCCAGAGGAAAACCCATGTCCTTGGAATGTTTAGCCAACTCTCAGTAACCACTGTAGCTGTAGGTTTCTTTTTATTTCTAGCTTCTTAGCTTCATTGTATATTACATTAAAAACAATAATCCTTTATCCATCCTTTTTATACATTTTGAGCATGAGAATGGTGGTCGTGTTCAAGTCAGCTTAATGGTCTGTCTTAATTAGAAGCCTGCTATTGTTTGCTTGTTTTTTGTTTTCGTTTATTGTTCAGTCAATTCAGCTTTCTTTTTATGTGTTTTGCTTCTATTTCTTAAGGACCATATCTTTTTGCTATCTATTCAGAATGCCAAGTAGAAAATAATTTTTTTTTGAGCCAGAGTCTCGCTCTGTTGCCTAGGCTGGAGTGCAGTGGCGTGATCATAGCCCATTGCAGCTTTGAACTCCCAGACTCAAGAGATCCTCCCACCGCTGTCTCCCGAGTAGCTGGGACTATAGGTGTGTACCACCTGGCTAATTAATTTTTTTTTATAGAGATGAGGTCTGGCTAATTAATTTTTTTATAGAGATGAGGTCTCACTATGTTGCCCAGGCTGATCTTGAACTCTTGACCAAACCGGAGATGCGTCAGTTTCGAAGGTATTTGCTTTTGCTGTTGCCTTTGACTGAGCCACTCTTCCTCCAGAGAGTGTTAAAGCTCGTTCCCTCATCTCTTAAGATTTTGCCCAAACACGATCTTTTGTCAGCACCTTCCTTAAAAATTCTGTTATTTGTAATCCCTTTTATTTCAACCCTCTTCGTTTCCTTTCTTTGTTTTATTGTTCCCCATCACACTTACCACCTCTCAACATACTATAGTATTTACTCATTTATTCTTTGTTTTGTTTACTGATGCAACCGCAGTGCCTAAAACAATGGCCAGCACAGTGTAGATGTTCAATAAACATTTATTGATAAATTGAATGAATAAATGCTCTGCCACTAGCGTTCCTCTTTCTCCTACCCTCCCCTACAGAAATTGTGTTGGGGACTTCATCTTTTGAAATGAGTAACACAATGTAGTTTTCCTTTAGTCCTGCTGTCTACATAGAGTTGCAATCCTGGATGAACATAGAGAGTTACTGATGATGGGGTGGGAAGAACACCTAAGAAAAGTTTAGTGTCTGACCTGAATGAAAGATGTCTCCTCCAGATCCACCAGCAAGATGCAATTTTGAACCATAACTTGGGCCATTGATATTTTAAAACTCTTGATACATATCATCAAATTATATTCGGAAAAGTTATGCCAACATGCCAATTCTCTTCTCTCTGCAGTCTCATTATTAATTAATTTTTATTTTTTTAGATAGGGTCTCACTGTGTTGCCTAGGCTGGTCTTGAGCTCCAAGCCTCAAGAGGTCCTCCTGCCTTAGCCTCCTGAGTAGTTGAGATTACAGGTGTGAGCTACCAGACCTGGCCATTGTCAATTTAAACCAAACAGTAGCTACCATGCATAGTGAATGCACTCCTAAGGTTATACTGTCAGTGTTTCTTCTCAAAAGTAATCCTAAAAAGGAAAGAATGTCAAACAATCTTTGAATCAATTATCAATTGCCACAAAAAAAGTGTAGTAATCACAAAATTTCACTAATGTCTATCTCACCATGCCCTTTTAGTGTTGATGTCTCTGGGGTCAGCTGGTGGTTGGCTGGGTGGCTCTAATGATCCTGGCTGGGTTTGTTCAAGTACCTGGTGGTCAGCTGGCTGTTGGTTGAGCTGGCCTGGCTCAGTTTTGCTCCCAACATCTCTCATCTTCCTCTTATCCCAGGCCTGCTCTCATGGTGATAGCACAGCAACAAGAGAGAGAGGTCAAGGTGAGTCGTGCAAGTACTTTACATGCCTCTGCTTGTGTTACACTGGTGGGTGGGTCAGGGAGTGAGTCAGAATGCCCACCCACGGATGGAGGTGACTGCAAAGTTACAGGGTAAAGAGTGTGGCTTCAGGAGGGGCTGAAGAATTGAGGCCCTTTTATGTGGGCCTCCACTACAGTCTTAGAGAACAGTTACTTCCTGTTGTCATTTAATATTTCCTACTGAAAGAATAAGGTTGGGAAAAGGGAAGAAGCTCTTTTCATGAGTGAATGTAAAACTCTGGACAGGATAAAAGCCAGGACCCAATTTTTATTACATCTAAAAAGTAATAGGGATTATATAACAACTGTGTAAGAAAAAAGAAAACTCTAGAGGATATGCTCTTTGGAATAAAATGGAAAGACATACAAGTTCTTGGGGATATATAACTTGCCCAATTATTTGAACAAATTAATTCTAATCTGAACAAGCTTTAATGCTAATTCAATCAGAAGTTCCAGACATTTAAAAAAAAATCTCTTTGTAGCTATATTCTCGTAGCTTTTAAGATATGAAGTTTCTTAGGCTGATTGAGTCACCTCTGCTCATTTCTCTGTTTACCGTCAGAAAAAAACTTTCCCTCTTTCTTACATAATACATCTAAATTATTTTTCCAATTTTTATACATGTTCAAATTCTGTCTCCATCTGAGTTAATTCCATCCTTCCTCACCAGCAGGGACAATTGCTCCTGTTCCCTTTTCCTGTAGCACTTTGCTTATTTATTCATTTATTTATTTTTTTCTTTTTAAGGCTGAGACATCAAGCATTTTTCTTTTCTTATTTATTATTTTTTAATGGCATCATATTGTACTCAGGAGCCAGGATTGGGGAGCTAGGGCAGGGAGACTACTCACACTGGAATCAGAGGCCAAATCTCAACTGGAGGAGAAGAATGCATCATTATATTGTTAGACCATAAGCTCCCTGAGGGCAAGAACTGCCACTGGCACTTCTGTCTGGCACAAGACCCAACATGTAACAAGTATTCAATAAATGGCTACTTGAATGAGGTGGTGTGTGGTTGAGTGCTTGGGCTCTCAGGCTGGCTCCTTGTTCTCAAATCTTGGCTATATCAGTTACTAACTCGGTGTCTTTGGGCAAGTTAGTTAACTGCTTTATATGTTTTTTCTTTTTCTGCTTAAAAAAGGGATATAAAGGTAGCAATTTCGTGAGATGATACATAAAAGGCATGTCAGAATTTATGATTATTACTATTACCGCTGGAGGCTCTTAAGGTGGCAGGTGGGAGGATGTTACAGATTGAATCATGTCCTCCAGAGAAGATATACTGGAGCCCTAACTCCACCCAGTACCTCAAATGTGATTCTATTTCCTTATTTGGAGTAAGGTCTTTACAGAACTATTCAAGTTAAAGTGAGGTCATTAGGGTTACCCCGATCCAATATGATGGTGTCTTATAAAAAGGAAAAATTCGGGGACACACACACACACACACACACACACACACACACACACAGTGTCAAACAAAGATGAAGGCCGAGTTTTTTTTGTTGTTTGTTTTTTTTTTGAGACGGAGTTTCACTCTTATTGCCCAGGCTGGAGTGCAATGGCACAATCTTGGCTCATTGCAACCTCTGCCTCCTGGATTCAAGTGATTCTCCTGCCTCAGCCTCCCACGTAGCACCACCACACCTGGCTAATTTTGTATTTTTAGTAGAGACGGAGTTTCTCCATGTTGGCCAGGCTGGTCTTGAACTCCTGACCTTCTGATCTGATTGCCTCAGCCCCCCAAAGTGCTGGGAGTATAGGCGTGAGCCTCTGTACCCAGCTGAATGCAGAGATCTTCAAGCCAAGGAGTGCCAAATACTGCCAGCAAACCACTGCAAACTTGGAGAGCAGGGTGGAACAGATGCTTTCTCACAGCCCTCAGAAGGAACCAGCCCCCAACACCTTGATCTCAAACTGCTAGCCTTGTTTAAGCCACCCAACTTGCGGTTCTTTGTTCTGGCAGCCCTAGCAAACTCGTGCAGAGGGTCCATGAGAACCAGCAGCCCACCTCCTTCTTTGGGGACTGCATGCTGACTTGGATTCCTGGCATCCAGGTGTACTCTTTCAGCTTCCATCTCTTCTGCATACCTCATGCTCCTGGAACATTTTTGAATGGTTATGCCAGGTCCAGGAGCCCAGGACCCCACAGGATATTTTGTGACAGGCCATTCACCTTCCAGATAAAACTCAGTGGCCTTGACATCAACTCTTCTGGTCTCAGATCTCCAAGGTAAACCAGCTGGACAAAAGTATCTAAGTCTATTCCCAGCCATAAATGTGATATGTAATTCCTACAGCACTGATAAAGGTTAGTCTGATCTTCCATAACTTCCTTCACTTATTCTGTTAGACAGCCTCCTCTATAAACACATCTAAACCATGTCTGGAGTGCAAGCTGTGTGTGTCACTTTTCCCCTTACAGTATATAATTAATGCGTTGTCAGCACATGAATTGGAAAAATATGGTCACAGAAATCAGGGGACCTGAAGTCCAAGCTCGATTTCAGAATAATGGTAAGATTAAAGCAGAATACTATAATCTACACCTCACTGTAAATGATGATCTAGTCCAGATATTCTCTTCATGCCTTAGAAGAAAAGCGATTTTCAGTTAGAATGAATCTGAAGTCAGCCCAGCATGTGTGGAAAAATGTAGTATTAAGATGCCTTTCTGTCTCCAAATCAGTCCCTGAGGTTTTTCCTTCTCCCAGTCCTCCACACACTTTTTTCTAACAATAGAATATTTTCTCTTTAAAGAATAAATCAGCTTCCAACCACCCAGTAAGAGCCACATGGTTTGTCTTTTAGAGGTTTGGAAGGAGGTCATGCTGTTTCCATCTTGGGAGTTTGTGATACGAGTCATAGGACACAACATGTTTGCCTAGTGGGAACCTTTGTCCTGAGGTGATACCAGGTGTTAGGCTGCAGCCTGAAGCTTTTGTAGAAGCATCTCCATAGCTAGGAATTCATATAAGCCAGTGCCCAACT
The DNA here is from genome assembly GCF_009761245.1 of Sapajus apella. Classification (NCBI taxonomy): domain Eukaryota; kingdom Metazoa; phylum Chordata; class Mammalia; order Primates; family Cebidae; genus Sapajus; species Sapajus apella. Next base: position 10,793,459 of record NW_022436994.1, read on the forward strand.
GGTTTACATAAAGGGCACTACAAAACTGAAACCTGTGTGGTTTGTACAGGCTTCTTACAGGCATACACAAGGAACTTGTTACAAAAGCTCTCCTCTTTATTCATGGATTTGTGAGCACATACTATGCTTTTTTTGATAACTTTTTTTTTTCCTTGGGACTTTAAAAAAAAATCATAGCAGCTGGTAGCCTTCTGTGTTGTTTTATTGCTTACATCCAGCGAGAGCATAAGGCAGGATACAAATTGTTATGTGTTGTCCTAGACTTCCGTTTGCAATAAGGAGCATACACAATGCCATACCAAAGTGAGTTTATTGACATTCCTTGAAGATGGTGTGACGGAAGAGAAAGCGCGGCCTGAGTGTCACGTGACATTTCTCTTGTTGATGTAAGCAAAATCAGCCCAATAACGTGGACTTCTCCTGCTATGGACTAGAACAGACTTTTGAACAAAATTGTTATAGACATTTCCTTAGATAAATCGGAAGCTGCAGGAAGTAGGCTAAAGGAACAATATTTACTCTATATACTACCTCTAGGCACCTTCGTTTCTACTAGAACAAAGAGACTACATGTCACTAACAGGAAAATAACACTTTCTCTTTTGGACCTTATGATGGCTGGAACATCCATCCCAGGTTTTTATGATAGAGTATTGCACTAGTTTTAATAATGAACACTGAAGTACGTAATAATAATAATAATAAAGCACCACATTTGTTATGTAAAGTTCTAACTACTTTCATTTGAAAGTGTTTCACCTTGACTGGGAAAATAATTGTGGCAATTGAGAAATTTCTGAACCCAAATTTTGGACACATGGTTTGACACATGGACTGACAATTCGATGGATGTAATATTAAAACTATCCTGGAAAACTCAGCCATTGGCTTGCCACACAAATATGCTTACTGTTAAAGGACATATGGTCACGTATGAAAAGAAAATTTAGATCTTGCATGTTTCAAGCCTGCTCCCCCAAATCATATGTCTCTTTTTCTTAATTTTTTCACCACTCTCTCGGCATCTTCACAACCCCCACTAATTTATGTACATAGGAAATTACAAAGAGTTTAGTAGATTCAGAATACTTCTGTCCCCGTAGAGTCAATTTCTATCTTTAGGATTATCATCTTTACACTATAGAACATTTTTGATATCCATGAAATTATTATCATAACACTTTATAGCATTTTAAAAGCATTTTTCAAAGTTGTAACATAAATATTCTCTTATTTATTGTTCTTGTTTGTCCCCTGATTAAAGGCCCTCTTAGTAAAACCGAGTCTAAAAGATCTTGTTTTAGGGAGATCGTGGCTTATAAATTTATAAGCGATTGATTTTGCAGTTTGCCTCCATGGAGAAAACTCATGCTTAAAAAAAAGTTACAGGTGGTAACAAACAGATCTGTCTTTTCGCCAAACTATATAACTTAGGGTGGTTTACACCTCCACCTAAGTGAAATTTAGTTCCACAGCTCTTTCATTTAATGTACATATCAAATGAAAAATTACATATAATTTAAAAATCAGCCTTATAAATAAGGTAAACATGATCTTTCCATAGCTTGTTTCTGTGTTCCTCTTCTCTTTGTTTTTCTTCCTTAAGGATTCTATGCAAGGTTGCAATAAAATATTGAAGCCCTGTGAAGCAAGTTTCATCTTCTTTCATGTGATGTGACGTCAGCATTTCTTTATGAAATTTTGTACTTTTGTGAAATATTGTTCCTGTTATGCTTTATGAGATAGATCTACAGCTATGACATCAGTAGTGCTGGTGGATCAGGAAAAGTTAGTTGAAAAATCATGTATGTCAACATTACCTATCTATATATAATTTCTGAGATACTGCATTCCTTTTGTATATGGGTAGAATAGATAGTAATTAATCTAATTAATAGATTAATTCATTATTTATATAAATTGTAAAGCTCTCCAGGAGCTGATCCATCTAGTAAACAGCTTTCTCCCTTTCCAATGCCTGACAAATAATGTAAGTACTAGAAAGAGAGTTGAATGTTTGAAGTAATGAGTATTTACATATGTATAACACGAAGTTCCAAAGATAAAAGATGCCCCTATATTAGAGATGCTGTTGCAAGAGTTAGAATAAGGATATGGTTCAATGATTTGCATAGTCCTCATGTTCTGATTTCATAAATAATAGCTCCATTGGAATCCATTATTTTTCAGATGCTGAAATGTGTACTGAATTTTACATATCCCTCAAATTCTATATAACTTACACATTCTATCCCATCTCAGTAAATATTCTTTTTAGACAATAAAAGGCTAAATTTCTATAATGTATACTCCTTAATTGACCATGGACACATAGCTGCAAGCGGTGCTGGGTATTGTAGATAATTCCTACTAAAATTTTTATTTTTGTTTTGAGATGGAGTCCCACTCAGGCTGGAGTGCAGTGGCACAATCTTGGCTCACTGTAACCTTTGCCTCCGGGGTTCAAGTGATTCTCCTGCCTCAGCCTCCCAAGTAGCTGGGATTACAGGTGGGTGCTACCACACCCAGCTAATTTTTGTATTTTTAGTAGAGATGGGGTTCACCATGCTGGCCATGTTGGTCATGGGGTTTCACTATGTTGGCCATGTTGGTCTCGAACTCCTGACCTCAAGTGATCTCCCCACCTTGGCCTCCCAAAGTGCTGGGATTACAGGCATGAGCCACTGCACCCAGCCAGAATGCTTTGGAGTGTAGAAACGCAAATAACACACTGTCCAGACACAAACTGGTATAATGAGCCACCAGGCATGGCTTCATATGAAATTAACTTAGTCTTACATTTCTCCCCGTTTTAATATGGAAAACAATAATGGGACATTTAAATAGTGGGGTCTCTTGAGTGCTTCTTTTTCCCAGTGAAGAAAAACACTTTCATTTATGACATATTTCAGACAACTTGGATAACAACGTTAGAAAAATAGCAAATGACCATTACGGTTGGGTTTATTTCAAATGTAATTGAGAGGTTAGGCTGTCTCTGGAACCTGCAACTGTTTTTCTGACAACAGGAAGTTTTCTGAGTTATATTTTCACTGAATGTTAAAAGAAACTGGATATTGATTTTGATACAAATCGATGTGCCTTTGGGGTGTTCTGTTTCTGCCCCGGGAGGATTGCTATGGGTGAGGGAAAAGTACTATGTTGCCCTTGATCCCTAACAAGCACCATCACTCTCTGCAGCTTCCTACTGTGGTCCCGATGGACAATCGAATGTAAAGGAACTTGAACGCCATGATTAAGAAAGGAAAAGGAAAAAAAAAAACCAATATCAAAGTTAAAAAAAAAAGGGTTTGTCTGCCAAGCAAACAAAAGTCATGGCTTTAACAAAAGTCATGGTATCATCTACACATTTTTTTTCCTTTGTATAGCACTGTGGCTAGACTAAACAAAACAGAACAGTACAGAATTCAGGGATTGAAACCAAGGGAATATGTCCTTCTTCCCCTTCTACTGCCACATTCTACACAAGACAATGGTGGTTGAAGCCTCATCCTTCATGCTACATCAATCAAGAAGGTTTCTTTCTTGGACAGGTGCACACGGCTGTGCTTCTTGTGGTGTGAGTATTCACTAGGGGTGCTCCCCCTCCTAAACTTCTCTGGAGTTGAGCCCACAATCCCCACAACCTTTGGGACGCACTGCATCACATCAGCAGCAGGTGTTCTCTTGCTGTTGTTAATCGTTAGAAGTGTCATATTTGTACCGTATGTCTGAGCTAGGTCTGGCTGATGGGTCTGATGCCACATGTGAATCATGAGTTGAATGTACAAAAATTTCAGCTTTGCCACTGTTGTCCTTTGGATGGATATTATGCACAAGGAAAAGTAGAGAGTGAGGAAAACAAAGAGTTGATCAGCTCCTGGTTCTGGAGTTGGTTGTTAGAAATTATAAAAAATGGTGGCTCTGCTCAGAAGACATGGGCATATAAAAGCCTGGAGTGCTGAATGCTCAAATTTTCCCTTAAATGATAGAAATGGAAGTAAACATTTATTACCATTTGGTCAAGTGTAGCTTAACTTGCATTCATATTTCATTGTTAGTAATGGAGGTATGTGGAGATATACACAGACCTTGAGACAGCTGTTTTTTAATATTGCATACAGGCTAGCAGTTCATTGAAAACAGAGGAGAGAAGCCTGAAGGTTAGATCTTAGAAGAAGGCAGTTCTTCATGCACAGCTTTTGTCAATCCTGATTTGGTTTGAAAATAAAAATCATGGAATACCAAAATCAAAGGAGAGTTGATTAAGGGAAAGGGAAAAGGGGATCATCCCAGGAAGGGTGATGTCACTGGCCAGGAAAATGTCAGGCGAGGTTCCATGTCCTCACTCAAGTCCAAAGGTGCTGGTTTCCTCTACTGCTGTTAACAGCTTTTCATACAACATGGAGTACGAGGGATACGGTGGAAGATCCAGTCGGTTGAAGCATGTGTGTGCCCTGAATGGGGAGAAGAGATCGGTGAGAGTGTTTGTTTCAATGATACAACTGGTTCTGGATCTGTGACTTAGTCTGAAGTTGTGATTCAAAAGAGAATCAAAAGTGAGCAGGACCATGATTTAGGACCACCATAAAACACTGCAAACTAAGAGCTATATTCCTCTGGAATGAATAGACCGGTGGAAGGAATGGATTAACTAGAAATGGGTTGTTTGCATTTGTAAGCAAACCATACTACACTAGAATGACACTAGCAAATGGATTATAAACTCTATGGTATCAGCCTGAATGCAATTGAGTTATAAACTCTGATGTGGTCAATGAAGGAGGCAGAAATACAATTAGTATTGAAGGACTATATTCCTAAGTCTTCTTGTCCAGCTATGATTTCTGAGCCTCTGTGAACCACATGCATCTAGAGGAAACTGAGATGGCCTGGAATTCTGAGATGCAGTTCTCCATTCAAGTCAAGTGTGCTCTGGAGACAAGTCTGACTTCCCTACCCCAGCAGAACCCACGGAACCTAAAGCCAAAGTGCTGCATTTCCAAGAGAAGCTGCCCCTGTGAGCCAGTCCTCCTGGATGCCTGGAGTATCCTGGCGCCCAGGGTTCTGCTTTGCTTCATGTGCTTCCTCCTGCATTGCCAGTGTCTGCCTTGGACAAGGAATGCCTTCCTCACCGGTGGCTAACACCTGGACCTGGAAGACTCCTGCGGGTCTCCAGCCGTGGGCACAAGAAGCGCGACATGCATAGATTCTCTGCTGTGGAGCCTTGAATCGCCTGACTGGCTGTTCCCTGCCAGAAGTTCTTTGTTTTTACAGAATCTTTGGCTGATGCCAAGTCCTGTACCATACATAGTAGGGAGAAAGGTGGATGGGTGCAGGTGAAAGTTCGTTTCCTGCCTTTTCCTCCCTAAGAGTGGTATGTTGAAATGGTGATTTGAGACACCAATCAGCACAGAAAAGGGCACTCTAAAATTAAACCAAACCAAATCAAATCAAATCACAAAACAAACATACAAAGAAACAAACAAAACTAAACTCTCTTCATTAGAGTTTTATTTGGGATATTAAACTCTTCTTTTCATTACAAGATCCCTAGGGGACTTGTGTATTATTTACACCTTTGTTTTAAAGTATATAAATCAGAGTATCAGATCACAGCCAGGCTGATGCAGCACTCAGGTTATGGGAGATTATTTTGGGGATGAGGAGGGTGGGAAGAGGAAAGAGGGAAGGTGGGGTTTCCTGCCTAGCGAGAATCTAAGGAGGATGCTGGTGTTTTCGTCTGTCCAGCACCCATTCTTCCTCCTGGCAGTCCTTGGAACTATGGAACTATTCCTAACCCCTACCTCCCTCCTCCCTGTCCCCTTTCCCACTCAAGCTCCAAAGGCAGGCACAGGACAGTAGAGTGTCTGGTCTTAGGCCTTAAAGACATAACTGGGAAGAAACATACAAATAAAGATTAAACAGGCCTACGTTCACTTTAAAAGAAAATAATTGAAATATTTTACCTAGCTATAAATATGTGAGTGAAACGGAAGTCCGTAAATTGAGTAGGATGATTACAGTGATGGCTATCTAGGTTAAAAAGATTGTGACAAAACTAGAACATACATTGGGCAATGGCTAAACAGGCGAAGTGGGGCAGAAACGTCCCAAGCGTGCTTTTGAAACTAGCTGAATTAGCCAGGGGCGAGATAGGAGCAGGCATCATCTTGGTAGTTTTCTTCCTCTGGTCATTTTAACTGGCACTCATGAGAGGAGATATTACAGGGAAAAATATCATCTTTACAAGTTAGTTGGAACCAAACTAATTCTGTAAAAGATCATTTCTGGGAGTAAACAGAAAGCATTGGTGAATAGCACCTAGTCTGAACACCCGTGGTTTCCTTACTAGTTGCTTTTATTGCATTTATTTAGAGCCTTGGTGAACTCCCTTAGTCTGTCATCTAGAATGAATGAACACAATCAAATTATGATACAACTCAGCATTGCTAAGAGCTCACCACCCTCCAGGTGTGGTTCTGACAGCACCTAGTGCCTGCTTACCTCATTCCCCGTGCACCAAACCAAGCACTGCCCAGCGGTGTGGGGCAGTGGGTAGCAAGAAACCAGGGCCTGGAAGACCTCTATACTGACCCCAGTCTAGCCACTTACCAGCTTCATGACCCTGGGACAGTCAATTAATCTTCCCGAGCCTCGGTTTTCTCACTTGTAAAGTGGGGATAATAATACATGCTGCGTGCACTTTGGAAGGTTACGGGGAGGATCAATGCTAGAACACACGTAAATGCGTTTTGTAACCTGTGAATCATCATTTAAACATAAGATTCTCTGGATAATGCAACCATAATTGTGATAATGATTTGGGGAACCATGTCATACTTGTGGCAACTGAAGCCTCTGGGGTTTTGCACGTGACCTACTGGCAGGTGACTCATTTTCTTCTCACACTTGGTGCGATGGATATTTTGGAGATCTGCACGGGTCTTTCAGCTGGGTCGAATTCCACGCCGTTGGTGTCGAGCTAGAGTTCCAGCATTTTGAGATAATTTTGGATTGGGTTGTGCCAATCCCTGTATTGTTTATCCTTCTAACTGTGTCATCTACACAGTTGATCTCCCTGTCTCCCCTATTTTTCCCAAGTTACAGATTGGAATGTTAACAAATACAGAACCAAAGAAAGTCTTGCTCCTCTCTACTAGGGACCACTTTAAGGTTGGCTAGAAACACACAAAAGAGGCAGCAGTCACTACTCTTTGCTGCCAGCTGTTCAGCCGGTTAGGTAAGTTGTGTCTTCCCTTCATGCCAGTCTTCTTCCTCTGCCTAACTACAGCCTTGTTCTCTTCAGATAGGCCTTGCTCTCCTCCCCGCTAAATCTTGTCTTTTTCAAGTTTGTCAATAACCTCTTGATCCCTAAATCCAGAAGCCCATACTCTCCTCCCACTTGCTCCAGCTCTTTAAAAGCATTTGACAGCTCTTCCTCCGGAACATCTCCCTCCCTTGGCTTCTCTTTGGTTTCTCAATGGCTTCCATTTTCTCTGCTGAGCTCCCTGATGGCACCCTCCGGCCTCCTTTGCAGGTCCTCTTCTGGCCTTAGGTACTACAGAGAAGCATTTCTCCTTGGCACTGTTCACTTTTTGAACTTGATAACTCTTTGTTGTGGGAGCTGTTTTGTGCATTGTAAGGTGTTTAGCAGCATCCTTGGCTTCTACTCAACGGGTACCAGTAGCACCCCTTCCCCTCAACCAAAAATTCTCCAGGAAATGCCAACTACCTCTTGTTGGGGAAGAGAGGCAAAGTTGCCTTCCCCAGCCCCAGCTTGAGAACCACTGCTACAGAGTACGCCAGCTACTAACTTGACCGGGCCTCCAATTTCACCACTGGCTTGGGGTCAGTTTACGTCTGCAGTAAAACATGTTCATATTAGAATTTAATTTGCAACTTTTAGGCCAGTTAATTGCTGATGACTCAGAGCTTTGATATCCCTGGTCCCTGCCCCAAATGTAAATCCAAGATTCTCTCCGCTTCTTTATTCCGTCTCCACACTGCCCAGTGCTATTTTGACTCTGACCCAGCTTCTGTGCTTCTCTTTCCTTCCAAGCCTTTCCTCTGTTCTCCTTTGAGCTCTTGTTCAAAGTAAAGAAACTCTGCCACCTCCTTAAGCTCTTTGCAGATGCTGCCTCTGGGTCCCAGTGTCCCCTCTCCAGTCCTCATGGGTAGAAACTGCTCATTGCCCCACATGCTGTGCAAGGACAGACATTCTTCACGCTCCCCGCTGTCAATTCCACGTCATGACTTTGCAATCTTTGATCAGTTTCCATTCCTTTGAATCTCATGCCATTTAGATAACTTATTTTTTAAAACCATAGGCTTTGGCTGGCATTTCATTTTAATGAAATAGGATAGAGCAGAAAATAGATTTTATTGCAGATAATAAGGGTAAAGTGCTATTTTGAGGAACTTGTGTTTCAGATATACACACATATGTGCAAATGAGTACATGTGCACGTCCTGAGTTGTGACACAAAAGGCATTTCTTTTTGTGGGCTATGGTTTAAGAAGCGTGAAAATCAGTGATCTAGGTAGACCTTTGGTTTCTTCTGACACTTCGAGCTTCTAGCTTATTACAATTATTGATACTCTGGCACTTTGCTTAAGTCTTCCTTTCCATTTCAAGTCCTGCTACCAGACTGTGTGGCAACCAAGTCCACATGGCCAACAGGTTGAACACGCCAGCCCCCAGTTCCTTGACCTCAACTCCAGTGACAGTCCTGCCTCTCAGTTACTTTAGCTACAGTGTTATACGAAGTTTCCCCACAGGCGTTATGAAATTATATCCTGGAAACCCCTACCCTCAAAGTCCTTTCTCCTGGCCCTCACACATCTTTTAGCAGGCAGGGATCTGCATTGATAGAAAGGTTCTACGCAGACTAGGCTGTGACTGGGTTTTGCCGTGGCGGTGTCTGGCGCTCTTGTCTGGGAAGCCAGTTGCCTTTCCTTTCTGCAGAGGGCAGACCTGAAGAAAGAGCTGTGGGCCACCTCTCCCAGGGTGCTGGCCAGGAGCACTGTGATTCACAGTATCTGGGAAGCCCATGCCACCTTGGGTCTGCTTTGCTTCTTGCCTGCTCAGGGCTTCCTGCCACCTGCCACGGCCGAGCCAGGACTTCCTGAAAGACAGTTTCTGGAAGTCAGAGGTTTTTTCCTTCTATCCATACTCAGATGACATTTTTTTTAAGGTTCTTGGATCTTCAGACACCATCCAAAGGAAACTGGACAGGGGTCACTATTTACGGCATTATTTTCAGTGTCCTCTTAGAGGCATTTGCTTTTTGGGGTCCTCTTGTCCCAAGAAGAGATCCCTGTTTCCCCAAGAAACCATCTCTGGGGCTTATGGTACAGCAGCGCTCTTAGGGGTGCCTTGGTCCAGATATGAAGGACCTGTTCATAAGTCCAATGTCTGGCTTAGAAGCTGTGTGGGTTAAAAATATTAATGTATATTTCAAAGCTTCCAAAGCAAACCCAGAAATTATGTTCAATCTGTGATCCCAGATGACAGAAGCAATGACTCTCATTTCCTAAAGAATAGAGACTCCTCAGCACAATCTTTTCTTTCTTCTTTGTTTCTTTTTTTTTTTCTTTTCTTTTTTCCTTTTAATTTGAGACAGGCTTTCACTCTCTTGCCCAGGGTGGAGTGCGGTGGTGCAATCACAGCTCACTGCAGCCTCAGCCTCCTGGGCTCAAGTCATTCTCCTGCCTCAGCCTCCCAAGTAGCTGGGACTAAGGTGCATGCTACCATACCTGGCTAATTTTTTAATTTTTTTGTAGAGATGAGGTCTCGTCACATTGCCCAGGTTGGTCTTGAACTCCTGGGCTCAAGCGATCCGCCTGCCTTAGCCTCCCACAGGGCTAGGATTACAGACATGAGCCACTGTGCCCAGCCAGCAGGGTCTTTTGTTTGTGGCTCACCAAACGCTTTCTCAACGGCATCCCCTGTGATGTTTCTCGGGGTATCTTATCCTCCGCACTGACCGGCTGCACCTTCTGGACCACGTGCTGCCATTTCCTGCTCCCAGCCCTTGCTCATGCTGTTGCTTCAGCCTGGAAGGCCCCTTCTCCCTATTCCTCATCTCTCAATGCTCCCCTAAATTGCCAGTTTCTTTGTGGCATCTTCTCTGGGCAACTTGATTGGGAGTCTCTGTTTCACACCCTCACAGCACGGGGCTCTTACCCGCTGTGCTCCTCTGATTCTACCTTGTGCTGTAATTAGTTACTATCGGGCTGTGTTCTCCCTAGATTGCAGGCTCCCATGGGCAGGTGTGTTCTTGTAGCTCAGCCCCTCCCCAAGCTGCATGCTGCAGGGGTAGGCTATCATTAGTCAGAACTCAAGCTGCATTTCTCTAAAATAAAAGCAAGATGTTTCCAAATAACTATATTCTTGAAATCTATCATTCAACTTAACAAATGGAAATTCTGCCTTTTTAGTCTTCTTTTCTTGACAGACTTGACTATGTTTAGCTACTGGGAGAGCCATGCAAATAAGAAAGACCCTTGGAGCTGAGGGTCTGCTGAACTGCTGAACTGAGTGGGTGAAGTCAGGGCTAAAGCCTATGCCAGAGTGTTCAGCTGTGGTTAACCAGCTGGGCATGCCCATGAATGTTTATCAACACCAGGTGAATTGTCCTCGGGGAAAATCCGGAAAAGCTAGGTGAAAGCTACAGTCCAGTAAATCCTTCTGCAATAAGGATTTAGCAGAGGTATTTGGGTGGCCATGTAGAAAGAGAGCTGAATTAAATGCAAAGCTTCTTTATAATTAGAATGGATCCTATTAGCAAAAGATAATAGAGGTCAATCTTTTCTTTCTTCTGTCTGTTGCAGCAGCGTTTCTTACCATAGCACCTATGCACAACCGTCTCTTCAGTGCTTCCTGATCAGGAATGCACTACCCAAAGTGCATAGAAAGGACTCAGGAGGTGCTGGGATTAAAACTCACAGCGCAGGGAATTTCTTCTGTAAAACTGCCTGGAGCCCCAGCGTCTCCTTTTCGACATTTATCCCACAATAAATGTGCTTTTTAAATAGAAGTCACCATAGAGACCCAGAGTTACATGTGGTCTCATCCCCACGTTTTAAAACTTGGTAGGAAAAATCCGACACATCATGAATATATAATGATCCTATGAAGTATCAAGTGATAACGCTGTTAGAAATACAGATATGATGCTCAAGGGGTTACTTCCAGGTTCCAGCATCTTTATATTAATGTCCTTGCCTCTGCCCTCTCCTGTGTTAGACATTCACCTATAAATTAAGTTGGGCTATGAGAACATCCCATGACTGACACACAGACGAAGATACTACAGCTCAAATACCATCAGTCATCAAAACCTCCCTAAGAATAATATAGTTTCAATCCAAGTCTCAGAGCCACCTCACCTTCACCTTTCCCTAAGAACTCCAATGACAATACTCTGGGTGATAGGAAAGAATTCCATCCCAAAGGATGGTCACTCAAAATCAAATAGCAAAGTATACTTTGCCCTCTTCAGCAGGTTTCCCCGAAGGCTGGCAGGAGCTCTGTACCTGGGGAGAGAGGTAATTTTCCCCCATTTCTCTATGCAGAAGCGCCGAAGCCCATTGCTCCCCCGGAGGGCTGCGAAGCCTTCGTAGGGCACGCTGGATGTTCCCGTGACAAACTGCAGTAGTCTCAGCCTCTGCTCATTATTGAAGCGCTCCACCGCGGCCCAGAACCAGCGGATCACAAGATGCCCATCGTGGTAACCTGCCCGAAACGAAGGGAGGGAGGAAGAGAGGATGCAGAGAAAGGAGGAAGGGGTGAAGGGGAGAGAGATCAAACACACATCAGGTATGATAGGAACAGAACTGCTGCTTTTGATCTGATTTATCTCATAATTGCCTTTAGAGCGGTCTAAAATAATTTGTGTAACGAGGTCAAGTTTTAAAACAAGAGCAGATTTAGAAAATAGTCATTTTATAAAAGGACTTTATGTTCTGTGGGACATTCCTAGAGATGTCGGCTTTCTATTTAAACAACTGGGACTCCACTTGAAATGTCCCTGCCTCACGTAGGTATAGATAAGGAGTAGAAGGGCCTGGTAGAGACCAAAGACCCTATGAATACAATATTGCATCACGTTTCCTTTGTTCTGCTGTCTTAGCTCTTGGCCACCACATACCAGGGAAGAGTCTAGGACTTACAAGTCTAGGCTGAAGGTGAACAGCCAGTTTGGTGAACAGGAGATCCCAGGCTCTCTTCCTGGGCAGCTGCTCTCAGGCCAGCCCTACGTGGAGACATGCTGGGCCCATGGAATAAGTACTGGGTCCCTCTCACAGTAAGCTGGGGAGACCATGCTTGGACGAATCAATTAAATGATTTGCCACTGACTGCAAATGCAAGAGACCTTCAGAGAGGGAAGAAATCTATGTGTGCCAAGGTAGAAGCAAGAAAAGCTTCAGAAAGAAAGTGAAGCTACATGCAGCGTGAGAAGGGTTTGTGCAAGTGGAGGGAAGAAGGAGGACGTTCCTGGCAGGAAAAATAAAGGATAACAAGATTGAGGAGGAAATATGCAGGCAACAGTAAGCCACTAGGGTAGGGGGGTTTCTAGTGAAGGCAGGAAGGAATAAATATTTCTGGGGGTGTTATGGGGCCTTAACAGCCAAGCAGAGATTTTTTTTTTGAGACAGAATCTTGCTCTGTTGGCCAGGCTGGAGTGCAGTGGTGTGATCTCGGCTCACTGCAACCTCTGCCTCCTGGGTTCAAGGGATCCTCTCATGTCAGCCTCCTGAGTAGCTGGGACTACAGACATGTGCCATCAGGCCTGGCTAATTTTTCTATTTTTTTTTTAGAGGAAAGGGTTTCACCAGGCTGGTCTCGAACTCGTGAGTTCAAGCAATCTGCCTGCCTCAGCCTTCCAAAGTGCTGGGATTACAAGCATGAGCCACCATGCCCAGCCAGGCAGACAGCGGTTTTCATACTATACCAAAAGGGCCTAAGGGTTTATACCAGAAGCTTTGCAGGGATGAAAGTTCAGGTTGGGATTTAGAGAAGGGCAGGTACAAGCTCCTGCTTTGTACTAAAGTGCGGCCAAGCTTTTTGTAGTCTTCAAAAAGTGATGAATTATATATACATGCAATGGAATGTTATTCAGCCATAAAAAGGAATAAAATACTGAAACATGCTACATACAACATGGGTGGACCTCAAAACAGTAGGCTAAGTTAAAGAAGCCAGACACAAAGACCACATTTTGTATGATTCCATTTCTATGACATATCCAGAATACACAAATCCATTGAAACAGAAGGCAGATTGATGGTTGCCAGGGATTGGGGGAAAGGGGCGAGGGAGTGAGAGCAACTGCTTGATGGGTACAAGGTTTCCTTTTGGGGCATGGAAAATATTCTGGAAGTAGCTAGAGGCAATGGTTGCACAACACTGTGACTGCACTAAACGCCACTGACTTGTTAGCTTTAGTCACTTTATGTTACGTCAATTTCACCTCAACAAGTCAATCGTTTGGAAAGTGCTGAGTTCTGTTTGCAATCATCACATCATTACAGCTCCTACCTACTCACCTCCCCGGTACTCTGTGTTATTCCGCCAGTCATTCAGGTCAATTTCTGCAGTGCCAGCAATCACCAGCTCCAGCTCCCTGGCATCAAACACGGACACCAGCCTTGAGTCTACAACCTGAAATGCAGGTTAGGCTTCAGCATCCAGGTCCAAACACACAGAAAGGCTATATTCATGATCATATTTATGTGAGTTAAACTGGGAAACTGACCATCACTGGCAACACTTTTTTTCAGTTTGCAATCATTTTTAACTCGAAAATTATTGCTATGATCTGAATGTTTATATATCCCTTTCCTTCCCCAAATTCATATGTTGAAATCTTCATCCCTGAGGCCATTGTATTAGGAGGTGGGGCCTTCGGGGGATGATTAGATTATGAGGGCTTCATGCTTTTATTAAAGAGTCCCAAGAGAGACCTCTTGTCCTTTCCGTCACATGAGGACATAGGAAGAAAGTACCATCTATGAACCAGAAGGTGGCCCCTTGCCAGACACCAAATCTGCTGGTGTCTTGATCTTGGACTTCCCAGCCTCCAAAACTGTGAGAAATAAATGTCTGTTGCTGTAAGCCAGCCATACCATAGTATTTTGTTATAGCAGCTCAAATGATGATCATTGACTTAAACATTTTAGAACACAAGCCTTCATGAGTGGGGAACAGAAAAGAGAATCCCATGCTCCACCCCTAATGCTTCCTCTCAGAATGATTTTGTAAACAAATCTGACTCGACTTTTTGAAGTCACATTGAAGTTTTCAAACATTGCATTTTAAAAGCAAAAAGTCCACATCACTCCGAAGGACTTAATAGTTGTTAGTATTACCAATTCACTTAAAATGTAATCCTTCACATGGAATTATGACTTGTATCCTAAATTGGGCATTTGTATTAAAATGGCTGTATTTTCCACCCCTTCTCAAACCATGACCCTAAGATTAAGAGCTAGCTGGGTGCAAATCTGTCTTTTCCTTCCCTTCTTCTCTAACTTCCTTCCTTCCTCCTTAGGGATCTGGGAAGACGTGTTCTGTTGGGGTTCTGCATTCTGGCTTTGCATCTTATGCCAAATGTACCAGGTACAACTGAGCTCCTGTGATGGTACCTCCTTCAATCAAACCAGCAGAGGACAAGATCATGGCCAGTGCACTTGTCCACATTCTGGCAGGGAAGGAGAGCCTTCCACGATCCAAGACCTGAGAAAATGTTTACAGCCTCTGGTTTTTAAACTGGAGAACTTCAAGGACGATATAAGATGTCTAGCGACCTTCCCTGTCTTCTTAATTTACCACTCAGCATAAAGTATGTGGCACAACATGATGCTATAACAAAATTAAAATCTAGTGCCAGTGGACAATATGTCCCAATGCCTTCATTTCACTTACAGTGTTTTTGTTTTGTTTAACAAAAGGAAACGCCACCTGCACAGATCGTGACACGAGATGCTAGATGTTTTCATGTCTAGCACATCAGGGTCACATACCAGTTGCCTGAAAGCATTTTTCACTCATAAGAGTTGAGTTTCCCAGAGAACTCTGACCCCTCAGCCATCCACCCTAAGAAGGTCCTCAGTGCTCCCTAATGAGGAGCCCACTGCCTAGCTTGGTTCTTCCTCTCTGTTCTCATCACCTGAGCTGCTGCTCCCCCAGGGAGCCTGGAGGAGTGAGGGCCCATGACGCAGCGCCCTGGCCACAGCTTGCCTTCCCCAGGCCACCAGGCCTCACCTCGTAGAAGCCGCGCACCAGCGCCTCGGTCTGCTGTACCACGCCGCGCTCCACCCGCCACTTCACCATGCGCTCGATGTACTCCTTCTTGTTCTTCTCTGTCACCTGTGTGTTGGCTCCTCCAGACTTCAACTCCCTTTCCGTGACCTTGTAGGAAAACAGAAAGATTGCGATGCTTGTCAGTTCAACTTATATCTCCGGGATGCACACTGATTTTAGGGGGATGACTATATGCAAAAAAGTCTTCCATAGGGCGTTATTCAGCATTATTATCCCCGAAGTCTTTTTTCCTTGCTAAAGGTCACTAAAAAGGGTCTGATTGTTCTAAGCAGATTGGAGCGCCGTGGTGCTATCATAGCTCACTGCAGCCCTGAATTCCTGGGGGCAAGTGATCCTCCTCCCTCATCCTCCTGGGTAGCTGGGACCACAGATGAGTGCCACTCAGCCTAGTAAATTTTTTTTTCTTTCTTCTTTTTTTAATTTTTTTTGTAGAATGTGGTGTATGTTGCCCAGGCTAGTCTTCAACTCCTGGCCTCAAGTGATCCTCCCAACTCCAGAGTGTTGGGATTACAGGCATGAGCCATTGCACCTGGCCTCTAAGCAGATTGTTAAGCACCTTCAAGGGCTATAGTTTTTGTTTTAGAGAAAACAAGTTTCCTACACTCAAGAGGCATAATGGAAATAAAAGGAAAATGTCCTCGGTTGTCCCTAATATTGAAGCTGAATGTGTCAACACTACAATCACATAGTTGATGCCCCCCAAATCTCAATTATAGCAAATTCTTAACAGCCATCAGTTTCCATTTCCACAGCTGACCAGAAGGCAGTGGTCTTCTGGTGGAGAGTGGGACATAATATCACACAGCCACGGCAGCCTGACGCTGGGAAGGGAGGCAGAAGCATGTAGGCACACAGTAAACGGCACTGCCACTTGTGTGATGATGCATGTTTCTTAGGACATGCTTGAGTCATCGGGGAAGGCTATGATCCATCTTTTAACAGGCGAGAAGGTAGATAACACACTAGACATTTCTTAAAAAATCAAAATGTGTTAGTGTATGAAAGGGACAATTTTCAGTCATGTTGAATTCACTTAAGGGTTCACTGCAATGCTCAATGCTGCAAGACAAATGAGGCATCACTGGACTTAGTTACTGGTTTAAAGAAAAAAATACATATGTGTTTGGCACTTGTGGACACAGTACCTAAACAAAACAGTGCATAAGTAGTCTGACGGTTACTTTTTCTTCTATCACTAAGGTGACCAGTGCAAATTACAAAATACTGGCTAATGATACAAGACTTGTTATCACCAAGCACCCATATTCTTTGGAATGTCTGATTTTTAGCTGCCTAAACACTTTATTTTTCAACCTCCCTCACAGCTAGGTGTGGCATGTAACTAAATTCTGTCCAATGGGATGTAAGCAAAAGTGCTGTATGGCACTGTCAGGAGGCCTTCCTGAAGGGACGGGCTGTGTGTTCCTTTGTCCTGCTGCTTTGAACACAGTTATGATGGTTGGGATGCTGTACTCATCTGGGCTAAGACTACAGGGGGCCTATCCTAGAGATAGCAGTGGGGAGACCTGGAAGGAGCGTGATCCCTAAGGATTCTATCAAATAGAGCTTATTTGTTTTTGTTTTTGCTGTTTTTGTTTTGAGACAGGGTCTCACTCTGACACACTGGCTAGAGTGCAGTGGTGCAATCTCAGCTCACTGCAACCTCTCCCTCCCAGCCTCAAGCAATTCTCCCACATCAGCCTCCCAAATAACTGGGACTACAGGTACATGCCACCACACCTGACTAATTTTTGTATTTTTAGTAGAGACAGGGTTTTGCCATGCTGGCCAGGCTGGTCTCAAACACCTGGCCTCAAGCGAACCACCTGCCTTGGCCTCCCAAAGTGCTAGGATTACAGGTGTGGACCACCACAGCAGCCTAAACAGGACTTTTATGTGAGATTAAAAAAAAAAGCTTCTATTAATTTTAACAGAGTCATTTTTGGCATCTTTACTTACTAGTAGCTGAATCTAAACCGAAAACCTATGGTGTTTCACCTGCCTCTCTCTGCTCTCCACCATCTAACAACTTGACAAAAGAAGGCCTGCAAGTCAATCATCCAAAACCACTCATTGTTCTTGGTGCCCTCCTTTTGAAGAGAAATAGGATAAACTTTAAACAGATATACAGGTGACCCTTGAGCAACATGGGTTTGAACTGCATGAGTCCACTTGTATGTGGATTTTTTTCAATAAACATATTGGAAATTTTTTTTGAGATTTGCAACAATTTGAAAAAACTCACAGATGACCTGCATACCTAGAAATATTTTTTAAAATTAAGAAAAAGTTAGGAATGTCATGATTCCATAAAATATATGTAGGTATTAGTCTATTTTATCATTTACTAACATAAAATAGATACAAATCTATTATTAAAAAGTTAAAATTTATGAAAACTGACACACACAAACACTTAGAAACTGTACATGGTGCCATTTGCAGTAGAGAGAAATGCAAACAAACATAAAAATGCAGTATTAAATCATAACTGCATAAAATTAACTGTAGTAATACTGTATTATTGTAATAATTTTACAGCCACCTCCTGTTGCTATTGCAATGAGCTCAAGTGTTGCTGATGAACAGCCTCTCTCCAGTAAATTGTGTATCACAGTAAAAAGTGCTCTCTCTTGTTTACTGCTTATTTTCCACCGTGTTTAAGTGCAATACCATAAACTTTGAATAATATCATGGGACTCACACAAAGGGCCACTATTGATGCTGGAAATGCTCGCAGGAAGCAGAGAAAAGTCATGATATTACAAGGGAAAACTGAATTGCTTGATAGGAATCATAGGTTGAGGTCTGCAGATGTGGTAATCTACTTTTTCAAAATAAATGAATCCAGCACAGGGACTGTTGTAAAAAAAGAAAAGGAAATTCATGAAGCCATCATTGCAGCTATGCCAGCAGGTGTGAAAAGCTGGACTTTTTGTGAAATATCTTTTTATCTCATATTGAAAACATAGCTTTTATGTGAGTGCAGGATTGCTAGAACAATGGCATACCTATAGACTCTAATATGATTCTAGAAAAGCAAAGTCATTATAATGGCAACTTAAAGCAAAAGGAAGATGAAGGATCTAAAGTTGGAAAATTTAAAGCCAGCAAAGGATGGTTTGATAATTTTAGAAACAGATTTGGCTGAAAAATATCACAATAACAAGAGAAGCAACTTGTGCTGACCAAGAGGCACCAAATGAGTTCCTAGACATTGTTAAGAATATCACTGAGGAGAAAGGGATGTCTCCCTGTACAGGTTTTTAATGCAGATGAAAGTGTCCTGTTCTGGATAAAAAAGCACCACAGAGGTCCTTTATCAGTAAGGAAGAGAAGTGAGCACCAGGATTTAAGGCAGGAAGTGACAGGCTAACTCTACTGTTTTGTGCCAACACATTTGGGTTTGTGATTAGGATTGCCCTTATCCATTAAAACTTTAACCCCCGAACCTTGAAGAGAAAAGAAAATACCAGCCACCAATAAGAAGGCCTGGATAATGAGAACCTCTTCTCTGGACTGGTTCCATCAGCGCTTTGTTCCTGACGTTAGAAAGCACCTTGCCAGTAAGGGACTGCCTTTTCAAGTTTTTTTTTTTTTTGATATTGAACAAGGCCCTTGGCCACCCAGAACCCCCTGAGTTCAACACCGAGGAATCAAAGTGGTTTACTTGGCCCCTAAAATGTCTCTAATTCAGCCTTTAGATCGGGAGTCATAGGACCTTTAAGGCTGATTACACATGGTACTCTATGGAAAGGATGACTTCAATAGAGAGAACACTGTAAAATCCTAGAAAAGTTATGCCACTGAAGATACCATCATCGTTATACAAAAAGCCATGAAAGTCATCAAGCCCCAAACAATAAATTTCTGCTGGAGAAAACTATGTCCAAATTTTGTGCATAACGTTCTCTTTTCTCTAGCTTTCCTTATTGTAAGAATACAGTTTATAATACCTATAACCTACAAAATATTTCTTAATTGATCATTTTTGTTATTAATAAGACTTCTAGTCAGCAGTAGGCTACTAGTAGTTAAGTTTTTGGAGAATCAAAAGTTATGCATGAATTTTCAACTGCGCAGCAGTCAGCACCTTAACCCTTGCATTTTGAAGGGTCAGCTGTACATTATTCAAGATCTACAACACATCCTTATTTTTATCACTGGGAACATTTAAGCTTTTTTCTAAGTTGTTCAGTTCCTACACTTTACACTAGAGGATTGTTCTTTTGTATATTCAACCTTAATTTTTTTCCTCTAATTTTATGTATTCAGTTATTTGTAGTTGACTTCATTTTCTTGAATAGATAGTATATGACCATGGAATAACATTCAAATGGTGTAGAAAGCCATAAAATAAAAAGTAAGTTTTTCTCCCACCAAATCTCCCAGCTGTGCATTCTCCCTTTCTGGAGACAGTCATCTCTACTTCCCTTCCAGGGAGATTCTATGCATATGCTGGGTAATGTATATATATTATTTTAAAAATTTTTAGAGATGGGGTCTTGCTATGCTGCCCAGGCTGGTCTCCAACTCCTGGCCTCAAGCGATCCTCCCAGCTCTGCCTCCCAAAGTGCTGGAATTACAGGCTTGAACCACTGTGTCTGGCCAATATAAATTCTTTTTTTTTTCCCTGTAAACAGTAGCGTGTTTTACACACCGTTCTTCACTACCTTTTTTTCTCTTAAAAATATATCTTAGAAATTTTTCATGCCAATTTAGACCTGTGGTTTTCTTTATTGCTGTTAGTGTACCCTGTTTATTGCTTATGATTATATGGGAATTGAGGGGCTGGGGTGTCCTCATGCTTTTTAATAACCACACATGATTTCACTACTCCAGACTGTCACAGATGTTTTGCAACTATCAACAAGGCTGTGATGAAGATCCTAATATATTAGTAATTTTAATTAGGTGTTAATATATCAGTAGGACAAACTCCTAGACACGCATGCTGAGTCAAAGGCATGTGATTTAAAATATGGACCAATATCACCAAGGTGCCTTTCACAGAGAGTGAATCAAACTTCCACCTACAATGGATAGGAGGGTCTGTTTCTCTACACCATTCCAAAATACTGTTAATTTTCTGATTCTTGACATTCTAATAAGGGAAAATGGTATCTCACTATAGCTTTAATTTATTTTTTAAAATTGTGAATGAGATTATCTCCTTGTCTTTCCCTTTCTGGGAGCTAACTATATTCTTTGTGAATTTTCTATCAGCTTGTTGACTGATCATTTCATATTGATCTGTGGGATCTCTTCTGATATTGAAAGAAATAGTCTTTATGTTATGTGTTAAATGTCATGTCACTTTCAGTTTGTTTATAGTATAGTTTGCCATGTAGAAATTTAAAAATAATATTTGACTATATCAGATGACTTTTATGACTCTAAGAGTTTGTACCATATCTGTATCAACATTCTTTTTTTTATTTTTTGAGACAGAGTTTTGCTCTGTCGCCCAGGCTAGAGTGCAGTGGCATGATCTTGGCTCACCGCAACTTCTGCCTCCTCGGTTCAAGTGATTCTCCTGCCTCAGCCTGCTGAGTAGCTGGGATAACAGGTGCCCACAACTGCAACCAGCTAATTTTTGTATTTTTAGTAGAGATGAAGTTTCACCATCCGGGACAGGCTGGTCTCAAACTCCTGAACTCATGATCCACTTGCCTAAGCCTCCCAAAGTGCTGGGATTACAGGCATGAGCCATCATGTCCAGCCTCTGTATCAGCATTCTTTAGCGCAGGATTAAAAATAAAAATTCTTTCTTCCTTTCTTTCTATCTTTTCTTTTCTTTCTTTCTTTCTCCTTTCCCTCTCTCTCTCTCTCTCTCATTCTACTTTCCCTTTTTCCTTCTTTCCTTCCCTCCCTCCCTCCCTCCCTCCCTCCCTCCTTCCTTCCTTCCTTCCTTCCTTCCTTCCTTCCTTCCTTCCTTCCTTCCTTCTTTCTTTCTTCCTGTCTTTCTTTCTCATTCAGGTTTCTGATACAGCTGCAATTTATTTAGTGTAAGAAGTGAGGTTAGGGATCTAACTTAAAACTTTCACAGATGGCTACCCATTTGTCTTAATACAATGTGTTAAATAATTGTGTATATTTTACATACAAATTTACCCTCTACAACAGGGCATATGTGAAAGATGGGCTAAAAGTAGTCATGCACAGAGAATGGTGTATTTTGCCTGCTCAATGAGTACATGGCATGAAAGTTAAATGAGTAGCATATTCTTGAACATATATAAATGTGCTCTTTAGTGTTTTAGGAAGAAATATTTCTTTTCTCAACTATGTAAGAAAACATTCTTCACAGGCATGTTTTTACAGAGGAAATACAACAGAATGTTGATATTTTCTAGGACCTACCCAAGACTCTTGACTGCAATGTGGGTGCTCGGTGGCCTGCTGCATTCATTCACGCTCACACAGCAACCCAGCTCACTGTCCACATTCAAGTGAAGTGCCCTTAAAGCATTCTGACTTGACTATAACAACAACCCTGTTACAAACTACCATATGTCACAGGCTTTGGGGATCTCTAGAAAATGGGTTCCCCAAACCTTGATTGTTAAATCTACTCAGGCTATGGCTATTTTCTGTTAAAACTGTAATCAATTTGATTGGAAGATTTGATGTTATATAAAAGCTAGTAGAAAACAGATGGGAAACTTTATCTTATTTAGTGTTGAGATATATGTATTTAGAGGAATAGATAACTGGATGTGATAAAAAGAATCATTTCTGCAGTGGCACAGATAACGGAATACCTGATGTATGTACGGCATACTTTATAAAAATGCTTTCTGGTCCATTATCACATTTTCTTTTCTTTTTTTTTACAGCCTGGTCACTGAGTATTATTTTTAATATCACATTTGATTTTCAAAAAGCTCCATAAAGTAGATCCATGTTGTAACAAGAAAAAGAAGAAAAAGCACATGGGTAGATTTACTAAAGGAAGTAGTTCCCCAGGAATTGTTTTGAATGAATGAGATCCTTTATTCGCTAATTTAAAAACAAAATCCCATTACCACATGATCCAGCAATCCCATTTCTGTGTATATATTCAAAATCATTGAAAGCAGGGACTTGAACAGATATTTGTACACTCATGGTCACAGCAGCATGATTCACAATAGCCAAAAGATGGAATAAATCCAGGTGTTCATCAACAGAGAAATGGATAAACGGATAAACAAAATATGGCATATATATATGTATATATATCATATTTGTTTATATATATAATATACACATAATGAAATATTCAGCCTTAAAAAGGAATATTATATATAAAAGACTAATTCTATATATATTTGTATATCTATGTGTGTGTGTGTATATATATATATATACACACAAAAATCAGAAGTGCTCGTGTCTCCAGATTAGAAACCATACTTTCATGGTTTCTAATTTTTAAATATATATGTATATATATATATACACACACACACACACACACACACAGACACATAATGAAATATTATTTAGCCTTAAAGAGGAAGGAAATTCTGACACACGGTACACATGGATGAACCTTCAGGACACTACGCTAAGTGAAATAAGTCAGCCACAAAAAGACAAATATTGTATAATTCCACTTATATGAAGTATCTAGAGTAGTCAAATTCATAGAAACAGAAAACAGAATGGTAGTTGCCCAGAGTTGAGGGTGGGAGAAATTGAAAGTTTTTGTTTAATGGGCAGAGTTTCCGTTTTGCAAGGAGAAAAATTTCTAGAGATTGGATGCCCAACAACGTGGACATACTTAACAACAACGAAGTGTACCCATAAAAATGATTAAGATGATAAATTGTATGTTATGTGCATTTTCCACAGTAAAAAACAAAATCCCTTTTCCAAGCCCCATATCACACAAACCTGTCCAAAAACCTCTTCATTAACAGTGAAAGTGAGGTCTAGGATGTCTGTGATGTTGTTGTCCTTCATCCACTGCAAGCTCTGGTGGAATTCCTCATCCAAATATTCCAGGTCACTCAAATCACAGGGCCTGGGTGGATTCAGGGAGAAAGGCAAACAGAATTACTGAACAAATGGATACCCAAACCTCACTTCAAAATGTGGTTGTATCATTCCTGGCTAAAACATCACAGACTTAGCCTAACAATTTGATGCTTTTGAATACACTGATGAATCAGCTCATTCAGTCATTTTAGTTCATTCAGTAATTTTCCTTTGAAAAGGAAATGTGAAATTATTTACAATAACAAACATGAAATAATTATTGGCTCACGGACTCTTTGCATGAAAATTGGAGAAAGCTATCATTTTAAAACAACTAAGTTATAAACAGATCAGTTCTACTGAATAGTTTAACACAATGTTTGTAATATTATTATAATTTTTATATGAAGTGATTCATCTCCATGATATGACATTTTGATAACAGAATCCTACACCAACAGAAAAATCCCCAAATGCCTTTTCATTGTACTAAAAGCACTCAGGACAAAAAGGCACCATAATACTAACAGGAATGGTTAGGGCAAAACAGGGACAAAAGGGTCAGTGGCACCAGGGAGGCCGGTGTCCTTGCCCTGCAGATGGGGCTGGGATGGAAGTGTGGTCTGCAAATCACTTACAGTCTCAGGAGTGCCTTATAGAAGGGCCTCGTGAAGAAAGCGTCAAGAAGGTACTGATGGATCAGAGCCAGGCCCAGGATGCGACCACTAAATCTGAACCTGGAACACAGACAAAGCAGAGAAATGGGCAGGTGGAAATTTTACATTGTTAAATATTTTAATTTGCATTTTTATCTGATGTGTTTGTTTAGAGTATTCATCTTAAGCTGCTTAAGGAATCTCCTTATTGATGATGCAAGGGAGGCGCCCGTTCTCCACCTCCTTATGCTTTACCAGGAGCAATGCCTGCGTGCTTGCTAGGTATTAAAGGAAGCCTCCTCTCCCAGCCACGTAGCAGACTGGAGTCATTTTTCCAGAATCTTTTTCAGACCTGGGAGAATGAGGACCCAAGAAGAGGAAAGCACTGGGAAGGGGAATTCAGGAATCTTAGAAAAATAGCCCACACTGAACTGCAGGCAGACCTGGATCCAGCGATGCAGAGGGCTTTCTGGATGTGTGTCCTTACCCATTCAAGCATTTTATCTACATTACTTATGGTCCATGCTGGCAGGTGGGGATTTGAGTATGGAGCCCATATGGCAGTTGTTCTTGCAGACAGTGGGGAAGAGTTACACAGAATTACAACATGGTAAGCTGAGTGGGCATTGTTCTTTAAAATTGCCAGCCAGGTAAAAGACAGAAGGAGGTCACTGCTAGGTAAGAACTGGCCATATAGACCTGGCCACCTCCAGATATAAGTGCCTTTACTGATTTAAATCCTTGTCAGAGCATTAACTTCCTGAGCATTTTGCTAGTAACCTGCTCAGCAAAACGCTGAGGCTACCTGGGCTTGATCCCACTGTTGCCTGCTCCTAAACCAGCTTCTTGCCTGCCTGTTCTAGCACCCTGTGCTTTCCCCACCACGTGGGCCTTGCCTGTCTCCGGCACCTACTTTTCTTTCCTCTTTTCTCTTCTCCTTTCTTTTTTTTGAGATGGAGTCTCACTCTGTAGCCCAGGCTGGACTGCAGTGGCACGAGCTCGGCTCACTGCAACCTCCGCCTCCTGGGTTCAAGCAATTCCCCTGCCTCAGTCCCCTGAGTAGCTAGGACTGCAGGCACTTGCCACCGTGCCCGGCTAATTTTTGTATTTTTAGTAGAGAGGGGGTTTCACCATACTGGCCAGGCAGGTCTCAAACTCCTGATCTTGTGATCTGCCTGCCTCAGCCTCCCAAAGTGCTGGGATTATAGGTGTGCGCCACCACACCCGGCCAGTGGCACCTACCTTCATAACTGGGATCTCCCCGGTGTCCACTCTAACTAGGTTTTCACCTAATCATTGATTTAGTTGTGAATTTTCTCAGATTCTCCCTGTCAGAATTTTCAACTAACCTATCTCCAATGCCTTTTGTGTGGCTCTTTTTGGACTCAGAGGGTTTCCATCTCTATCGCTGCTATAAAAATGTTAAAGTGAATAGATTATCTGATTCCATAGAATAAGCATATTTATAAAAACACTTCAAATTGATATGTTTGAAGTAGTTGATTCTTTTTCTATGAAATAACATACTGGTGTTATTGACTCCGAGAGACTAGAGGCATACAGAATCTCAGTGTAGGTGCTGTGGGGCCCTGTGGATAGGGGGCTTCTGGAATAGTGGGTCCTTGAGACTGGGTACCCCACCAGTGCTTCATTCCTCAGTGCCCTTTCCTGACCACCCCAATAACTGACCGGTCCCCAAGATAGTAACCACATCCTGTGTATAAAAACAGTTATCTTCTACCCCAACAGAAGGTTGGCCCACCTGCTCTAAATAGGCTCTAGGGCATTGTAACGAATGCTTCTAACATGATAGTAGGGTTGTGACCATCTAGGTCGAGATGACCAAGATGATCCAAACCAGGAAAAGAGCAAAGGTCAGCACGGAGGGGCTGGGCCTGGGGCTTCCCCACTTAGAGGGGGCCCCTGAGGATCCAATAAAGAGAGCTGGGAATCATAGCAGGTAATAAATATATGTAGATATGGAATAAATGATAACATTAAATGGATTACTATTTTCAGCTTAGTGCTAAAAAATTGAGTATCTCAATGAATTAAAAATTTTCTAACAAAATAAAAATTTTTCAAATTTATTCAGGAAGATGTAGAAAACTTAAATAGACCGATAACCATAGTGCCAAGTAGAAAACTTTCAATAAAAAGGACTGTCTCCAAAATTGATACTGGGACTGGATATACATATTTTTAAAGATGTGTTCTTTCAAAGGCTCAAGGACAGAAAACCTTTCTGTTATTTAAACAGTTCCAGAAATCAGAAAGGTGTGGAAAACCTCTTAATTCATCATTATGAGCTACCATAACCACAGAGTAGAACCTGGAAATGATAAAACAAGACAGAGAACCAGAGAAAATGTCACTTGCACATAAATCCTAAATAAACACAAGAGAATTGCATCTACTAGTTCATTCCCAGAACAATGCAAAATGATTAAGGATGTTTAATTAGAATCAGGATAGTTCAATATTAAGAATTCTATTACTAAAATCAAGTTTAAGGTCAAAAGACAAACATCATACGACCTTTTTGGGGGATATAAACTAGAAAGTTACTTGAAAATATCATCACCAATTTCTAGAGAAAAAAAATCTTTGTAGTAAACCAGCAAGAGAAGAATGCTTCCTTAACAAAATAAAGCACGTCTATCTCAGCAATATATTTAACAGTAAAAATACTGAAGGATGCTGATTATTACCACTCTTCACAATAATTCCATCAGCTCTAGTCACTGTAGTTAATTAAAAATGAAAAATTGGAAACAGATTAGAAGTAACTTTTATCAAATGCCTATTGGGCCAAGGCATGTTATTCACAATATCTTAATGACCCTTGCAACAATTCTATTTTATGGTTTTGGTCATCTCCATTTTGCAGATTAAGAAACCGAGGGTCAATAAGTAGCCCCAGGCAAGTGGTACAGCGAGGAAACTGACTCACATCTGTCTGACACCAGATCAGGCCTTTTCCTTTGTGTCTATTTTGAGATGTGAGCGATGGAGAGGTTGCTCGTCTGGGCTCCGGGGCCAGGCTGCCTGCTGTGTGACCTTGTGCGAGGGTTTAATCTCCTCCTTCTCAGTTTCCTCTTTCGAAAGCTTCATTTTTTAAATGTTAAAAATTTTTGCTATTAGTATTTTATGTTGGCTACCAACATCTCTTGTGCTAATTAGATGTATTTTGGTTCAAGTAACCTTCAACCAGCTTAAGCCCTCTAAGGCCATGGTGGTCTCTCCAGGAATCCAGGGTTAGGAATGCAGTTGGGCCTCAGGAACACCAGGGAGGTGAGCAATGTTTCCCCTCCTCGTCCAGTTTCTTGCCTCGGCTCCTCTAAGCTCGTTTCTCCTCTCACTGCCAACACCTCCCATGGTTTACATCCCAGAGTTCAACACAAGAGAGACCAACTTGACTCCCTCTGATCCAGGTCTAAATTGTCAGCATGATTCTCTTAACTATTCTAACCCGGATCAGTCATGAACAACCAGGGAGGACATCTCAGTCTTGAGTACTTTGCAGTGAGAACCACTGTTGCTTGCCTCTCAACCAGGGGATGGGATCAGATGGAGTGCAGGACATGGGGTTTCCTAGCACAGGGGACTGCAGCGCAGACTGCCAACAGAGAATTGTGTATTTGCTTTGAATTGGGTAGACAATAAGGTGGAATTTCTAAAGGCAGAATTATACTAGTTTCACGGACTAACATGGGCAATGAATAAGCCCTGGATTTTTAAAAATAATTGTGCAACAAAGCTATGATAATGTGGTTTGGCTTTACATAACCACAGATGGGATGGCTCTAGGCCAGTCCCATACATACTATAAGGTATATTCCAGAGCCATGAACTATGGTCTGGGACATGTTAGTATAAAGCAAAATACAGCAACTGTACAATTCAAACCTAAAATAATAGCTGACGGAAAAAAAAAAACCCAACAAACCAATAGCTGATGAATTGCTGTGTGTGCAAGTCCATGAAGGAGAAAACACCTTCTAGTAATGGTGCATCTCCTTTATTCATCATCTGTACTGATCTCCCCTAGCCTAAGCAATTGCTTGCGGGGAAGTTGATTATATTTGCTGTTAACACAGGTTGCAAACATGGAGGAAGTATGAGACAGAAAGAAAATATCTTTCCCTAGTCTCTGAGTCTAAGGTAGCGTGTCTAGCTATGAAGAAACTATCCGATAATTTAAGCAAAATAAAGTGCTGAGGTTTCAAGCTAAGTTACTTGGCATAAACAAAGTTCTGATGATAAATTAAGACCCTACAGAAGTCGCGGAGCCGCCCCCCTGCCTGTGGGTGTGAGTCTGTGTTACTTAAATAACCTGCCCCAGTGCAGTGGCTCACACCTGTAATCCCAGCACTTTGAGAGGCCGGGGCAGGCAGATCACCTGAGGTCAGGAGTTTAACACCAGACTGACCAACATGGAGAAATCTACTAAAATACAAAATTAGCCAGGTGTGGTGGCACATGCCTGTAATCCCAGCTACTCAGGAGGCTGAGGCAGGAGAATTGCTTGAACCTGGGAGTTGGAGGTTGTGTGAGCCAAGATTGTGCCATTGCACTCCAGCCTAGACAACAAGAGTGAAACTCTGTCTCAAAAAAACAAAACAAAAAAAACCTGCCCCGTTTGAAAGCCCGTGTGTGTGTGTGTGTGTGTGTGTGTGTGTGTGTGTGTGCTTTGCTCACTTCTTTCTTTCCACAGATCTCAGGAGTCTTGATGGATATTGCAGGCCAGCTCTGCTCCTGGAGTGTAGCACTGCTCCCTGCTTTTTCTGTGCTGACATTCTGGAGGCCATGGGTGAACGCAACTTCTACTGTTTCAGCCTCTGCAAGTCAGCATGTCATAGACTTGTAGTTCATGCCATGCCTGTGCTGGTGCTGCCACTGCCCGCCCAGGCTGCAGCCCCACTTCTGTTCTTTTTCCTGGCCTGTGCTTGCTTTTACTTTGCTGGTAGGGAGTGGCTCCCCCGTGTCGTCCTGCTTTCTTAGAGGGGCTTCGCAGAGGAGTTTCCTGGGCCCTGAGAGTTTACAGGGACTGCTTTTGAAGTTTGCTTATGGTCCCTTAGCCCCTAGGGCAGCCAGGGTCTGGTGGGTGGAGGGAACAGCTACCATGTTCACCTCTACCCCTCAGGCCATGTTGGGCACCCCGGCTCCCTGGGCCATTCTTCAGCTTCTCATGGGGGCTATCATATCTGAAGGGCCCTCAGGTTCCCTGCTCAGAATCTGCTTTCTACCATTTCCCACGTGTGTCTAAGTTTCAATGATGGGCATCCTTCAACTCCTCTTCACAAGAGAGGCCTCAGACCCTGGTCCCCAGCAGGTGCACGTGCACACCACGTGCAGGTGGCTGAGAAGAGGAGGCAAGGCAGGTCAGCCCGTGTAGCCTCCCAGCAGCGGATGGTGGGTCCCAGCCTTTTCCCCCTTCTAGCCACAGCGGGATGGGTCAGGAATGGAGACTCCTGGGCAGTGGAGTGGGAAGAGTCTCTCCTTCTGGCTCTGTTTTCTGTGTAATTTGAAACCTCCCAGGAGTTTCTGGCATGCCATCACCATAAGACATATTTCTGACTTTTAAGAAACATATAAAGCATATTTTCATATTGATTTATCATTTAGAGATGTGTTTCCAGCCATTTAGACCTGAGACCACAGAAATATTAGCAACATAGCAAAATACCAGGAACCCACATTTAACAACAACAACAAAATCCTTTCTGTTGAGGCTCAGTGAAGTCCAAGTCTCCTTGGTGAGGAAGGCATGGTCTGTTTTCCTTCAGATGAAGAGGACAGACAATTCACGGTTAGATTCCTCAGTCCAAACCACAACCCCGTGGTTTATGGAGACATTCCTGGACTCTGATATAATTATTTTCATATCCTTGGTTTTAGTATGTTGCAAGTTTTTGTTTTTGATATCATCAACCCCTTCCCTCCTGCCAAAGAAAAATAACAGAATTGGGTATTTTTTAGTATAAAGTAAAAAACAAGTGATACATAAAATATATTTTTTAAATGAGTCAACTCTATCCCCGGAGGTGATGTTTGTGACCCTGAGAAGACTCTTCCCCTGACTGGCAGTTGGTGAGAGCAGGGGCACGCATATGTAGATGGGACCTCTGTGCCATCGTGTTCCCACCACGGTACAGTACAGTACACCCTCAATACATGCAAATAGCAGTTTTCATTATCCTTTAATACACTGCAAGATATTTCTTTTTAAGAATGCTCCATGCTTGGTTCAGCCCTTTCCTCTCTGATGGAAACAAATATGCTTTTCATCTTTATCTGTCTGTTCATAGATCCTGGGGGGAAGCCTGGACCCAGTGTGCACTGGGACTGTGGGGTAACTTTGGGAAAGGGCAGATGTCATTCTTGGTGCATACACATCAGCACCTCCCCAGATGTCTGGGAGATCAACCTGACCTATGCTGAAGAAAACGACTACAGCCACTCTGACCTTTCAAAAAGACGTGGAGGGCTCTTATGGCAGGAGATCTGAAGGTAGCCAATGTTATTGGCAAGGATTTCTCAAAATTCCATCTGGGTTTTACACATTTTAGTGAGAGTTCAAAAGGTAATGGAGTTTCACACATTTCCAGCACATCTTCCCAAGTGGCTTAAAGGCCTCCAAAAGACTCAATCCTCCCTTTGAGTGCATTACTGTTTGTTGACTTGACTTCTCTTCAGGACATTTGCCAATAATCCAAGAAAGGCAATGTGTTGTGGAGGATGACATCACAAGGTCTAATGTTAGGCTGCCTTGGTTTGAATCTTCTGACCTGCATGACCTTGGAAGACCTGTTTAACATCCGTGGGTCTCAGTTAACTCATCTGCAAAATGGGAATCATAACAGCACCTACTAGACAGCTGCTAAGATGCTAAAAGATGCTAGGACAGCTGCTAAGATGCTAAAAGTCCTTCATATGAGGACTAGTGGAGGTCAGTGCACCTGAGAGTCTAATAAATTCCTATCCATAGACTGACACGTCTAGCTTCTTACACCATACTTGGAACCCTAGTCCTAAATATCCATTCTGGATTGCAGAGTGAAAATGTGGATTGGGCTGACAGCGGCTAGCCTGCAATTTCCTGCTGCAAACTTCTGCTCTGTTTATAAACAGCATTTATGTATCATGGTGCTTGGCACAGGTAAGGTCTCAATCAAGATTTGTTGAATGGAATTAAATTGAAAATCATCATCTGGTTTTATCCCAGTGGAGCACAACTATACAAACCCACAGAAAATGTCTGAAATGTCATATATCATTTGAACAATTTGAACTAGGTTAATTGCTCAAATTTCCAATGTCTACAGTAGGTCTCCATCCAGGAAGATGGACAGAAACAGCAAACTGCAGAGGAGAGTTTAGGGGCTGAGTTAATGTACGGGAAGATGTAGAAGTGTTTTACATCAAGGGGCTGAAATAGCAGGTCTCTCCCCCTCCCTTCTCTCCCTCTTCAGTCTCTCCAGTGAATCACTGCAGGGGAACATGTTTTAGCAGGAATTAGTATATAATGATTTCAGTGTATTTTTCAACAGAGTCTTTAAATGAAAGCAGTTTTTGTAATGACAAAAAAAAAATGCAGTTGGGAAGTTTGCAAGAGTTTGTCTCTTATTTACAGGCCACAATTTATGGAAGGGAAGCAGGATAGCTCACCAAGCAAAGACAATAAAAGACCTAATGATACTCTGGAAGGACACTTTGGACAGTGAAAGAAAAGACTTTAAAAGCCTTCTAGTTAATCCTTTTATATGAAAGTTATATAAAACTTGAGTGAAACCCTCAGTGCAGCACCCAGGCAATATGCCAAGTCTGAAAAGGCTCTGTAGGGCAGCTCTGGCAGTTTGCTTTCCTAGCATTAAGCTTAGGCTGCTAAGGATTGATTCAGGGGGTCTCCTGTTTTTGGTGACCTTGAGTCTCTTCTTCTTGACCTGTTGCCTCCACAGGTCTGGCTACTTGTCCCTGTCTGCTTAATTCTTGGCTGCTGCATCTTTTGACGCATCACAACTCAGCATGAAAAATACTCCCTGATAAGCTTCAGACTCAGGGGACCCAAAACAGGCCCTTCCTGCCTGGAGAGGTAATCACATGGCATACTGGGCACTGTAAAGAGGCTGGGCATTTGGTGATAATGTGCTTGGCTCTTGGGCCTTTGGTGAGGAGATGGGGGCTGAGGCAGACGCAGAAACACTCGGCAGGACACAGGTCTGCGGAAAACCCTGCACAGTCATTAGTCTACCAAGGCCTCCTCTAACCACTATGGCATCTTCTGGAGCACAAACATCTGTGGAAACAAACACTGTACTGGCAATTTTAGGGGTTCACACATTTTGTTGGGTCAGTGAATGAGGCCAGAGGGTTGCTATAACTGCATGCATACCTGGACGCCCCCAGGACACCATTGCAATGGCCTGTTTCCCAAGCCATGACTCTGGGGACTGCATGCACCTATGCACTGCCTACCTCTTGCAGGTTGACAACCAGGTGGTTTGTGTCAGCTGAAGTCTAGAAGATTCTCTCTGTAGCAGTCATGTGTTCTATCTCTGACACTTCTTGGATCTTTCCCAGACACTGCTTCCCTGGTAATGGACCAGGACCTGCGTTAAGTTCCTTTAAGGAGTCTTTCGCAGTTCTCAAAAGAATACAGCTGGTTCCTTAGCCTCGGCACTATTGATGTTTGCTGTCCTGTGTATTATAGGCCAGTAATACTGGCCTCCCAAGTTGTAACAACCCAAACTATCTCCTGACATTGCCAATGTCCACTGGTGGAGAGAGTGATGGCGTAAAATGAACCTCTCTTGAGAACCACTGGAATGGAGCATAGAGTGTTGGAAAATATATCTAAATCAGTGATGATATACTTCTTTCTAATTGACACATAGGCATCACCTGCCTTTCCTGAAAACTTCAGGAAGTCTGCTTGGGCCCTCTGAGGCAATGCAAGCTATATCCCCACGGCCTTGTGCCTCACTCTGCATATCTGAGCAGCTCTTCATCACTCTCTGAATCTGTAAGTATACTTCCTACCCCACCAAATATCATCTTAAACTCCCACCAAGAATTTGGGCTGCAAGTTTCTTTTGGGGAAGTGATGAGTGGGGAGAATAATTCCTTCTGAATGTGCCAGGGAGCATCAACATTTCTGAGGGGATGATGCAGGATCTGAGTAGGAAAAAAGAGTGAACTCCTGGAGAATGAGCATCACAAGCTGGGGGACAGCTTAAGGATCTAAGGTGGGAAGGTATGTGGTTTATTTGAGCAATGAAAAGAGGCTGGTGGCACTGGACCCCAGAGAGAGAAGGGGGAAATGGCAGAACATGAGTCTGGAGAGGCACCCAGGGGATAGATCATGCCAAACTTGGCAGGCCACGGGAAGGATTTTAGATTTCATTCTAAGTATGATGGGAATCCACTGGAAGTTTCATGTAGGGTCTTTGGAATGAACTGATGTGTTAAAATGACCACTCTGGATGCTGCATGGAGAGAGGTGAGTCTGGCAAGAGTGGAGGCAGAGGCTGTCTGGAGCCTTCTGCATCCAGATGGGGGTGATGGTGGCTTCTACTGCGGGTGGTAGTGGAGGTGATGAGGTCAAAGTCTGGATGTATTTTCATGACAGAGACAAGGGGATTTACTAATGCATTTGCGGGAGGAGATGAGAAAAAAGAGAGGCACCAAGAACAGTCCATGGCCTTGGGCCAGAGCAACTGGGTGCCATTTATTGAGATGGGAAACACCAGAACAAAGGGCGTGGAGGAGGAAATGCAGAGTTGTCTTTCAGACATATTTTGTCTGTGCTGCCTATTAATATCTGAGTGGAGCTGTGGAGTAGGCAGTTGTGTAGAGTCAGTATCTCTGGGCACAGGGCCGTGCTACAGATGTCACTGCGGGCCATCAGGATGCAGATGGCATTTGAAGCCAGGCATCTGGACAAGATCACGGAGGAAGTTTGTGCAGATGGAGAGGCGGACCCAGGGCTGAATGTTAACTGATGCAGCGTTTAGGGATCTGGAAGATGAGAGGCAACAATAAAGTACATGAGAAGGAACAGGCAGCAAGGCTGGAGGAACCGAGGGCTGTAGAGCTCGTGGTACCAGAAGGAGGCAGAGGCCGACTGTGTCAAGTGCCTCTGAGATCAGGCAGTAGGCGGTCTGAGAGTCACCAGATGGCATTGGCGACCTTCATGACAGGTGCAGCGGAAGAAGCTGGCTGGAGAGAATGGGAGGAGAGGCAGTGGAGAAAGCCAGCACAGATAACTCTTTCTAGGAATGCACTTCTAAAGGGGAGCAGTGGTCATTGGAGGAGGGCGTGACATCCATGGAGGTTTGGGTTTTTGTTGTTTCAGTGTGAGGGAAACTGCAGTGTGTTCATACATTTCCAATATCAACAAACTTATCAAGTGCCTACCATGTCCTAGGCACACAGAAAGATCCTAAGGTACCCGTTCATTTTGAGTTTCCAAGATAGGAAGGGAGATAGACACAGCAATGCAGCATCTCATCACCATGAGCAAGTGTGCAGAAGAGGAGTGCACCGGGTTCTGTGAGAACTCAGGGGAGGAAGCATAGCTTGGTGTCTGGGGAGACTAAATCCAGGCAGGCCTCCTGAAGGAGGTGACAACTGAGGTAAGCCTGAGGATTAGCCTGGAAGAATGAATAGAAATTAATCTGCTTAAAAAGACAGGGAAAGGCTTTCCAAGAAAATAAAATCACATCGGGTAAGAGTCAAGAGATACAATGGGATGTGTTTAGAACAGCATGCAATTCATGATTACTAGAGCATACAGAATGAGGAAGGACAAGATTTGAGATAAAGTTGTGGAGAGAGGAAGCAGGAGATCCTGGAAGGTCTTTTTTTTTCCATGCCAACAAGTTTACCCTTTAAATTGTAGACGATGAGGGCCCACAGACAGGTTTAGACTTGGGAGTGAAATACTTGTTTTGGCATTTTTAGGGTAATCGCTTTGCAGCCATAGGAAGGATATAGATTTTAGGAGGGGGCAGATTTACAGGATATTATGTCAAGGGGGTCCTGCTGAATATTTTCGGGGTAAATCAGCAGGACAGTGAGCTTTCTGTGAGCAGCAGTGGAAGAGAAGGATGACAGGAAGAAGTGGGTAGGTGGGGGAGATTAATTGTTAACCTGGAGGAGGATCAAAGTGGAGACGTCTAGTTCGTATTTTGATAATACAGTTTGAAGCTCAACAGAGAGGTCAGAGCTGAAAATATAAATTTAGAATTCATAAGTTAGTATGGAGAGAAGTTTATAAAGCAGTAACTTTGATTACATTGCTATATTTTATATAAAACTATATCTGTCTTTTCATCCATCCATCCATCCATCCAACTATAAAAAATATGGAAAAACTTAGGTCAGAAGAATAATGGCATTTATTTCTGTATGAAGATATTTTCTTATGTATGTTAATTTTTTTCATAATGAGTATACCTTACTGATGTGATAAAACTATGTTTATTTACTTATAATAAAGACATAATAAAAACTAGGTGACATGGCATGTCAGAATCTAACGAGCTAGAATTTCATATAGGAGTCTGTACTCACTGCAGTAAAATGTCCATTAAAGTAAAGAGTGGGCCGGGTATGGTGGCTCACGCCTGTAATCCCAGCACTTTGGGAGACCAAGGTGGGTGACTGACCTGAGGTCAGGACTTCGAGACCAGCCTGGCCAACAGGGTGAAACCCCATCTCTACTAAAAATACAAAAAAAAAAAAAAATTAGCTGAGTGTGGTGGCACAGGCCTGTAATGCCAGCTACTTGGGAGACTGAGGCAGGAGAATCACTTGAACCTGGGAGGCAGAGGTTATAGTGAGCTGAGATTGCACCACTGCACTCCAGCATGGGTGACAGAGCGAGACTCTGTCTCAAAATAAATAAACAAACAAATAAATAGTGGTAAGAGTTCACTGGCCCTGTTGATTAGATGGTCTCTGCTGCTCCTGGAAAGGACAGTGCTGGTGACGATGACTGAAATCAGACTTCAGTAAGTGAGGAAGTGAGTGAGGGAGAGGAGCAGAAGGAGGGGGACAGCATAAAGTGTAAAGATCCGTGAGAAAGGGATGACTGGGGAGTGGCGTGGAGATGGGGACCGGTGGGCCCACAGCCCGAGGGGGTGGGTCCACCTTGAGTGTAGGAAGGGACTCCAGACTCCGAGGAGGGCGTTAAGGTTGGGTAGCATTTGTATTTGGGGTAAGAAATTGAAGTGTTTCCATTTCAGTAGGGTCTGAAGAACTCTCTTAGTGGAGGTGATGTTGGTTGGTGGAGGCTTTGGGACAGTGAAATGGAAGATGGCTCCATAACAGGACTGGTGAGCTTTGCTGTGGAACTTTCTGAGGTCAGAGAGTGTGATTCAGAATTGTACCCTTTCTTGGAATTATTTCATTTTCTCCAGGGCTAGAGGTATAGAAAACTACCCTGGCACGGAATGCGGAAGAGTGAGTTGCAATATTGATGCACAGAGGCATTTTGTCCATCAGCTGGGGTGCAAGCATAGAGCAGGGAGGGAACAGGGTGTTCAGGGAACAAAGGCACTCAGGAGGCCTGGGATGAAGGAAACCATGCCAGACTATGAGAAGACAGAGAATCCAAGGTGAGAACGAGCCTGGCAAGGAGCGGTGGCAGGGGGAGGAGCTGGGAACGCCGGCTGCAGAATGATTGATAGTGAGATTTCAGAGTTTTCAGTTTCTTACATGGCACAGTCCTGGGTGATAATGAGGTTGGGAGGGCCACTGTGGGTGCAGGTGGCTGGAGTGGAATGTAGGTCACCGCCACGGGGGTTAGGCAGGTTTGGTCTATTCTCTATACCCACCTTTATTCAGATAATGTTTTGGGGAATGTGTAAGGAATCCCCTCCCCAATGCCCACAAAAATTGTTTAAATATTGCAAGGCATGATTTATATTTGGTTTTCATAGCTTCCCTGTGTGTGGAAATGGTTTTACAAATTAGCCAGGAAAACTTGAAATGTTCTTCATCTGCTGTGAAAGAGACTCCACCCACACAAGATAATGACAGGATATTATCTTCTGATTGCTAATTAGCAACTGAAATGAATGTCTAGCCCTGGTGCCGCCAAGTCCCCTCCACTAATGTGTGCCCTGCAGGGGACAGAGGAGTGAGACCAGAGCTGCTTCCCCTCAACGTGGCTGGCCAAGCATGCGCGGTGTGCCTCCCTTTTAGAGAAAGCACTTCTAAGAGTACCTTGTGCAGTCTCTAATATACCCTCTGACTATGCAGAATTGGCAAATAAGATATTTAGTATTGCTCCTCAATTCAATGAAAAAATAGTTGCAGTAAAATTGATCATTTAAAAGTGGGGGTATTTTTTGACCCATCATTCTGGTTACCTTGTATTAATACTGAATGTATCAATCGCATTTTCACAGATTATAAGGATTAAGTTAGGTTAATGTGGAAAGGAGTTGAGGAACAAAGATCTAGGAAAATAAACCTTCCCATAAATATAAAGAACATAACCCCACCTTTGATTTCCTGCTGTGTCTAGATGTGTCTAGGTATGTTACCACTCTGGCCCTGGCCAGAAAATAATAATGAAAAACACTCATAGTTGCTTTCATTGACCTCTAAGGCGTGTTTCCTCCTTAACCTCCAAGTATTCTTTATTGAAAGAGTTCAAATTTTGTTCTGCAATATCATGGATGCTCATGACTGAGATTATGTCTGCAAGTCACAAAAGTGAGGTACATTTAGTTATCTAGGGCAACAGCCGTTCATGGTCAAATGACTGAACAATTCATTGGACAAAATTAATCAAAGTAGTTAATCAATGGACCAAAATAGCTCAGCTCTCAGGTTAGCTACTAATGTTAGCTAATAGTTCAGCTTTTGGTTATATAATTTTCTAGCTATTTACCATTGTCTGAGCCTCAGTCATTAGTTCTCCAGGTTGACTTTTTTTGTGGATTTGCTTTATGAGCTCAGGCAAACAGTTGAAATCTTATTCTCCTGTTTCCCTGTTTGGGAGAATACTACTGATTTCTTCTCAGAGGCTTTTGTGGGCTGTTGGGGAGATTGGTGGATTTTCTATCAAAATCTGGTATATTCTTCAGACAGACACTCCAAAGGTTCACAGTGAAATATAATACTACATTATTAAATTTGCAGGTTTCCATGATGGGAGGTATCTGAATGGGTTGAATGTTGGCCCCCACAAAACATGCCCATGTCCTAAACCCTGGAACCTGTGAATGTGATGTTATTTAGAAAAAGTCTTTGAAGATATAATTAAGTAAAGGATCTCAAGATAACACGATCTTGGATTACCCAGGTAGGCCCTAATCCATCGACAAATGTCTTTAGATAGAGAGGAGAGGACACAGGAATGGATGAGAAGGCCACATGAGACCGAGGCAGAGACTGCAGTGATGCAGCCACAAGCCAAGGAACCCCTGAGACCCCAGAAGCTGAAAGAGGCAAAAAACGTTCTCCCTCGGAACCTACGGAGGGAGTGTGGCCTTGCTGACACCTTGATGTTGGCCTTCTGGCTTCCAGAACTGAGGACGGTCAGTTTGTGGTAATTTGCTGCGGTGGCCTTAGGAAAGTGAGGGAGTGCCCACCCGAAGCGTATCCCTCTCCCCTGCTTGTCTGGAACACTTTTCACTGAGCATAGGGTCTTGTAATTTGTAAGTTGTTCCACTAAAGTATTATATTTAATTTCATGCAAGAGAAGAATTTATCGAGTTTTAGAATGAGATACAGTGTCTAGTTCCAAGCCCAGATTTATATAGAAAATTTAACCATAAAAGCCTGCTTGCCTGGATAACTAAAGTGCTCTGAAACCTGCTGTATATTCATCTAATTTTTTTCTTTTTGGGACAGCGTCTCACTCTGTTGCCCAGGCTGAATGCAGTGATGCGATCTCAGCTCACTGCAACCTTGACCTCCTGGGCTCCAGCAATACTCTCACCTTAGTCTCCCAAGTAGCTGGGACCACAGGTGCACACCACCATACCTGGCTAATTTATTTTTTGTAGAGACAGGTCTTGCTATGTTGCCCTGGCTGGTCTCAAACTCCTGGACACAAGCAATCTTCCTGCCTTGGCCTCCCAAAGTGTTGAGATTACAGGCATGAGCCGCTGCACCTGGCCTCGCTATATCTTCATCTAACTGGATAATCCAGGAAGGTGAAGGTTTAGAAGTCTTAATTACTTGAGCTACTCAGACCAGAGAATACAGCAATGGCAATGCCATTGTGTTCCAGACAGAACCCAGACTGCCTTATCGACCCTTTAAGTGCCATTGTCTTTCTTTTACGTGTGATACATTAATCAACGCACAATATTTCAATAAATCTGAGTCAGGTTAAAAAAAAGTATACTTTAGGTATGCCAAACAATGTTT
The DNA here is from genome assembly GCF_009761245.1 of Sapajus apella. Taxonomy (NCBI): domain Eukaryota; kingdom Metazoa; phylum Chordata; class Mammalia; order Primates; family Cebidae; genus Sapajus; species Sapajus apella. The sequence goes on from NW_022436994.1 coordinate 10,832,804, forward strand.
AGAATTTCCATTCATTCAATCTTTCTACAAATCATAAGTTACCTATCATATGCAAGGTACTGTGCTAACTGCTAGAACACTTAGTGAGCATAATAGACAATGTCCTCCTGCTCCCATGGAGGGTACAATCTAGTGACATTAGGCTTCAGGAAGATGTTATAATTATTTAAATATGACCTGAGTCTAAACTGACATAGCATTTTATAATTTTCACATGACTGGCAAAATAGCAATGTCTCTGACAACATCAAGTTGCCACGCCACACAAGATCTATGTACTGATACAATCAGTAGCAGAAGTACTTGAAGATATTTAAGTAATTGGTTCTAAATTAATTGCATAGAGGGAAAATATGGAATGCGTAAGCCAAACCATATACTAAATCAGCATAATATTGAGGTTTGTGACCGTGTTCTATGATGCTTTATTGTTTTGAAGATTTAGCTACTGATATTTTCCTTTAGATAACAGAATTAATTGATATTCTTTAAAATTAGATGATAAAGAGAAAGTCCCTAGAAGTCTGGACAGTAGGGACAGCCAGTGAAGCCTCTGTTTGCTATTCATCTTCTGAAAGTAGGAAGCCTTCCCTCTCCTCTGTACCCCTAAAGGTCCCAAGGCTGATCTGTTCTTGCCTAGGGTGGAGGATCCATCTCCTGGATTACATCACACACTTTCCTAGCGGTCTACAGTGATTCCCAGTATCATTTCACAATGATCTTCCTGATCATTGGTTATATACATCTCCACCAACCATTCCCCCTCTCAGATCCTGAGATCACTGGGCTATCTTGGTTCTGTTCTCGATTTGATTATGACTGCACTTCTGTCCCTGGTCCACCTCTGCCAATGCCATTTCAGTACTTTTTTCAGCTGTGTTATTCTTAATTGAGAAAAACCCATGCGAGGTGGTTTACACGGGGCCCCACCCCTCCTGTCACTCCAGTGTCTGTTGCTGTCAAACTCTCTACCCTCTACCCGGCTGAATGCATCCCTCCTCTCATGAAATTGGGCTGAACAGAAAGACGTCTCTATGCTTTCAGATAATTTGATTTTTAAACCTCTCCCAATAGACAAAAAGACTCCTGAATGCAGTATGTTGATGCTGTTCATTCGATTTGGCATTTAAATAATCGGGAAATGAACTGATTTCATGGAAAGTACATTTTCAGTAATTTAAATAATAGTTCCAATTTTGTTAATTTTTATACTTAGAGTCAAGCCTAAAAATTTCTCAGCCACGATGCTGACCATATATCCGACTGATTCTTGGGCTTGATATTGTTACTAGAGTGCTACACTTTCCTTTGTCCTCAAAGCAAATTTCTAAGGCAGGCAGCATCAATGTTCATTTGTGCAATCAAGCCATTATATATTCATAAAAAAGAGTTTTGAATCAACAAATAAAGCCTAATTTTTAAGTCCCATTTTATATTAGGATGACGAAATAAGATAATGTAAAGAGTCTGCTGAAGTTAATTAACTCTGATTCTCGTGAACACGTCCTCAGTTTAAATCCTAATATACTAGGGAAATTTGCAGACTTGTAAATAGCATTTCCTCTCCTTGTACAGGACACAGGTGCTCCTTCCACCTCCCACTAATGGTTGCTTTACATAATTTTGTGGTAGTTTTTTTTTCCAAATATTACAGAAGAGCTAGAGGTGAAACAATAGCCCCAAACCTGGATCTCCACAATCTCTAGTAGGAACTTGTGGAAAAAAAAGCTCTTTCCATTTTAGCTCTGCATGGGCATGTCAAAGCCTCTCCACTCCTCTCTTCCCATCTACAAATAAGGGATAATAATGTTAATATTTGCTTACTTACCTCACAGGAGAATGAAAAGAAAGAATAATTTAACGTTAATAAGTTCTTTGAAGATGAAAAGTACTTCATAATTGCTAAGTTCTATTACATTTTTTGAAACCCATCTCAAAGATAACCCTGTTTCCTTATCCTCCTTTGATTAATTAAAAATAATTATCCTTTCTCAACTTCATTATTTAAGTACATTAGGACCTTCATGACATTCCCACACAATGTATGTTTCCAGGCTTTACCCAGTGTTACTGCCTTCAGGTTTGGGCCTTTCATATTTTCTAACTTCTTACGTATGAGAAAATCTAGTGAAAACCTGTTGTGCCTGCCTGGGGTAGATTTCATTTCAGAGTGTGAAAACTGCATGAGCAGCCAGCTTTCTTCTTGCACACTTTGAAAGGCTCTTGACGCTGCTAGCATCTAAGGCAGAATTTCTCAAAGGTCAGGGTGACCCTTCCATTGATATCTGAATCTCTGGTGTGCTTGTTAAGATCTAGGTGTCTGAAGATCACACTCTATGGGGTGGGTTATGGAAACCTGCATTTAAAATAAATTCTGCAGTTGTCAACTAAAATTTGAGAACCACCCACTCCAAGTCCCTCATCCTTTTTTTTTTTTAAGATGAAAAACATAGTCTGGAGGTCAAAAGTGAAGTTTTTTGCCTTAGGCATCCCTCATTGCATTTTCTGCTCGGATACTGGAAGAAGGGATGGAGGACAAAGGCTTTGTCTCTTATAGAAGCTGAGCGTATGAAGGGCTCTACTTTCACACCACCACCTGCAGGCACACGCATCCTTGCCGCCTCACACCCCACTAATTAGGGGGGGTCTTCCTTTTATCTAATCCCCCTCATGTCACCAGCCTCTCCCTCCCTCTGGCTGTTGCTTTGGGTGCCTCTCTCATTAGTAAATACATCTGCAATCCACACTTGCCATTTATTTCTCTCCGTCCCAAGGAAAAAGGGGCTGACTTTTTTTCTTTTTTCTTTTTTTTGAGATCAAGTTTCCCTCTTGTTGCTCAGTCTGGAGTGCAATGGTGAGATCTCTGCTCAATGCAACCTCCGCCACCTGGGTTCAAGCGATTCTCCTGCCGAGGCTGACACTTTTCAAAGTTAATCTCTCCACTTGGGCTATCCATGCCCTTTCCCTGCCTCCTCTGGGCTCTCGTTCCATCCACTGTTTGCTCTCTCTTCTAATTCAAGACTCTCTCTCTCTTCCGACATTGTCTCCTCAAAAGCCTTGCATTCTTCTAGTGGCCCCACACAGCCAAGCTCCTAGAAAGAGCAGTTTTCAGGGCTGTTTGTTGCCAGTATTAAAGAATTTGAGGGAGGCTAAGTGCGCTGGCTCATGCCTGTAATCCCAGCACTTTGGGAGGCCGAGCAGGTGAATCACTGAGGTCAGGAGTTCGAGACCAGCCTGGCCAACATGGTGAAACCCTCTCTCTACTAAAAATACAAAAATTAGCCAGGCCTGGTGGCTCACACGTGTAATCCCAGCTACTCGGGAGGCTGAGGTGGAAGAATCGCTTGAACCCAGGAGGAGGAGGTTGCAGTGAGCCGAGATCACGCCACTGCACTCCAGCCTGGATGACAAGAGTGAAACTCTGTCTCAAAACAAACAAACAAACACACCGAGCAGAATTACCTTTGGAAAGTGAACATGCAGTACAAAGAGTAAGGGGAAGCACCAACAATATCATCCCCACTGTGGGGCTGTTTTTGGAATAACTATTAGGGAAGCGGCGTTTTGATTCTTTGCAGCTTGCTGTCCTCCTGGCAGAATCCCATTTCCCTGCTCCTGGCTTTACACCAAGGCCAGCATTGCTTTCATTCCCTGTGCTCTGTGCACATTCTTGTGGGCTGAGTTCCGGGTTTGGCCGTAGGCGACTCTCCTGTCTCCACAGCTAATAGTGGGTTTGGTGTGGGCCCTGGCATCCCCACCAGTGGCTTGCTTTGTAATTTTTCCCTCTTGGCCTGTGGGAGGACTGAGGCATGGCATCTGGAACTCCTGCATTACAGCTGCAGGCCTGCTTGGAGGGTGAGGTGGCTATTGCAGGGCAGGTGACAGCATCCCGGGGCCACAGCTAACCTCCCGCCTTCATGAAGAGCCACAGCAACTGTGTGAGAATCCTTCCAGCAGCCCACTTATGGCTGGAGACAGAGGCGTGGCTTCTGTCTGAGCGTTTCCCTCTGACTAGGTCCAGGAGGCAACTGTCTTGGGAAGCAAATGATGACAGCATGTGGGGGACTCTCTTCTGGATGGACTAGCAGGGACTCAGAACATGAACTCAGTGGGCTGACTGCACCGAGGCTCTCACCTGGCCATTACTTGAAGGTCATTACTTAAAGTAAGTTCTTCACTTGCCAAGTAGATTTGAGAACTAAAGTCTGTGGCTCAGTGACGCTGGTTCAATAACCAGAGAGGTCTAATATATGAGTGTCTTAGTCCATCCTTGTGGCTATAACAAAATACCATGGCCTGAGTAATTGACAAATAATAGAAATTTATTTCTCACAGCTCTGAAGGCTGAGAAATCCAGGATAAAGGTGCCAAAAGATTTAGTGTCTGGTAAGGGCTTTTCTCTGCTTCTAATGGACACTTTGCTGTATCCTCAAATGGCAGAATGAGAAGAGCAAAAGGGACTAGGGCACACCCTTCCACCTCTTTTATAAAGGCACTGATCTCATTCACAAGGGTGAAGCCGTCTGGACTTAATCACTTTCCCAAAGGCCTCACTTCTTCTTCCAATTTTTTTTTTTTTTTTTGAGATGGAGTTTCACTCTTGTTGCCCAGGCTGGAGTGCAATGGTGCGATCTCGGCTCACTGCAACCTCCACCTCTCAGGTTTAAGCAATTCTCCTGCCTCAGCCTTCTGAGTAGCTGGGATTACAGGCACGTACCACCATGTCCAGCTAAGTTTTGTATTTTTGGTAGAGACAGGGTTTCACCATGTTGGTCAGGCTGGTCTTGAACTCCTGACCTCAGGTGAGGCACCCGCCTTGGCCTCCCAAAGTGCTGAGGCCTTGGCCTCCCAAAGTGCGTGGTGCAGGCATGAGCCAGGGCACCCAGCCAAGTCCTCACTTTTTAATACCATCACCTTGGGGGTTAAGTTCCAACCTATGAATTTTGGAAAATCACATACATTCAAGTCACAGCAAAAACGTATTCCAAGATTGAAAACATTTTCCTAAAACTCTAGGTTTGCAGAAATACTTTTAATCCTGCAAAAATTTTGCTGTAAACTTTTCTTTTTCCAGTCTTCCATCATGAAACCAGTGGTTCTAAACAGTGATTTTGCCTCCTAGGAGAATTATGGCAATGGAAACATTTTTAGTTGTGACAACTGGGGGTGGTCGTGGTGGTGGTACTGTACCTAGCGGGTAAACTCACTCTCTGAAGGCCTGTTATGAGGACCCTACTCCCATTCATGAGGACTCTGTCCTCATTGTTTAATCACTTCTTAAAGGCCCCACCTCTTAATATCATCACATTGGTGATTAAGTTTCAACGTCTGAATTCTGGGGGACACATCATTCAAACCACAGCAGGCACTCTTATGTCCTTTTAATGAACTAGGAAGCTGAGACTCAGATAGGTTAAGAAAGCTGCCAAGGGTCTACCGACAGTTGGAGCGGGCATGAAACCTGGGTTTGCCTTTTGCTGTGTGGCACTTGCCTCAAGACCTGAAGGGTGCTGCCTGCAGGCCAGAAACCACGCTGGTTGCAGAGGGCAAACCCGAACACACCCCGATCCAGTTTCAAAGCCAACACAAATCCTTAGAACACAGAGTGGCCAGGGAGGGATGGAAGGAGAGATGCAGACAGTAGATCAGAGCAGTGCTTTCTCAAGTTATTTTGCACAGAAGCATAGAGATGGGGAGAAGAAAGAGCCCGAGGGCTCAGTGGACAGCTGCCTCTCCTCCTTGCTGGGGCCTGGCTCCACTTTCATCTGTTCTAGATGGGAGAACAAGGTTCCAGCTAAAAGGGTTTGAAAACCTTTGTTTCTTAAAAGGACTCAAGAGAAGGTGAACATATTTGTCTTGAGAAGGTCCAGGAAAGCATGAAGAAATCATGAAGGAACTGCGCAGTATTTTAGGTGGATTTTCAGGGTGGGAAATTTGGGCCCATGTAAATGAGAGAAGAGGATCGGAAGAAGCAATCTCGCATGTGTGGGTGCAGAGCGAAGCCTAAGGAGGTGTGGGGAGGGCAGAGGAGGAGCTGCCTGGGAGAGGCAGATGGTGTTTCAAGGCAGGTGGTCTTCGTGCTTTGGCTTTCTTGAGAGTCCGAGGAATTGAGGCTCCATTTTGTAGACAGTGGGGAATTAGTAAAGATTTCTGTGCCGAGTAAAAGGGGGGTAAATGGCAAAATGAGATAAAGAAGGGAACAGCCCAGGGATAGGGTGAGCATAGTCATACCATGTACGTGAGGCGATTACAATATGCCAGGAGCTCATGTGTGGAACAGTTTGTAGAACCCAGCATCAAGTCCTCAGGCGATAAGAATAGTGCATTGATGAATGTCTATCTAAGACACTTGTTTGCCACTAATAATTAAGCTAAGACATTTGTACCAAATGGTGTCTTAGCTGTAAGAGATTTATTTATTTTTTAGACACAGACGTAATTTTTATTCAGATTTTGGTTTCTTCTGGCTTGGCTGGCGCCTCGTCACCTTGGCTTATCTCCTGTGACCCATATTGATAATCTAAAATGTGCCTTTCCATATTTTTCATCCAAACCATATAATCGTATACTAATATATGTATATTGATGTATCTCTAGCTATATACACGCAGGTTTGGGGTTACAATTTTTCAGTTTTTGAATTGCATTCTTCATGCTTTTCTGCTTTTCTTCTCTCGACAGTATCTTGAAGAAATCTCTCTCCATCACCTGGGAAGGTTCTAATTCAGTCCTTTTTATGTCCCATATGACTGCGCAGCATGGATCTGCTATAACGAATTTAACCATTCCCCTGCTGATGGACATCTGCATTGCTTCTAGGTTTGTGTCTTTACAAACAACGCTGAAATAAACACACTTGTGTGTTTTGTGAGGCAGTCCAGCATAGCTTTTAAAAGTCTGCCCTCCAGAGTCAGACTGCATGTGTTGTTACCTACCTCTGCCACTTACTAGCTGTTATCTTGGGCAGGTTTAAACCTCTATGGGTATCAGTTTCCTCATTTGTAAAATAGAGGATTATAACAGGATATGTAATTCATGTAGAGCCTTTGCAAAAATGCCTGGACCAAAGTAAGGACTCAATAAATATTACCTGTTATTAAAAAAGTCCTGAATATTAGAGCTTTAGTTTCTATGAGCTAACTTTATTTTATTTATTTATTTATTTATTTTTCAGATGGAGTCTTGCTCTGCCGCCAGGCTGGAGAACAGCGGCGCAATCTTGGCTCACTGCAATTTCCACCTCCAAGGTTCAAGTGATTCCCCTGTCTTAGTCTCCCAAGTAGCTGGGACTACAGGCATGTACCACCAGGCCTGGCTAATTTTTTGTATTTTAGTAGAAATAGGGTTTCACCATGTTGGCCAGCATGGTCTCAAACTCTTGCCCTCATGTGATCCACCCTCCTCGGCCCCCCCAAAGTTCTGGGATTGCAGGTGTGAGCCACTGTGCCCAGCCCATCTTTTCTTTTGTAGATTCTAGTTGTTGATTAAAAAGATTGATTGCTGATTATAAAGGTCTCTACCATTCAAGGTTTCTTGAGTTCGTTTTATGTTCTCAATATGTTTATGTTCTAGCATATGCATAAATTCACCTCGATTTTCCTGAAGAAATTTTATTCCTTTTTTTCATGTGTTTTCAAAGTAGAGAGGAATCTAACATCATTTTCCTTTGGTTGCATACCCAGATACAGTACTGGCATCATTAACTAAATACTTAATTCTTTTCCTACTGGAAGTTTCTCACAAGTTCTGAAGAAAGCTGGGTTCAGAAATAGGACAGGCAGAGTCCCAACCAATCCTGCACATTCTATGGTGATTTCTCTTCTATTTTTTGCCCCATAGCCTCTTTGAGCATTGAAAGGGAAGCTACTGAGATCCAGCCAGAGATGGGGTCTGCAAAGCTCTTGCAGGTGTTCATGAGAGAACCCAGGAACTGTTGTTAGGGGTAGGGCTGGAGCTGGAGCTTACCCGATCTTCAACTCAGATCAAAAGTCCACACTGAGCTCTTCTGTCAGGAGGCCCCTGGGAGGGAGGTTGAAGGGCCATGAGACACCCAGTGGGATCTCATAATATTGTGGTTTCTACCTACTAATTCAAGACTCTGCAGATGTAGCAAGGGATATTTAAAGTGTGTTATCCAGGACTACTTAAGTTCCATAAAACTCTACAATTACACTTAATACCCACTTGGCCAAACTCTAAACATGCATAAAAGAGCTTCCCTCCTCCCCTACTTCCCCTTGCTAAAGGCCTGAAAACAGATTTTTACCACCCAGGTAGTATCTGCTTGGGAAGGGAGAGAGGTTGGGTCTGGGGCAGGAGGCGGCAGGGGAATCTATTTATTTTGCAATTAGCAAAGGACCTTGGGGCCATCTTGGAAATTTTGGTTTGAGAGGTGGTAAAATGTCTCATTGTGACACCCATAAGGTTAGATTTGTCACCACCACAGACTTAAATGAGCACATAGACTTTCTGGTGGCTGCAGAGAAACTGATTAACAGCATCGGATCTGAAATCTGGCTATGAAAATCCTTCTCACACTGACAATTATGTAAAGAGTGACTCATAACGTAGTCATTTCTTAAAAATGATACATGTTAGCGCAGGCATGTGCCACATAACCACATTTCAGTTAACGATGGACCACATATAGGACGGTGGTCTCAAAAGATTATAACAGAGCTGCCCTATACAGCTGTACCATTCCTTATGTTTTATACAATAATTTTACTGTACCTTTTCTTTGTTTAGCTATGTTGAGATGCACAAATACTTATTGTGTTACAATTGCCTACAGTATTCAGTATAATAGCATGTCGTGCAGGCTTGTTCCCCAAGAGCAATAGGCTATATCATAGAGCATAGGTGTGCGGTAGGCTCTCCTGTCTAGGTTTGTGTAATTCCACTCTGTATGTTCACACAATTATAAAATTGCTTAGTGATGCATTTCTCAGAAGAAACTCTGTCGTTAACTGAAACATAACTGTACGTAAGACAAACAAAATGTGTCTGAGGCTCTGGTAATTCTTCCTAGAAATAGAGGAGAAACTGACCTATTTCAATTGTTTAGACTTTAGGGCATCTTAGATTTGCTCCGGGAAAAGTGACATTCAGAAAGATTGGGACATAAAAAGAATTTTCAGTAGTGATTTCAGAAAGAATAGTTGGTAGAAGCGTAAATGACATTCAGCAATGAGTGAAAAGCTTCAAATTTACTTTTTTCTTTCCTGTTTGTACTTATTTTTAGTTCACATATTCTGAATTAAAAATTGAAATGAGATTAAAAAAACTCTCATTAACCAAGAAGTTTTACCTGAGAAGTATCCCATTCATTCATCCTTCCATTCAACCATCCACCTATCTGTCCATCCTCTCTTCTTCCCTCACTCCTTTCTTTTTTTCCTTCCTTCCACACATATTTACTGAGTGCCACGTTTGTGACTAGGAAAGCTACAGGCAAGACTCTGGTCTCACTCAGCTTACATTTTCAAGAAGAAATGACAACAAATTATAAACATACACACACACACACACACACACATTTATATTTATTTATTTATTTATTTTTGAGATGGAGTCTTGCTCTCTCGCTCAGGCTGGAGTGCAGTGGCACAATCTCGGCTCACTGCAGCCTCTGCCTCCTAGGTTCAAGCGATTCTCCTGCCTCAGCCTCCCGAGTAGCTGGGACTACAGGTACATGCCACCACACCTGGCTATTTTTTTTGTATTTTTAGCAGAGATGGGGTTTCACTGTGTTAGTCAGGATGGTCTCGATCTCCTGACTTCATGATCCTCCTGCCTCAGCCTCCCAAAGTGCTGGGATTACAGGCGTGAGCCACTGAGCCTGGCCTAAGCATATCATTACTTTATTTATATAGTGATAAATTCAGTCAACATATTAAAGATGTTAAGTTGGAAAGTTATAAATGGGTGCACTATTTTAAACTGAGTGCTCAGGAAAGACCCTTAGAGAAGGGAATGTTTGAATTTAAATGTGAATCTTTCCTATTTAAACATAATAGTTTGAAACTATAAGCATTTGCAACATTCATGTATCGTATTAGACATAAAAATAAATTTGGACCTTTCACAATTCATTTACAGTTTTGCTTTTTATGCCTCCATTCAAAATATGCCAGCATTTTTACTCGGTACTTTCTTATATATAATTTTGTAGCAAGTAAGTGAGGAGTTTCCAATGACATGAAGTTTTGATAAATATTAAAAATGTTGAAATAACAAATCTCACAGCATCTGGGAGTGTACTACTATAAACTGGCTGATTCAGATTATAAGGAAGTATCATTTAAAATAGAAGGTACTACATAAAGAAGGAATGGTAGATAGATTTTTTTAAAAGGCGTCTTTGTACTGATAAGTATTTGGTAGAATTTCAGGTGATCACTAGTGTCATTTTAAGCTATTTAGCTTGTCATATACTTAACCTCCTATCATTTATAATCTATCACCAAGTTTTGTTCACTGTTATTCATGCTCCTTCAAAAAAAATCTTTGTTTCTGCTGCTTCTGCCCTATTTTGATTCTTTTTTTTTTTTTTGAGACGGAGTTTCACTCATGTTACCCAGGCTGGAGTGCAATGGCGCAATCTCGGCTCACCGCAACCTCCGCCTCCTGGGTTCAGGCAATTCTCCTGCCTCAGCCTCCTGAGCAGCTGGGATTACAGGCACGCACCACCATGCCCAGCTAATTTTTTGTATTTTTAGTAGAGACGGGGTTTCACCATGTTGACCAGGATGGTCTCGATCTCTTGACCTCGTGATCCACCCGCCTCGGCCTCCCAAAGTGCTGGGATTACAGGCTTGAGCCACCACGCCCGGCCTTCCAACAACTATTTCAATAGCCTCTTAAATGCCACCCCTATTACCCACTGCAGTTCATCTTCCATTTATCACCACAGTTGACTTTCTGATTTTAAATGCAGATCTGATCAGGCGCTTCTATTATGCTTAACAACATGCCTGGCTTCCTGTCATTGTCATCTTCATGACCAAACCCAAACTCCCTGGAATGCCGTCAAATGCTTTTCCCTATCCAACACAGGATACCTTTCCAGCCTCTTTCTCTCTTCTGAGGCCACACCAAACTAACATTGTGTGAATGCTGGGCCTTCCATCTAGAATTCCCTGCTCCTCTTTTCTGCCAGCCAATTTTTCCAAAGTTCCTTGTATCTAATTTTTATAATACAATGTAATAAGGACTATAATAGAGGTATGCACAGAGTTGGTCACACTGTATTTTAATTTGCCCAATTTTATATATGCCTTTACCTTTGTATGGGGGCTGGATTCTGATGCTAGAGCCATGATACCTGAGTTCCAATTCCTGCCTGGTCCTCGACTATCTCTGTGGCTTTGTTGATGTCTGCACCTCATTTTCCTCATCTGTTAAAGTTAGGTCACTCAGCATCTGGGTTATAATGTTGTTAGACAAATGTGTCTAGAACAGTGCCTGGCATATTAGTAAGTTCTCAATGGATCCTTCATTATTTGGTTTAATTATTAAATTCTGTAGCCCTAAAGATAGAAAATCAGGATACAATAAATATGGAAAGGATAAAAAGAGTAGCTTATGAGTGCCTCATCAATATGCAAGTGACATCATCATAAACAAAGAATTAATATACGAAATTTGGAATAGGCCAGGCGCATTGGCTCACTCCTGTAATCCCAGCACTTTGGGAAGCCAAGATGGGTGGATCACCTGAAGTCAGGAGTTCAAGACCAGCCTGCCAACACGGTGAAACCCCATCTCTACTAAAAATACAAAAATTAGCTGGGCGTGAAATCCAGCTACTCCGCAGTCCGAGGCAGAAGAATCGCTTGAACCGGGAAGGTGGAGGTTGCAGTGAGCCCGCCTTGTACCACTGCACTCTAACCTGGGGGATAAGAGCAAAACTTCATCGCAAAGAAAAAAGAAATTTTGAATAGTATTTCAAGACTTCTGTTATCAAAGACACATACAACAGACACATACTGTTTTGTAAATTGTAAGATTTCTGGTGGATGCTTTGAATATCCTGCATTGTACAGACTCTTGTGGTTATTGCCCATTCTCTGCTGTCCCACCCCCCACCAATTTCCCATCTTTTTCTGCCCTACTCTGTGACCTGGGGACTGGCCACTGTGGGTTGCAGTGTCTGGAGAGCCTGTGTCCTCTGGTTTATGGTTGGGTTTGGCTGATGGGACTGGAGGATGGAAGAGGAGTGTTGACTGAGAGTGTTATTTCTAGCTTTGTCCTGCTACGGCCAGGTCTGGCAGGGGCTGTGTCCACAAGTGACCACAGTGTCCGTGGGTGGTCCCTTATATGCTCCAGCTTTGAAAGAGCTCTTCCGACTCCATCTCCTCTCTCTCCTTGGCCTGAATATTATCACTGCTGACTTTGACAGCGTCCTTTCAGTTTGGAAGTCAGTCATACAAATAAGTAACAAAACAGCAATTGCAGAAAGTCTCTTTAGGCCAAAGGCAACAAAACAAAATGAAAAACAAACAAAAAAAGAAAAACACACCAACTTTTTTTCCCTGTTTGTTCAACATGTGTAACACAGAATTTTCACTATATTTATTCTTATTGGTATCTCTTAACGCCGGACTAGAAAGAAAGGAAGTGGGTGGAATCATGATGTCCTGCTAGGGCTTCTGATTAAGCTGGCTCTATTCCAGTGGATACAAAGCCCACACACAACGAGCAGGAAGCAGAATGTCAAATACCTTCTCTCAAAGGGGAGCTTTCAGGGGAAGGACACAGTGTCAGGGCCTTCTCCATTGATGTCTTCAGGCAGTGGCTAGCCTGGAAGTGGCCACTGCAGGAGCAGGTGCAGTGTGAGAAGGAGGAGGGGGCCTTCCTTCAATAACAAGCAGCATTCAGGCGTTGTGCAGAGCAGGTTCCCAGAGTGTAAAGCTCTTAAGGGACATGTGCATTTATCACTGACTTTGCAAGGGCTTTAAAACACAGACAATCCAGGAAAGTGTGAACTTTCAGCAATTAACTGCATATGGCAGGAAGGGGCACTCTATGAATCTTAATCCTGATACAAGGAAGAGACTGGTGTGACTTGTGGACTAATACTCATTTATGCACCCGGGGGTCAGGGAGATGTTCTGAACACCTCAAAGTGCCAGGCATTGTGCTAGAGTAAAATGAGACAAAAGTGTCTCTGCTCCGATAGAGCTTATTTTTTAGAGGGAACTCAGACAAAATGTGTAAGAGTGTAGTACACAGAAGAAGGTCAGCGAAGGATAAAGAAGCAGAATACGAAAAAAGATAAAATTGACCACTGCAAAGATGCTGCCTCCACCGTGGCAATCCTGAGTGACGTTTAATCCTTTGAAGCCTTATAATGGATTTTTGTTAGGCATTAAAAAATATAATCACGTAAGAGCAGCTGTGTTAAAACATTCATATAAACTCTAGTTAGTGCATCTGGTTTCTCAGTTATTCCTGTATAGCAAACCAATCAGTATTAAATGTGTGTATGTTACGTGGTAATAATTCTTCCCGTTAAGAGAAAATTCCAGTAATTCACTATTTCACTAGCCTACAAGCAATTGACTTGTAAATTCATCTAATTTTTATTAATGATTATGATAACCTATAAAATTATGCTCCGCAGTACAAAATTGGTTCATTTAGCTCATCAGCATTTTATACATTTATAAATTTTATAAAATATAAATGCCAATTTCACAGTATTTGCTGATATGCCTTACTAGAGAATAAAATTTCTATTTTTGGAAAAACAACAGCTTTTGAAGCTGACCTGTGTTTTCCATGTTTATTTCGGGTCTGTGGTCATGCTTTTCTCTGATTCCAGAGTGAAGGGAGGTGGGCAGGGTGTCGGTGTCCATGAAGACACCTCTGTACCCCACGCAGGCCGAATCCTGCCCTGGCTTGTCCTGTGTCAAGGGACAATGTTCTGCTTTACAAAGTCAAGGCTATGCCCATAAACAGCCTTGTAATCTGTCGGTCCCTCCATTTCCTCATGAGTGATACACAAGCTGTGATGATTATCATCCCCTTCACAGCCCCCAAGAATCTCCTGATGAACTCCCTGGGAGGGAGGAAGGAGCACCTGACACCCATCCCAGATCAGCGGCAGCCACGCCCACCCTGTGGGTGGCTAAGAGGCAGCCAGTGGCACCGGTCATGGGCAATCAGCTTTGAGGACTCAGGAGTCTGGTTTCCTGAATGTCATGGACCTGCAGCCTGCAGGATTGACAGCGACAGGTCTTCAGGTGGGTGTCACAGCTCCCACACACTGCCAGCATTTTGTGCAAAATACCCACAGCCACATCACCAGATCTGGGCTCTCCTAGCCTCCCTTTGCTAAAATGCTGGGCAGAGAGCTTAATGAGACGCTCAGGGGCACGAGATAGAAACCTGCATGTTTTGTTTGTTAATCTATTTGCCACATGGCACAAGGATGGCTTATGATATGAAAGTAAACAAAAGGAATAACTGCAGCATCACGGTTTTGTTAAGATGTCCCAAAGCTCATCAGAGCTTCCTGTTCAAAACTAAATGAGATTCTACCCAGGTGGCTTACGTTCAGTCAGCTGTGGCTCTGTGCAAAGAAAACCAGTTTCCCTTGCTCAGGAATTTGGAGCCACTGATAAGAGAAGAAAAGTATGACTCCACATGGTGGGTCATGATACAATCTGATCTCTGACCCCGTGGAGGTGCGGGGGTTGTTTCGCATGCCAGGCTGAGGACTCTCGGGACTGAGGCATTCAGAGTTGGAGCTTTACATCAGAGGGGAGTTCCCTGGCCATTTCATCACAAGTCAGCGGCATCCAGAGTGGCGATGAAGGAAATCTCATCACCACAGGCTCAGGTTAGATTGCTAGTCGGCTCAGAAAACTACCTGCAATTGTGTTTCCAGGATGCATCACAAATACTCTCCACATGAGTGGGAACATCAGTGGATGAAAGTCAGCATACTTAGTGCGGGGCCAAGTCCTCTAGCAAAGGACACAGCAGTTAACCTGCATCTCGAGGGCAGGCACTGCCAAGCCCTCATCAGGGATCCATCCAGACAACTTTGGTAATTCTTGCAAAATCCCTGTATCACACAATTTCCTTCCTCAATGGGATAAAGTGTAACAGACACATCCACAGAGCCTCTTCAGCCCTGCAATGCCTGAATGAGCAGAAGGCCACAAAGCCAGTTTGATTGCAGGGACTGGGCAGCAGGCGAGGCACAGTCATTGTGGAAAACGATGTTGGCCACTCTCAGCAGGCAGTCCAGCCAAGCGCGGGCCACAAGTATCATCTGTGCTTCCCATCAGGCCTTCGCCTGTGGCCTTATTTTGTGGCCGCACTGAAACGTGCGTGACACCAATGTTTTCTTCAAACGTCGGGTCCCGTTCATCCCAACGTAATGCTTGTCCCTGTTGTCCTATGCCACTGTCCCCTCTTTTTGTAAGATTCACAGACTCCACTCCCCACTCCCTGACCCCCTACCTTGGACAGAGAGAGATATTTTTCCCTTGTGATTGAATACAATTCTCAGGCTTATCTATGTATCTCAGGCAAACACATGCCCACATGTGCATATGTGTGTATAACTGAGCATTTAAGCTATTGTATTGTAATTGTTGGCTGACTCATGTGTTCCTCACACTAGCCTCTTTGAGTGGTGAGACCTTGCTCGTTTCATGTTTGTATCCTCCCAGCACACAGTATGTGCTTAATTTGTAACTGTTAAATTAGTGAAGTTATTCCTCACACTACCTAACATAGTCTTATATGATAAGATATTTGATGAAAATATTTCTCTGTTGATTGCCAATTCTAATTCATGACCTCTAAGACACCATCCTCAATGTCATGCTCACAAACTAAGGAGAGTTGAGGGACTGTATTAGGTATAATCTGTGTCTGTGTGTATTCCTGTGTTACAAGTCATAGCACTCTCTACCATCAGAATGGAGCCTGCCTGAATGTGAGCTCAGTGAGAGGCAGATTCCATTCTCGAGCCCTTCCGCAGTGACTTGCCTGCTCTGCCCCACCTTCCATTTATTCACACATTCTGGGGCTGCAAAGGGCAGATTTTGTTTCATCTTGTGCCAAACGCTTGATGTGCACTCACTCTACCTTAGCTCAAGAACTTCAGGGCTGGGAGTGCATCTGGAGGGAAGGCATGTGCCGTGTCCGGAAGCCTTAGCACAGGTGGGTTATACTGATGCTCTATAGCCAAACTATAGGAGCTTGGGCTTTAAGACCAGCCGGCCCAGGCGTCACCCCAATGGCTCCCTTCAACAGCAGCATAAATAAGCCATGTCAGAGAAGAACCCACATTAGCCATCTCCTGGACTCATTTCCCTCTCACACGCAGGAGCTCCTGAAGTCAGAGCAGGGGTAATTTTCAAATCAGGCATGTGGTGATGCAGCAGGAAAGTGCCTGCATCCCAGATGTCCCAGCAGCTTTCTGGAGACCTTTAATACCCACATCTGTACCCACAAAACTGCGCAGCGTTGACTGATACCAATCTTCTTACATATATCAGTAAGTGGTAATAGAACACCTCAACAGCAGACAACCCAGGAACCAAAGATGTACTGGATTTTCAAGTCAGAAGAATGCATAGAGGTCACCTGACCTAACAGCCATATTTTACAGTAAGATGTGGAAGCCGGTGTCCACAGTGCTAAAGTCATTGGTCCAAGGAATTTCAAACCCAAAAATACCTCCATGAAGCCTCCACTGGGAACCTTATAATTTTAGTAAAATTATCAACATTCATGACCTATGTCTACTGATCTTAGAGTCTTCTCAGTGGGCAATTATTCTTTCTCACATCATTTTGCAGCTGACATATTATCAGTATCCTTGGTAAATTCATCGTGTGTTCTGGGTGAAGACTAACAGAGTCTTCCTACTTGGGCTCTGTCATTCACTCTCATCATCCTTCATAACATCTGGCTACCGCTCTAAACACAGTGGCCTCTGAGAAATGCTGCTGAATTCTGACTAAGAAAGAGGAGAACTTTCAAACACAAGAAAGTGAACATTATAGAGCTTACCACTCAAGATGGTTTTCTACAAATGCGGACATGGGGCTGATCTGCACCGTGTAAGTATCATTTGCCGAGTACTCAAAGAGTCCATAGTAAGGATTGAAGAGCTCCTGAGACAGAAGGAAGAAGAACTCCCGCGAGGGACCACTGTAGTCCAGGCTGCAAAGAAAGCAGAGGTCCAGGAAGCTCATTCTATGCTCGGAGGTGGAAGGACCTGTTGTCACCCAGATTCTAGTGTGCCCTTTCAGAGTTGGGTGCTGGGGAAAGCAGAGAGCAGCCTCTATTCTTTGGAGTGAATTCCAGTGGAAGTATCAATTTGCTGTAGAAAATGAGGGTGCAGTAATTGGTTTGGAGATATTTCTTAACCAGATGTCCATGGATAAACCCTTAAGGCAGCTTTCCTTAATGTTTTCTTTTGATCATCTAACACCTCTGAGCTGAAACACACAGCTGGCCCATGAAAAACAAGGCCTTTGTTGTGGGACACATAGAAGAATTTCCTGCAACAGTGAATGTGTGCATGCATGTGTGTGTGTGTGTGTGTGTGTGTGTGTGTGTGTGTGTGTGTGTGTGAGATGTGGGTGGACTAAAAAGGCTTCCAAGTTAATTTTGATACACCCGCTACATGGGCTTGCCCTTCATGGTTGAGGTAGTTTCCCATGAAATCATTGAAATGATATGAAAAGTTTGGCATGAAGTTCTATTGTATACATGTGCTTTAAGAGAAAGAGTTTCTTAAATTAGATACTCAGGTTACACCACCTAAAAAGAAAAGACCCAGTGCCTGGGCACTGTATTTTTGACTTATTCTTTGACCATGTGATCTCAGACTCTTGTGCACATCAATAATGTTAGGTTTTTAAAGAACATGACATTTAAAGCTTGGCAATATCTGAAAAGAAAGACCTCCTGGGAGGGTGCGATCAGAATCACCTTTGAGCAAAGGCTGACAGCTACCCTGCTCTATCCTGAGAAAAATCACCCCTGATCCTGAGGCTCTGGCCCACCCACACTTAGGTGTCTGCATAAAACTCCCGGTGCCTCACCCCTCCTCTCCAACAAAGGTGACGTAGAGCTTGTTTCGCTGGAGCTCTTTCCGCGAATAGGCCATCACCTGATTGAAGGTTCCTTCCAACAAGTGATCCCGGCGAATAATGAGCCTGAGAAGGAGAAGAGGTGGTGAGTTCTAAGTGAGTTGTGAGTGCCCAAGTTTAGGCTCTCACTCCCCAGTCTCTCCAACAACAGAGGAAAAGCAGGACGCAGGTTCCGTCAGTTCACTGAGGGATTACCTGGACACACTTTTCAAAACTTAAGGAGCGCAAGAAAAATGTGTACACTGCTCATGCATTCCATCATACTGAACTACTTTTAAGTTAGTTCATTTTGATCAACTCATAGGATATTGCTTAAGATTCCTGAGTTTGGGTTCAGCTTTTTGAGATGAAAATAATAATCCCGGAAGGGAAAATATAAACAACATTTTACTTAGACTTCAATTACAAAGTTACCAAGAGTCTTTAAATTTGACTAGTGAGTTAAATTTTTCCCCCAAGAATAAGTGAAGGGAAATGTGAGATTTTTAAATTTAGTTCAAGATTCCTTGTTTTCTGAAAAGGTCTACCCCGTGATTTTCTACATGCCTTTGTCTAAAATTTTGTGTTCCTTCTCATTCTCTTTCCCTCTCTTTCCTTCTCTTCCTGCCTCTCTTCCAATTTCTTAGTGTCTTTTCTTTTTCCCTTCCAGCTTCCCAACTTCCTTCTTTCCGTCCCGCCATAATCTCTACCACACCAGAGTATCTAATCTCAAAAACAATATTACAAGGGTGTAGGGGAGAAAGGGACAGAAAACTCTACTGTCTGAATTCAGCACCAAGCACTGGAGCACTCACTTAATTTTCCCTGGACCCTGACCAAATCCTTTGGCTTCCAGTTTTCTGTAGAAATTGCGGAGCTTGGCTTCAAAGTCTCTCCGGTAGGGGGAAGGGGCTCTTGCGCTGGCTCTCTGTAAACCTGCAGAGAGAAGCACACAGAGGTTATCACTTTCTTTCCTTCTTCTTTTTTTTTTCTTTCCAAGATGGAGTCTCACTCTGTTGCCCAGGCTGGAGTGCAGTAGTGTGATCTCGGCTCACTGCAACCTCCACTTCCTGGGCTCAAGAGATTCTCCTGCCTCAGCCTCCCGAGTAGCTGGGATTACAGGTGCATGCCACCACACCTGGTTGATTTTTTTTTTTTTTTGTATTCTTAGTAGAGATGGGGTTTCAACATGTTGACCAGGCTGGTCTCAAACTCCTGACTTCAGGTGATTCAAACCCGCTTTGGTCTCCCAAAGTGCTAATATTACAGGCATGTGCCACCATGCCCAGCTAATTTTTGTATTTTTAGTAGAGACGGAGTTTCACCATGTTGGCTAGGCTTGTCTGGAACTACTGGCCTCAAGTGTTCCACCTGCCTAGGCCTCCCAAAATGCTGGAATTACAGGTGTGAGGTCATCACTTTCTGTGGAAGAACAAACATGCAAAGTGACAGCAGAGCAAGAGCTCGACAGAGGCACGTTCCGGCATCTCCATATTTTCCTTCTCCAAGAAGTCCCTTGATTTCCATCAGTCTCTCAGTGACTTTTATAATAAATAGAAATAATATACTAAAATATAAAAATAATTTACTAAATTCATTTATGAGTTCTAATGAGAATAAATATTTATGTCTTCCTCTCTAATTCTTTCAAGTTGTATTTCTCTTAACGGGTCCTGGATGAGCATTTTTCTTGGCTTAATTGTACTTGCATAATCTAAAATAACATAAACTGAACTAGGCCAAACTTTTCATGTAAGTTGCTACAAGAAGTGATTGAATCTATAATGAGGTAAGTAGGACTTTAACATAGTCTGTCATGCTCCTGTATTGATATTGATGCTGAAATAAACATACCTGTACACAAAGGCTCAGAGCATTTAGGAGTTTAGATTAGAGTTTATGTTAGATGACATTGCATCATAAGAGTAAAGTTTACAATAATAATAATTCATTAACTCTTTATAGAGAACTTTTGTCTCATTTAGAGTGCTTCGTAAATACTTTACTATGTATACCTTTTAATTTAAAAAAGAATGGAAAATTAACATTCTTATCCAAGTTTTACAGGTGGCCAGAATCAAGGTTTGCCCATTCAATAACCATTTATTAGTTACTTATTATATTCCAGGTACTAAGCTTACAATTTAGAGAAGACTGATGCTGGTAAACTCTCAGAAATGAGTATATAATACAAGTTATGATGATTGGATTGCTATTCATGAAGGAAAGAAACCCAGTTCTTTGAGATCACAGAATCTGCTGGCTAAGTCTGAGAAGGCTTCTCTGGGGATGATCTGAAGAATAAATACATGCAAATTCGATTGCAGGGGTCAAGAAAGGCTTTGCTTTAAGAGAGGAGATGAGCTGGGAGAAGAAGAGCATTCCAGGTGAAAGATCAGTATGTGCTAAGGTCCTGTGGCAGAATGGAAAGTGGTATTCTAGTTTGTCTGGAGCACAGGGTACAAGGACCAAAGTGATACAAAAACAAAGCCTGAGAGGTGGGCAGGAGCTGCATCAAACAGGACAAAGTACGTTGTTAAAAATTTTGTTTTATGCTGAGTGTAGTAGGAAGCCATTGCATAGTGGCTGGCATGATATCATTGAATCATAAAAACATCAGTCTTCCTGCAGAAAAGAGCAAAACCCCAGAGGACCAAGGAGGATTTAAAGAGCTCAAATGGGACTAGGCTGGTGTCAGTGGAGATGAAGAGGAGTGGGCAGAAGATATATTTAAGAGGCAATGAATTGAATATAAGTAGTGAGGGAGAGGTGGGTGTTAGATTTTGTAACTGAATGTGCTGCAGCGGCATTCACTGAGATGGGGAGCAGCAGAAAAAGAACACATTTGTTGGGGAAGAGCATGAACTTGGTCTTTGATGACGGTCCCTTTGTCTGGAGAGAGACACAGTTTGAACGGAGAAAAAAGCCTGGGCTTGAGCTGTAAGGATAATAGAAAGAGGAGGATGAGGCTGCAGGAATGGTCAGAATTCTCATAGACGAGGTGTTGGGAGTGGTGTCCCAGAAGCAAACTGGAGAGGGAATGTCGGGGACAGCAGCTGGTTATGTTACACGCTGCCGAAGATTAGGAAGGCAGAGAACTGCCCGCTGGATTGGACTGGGTGGCCAGAGTTCATGGCGACCTTAGCAAAGACACCTCCTTTCATGTACAGGTGTGACAGAGAAGATGTGTGCAGGTTTGCTAGCCTTGTGGGCCTGATGGCAGGCCTCTGAGAAAGTTTCTGCTGTATGGCTTCAACTTCTCAGTGAAGTAAAACAGGACGTCATCTGCTAGGAGACAGAAGGGGTGCTGAGGGTTGGAGGCTTTAGGGGAAATGTTTGAAATAATGGTAGAGAAGATCAGTGTTCAAGGTTCATGTGAGATAAGAGATGACTAACTTAGAATTGTTAATCTGCCTTGTGAGGTGAATTTTCCCAAGAGTGCCTAATTGCAGAGGGGGGTGGGGGAGCAGACAGGAAGGTTCATCTGGGGGTAAAGCTCTGACAGAGGATGCAAACAAAACGGAGAGGGTCAGGAGAATTCAGGGCATTGGCAAGGATGCTACTGAAGTGATGAACTGCAGAATCTATGCTGCACCAGGGAAAGATGATAGAAAGGAAAGGAGAAAAGTCCATGGACCAGAGACCTTGATGAGGCCAAAGGATGGTACTAGGGAGGGTAGTGGATCAAGCACATTGGAAGGGAAGAGGAGGTTTGACTTAGTGATTTTGGAGATGATCATAAGGTCAGGAATGTGATTTTGGGAATAAGTGGTTGAGGCAGGGGAACAGAAAGTCATTGCAGACAAAGTCCAGAAACTGGGAAGCCAGGGAATGGAATGAGGGTCCCTGTTAATGTTGAAGTCATCCAGGAGGACGGAAGGACCTGCTTGGGAAGGAGAGAAAGACTACCAGACAGGGGCCGCAGGCCTTGAGAATGAGAAAAAGGTTGTAGATGACAGCAACTGGGAGAAAGGGAGGGGAGGGATATGGCTGAGTGGTAAAAGCAAAGAAACATGCGGGCCCCGCCCACCTGCGCTCCACGACGCCTGGGCCTGAGGGAACCAATGGCCACCACTTGAAAAGAAGTGGCCTTGGTGGGATACCAGGTTTCAGGATGTACACAGAACTAGAATACAAGTCTGTACGTGCAAGTATAATTTACTGTCCACCACATTTCAGTATATTTTGTATTATGATTTTCATGACCGCTGGTATTATCATGATCACTGCTGTGCATTTTTCAAATAATTGATGCTTTACAAAGTACTTTGGCATAAATGTCATGATTCACAATCTCTATAGCTCCTGGGTAGATTTCATAAAGGCCTAAGAAAATGGGGATTATAAAGTTTAAAATCAACATGTTTGGATTACATATTCTAGGACCCTGTGGTCAATGCTAGAAAATAAAGAAGTACTTTGACAAAATGAACTGGACGATTACTTAGATTCATGGTATCAGTCATATCTTTATCAGGAAAGTTTATTCCTTTTAGAATATCCAAATAATTCTTATTTAGGAAATAACTCTTCTTTTGCTCTTATTTTTCTATTTGCAATATGATATCTCTCCTATATAATGATATTAATATCATAGTCTAGTATCAAAGTCTGTAGACCAAAACATGGACAGCACTGTCAGGCTAGGACAATCTCTACAACATGGCAGACCATCATCAGATCTGCAGCTCCTCCAAACTTTTTCCCCAAAGCACCCTGCTTTTGTCTTTGCTCCCCAGAAACAGATTTCCCTCTGAGCGCTGAAAGTGTGTTACTGTGCTGACTCTGGCTTTAGCAAAGCTCCTGGTCATCTTAGACAATGGGATCTTAATTATGTTGTGTGTCAGAGGTAGCAAGCATTACACATTTCCTTAACAATGCTGTTGGTACACTTATTTGAAGGGAGTGACAATAGGAAGATACTATTCTGAAAACATATTTTAACAACTAGCAAAACTACCTCTAAGAGAGAGTTCTGAATGCTACAACCTGCAGGAATCAGAACTGAAAGATACTCTAGTCTGGAGGCCTACGGCAATACTGAATGATCCTAACTCTGAGTGTGACATCCCTGCTCAGAGACAAAGCTTATTGCCAAGGTCTGTTTCTCTTAGGAGTTTCACCACTAGCGTCAAAAACCACGTTCCGACCCTGATCCTAGAGCTTGCGAGATGGGATGTTCCTAGATGTTTCAAATGAATCCCTTTTACTTTAAATGGTACAACCACAGAAACCTACCATGTGATGATCCCAGTAAAATACAAATGGAAAAGTTCTTCAATATCTGGATCCAGTCTGGAGGTAGGGATTTGACCTAAGCTCTTTATCTTGATGAATCCAGAAAATATCTTTTTTTTGTTGTTTGTTTTTTGAGACAGGGTCTCGCTCTGTCACCTAGGCTGTGGAGTGCAGTGGCACAGTCTCAGTTCACTGCAATCTTTGCCTCCTGGGTTCAAGAGATCCTGCCTTAGCCTCCTGAATAGCTAATACTAAAGACATGCACCAACACACCTGACTAATTAAAAAAATTTTTTTTGGTAGAGATGAGGTCTTACTATATTGCTCAGGCTGCTCTTGAACTCCTGGGCTCACGTGAAACGCCCACTTCAGAGTCCCGAAGTGTTGGGAATACAGGCATGAGCCACTGTGCCTGGTGAAAACATCTTTTATTCACTAAACAGTTTAACATATATATTCCCTCACTTGGAATGGAAAATACATACAAATAATTTTTGTATCATAAGTTCATTCTCATACATAAAGAAAACAGGGGAAATAATTTTGAAATGTGTTAGAAAATTCTTTGGAATCTTTGTGGAGATATAACAATAGTTCCTAGTAGCTGTATCACCAAAAGTGGCATGCAATTGAATTCTGAGTCACAAGGCAGAATGTTTCAGAAAGGGCACTTCCCTTTGAAATGCTTGGAGAGTGACTTTGGAATGTAATAGTAATTTAAAGCAGTGACAACAACCTTTTCCTGCAAAGGACCCGAGAATAAATATTTTAGGCTTTGCAGACCATGAGGCTTCTGTTGCTGTTTCTCATGTCTCGTGTGAAAGCTAACATAGAACAGGCATGACTGGGCTCCAATTACACTTTATTTATGGACACTGCAGTTTAAATTTCATGTAGTGTTCATGTGTCATAAAATACTATCTTAAAATTTTTTTTCTTTTCGTTCTTTCTTTTTTTTTTTTTTGAAATAGGGTCTCTCTCTGTTGTCCATGCAGGAGTGCAGTGGTGAAATCATAGCTCACTGCAGCCTCAATCTCCTGGGCTCAAGGAATCCTCTTGCTTCAGCATCCCTGGAAGCTGGGACTACAGGCACATGCTACCTCACTTGGCTTATTTTTAATGTTTTTGTAGAGAAGGGGATCCATTGCCCAGACTGGTCTTGAATTCCTGGGCTCAAGCAATCCTCCTGGCTTGGCTTCCCAAAGCACTGGGATTACAGGCATGAGCCACCTGTCCAGCAAAACATTTTTTTTTCCAAACACTTCAAACTGTAAACCCCATTCTAGTTTGGGGGGACATTATAAAAAACAGACAGCAGTTTGTCAAAACCTGATAGAGTGCATTTTCAATTAGGGAACTGGAAATGTCAAGAGAAAGAACACACATATACAGTTGCTTTCATTCACCTTCACCTGGGGAAACACACATGGCCACTTAATGGGAGCTATTAGGCCAGATTTCCGTTACCTGGGGAGTTCTGAGGTGAGGAACAGGGTGAACAGCGGGGAGAGAAGCTATACCCAGGGTGGAAGGCAGCCTGCAGGGGGACGTAGGACATAATCTCTTCTTCAAAGAGACTGCAAATGAAAAAAAAAAAAAGAGTCAGTTTTACATCCCTGAGAAAGTGTTCACGAATTGGAGTAACAGCAGATACAGTTCTCACAAAGCAACAAAAGCAATCAGATTTAAATGTAGTATAGAAAGACAGGTACATCCTGGCTGCAAATTCTCAGTGTTGTTTTAAACCCTGATTACTCCTACAACAAAGTTTCCATCAGGTACTTTATGCAGCTCTTGGTACCTCGGTTGTAAACCTAAAGACTGTGATGGACACAGGTGTACAAGAGTGGGGTCCCACTTCCTTTGCAGCTACTAGAATCCTCTAGAACAAGCCATGAGTGTTTCAGTCTAGGCCATTTCCCGGGTGGCCATGATGGTGGAGAACTGCCCAGGGAAGCTTTTCCAGAACGATTTCAGGCCTAGCCCCTTACCTAAGCAAAATGACCAGGTCTGCATCACAGGACAACTTCTCAAGCCCGTGATTACCCTCAGTCCGAATGTAATGAATTTTCTCCCTGAATCGTGTGAGAAAGAAGAGGAAAATTAGACACAAACACATTAGCCCAGGAATACATCTTCTGATATCTTTTCTTCCTCTTCCAATACTACTGCATAGCGACGTCCTAACATCCTGTGTATTTTGCAGTATTCTAGGCTCATACTGCAGGCTCGCAGGATGCTCTCTAAGGGATGGCCTTTCTACAAACTTGCACAGATACAGAAGCTGAGGAACACAGCAAAGTTAGGCCCTCAGGTAGCTAAGACAGTCAGGAGTGGTGCTGGGTAAGAGGACTCCTGAAAGACTGTTCTGGGCTCATGTCGTGTTGGAAGCCATAGGAGGAAAGAGCGGGGTGGGTGTCTCATGAGAAATCTTGTGCCTGATGGAAAGTTTATAATGCCAATGCCACACTGGGCACAGAGGGGGCCTGGCCCCCAGAACCAAGAACAGTCTCCCAGGTCAGGCAAAGCACAGACATCAATTTTGCCTCTGTAAGCTACAACTTGTCTACTGGCCTTTTTAGACAACCTCCAACTCCAACTGGGAAAATTATTTCAAGTAAGTCTATGGATAAGTAGAATTTTTTTTTGGATCAAATTAACTTTGTAATTTGCTTCCCTGATGTCATTCAAATAATACAAATGCCATATCCAAGAACCTTTCCATTGTATGCATGCTTCAAGGGAATTAATATTTTTTGCTTTTTTGAAGAGATACAGAAAAATCGGGGAAAATTAAGGATCTTTTAAAAAAATTTTTAACTTTTTTTTGGTTAATTTTTATTTTGATGTAATTTTAGAGTCATGTGTAATTGTAAGAAACAGACAGATCCTGTATTCTCCTCACTTAGTTTCTCCCAGTGGTAAAAGATGGATGATTTTCTTTTCTTTTCTTTTCTTTTTTCTTGTGACAGTCTTGCTCTGTTGTCCAGGTTGGAAGGTAATGGCACCATCTCAACTCACTGCAACCTCCGCCTCCTGGGTCCAAGTGATTCTCATGCATCAGCCTCCTGAGTAGCTGGGATTATAGGTGTGTGCCATCACACCTGGCTAGTTTTTGTATTTTCTTCACAAAAAATTTTATTTTGAGACAGGATCTCACTCTGTCGCTCAGGCTGCAGTGCAGTGGCCTGATCACAGCTCACTGCAGCCTCAACCTCTTAGGGCTCCAGTGATTCTCTGGCCTCAGTCCCCCAGTATAGCTGGGACTACAGACGTGCACCATCGCACTCAGCTAATTTTTGTATTTTTAGTAGAGATGAGGTTCCACCATGTTGCCCAGGCTGGTCTTGAACTCCTGGGCTCAAGAGATCCACCCACCTCAACCTCAGCCTTCCAAAGTGCTGGGATTATAGGCTTTAGCCACCATGCCTGGCCCAAAAGATGAATGATTTTTTAAAAAAATCTATTTTCCAAAATACTGCAGATACAACTTTTTCCTCTCTTTGATTACATTAATATAAATCCAAATCTTTATCATAACTTGTGTATTTTCTGGAAAAATATAATCAATTTTACCTTTTTGTATGAAGATCTTTTTTTAAAGGCAAGGGAAGATTTTGAACCTCTACAAAGATAGATAGAATGGGATTAAACAGGGAAATGCACTGTGATCCAACTTCAGTGCGGGTGAAACATCGTTGAAAGAAATGGCATCACCAGAACCTGGGGGGGTGTTTACAGTGGCTTTACCGGGGTTTGAAAAAGGGAGCAGCACTGCCCACATGTCATTCTGCAGGAAACATGTGGAAGCCCAGCCAAGAGAACAGAATATCCCCACCCGCCTCATCACCTGCTTCTCCCTCTGCCTATGTTCTTGACCCCATCCCTGGGCTCTTTAATCCAAATCCTGACACTAACTCACAGCCCTGTTGTTTGAAAGATGCTCTTGAATCTTATCCTCTAGTTTAATGACGTATGCCTTATGAATGACCTCAAATTTATATGCTCTCCCAATGATAATGTCCCCTCGGTCAGATTATTCTGCTGCCCCAAGGGATCCACATCTGGTGAAGCCCCTGGCCTCCTTGTCTGGAGAAAAAGAAGCCCAGAGAGGGCCATCCCGACTAGGGCAGTGAAGTGCTGTCCCCAGTTTAGAAAGTGCCACCCAGTGCAGCGGTTCTACCGTGGCACCACCATATGGACTGCATGCAGGTGTCGGAATGCTAAGCACAATTTTCTGGGAGTTTTGGTGGCTCTCCATCAGGTGTTATACCCTCTGTCAGATCTAGCAATATTTCATGCAGAGCCAGTGGTGCAAGGGACCTCCAGCTGCCCCCGGGACTCCATCCCAAAGTGCACTGAGAACTGGGGAAGACGTCCGGGTGTGAGAACGTCAGCTGTCTCTCCAGCAGCTATCTATTGGCCATTGGGAAAACTCCAGAGCACACTTTCTTTAGAGCTCAGGACAGGGCAGTTGCCTGCCTCCTTGACATCTCCACTTGTGGCTTCAAAGACCTACAAACTCAATATACAAAATGAAATCCTTGACATTCTTTCTCTCCTCAGGCCAGTCCTCCATTCTTTCCCACTTCAGTAAATGACACCATTATCCACTCACCTGTACAAGCCCCATACTTGGCTGTCACTCTTAATTGGTCTCTTCTCCTCACCCACTACGTTCAAGCTGTCATCAACTCCTGTTGTTTCTGTCTCCACAGTATCACCCCAAACTGCTCCCTCCTCTTCATCCATATTTTACCATTATCCACACGGCCATCATCTCTCACGTGGGTGAATATAACAGCTGCCTGCATAGCCCCTCTTCCATCTTATGTCCCTCTCCAGCCTATCTTTTTCCCACAGAGCTGCCCAAACATTGCATCTGTGTTTTTAATGACCACAGATGCAATCATATTTCATATTTCATCTGTGGTCATTAAAAACACCGATGCAATCGTATTTCTTTCCAGCTGAAAACTTCTCAATTACTTCTGAAATAGAATTGCACTTCAAATAAAATTTTTCCCTATTGGTGATAGGGCCTTCCTCTCCAACTTGACCACGGTAGGTCTCGCCCACCCTCCCAATCTACCCCTGGGCCACACTAGCTTTCTGTCATTCTTCACTTACATCTAAGCTTTTCCTGCCTCAGGGCTTTTGCATACTCTCTCCCTGACCTCTACTTTGCATCTCAAGGCACAACTCCTCATCTTTCAGATTTCAGCTTAAGCACCATCTACTCGGAAAAGCCTTCCTTTAGCTTAGGATGTAAGTCCTCTTCCTCTGCACCAGCATATTATCCACTATTGCTGAATTCTAATCATGTTCTTCATGGCACTTAACATAGTATGTAGCTATATATTTGGCTTAAAAAAACCAACCCCAAGCTTGTCTATTATCTGTCTCCCTCAATAGATTGTAAATTCATTTTGAATTTACACGTCTGTTTTGCTTGCTACTGCATACATAGCCCTGGGACAATCCTGATTCAGATGAACTACACAATCAAAGCACTAGTTGAAGGACGGCCTCCATACCCCTTAAAGGTAACAGATGCCATTAACCTCTGCGTTTTCTGGCTCCATCCCTTTCTCTACATGTGGCTTCCTGCTTTTCACTGCAAGTCACTGCTGTTGCCTGGACAGTTTTCTAAATACTCAAACCCAGCAACAGGCTTCCCGAACCCAAGACGTCGACTCCATGACTCCTGGAGAACAGCAATGGCTGAACAGGAGTCACTGTCTGCCCTTGGCCACAGAGGAAGCCATGAGGTTTTTCTGGCCGGGGTCCTGAGGAGAGTGGTATTCTTTTCAATTTCTGAATCTTCAAAGTGGATCTGACTCACCCTGACATGGCACTCAGGGGCAGGTGGGGGCCTCGTCATGGAGAGCAGGGCCCGGCATCCTGCATCTCTTAGGCTTGACCTCCTGAAGAACATGTTCTTGCTCTTTTCTTTCTGCTTTTTCAGTTCTATTGTCTCATAGTCTAGTTTCTAATAGTCATTGTGAGCCTTCTGTTTTTGATGAAATATTTGGGTTCTCAGCCTGGGTCCACAGTTTCTTTAGGGTCCATTAACTATTTGAAATTATATTCAGAGGTTTATATTTACACAGAGAGAAGAGTCCATAGGAGCCTCCATCAGCATCTCAGAGGAGTTCATAACCTCCAAATAGGTTATTAGTTTCTTGCTAGATAATTTCCAAGTTTTTTTTCAATTCCAATGTGTCCTGATTTCAAGTTCCCTCAGCTCTGCAAAATCATAACTGTACAATCCCATACTGCAACAAAACATTTAAAGTTGCTTGGATTTTGTTATAATGTGATATATAATAGGGCTGAAAACAGTTAACTGCCCTTTGGAAACATATTCCACTCATTTATATAGGAAATTACTTAAAAAAGAAAACTTTTCTAATGATTAAAATGAGGCTTCAGTGTCTTTGGTGAGTTGAAATTCTTCCAAAAAACGAACAGTGAATTCATTACTTAGCGGTAGAATCAGTAACGTAAAGAATGTTCAAGAGCCATCATGAGTCAAAAACACTTAAGATAATACAACTCCCCTGGAAATCCCTTGAAAATTCCCTTAGGTTGTTAGGTGAGTTGAAGAGCAGTCCATGAATGAGTGACCCATGTGGCTGAGTATGACCTGCCTTCTGTGGCAGGTGCAGTAATGAAACTTGGGCAGAGAATTCTTAAGAGCTGAACATAAATGAAAGCAACCATTCATCATGCTAAGGTTCATTTGTTCATGAACCTTAAAGATCTTTCATTCACTCTGAAAGTAATTGGTGTTTCCTATTTTTAAAACCCCATACTGCATGGTGTTTCCTATTTTCAATCCCATACATATCCAGCTATCAGCCTGATTCACAAGAGTGCACCAAATGGGCAGGGAATAATGAAAGGCAGCCATTGATGGAATTCTGGCTCACCCTGCTTTATCCTTTACACATCCTTATGAAAGTATAACAACCATGCCCACATTGTGACCCCCATTTCAGGTTCTAAGGGGCAGAGTGCGCACAAAGACAAGGAAGAGAAAGACCTTGCTCTAAACAGCTTAGAGTACTGTAGGGAGACATAAGTAAACAACAGAATATGAGAGATCTAAAAATATGTTCGAGGCACAAAAGCATGCTATCAAAGCAAGACAAAAGAAATACTAAAGCCTGCCTAGATCACTGAATTTTTGCATTTGATCTGAGCCTTTAAAATACGATGAGATGTCCTTAACAGGGAAGTCATTCCAGGAAAGACAAAGGCAGGAGAGTACACAGCCTGTGTGGTGGAGGTGGAATACCCTGGAAGGATGAGCTTAGCACAGGATGGAGAGTTAGGTTAGGGCTAGACTTTGGAGGCCATGGACATTGTGCTTAGAAATACTGACGTTAGCCTGAATAAGGCAGCTCACACCTGTAATTCCAGCACTTTGGCAGGCTAAGGTGGGTGGATATCCTGAGGTCAGGAGTTCGAGACCAGCCTGACCAACATGGAGAAACCCCATCTCTACTAAAAATAGAAAATGAGCCGGGCATGGTGGTTCATGCCTGTAATCCCAGCTACTCAGGAGGCTGAGGCAGGCAAACTGCTTGAACCCGGGAGGTGGAGTTTGCGGTGAGCCGACACCACGCCATTGTACTCCAGCCTGGGCAACAAGAGTGAAACTCCATCTCAAAAAAAAAAAAAAAAAAATCTTGACTTTGATTCTAACCCCGGTGAGGTGGCTAATACCTGTAAGCCCAGCATTTTGGGAGGCTGAGGTGGGTGGATCACTTGAGTTCAGGATGAGACCAGCCTGGCCAGCATGGTGAAATCCCATCTCTACTGAAAATACAAAATTTAGCAAAAATTTGCTGGGTGTGGTGGCGCGTGCCTGTAGTACTACTTACTCGGGAGGCTGAGGCTCAGGAATTGTTTGAACCCGGGAGGCGGAGGTCACAGTGAGCTGAGATGGCACCACTGCACTTCAGCCCAGGCAACAGAGCAAGATTCTGTCTCAAAAAAAAAAAAAAAAAAAAAAAAAAAAAGAAATCATGAAAGCCTTTTTGAAGGGTAGGGAGGATGTGATTTAATCTATGCTTCAAGTAGGTAACTCTGGTTATGGTAGGGTGATAGGAAATATTTAGGAGAGACCCCTGTATGGTCCAGAAGAGAAATGATGAGCATCTAAACTTGAACCATGGCAGGGAGCAGAGAAAAGGAGGCTGGAAGAAGAGGGAGGAGATGAGATGAAGAACAACTGGGAGGGTGGTGGCTCTAATTTATGGAGTGAAAACACAGGGAACAGAGGTGTCAGTGAGGGAGTGTTGGAGGGAAAGAATAGCGAATGATCCATTCTGGTGGGAGTGGCAAGGATTAGAAGGCAAAGAGGCTACTTGAAGTTGCTGGTGATTGACTAAGGAAGTCAGAGTATTGCAGGTATCAGCCCAATTCACAAGACTGCACCAAATGGGCAGGGAAGACTGAACGGTGGCCATTGATCGGATTCTTGCTCACCCTGCTTTATCCTTTAACACATCCTCATGTAAGTGTCACAACCATACCCACATTGCGACCCCTATTTCAGTGACAAGGAGACTAAGGGCAGAGGATTGAATAACATACCTCCATCAGTAGTCCCTATATATTAGAGTAAGAATTCAAACGTCAAAGGGATGTGCTCTTAACCCCCATGCCTCTCCAGCTTTTGGAAGGTTGGACAGTAAACCAAAAGAAAGAGATGTTTGAATATTCTGGTGAGAAAGCAGGATTTAGGTTCAGGGAGTATTTTCTCTTTTTATAATTTTAGATTGCTATCCCTTCCACATGAAGGGATTCAGAGTTTCAGCAGCACTTGTTCAAAAATGACCCCAATGAAGAGTAAGATGTAGGTAGTTAGAACACAACAGTAAATTTTATGTTTGCTTGTTTATTTTCAAACATGGTCACTCAGTATTTGGTTTACCATTCAACAATTATATTTCAAAACTAAAAGTAATTTATATGGTGCTTTACATAAATAATTTTTTAATGGAAGCTATTTTGTTTCCTCCAAATCAATGTGCTTCCTTCCAACTCAGTGGAAATCATTTCAGTACCATATAAATGATATACAATCTGATAATATGACTGTCTCTCATTATGTCATTTCCCAGAAATAGGAACTCCCAAACCCTTCACCTTGAGGATTCAAGTTGTCATTTAAATGCACAAATAAAACACACGATAAGCTTCTGCTTTTTCTCCACAGAGGTGTTTCCCACCAGGAAAAATGGCTGGAAAGACCTAGAGTTCCAGGGAGTGAGGGGTGAGCCTTACCTGAGTGCGTGGTTTCTTGCTAAGCTTGGTTGACGCTCTTGCAGCATTTCAAAAATGTTTGGCTGGCGAAGAAATGCCACAATCTTGTCATTATATGCTGAAACAGACAAAAGCACAGAGCTGCGGTTGGGTCTGCAGCCCAGAGATAATCATGCTGATGATTGGAAAATGGCTGCTTGATACCTGGATTAATGAAGGAGTTTGAAGGGCAGGCAGCATACTCATCAAAAAATGCGAGCTCTCGAGAGTTTTTAAAATGTGACATAATAGCATTATAATTTTTTTAAGGGATCAAACTAAAAGTGAGCCAGATCTATGTTAATCGTTCTTAACATTTCAGGATCTTTACTGGGTATTAATGCATCTCTGCATGAACAGGTAAAGGAGAACAAAATAGCTCTCCCATGAGAGTTCTCCTCTCTTCCTTCTAATTTTTCTTGGTGATTTTGCCATAGTTATGGTAAAAGATTCTTTATGAGTGCAAAGAAATCCAAGTGTTGATTTCCCGGTAGTGATAATGGAAATGCCATTTAGATGCTCTCATTTTGTTTTCCTTGATACAAGCGACATATGTTTTGGAAAAAGGTGGCTGAAGTTAGGAATGGAGACTGTAAACTTTCTGCCATACATACATGGAAAGAGAGGGATACATTAAACACTGTGTCTGACAACAGTAAAATTCACCTCCTCATTTAAACCATACTCTTGTGCACTGGGTTAACAAATCACTGAATAGACTAAGAAAGAAGAGACCCGGGAGCTTGGGAAAGAATAGAAAAGAGAGGAGGGGAACAGAGAGGTGAGGAGAAAGGAAGAGGGGAAAGGGCAGAGGGGAGGATGGGAGCAGGGGTGGGGGAGTGCACTGTATCCTAAAAGAGGAGAAAGAAAACACAGAATGTTGAGTATTAAAGGGTTCATGACAAAAACCAGAAAAACAAACAAAAAAACCAAGGCTAGGTATTGGTATTATTTGAGCCAGGGGCTCAAAGAAGCATGATACATACCCAGTGGCAATGACTCATGTTGATGTTGGCTTCGAATAGCGGCTACTAGGCTGTGTCCTGGCCTGGTCAGTAAAGAGGCTCCTCTGTTTCTAGAGACTTCCGAGGCCTAATTTTAGAATAAAAGCGTAAGCATTAGATATTTGTATTAATTTCAGATGTCTTTTGATACCAGTTTTTCAACCTAAGGGGTAAAAGATTCTGAAGTCACCTAAGTTGAAAAAGTAATAAAGTCACAATCCTCAAAGTGATGGAAAAGAAAGCTTACAAAAATGTCTAAGTAGAATTAACGATGTGCTATATTATGGTTAAGAAAGCAATCTGGCTCGCTCCTGTAATCCTAGCACTTGGGGAGGCTGAGGTGGGTAGATCACAAGGTCAGGAGTTCAAGACCAGCCTGGCCAACATAGTGAAACCCCATCTGTACTAAAAATACAAAACTTAGCCAGGCATGGTGGTGGGCACCTGTCATCCCAGCTATTCAGGAGAGTGAGGCAGGAGAATCGTTTGAACCCAGGAGGGTGAAGGTTACTGTGAGTTGAGATCATGCCAGGGCATTTCGACCTGGGCAACAGAGCAAGACTCTGTCTCAAAAAAAAAAAAAAAAAAGAATGTAATCACGCCAAAATCATGAATATTAATCAAATTATTGAATAGCCCAAGAAACATTTCTCATCATACATTTGTTAAAGAGAGATAAATCCTAGACAAATATTATTGGTAAGGTAGGCCTATAACTTTCCAACAGGTAGCATTGAGCTTCAGTACTGAATGTATAACGGACTTCTTGTTTAAACAGTATTTATTACACCTGGGGTCGTTCTTTGTTGAATGCCCGTTATTCCATTCACTGTGTTGGCTTCTGTTCACATAGCATCTTATATCCTAACGAATTCCGCATGATAAGCATTATTATCCAGAATTACAAATAGGGAATCTGAGGATCCAAGAGAAGTAAGGTTTCTCCAAACTTTCAACTTAAGAGAGAGAACCAGGATTCTAACACTTGACTGCAAATCACTTGTTTACTCCTTCTACGTTGCCAGCCTGCTTCCAATATCTTGGTTTTGCTCTCAAAACTTCATGAGATAAATAACTTGCTTAGCCTAAAGTTGATACTTGTGATGATTAACTTTAAACTAACTTAGCTCAATTTTACCAGTGCAGCCGGGTGCGGTGGCTCACGCCTATAATCCCAGCACTTTGGGAGGCTGAGGCGGGCGGATCACCTGAGGTCAGGAGTT
Source organism: Sapajus apella (assembly GCF_009761245.1). Classification (NCBI taxonomy): domain Eukaryota; kingdom Metazoa; phylum Chordata; class Mammalia; order Primates; family Cebidae; genus Sapajus; species Sapajus apella. The sequence continues at coordinate 10,867,694 of NW_022436994.1, forward strand.
CGAGACCAGCCTGACTAACATGGAGAAACCCTGCCTCTACTAAAAACACAAAAAAATTAGGCGGGCTTGGTAATGCATGCTTGTAATCCCAGCTACTCGGGAGGCTGAGGCAGAAGAATCACATGAACCAAAGAGGTGGAGGTTGCGGTGAGCTGAGATTGCGCCATCGCACTCCAGCCTGGGCAACAAGAGTGAAACTCTGTCTCAAAAAAAATTTTTTTTTTTGCTGGTTTGGTGTTTCACATCTGTAATCCCAGCACTTTGGGAGGCCGAGGCGGGCGGATCACTTGAGGACAGGAGTTTTAGACAAGCCTGGCCGGCATGCTGAAACCCCGTTTCCACTAAAAATACAAAAATTAGCTGGACATGGTGGCACATGCCTGTATTCCCAGCTACTCTGGAGGCTGAGGCACAAGAACTCCTTGAACCTGGGAGGAAGAGGTTGAAGTGAACTGAGATCGCACTACTACACTTCAGTTTAGGGGACACAGTGAGGCTCTGTCTCAAAAACAAAACAAAACAAAAAAACTAACTTAGCTCAATTTTAAATTTTGTAAATCCTGTAAGTTCTAGAGCATGATAATGGACATTCTCACTGTGATTCTACATACATTTTGTTTTTTAAGACCTTTGCAGGATAAGATGTTAAAAATTGAGGTACTATAGATTTTCTACATTGCAGTACATTTACCAGATATATGGGATTTAATGTAGAGTGTAACTCATCCTATGATATTTGGCAAAGTATGCTAAAATAGGCTTTAAAATATTTAAGAATTTTGAAGTGTTAAAATAAAGACTTTAGACAAAGTAAATGTACAGTTTAATTGAGCAAAGAACAGTGTGAGAATGGAGTGGTCCTTACTCAGAAGCAGAACCAGAAAGGGCGGAGAGAGCTCTGTTCCGCAGCCATGGGCAGGCAGCATTTATGGATGGGGAATGGGAGGGTGGCACAGAAGCAGCTGGATTGGTTACAGCTCAGCGTGTGCTTTATTTCAACATGGTCTGATCAGTTGGCCACCTGCGATTGACTGAAGCTTGGCTGTTGTGATTGTCTGAGACTCAACTCTTTGTTGCAAAAGTATACTCCCAAATTAGGCTTTCAGTTAATTCATGTCCCAAGTGAGGTGGCAATTCATTACATAATGACTCAAAAGTATGAAGGCATCCTCAAGCCAAGTTTAATTTAATGTAACAGATGATAATTTTGCAAGACACTTAGAAAGAGTTCAAATACCCAGATTAAAAAAAAAGGCAAGACCATTCTTCCTCCGAGGCCAGCATAAAACTCACTCACACAGAATTCAGGAGAGGTGATGAGGACCTGTGCTACAAAGTCTAAGCAAGTCAGTTCCAAATTGGCCACTTACGAACAGGTCATTGATCAGCTAAGAGAGAGATCCAAGATGGCTGATCTCTAGCAGCTCCGGATTGTAGCTCCCAGTGAAAGCGCAGAGAACGAGAGGATGCCACACTTTCAGATGAATTTTTGTTGCTCACGCACCAGGAGATTCCCAGTGGAGGAGCCCCACAGGTCGCCAGCGCGACTCTTGTGGCCGGCGAGGTGGTTTTGCCGCTGCCTTGGTGCGGTAGTTCTTGGTGCAGAGTCAGAAAAGCACCATCAATCATAATGCTGCTGTTTTGGCCAGTGCAGTGGGTTGCTCAGATTTTAGCGCTGGGAATCAACAAGTTGGATGTCCACTCAGAAACCCAATTATATAGACGGTAATTATAAAGACCACAGATGGATAAATTTATAACGAAGAGAAAAAAACAGCCTAAAAAGGCTGAGACTACCCAAAATCAGGACGCCTCTCCCTCTACAGGGGATCACAGTTCCTTATTAGCAACAGAACAAGGCCTGATGGAGAACGAGTGTGTTCCATTAACAGAAGCAGCCTTCAAAGGGTGGGTGATAAGAAACTTCTGGGAATTAAAAGAAATTGTTCTAACCCAATGCAAAGAAACTAAGAACTTTGAAAAAAGGTTTGACGAAATGTTAACAAGGATACACAATTTAGAGAGGAATATAAGTGAATTAATGGAGCTGAAAAACACAACACGAGAACTTTGCGAACTATGCACAAGTTTTAACAGCTGAATCGATCAAGCAGAAGAAAAGATATCAGAAGTCGAAGACCAACTTAATGAAATAAAACGAGGAGACAAGATTAGAGAAAAAAGGATAAAAAGTAACGAGCAAGGTCTCCAAGAAATATGGGACTATGTGAAAAGACCTAATCTACGCTTGATAGGTGTACCTGAATGTGACGAAGAGAATCAATCCAAGCTGGAAAATACACTTCAGGATATTATTCAGGAAAACTTTCCCAACCTAGCAAGGCAGGATAATATTCAACTCCAGGTAATACAGAGAACACCACAAAGATATTCCTCAAGAAGACCAACCTCAAGGCACATAATCGCCAGATTCACCAGGGTTGAAATGAAGGAGAAAATACTGAGGGAAGCCAGAGAGAAAGGTCAGGTTACCCATAAAGGGAAGCCTATCAGACTCACAGCAGATCTCTCAGCAGAAACCCTACAAGCTAGAAGAGAGTGGGGGCCAATATTCAACATCCTTAAAGAAAAGAACTTTCAACCCAGAATTTTACATCCAGCCAAACTAAGCTTCATAAGCAAAGGAAAAATAAAACCTTTTGTGAACAAGCAAGCACTCAGAGATTTCATCACCACCAGGCCTGCTTTACAAGAGCTTCTGAAAGAACCACTACACATAGAAAGGAACAACCAGTATCAGCCTTTCTAAAAAATACCAAAAAGTAAAGAGCATCAACATAATCAAGAATTTACATCAACTAATAGGCAAAACAGCCAGCTAACATTAAATGGCAGTATTAAACTCACATATATTATTATTAATTCTAAATTTAAATCGACTAAATCCCCCAATCCAAAGACACAGACAGGCAAAAAAAGCCAAAACCCATCGGTATGCTGCATCCAGACCCATCTCACATGCAAGGATACACAAAGACTCAAAACAAAGGGATGGAGAAAGATTTACCAACCAAATGGAGAGCAAAAATAAATAAATAAATAAAAAGCAGGAGCTGCTTTAAAGCAACAAAGATCAAAAGCAGCAAAGAAGGATATTACATAATGATAAAAGGATCAATGCAACAAGAAGAGCTAAAGATCCTAAATATATACACACCCAGTACAGGAATACCCAGATATATAAGACTTATAAAGAGACTTAGACTCCCACACAATAATAGTGGGAGACTTCAACATCAATATTAGACAGATCAATGAGACAGAAAATTAACAACGATATCCAGGATTTAACTCAGATCCGGAACAAGTAAACTTAATTAACATTTATAGAACTCTCCACTTTAAATACACAAAATACACATTCTTATCAGTACCACATCACATCTATTTATAGGTTTCAATGAAATATTGGTTGGCTGCTTGTTTTTTTCTTCCCTCATTTTTTTTTCATGTCTCTATTATTAAGCACAATTATAGGCATACCCATTTTTAGACTGCATTCTAACCCGGGCAACAAAGCAACACCCCCGTTCTCTCTCCCTCTTCCTCTTTCTTCCTCTCCTTCATTCTTATTTTATTTTTCTTTCTTCTTTTTTAGGAAAAAAAAAAAAAAAAGAACAGAACAGGTCATGTGCGATATTGTAGATCATAACGAAAAACCAGGTCGTTGCTGATTTTCCTTTGGGTCCCACTTCCATACTCCACACCCAAGGATAACATCCTTTGTATGCAGACAGGGGCCACCAGTTCACTCTCTGTATGTGGTAGTCTTTGCTGCTCTTCCAGAAGTTGTAGGGATGCAGATGCATCTCTTTTCTCTCCTGGTCCTTCTAATTGCCCATGGCCTATCTTGGAGGACAAGGAAATAAATCCTGTGCCACTTTGGTGGGCTTCTCACTTTGATGTCATTAGTCCTCAGCTCTGCTTAGCTGGCAAAGCCAGACACCAGGGCTTAGAAGCTGGTATTCTGCAGCAGCACATTCCGGTCTCAAATGTTTACAAAGCAAAAGATGAAAAGTTTTCTGATCAATAAACAATGCAGTATTGAATCCTCATACTTCTCTTTTTCTTCCATGAATAAATAAATAAATATGTGAAGGCTTTCTGGGACCGAAACTATAAGCCTTTTTTTCTTGGAGGGAATCATGTCAGTTTTCCTTAATGTGTACTTAAAATATTATTGATCTTGTAAAGGCAAGAGTCTCAGAGACCCACCAGTAGAAGGTTATCTAAGTGATAAATTACAGAGAAAAACTGGGGAAGCAGCAGGTTTGCTAGCTGAACTCAGGAGACATTTGCTGTTTCACCCTGAGTGAAAGTGTCTAACTGTCAGGACATCACCCAGAAATGAATAAGGCTTTGAAACAGAAAGAGGCTCACTTCTATTCCTGGCCCTTGCAGGAAATTCATTAATGGTGGCTACTTCTGAGGTCACCCACTCATGGGCAAAACTAAGCAGACTGAATAACTTCAGAAACCAGCTGAAGTCCAGCTCGCCCAAATGCAGATGACTGACTGACGAACATTCTTCAGGCCTACTATGAGTGTGATAGAGGAAATAACACAGGGGGAGATAGGGCTTGTTGGGCCCCTGAGCCATAGGAACGTCTGCAAAGTGTTGTTGGTACTGGATGGCCCACAGACCAGAGCCTAGAGGGTGGGAGGGTTGGATAGAAATGCCATTCTCCAACAAGGGGCCCTGGAATGGACAGAGATGAAGACAGTTTCAGGCAGGGATGGAGGAAATTCCGAGGGTCTAAGTTTGAACTAGGATTTAGTATGTGCTAGGATCCTTGAAGCCCTGCAGTGATACTAAACAATCCATCTTGAGGGACGTCTGACAGCAATTGAGTGACTGATTTGAATCTCACTGCAAACATGATGCCAACATTGCTTTCTTTTCTTTATTTCTTCTCCTCTTCCTCCTCCTCCTCCTCCTCCCCCTCCCCCCTCCCCTCTCCCTCCTCCTTCCTTCTTCCTTCTTCTTCTCCCTCTTCTTCAACGGAGTCTTGCTTTGTTACCTAGGCTGAAGTACAGTGGTGCGGTCCGATCTTGGCTCAATGCAACCTCTGTCTCCCAGGTTCAGGTGATTCTCATGTCTCAGTCTCCTGAGTAGCTGAGATTATAGGCGCCCACCACCATGCCTGGCTAATTTTTGTATTTTTATTAGAGATGTGGCTTTGCCATGTTGGCCAGGTTGGTTTTGAACTCCTGACCTCAGGTGATCTGCCTGGCTTGGCCTTCCAAAGTGCTGGGATTATAGGGGTAAGCCACTATGCCCGGCCTGCTTTGTTTTTCTAAGATCAGAAAATGACTACAGGACTGATTTTCCATTTAAAACCAAAATTACATGACTATAATTTCCTGGCATTTGACTCCTTTGGTCTTATTAAGTTTCTCAGGGGTGTGTGAGCATATGCGGTAAGGGGAGAGAGAGAGCCCCTGGTGGCCTGCCTCTCCCCAGACATGCTGAGACAATTCTATAATTGGGTAAAACCCAGTTTGTAGTAGGGACTACTTTCAGGATTTCTTTTTCTTTTCATATTGATAGCTTTCATCATAATTGCAAATGTGAAAACTTCAAACATTTAGCTCTCCAGACGAAACAAAATAGTTATCTTCAAAAAATTGTTTTCAGCAACTGGTAAACAAGCTGTTCTTCAGTTGCAATTTGGGAATGCACACTGGTGGGTTTCCTTAAAGCAGTGATTGAAAATTGCATGTTTTAGACTGAATTTGGGTTAATAATCAGCTAACGCTCTCTCTGCAAACACTGGAGACCTGATGATAAAAAAAAAATGTAGCAAGTTCACAGGAAGGGCTAAAAGGATGAATTTACATTCATCTCTAGACACCCTCTGTGTTCTGAAACTATGTCATTAACAAAGTTGCCAGAATTATCTTAAGGAAACAAAAGAGAGATATTTGAGTTATTCAATATTTTTATAGTAATTAAAGGCGGGCAATAAACAGCATGTGCAAGAAAGGCTTGAGTTAAATAATGGTAGACCCATGTGATAAAATATAGAAAAATTTTAATGGTGTGGAAACTGTCAACGAGCCACTGTGGTGGTAAAGTGGGATATAGGACCATAGACAACACAATCTAATGTCTCTATTTTTATGTGTACCAGTGTCTCCAAACGGGGAATTATGCTTTTCCATCTGTGTCTGTGTTCTGCATTCATTACGTATTGTTTGTACAGTGATGTGCTACAAGACGATGTTTCAGTCAACAATGGATGCATAAGCAACGGTCTTCCCATAAGCTTAGATTAGAGCTGAAAAAGTCCTATCACCTGGTCATGTCATAGCTGCCGTAACGCCATGATGTAATTGCTTTAAAAAAAATAAATGCACAGTGTTTATAGTCTACAGTAGTGTACAGGAATGTCCTTGGCTTCACATTTACTCACTGACACACCCACTCACCCAGATCAACTTCCAGTCCTTCAAGCTCCATTCACTGTAAGTGTCCTATACAAGTGTACTATTTTTTAAATCTTTTATACTGATATTTTTACTGTACCTTTTCTACGTTTAGATATGTTTAGAGGCACAAATACCATTGTGTTCTCACTGCCTACAGGGTTCTGTACAGTTAACATGCTGTACAGGTTTGTAGCCCAGGAGCCACAGGCCATACTGTACAGGCTAGGTGGGTGGTAGGCTGCATCATCTAGGTTTGTGTAAGCATACTCTAGGATGTCCACAGTGACAAGACTGCCTAACAACAGCATTTTCAGAGTGTATCCCTGCTGTTAAGTGATGTATGACTGTAATTAAAAAGTTTATTTTCAAAGTTGTCTGAATTTTACAAACTTCCAACCAAACCTGTGATCAAGTGCAGGTTACATTGAATCAAGAGGAAAACAACCAGTTTTAAGAAGCAATGCAGCAATTACTCTCCCCAAAGGCAAGCTTCCTGAATGAAGACTCCTTCATGTCACCAGAGCCAATGAAATGACTTTTGCCATCAAAGCAGCTCACTGCAAAGAATGACTAAGAGTGACTTCTGCTTTTAAAGTGAGAAGCAAGTTTTTCTTCCCTGTCAGACTTGCCCTTTCCTAAGGCAGTCACCACCAAGCTTTTCTTGGGTATGTACTTTCCAGAAATTCTCTATACCTAAGGATTTTCTAACCTGACCAAGATGGCAAAAGAAATGAAAATTATGTGCTCTGCTTATCCTTCCTTATTGATGTCAACATGTATTAGGAATTGCAGTGTAAACAAGGCAGATGTGTTAGCCTTTAGCAATTTCCCTGCTAAGATGGGATCCAGTATTCACAGCACTCCACTTATCTGTGACCTATTTGGGTTGCACCTTCTGAGGGGAGATAAGGCCTACTTGGCTGGTCCTTGAATATATTGCAGAAAGATGTGCTTCTGCATTAAAATGCAAGTCAAGGTGTCAAATAATGACCTTTTTATGTATAAATCCTATATTCGTAATAACTGCTTTCAGGAATCTGTCTGAAAATTTTCCAGGTGAGGAAGGACAATCCAAAAGATGTTTAACAATGTTTCTATTAATAATCTGCCATTGGGATTTTGAGAAAAAAAGTTACCATTTAGGATTCTTAATATAGAAATTCATTTTAATTCTGTCCTTACATGCAATTTATAAAAAATCAACTGCTGAATAACACTCAAGACTTATGTGGGTGAACAGAAAATACCCACACTTGTAAGTTATAGTCTAAGAAATATCTATAGCTTAATTTCTCATTGCCTGTGATATAGGACACAGAAAAAAAATGGATTATAGAAATAATCCATTGATGATTCCTGAGTCTCACATTTCCATCTGTTTAACTGTCATATCTCATCAGATATCTTGCTGTTTTCACACACATTATCAACTTGCCTAAAGACAAATGCCATCCTCCCCACCTGCCTTTCCTGCTCCTCTTAGCTCTGTGCTGTTAATGGCTCTCTTAGTTATGCAGTGTTGGAGACTTGGAATCAAGCCCCGCAGATTCTGAGAATCACAGAGCTGGAACCCACCTTAGTGATCACCACTCATTTGCAGATGAAGCCCCTGGCAGGGAGGGATGAACAATGATTGATACCCAGCTCCTCTGTGGACATGCTGGAGCTGGAACGCCCATCTGCAGACTGAAGTCCCAGTGACTTTTCCTAACACACCCCTTGACCTCCCTGAGGCTTCTCCCCATAAGCTGCCCTTTGTTTTCTCTCTTTGTCACTTCAACTCGGCCTCATCCCCTTCCATCTGACTGTGGCAGTGGTCTCCGGCAGGCCTCTCTCAAATCCCTCTTCTTGGCCTTCATGGTCTTCTATTAAAAATATGAGTTTGTAACCAGGTGCAGTGGCTTACGTCTGTAATCCCAGCACTTTGGGAAGCTGAGGCAGGCGGATCACTTAAGGTCAAGAGTTCGAGACCAGCCTGGACAACATGATGAAACCCCATCTCAACTGAAAATACCGAAGTTAGTGGGTGTGGTGGTACATGCCTGTAGTCCCAGCTACTCTGGAGGCTGAGGCAGGAGACTTGCTTGAAACCAGGAGGTGGAGGTTGCAGTGAGCTGAGATCTTGCCACTGCACTCCAGCCTGGGTGACAGAATGAGTCTCTCTCAAAACAAACAAACAAAAAAAAGTTTGCACAGACACTGTTAGGAAACTAGAGCTGTGGTCCTGAACTCCCTGTGTGAAGTGAGCAAGACCTTAGTATTTCAGTTTACTGGACTCTCAAATAATGGTTCTTTACAGGGGTAATACCACCATCTAGGGGTGGGTGGAAATGCTAGGGGGCTGTTCTGTTTTGACATAATTACTAGGGAAATGGGGGCAATCCTGACCTTTAATGAATGGGATCAGGAAAAAAACAGCCTGCAATAAAATGGGACGATTCCACACATCAGAGAATTGTCCTTTCCCAAATGCCAAGAGTCTTTCCCCATCTCTCAAAATGTGTTTTGGAGATGATTTCACCCTGAAACAATGGGTGACACCATTACTTTCCTCAGATTCATTCAGTGGTCCATTAAAAAGTTCCAACTCCTTCGTGCAGCACCAAAGTTTTCTGAAAACCAAGGCACGGCAAGTGGGAACCTGCTGCTTGGCTCAGACTGAGCTAGTCACTGTCTCTCTGTGAGCGTTTCTTAATCTGACCTCTGCACCTTTGCTTCGTGCTCTGTAATGCTGCCCTTCCCTATCCTTTGTACCTAGCTAGATTCTACCAGTTTTCAAGTTCTAGTCAGGTACCTTATTTTATTATTTGTTTTGTTCTGTTTTGTTGAGATAGAGTCTTGCGCTGCTGCCTAGGCTGGGGTGCAGTGGTGTGAACACATTTCACTTCACCCCTATCTTTCAGGCTCAAGCCATCCTCCCACTTCAGCCTTCTGAGTAGCTGGGACAACAGGTACACACCACCACGCCCAACTAATTTTCAAATTTTTAGTAGAGAAAGGGGCTCACCATGATGCCCAGGCTGGTCTCAAACTCCTAGGCTCAAGCGATCCTCCCATCTCAGCTTCCCAAAGTGTTTGTATTACAGGCATGAGTCACTGTGCCAGGCCAGGTACCTTATTTTAAGATACTTTTCCTTGGTTTCTTTTGAACTTCTGTGGCACTTATCCTAACATCTCTCTTGCCACTCAACCATATTCTGATTTCTCTTGTCACTTAACTCTGTATGTATTTTTGGCCTGGCTTCAAAAATGGAATACAAACTTCTCCAATTTGCATTCAAGTAGGGATTGGCAGGGATTGTCTCATACTTTGCATTCCACGGTGTTCATAGCAAGCCATGCATGGAATCAATGTTTGCTGAGCAAAATCACACACAGCAAATGCAGCCAAAATTTCCCACCACCCACTCCCCTCTATTTTGATACCAGAGTCCCTCTATGTCCTTGTCCCTAGGCTGAGGGCTTTTGCAGTGGGAGGAACCATATATTTATTTTCTTAGAGGCTGAGTCTTTGTTTTCTCTGGTGCGCTGCCTGTGGATCAGATACCCTCTGCCTCTCAGCTTCTCTCTGTTGTTTTTCTTGGCATCCCCTTGTGTCAGTCCAAAGTTACGAGAAGAGAGAGGATGGGCAGAGAGATGAGTGAGGTTTGGAAATGTGATGAATAGTCAGGGTGGACACATTAGGAAGCAGACAGATGGCTGGTGAACAGCAACACCCTTTCATCGTATGTGTTAGAGTCTTCCAGCTAGTTCTCAACTGATGCAGATGGCACTTTGCCATACATGTTATGGCAAATGGTATTAATGATTTAAATAATATTAAATTAACTCTATTTGGGCTATTCAATCACATCAAACACATGTTTTAAAACAGGTAATGCAAGCAGTGTCCATAGTTTCAGTCCTGTTTTCTCAGTTGGAGAGATTTTAAATATTTACACTTCAGATTAATTTCTTGTAATTGTAAGAGATCTGTATCTTTAGGGAATTCCTCTTGCGCAACTCAAGTTTTTATTGACAGTGAATCTGTCTGCAGTACTCAGCTACTCTATCACATGTAGTTAGTTACCCTATGTTGATACTGAAATTGTCTCAATGAGATTAAAGAGCTTGGATGTTTTAAGTAAATTTAAATGGCATATTGAAGTTCATGAAGAATTCTGAATTTATTCCCTGTAATCTGAAGACAATACACCTTATACTTTGTGAAGTATTATAGGAATGCCACCAAGGAAGGAGAGACTATGCACGTTGAACTGGGAAGCAGAGGCATTACTTTCTGCAGTCTGTGAACACGTCTGCATCTAGCAAATGCTGACACCCATGTAATGCTCAGGGATGTATAGTACTCCCTCTCTGCCTGGTCACATGCACTTTATGTATATGAAGAAAGAAAGATTTAGCATGCTTTTAGCAGACTCCCGAAACAATGATACTTAAGACGACTCCATGAAAAAAAAAATTCATTTTATCACACCAGCATTAAGCCATGAGTGCTGTTGGTTGGAAATAGTAATCTCTCTCAGAGTATACAGAGGACTCCCGAAAAAGTGGTAAATAACTGGTGCCCATACATCAGCAATACGCTTTTCCCTTGAGACTTACGTTTGCTATCTGGAGGAGGTGGCTGCAGGGTGAATATTAATCTCCGGAGAGAAACTCCCAGGCTCTCCCTGGAATGACTCACTGTGGAATACACACACACGAACACACACCCACACACCCGTACATATACATATCTTCCTTTCCTTCCTGCACCATGTTTTTCATTTTTTAACCTTATTACAATCCAATTCTAAAAGCTGTTTTATAGGAAATAGTTCTCAGACGCCACATCTCTTGAGATCCTGGTGGTTTCTACAAAAACGAGGCACCGATACTTGGGAAATGTCAGTTAGGACATAAAAAGTTTGCTCATGATATCATCAAGAACGGATCAGGAGGAAAAAAAGAGCTATGCTTTCAATTTCGGCTCGAGAAAGAAGGACAGGAAGAGTATAGGTTACGGAAACTAATTCAGAAAAACAATGAAGTGATGCTTAGCCCTTCATGGTAGCCAGGAAGGACTACCATCTTCCTGATGAAAGAGAATATAAAACCAAGGAAGAGCACATGGTAGACTGGGAATACAGCATTCCTGTGGCCTGCTTAATTTCCCCTAGTTTCTAGTTCATGGATAATGTTATTGAAGTATTTTCTAGGATGCTATGGAGAGGCAGAAGTTTAGTTAGTCATACACAACACAGCAGTTCCCTGTGGTCACACACCACAGGCCTCAGGAGCCACAGCTCCAGTCATAAGTGTCGCGATCTCCTGACATTGCATTTTCAGTTTCCTTTCAACTAGACAGGTTTTTAGTAGTGGTGAGTGTGTGGGACTCTTTTGGCAAGGCAGAAGCGGTGACTGAAGACAGGTCTGGGGTGTTAAGTGGGTATCCCGGTCGTGGTCATCATTCTTCCACAGAGCAGGGTGCATATGGCTTAGTTCCTTCCAGCGCAGGCAACCCTAGATCCTGGCCACTAAGGAACTGTTCTGTCCCCATGGAAGAGGCAGAGACTGACCGGTGAACAGTAGGGGAGTGGGGTGTAGGGGGCATTACCTCTCCAGCGCTGTAACTTCGGAGCCTCTGGAGGTGCTGTCGATGAGTCAGATGATTGGGAAGACGGCCGTTCTGAAGAGGGATTCGGGGGTCAATGAAAGTGGTGGCTCGACTGTTGTGGTCCACAAAAAAAGACTGCAGACAGACCAGTGAAAAAAACACCGTGTGTGAGAATAGGCCAAAATGGAGTCAGTAATACACAGGAGTGCTACAGGGCCCAGGCCTCAGGTTCATTTCTGCCCAGCCTCCCCTATTCCCCTACTTCCTTTTTAAATCTACTCAAAACCCATCTACCTAGTTCAGGCCTGCTAGGAAGCAGGCCGGACAGCAGGAGATGAGCTGCGACCCAGCGAGCACTACCACCCGGGCTCGAGCTCCACCTCCCTTCAGATTAGCTGCAGCAGCAGATTCTCATAGGAGCGCAAACCCCATTGTGAACTGCGCATGTGTGGGATCTAGGTCGTGCACTCCTCATGAGAATCTAATGTCTGATGATCTGTCACCGTTTCTCATTACCCCCAGGTGGCAGCATCTAGTCAAAGATGAACCAGCTCAGGGTTCCCACTGATTGTACATTACAGCGAGCTGTAGGATTATTTCACTATATATTACAATGTAATAATACAAATAAAGTGCACAATCAATGTAACGTGCTTGAGTCATCCTAAAACTATCCCCTACCCTTCCATCTGTGGAAAAATTGTCTTCCACAAAACTGGTCCCTGGTGTCAAAATGGATGGGGGCCATTGATGTGGATGGAGGACAGGGCATTGCCTGTTTGCTCAGTAGCTGAATGAAGTAGTATCAGTCATAGAGAAACATTCTACACTATTCGTGGAGTTCATAGGTAGTGACTATAATAATTTATTCAACATGGAAAGTAAGAGCAATAGAGCCTTTACTGAGTTAAGATAACACTAGTAATTAATAATTTGTAGAGCATTTTAATTAAGATAGATGCTTTTTTAAAATTATAGAATGTATATATTTTTACTGAGAAAAAAACTTTAAAAAGATAAAATGGTAGAAAGAGGATAAAAATCAACCCAAGTATCAGAGTCTAAAGATAATTGACAAAATATTTTGATTTTTTCCTAGTTTTTTTTCTTTTCCATACATACAAATATATACATATTTTTCTCCACATCAAGATCTATAATTTTGTTATAAGGTTTTTCACTTATTATTTTGTATTTCCCCATTATTAAATACTTTTAATAGATAATTTTAATGACTATATAATATTGTTTGATGAAAGTATAACAATTAATTTTAGTACCCTTAATTGTTGGACATTTGTCTTTTTTACTATTTTAAAATAATGCTTCAATGAACACTCTTGAATATAAATCCTTGTGCCATGTCTGATTACTGTATATATTCCAATATATGGTAACATTGTTCTTTAAATTTAAAATTATCTCTCATAAAAGAGAAAGTTATTACCTTTTTTTCCTTCAACATAAGACAGTTTTTAAATTACTATCTTTTCAATGAACAGTAACATTTGGTGAAGTCATATCAGCTTCAAATGACCTTAATCAATGCTAGTTTTAGATATTTTTAGATTTACCTGACAAAAGTAGTTAAAAATTTTTATACAGATTTAGAAATTATTCTTGAAAGGTTTGAGCTTATAATTTCGAGTATTGGATGTCATTGTAAACAAGCAGTTTAAAGGGCTTTATAAAAGTTAATATAGGAAGTGGTTTCATTATTGAGATAAAAATATACCCCCCTAGGAAAAAGGCAAATAACACCACTCCTAATTTCATGTGAATCAATATTTGTGACTTGCTTTAAAAATTTCCAAAATAGCATCCCACATACATTCAAAAAAGAGCTGTATGTTCAATTGGAACTGAAGATGGCATACCCTTGAAAAATTGGTAGATGACTTCAAAAAACAACAGTAGGATGTCAAAAATACATGTAAAGAAATGGAATAAGACTGAAATGGGAATGGGAAAAAACAAAACACATTAACATGCGTTTTAAACACACAAGTGAAAGCAAAACTAATAAATATTAAAAATAGACTTTTCATCATTCAAATACATGCTGAGATGTTTATAAATTAAATTAAATAGGTTCCTTATATTTGTGTATCTGTGGCAATTGTTTAGTATACATTTCTAAAAGTTGAATTAATTACTTGGTTAAAAGAAAAATATTTATGATTATTGATCCATACCAATAAACTATCTTCACAACTGTTGTCCAGATTTATCATGTTACCATTAGTTCATGAATCTTTCTCTTTATAATGCTCTCACAAATACTAATTTTGAAAGAACTCTTAGAAGTGTTGAATGGTAAATAATGGTGAATTACAATTTCCCAGGAAATTTACAAAAGAAAAACATGTTCTCATAGGCTGATTAGTCAATTCTTTCCTTAGCATATTGCCTGCAGTGTGTCTGTTCTCTTTTTTGTTGTTGTTGAGATGTTAAAGTTTTCTTATTTATTATACATGTGCTAAGTTATAGATCTGCTTTCAAATTTGCTTTTGATTTTTGTTTTATATTCTAATACACTGAATTTTTAATATTTCTATGTATTCAAATCTCTCAGTCATTTCTCTCTAGAGGTCAGTTAAGTGTTTACCATATTTTTCTAGCTTTAGTTTTGGTGAGTTAGTCGTTATCACTAAATCTTTTACCTTTCTGAAATATTTTGGTATGATGTGAAGTTGTAGTTTGACATTTTTCTCAGACAGCCCATTTTTTTCAAGTCATTCATTTCCTATTGTTTTATTATAAACAAATTTCTTATAAATACTACTGTCTGTTTCATGATATTTTATTTGTTCCAATGGTCTGAGCCTTTTCACTGGGACTGCACTATTCCAATTATTAATGTCTGTAAGGCAAGTTTCCTTTTTTTTTTTCCAAGATTTTCTTAAGTATTCTTGTCTGTGTTTTTTCCAGAGGAACTAATATTAATTTTATTAAGTTCCAAAAATAGTTCTATTGGATTTTGTTTAGAATCACTTTGAGACTGCAAATTATTTTGGAGACAATTCATTCCTATGATAGTTGGTGTAACCGTTTTCCATTTCTGAACATGTATACTAAAGAATTTTTTTCTTAGTACAGTTTTATAGTTGTTTTACTGAAAGATGCATATTTCTGGGTAAGATCATTTACAGGTATTTAATACTGTCCGTTGCTATTCTGAGTGCATCTTTTCATATAATGTTTTATAACTCTTCATTGCTGTTACTCAGGAAAGTTATTTATGTATTTACTTTTTGTCAGCTCATCATATTAATGGTTCCATATAATAAACTACTCTTTTAAGTATATCCTCTTTGATTTTTAATTGCAAATAATGTTAACTTTGTTTCCTTCTTTAGGAGGGCTCTTTGGTTTTTACCACCTTCCTTGTAATATTGGTGAGTACTTCCAGAACAACATTAAATAAGAAGTAGTAGTTGCAATCTTTTCTTATTCTTGATTTTTAAAGGAAAACTACTAGGCCCAATTGTACAATAAGATGTTCATTGTTTCAAGGGAGGCTTTATTAGGTCACAAAAACATATTTACATTCTTAGTTTACCAAGAGTACTTTTTATTTTTAAAATATAAATGTGTATTAATTACACCTGTAATCTCAGCACTTTGGGGGAGGGCAAAGCAGGTGGATCACTTGAGCTTGGGAGTTTGAAACTAGCCTGGGCAACATGGTGAAAACCTGGCTCTGCCAAAAAGAAATACAAAAATATACCAAAAAAGCCAGTCTTAGTGGTATGCACCTGTGGTCCCAGCTACCTGGGAGATTGAGGAGGAAAGATTGCTGGAGCACAGGAAGTCAAGGTTGCAGTGAGCTGTGATCATGCCACTGCACTACAGCCTGGGTGACACAGTGAGACCCAGTCTCAATAAGTAAATAAATAAATATTTAATTTTTATCAAGTAATTAAAAAAATATTTCTTAATCAACTGAAATGCCTTAATGCTACTAAGCCTTGAGTATATCCTTTCTGTATTTTATTAAGTATTGTTCACATGTATTTTCAACAATTTCTCAATAGTTTCTAAGTCTTTATTTCATTTTAAACCCAAGTGTCATCTAGAGCATTGCTTTTACTTTCCAGCTGGCAAAGATTTTGTTTTTATGACTGTGCTTAAATTTACTTACAATTTAATTTGATTGCTTTATGGCCATAGGATGTGACCTGATTATTTTCTGCTTTTTTGTTTTCTTTGCAGTATCGAACATCACCACTTAGAAAAATAATCATGAAAAGAAGTTGTCAACTCCATTTTTTAGGCCTTTTTTCTATTTTGTCGTTGTGGCAAAATATACATAAAACGATAACCATTTTTAAGCGTACAGTTCAGTGGCATTAAATATAAGAAATTCTCACGGTTGTGCAACCATGGCCACTCTCCTTCCCCAGCACTTTTTCACCTTCCCAAATTGAAACACTGTATCCACGAAACAGTAACTCCTCATTTTCTCTCCTACAAGCCCCCTGATAAACTCTGATCTACTTTCCATCTCTATAAATTTGACTATTCTAGGTCCTTATATGAGTGGAATCATATAATTCTTGTTCTTTTGTGTCTTGTTTATCTCACTTAGCATAATGTCTTCAAGGTTCATTCATGTAGCATGTTTCGGAATTTCACTTCTTTGTAAGGACAAACATTTCATTGCAGGTATATACCACATTTTGTTTATCCATTCATGTAAACTCTAATAAAAGAATTAATTTGTTTCATTCACATAAAGTTATATTATTTAAATCCTAAATCATTTTGTCTATTTAATCTGTCAAACTGTTGGATATAAAACACATTTTCCTACCATGACTGTATTTTTCCATCTCCTTCCATTTCTCCTTGGTTTTTTAAATTTAATATAATATGTTATTATTTGGCTCATAAGGTGCATGATGATTATATCTTTATCTTAATTTTGCCATTGATTAATATAAAATATTTCTTTGACCCAATTTAGGGATTGCGATTGGAATTCTCCTTTGTATCATATTAATACACCACCACTGGTTTTTCTGTTATTGTCTTCACACTATATTAATATTTATTCTTTTATTTCTAAACTTTCTAAACCACCTCTTAGCTATGTCTTTTTGTAAACTGGATCTGTTACCAAACCTGAAAGTGTTTTCCTTTTGGTACGTAAGTTTATCATGTTTCCACCTTTTGTCGTAACTGTTATGCTTGGCTTTACTGTTCTTACCTTACTTTTATTATTTCCATCTTATTTGCAATTTTTTGTGTGTTTTGCCATACAAACTCTACTTTGTTTGATTTTATCTTTCGAAGAACTTTGGAAAAGAAAAATTCTGGTTTAAATGGTGCAAACAGTTGCCTTTTAAGCTTGTCAAATTACTATATTTAGTCTTTGTAAAATTATCCAGTTTTACTCCCCTTGAGCCCAACTAGTAACTCAGCATAACTTTCCTTCCCCTGCTTATCTTCCCTCTTCTCACTTTTTAAAATTCCAGTCTGGTGATATTGATCCAGACTGTTACTATACAACTATTCCATTTGTATTATACAACTTTTCCATATTTTATTTAGGCTTTTCCAATATGTTTTAAAGCATTCTAAGAACAATTACTTTTATTTATATTTATGTATTTGATTGATTTAATTGCTCTGTGGATTTCTCTAGTCCTTTTTATACTATCATTTTCTCACTGTTAATGTTGTGCTTTGATTTGTTACTGAGCCATCTGGAGAATGGCTTTTGGTGTTTCATCAGTGTCTTAGTCTGTTCGTGTTTCTCTATAGGAATACCTGAGACCGGGACATTTATAAAGCAGAAAAGTTTATTGGGTTCATGATCCTACTGGTTGGAAGACTGGGTGTCTGGTGAAAGCCTCAGGCTGCTTCCTTCCACTCATGGTGGAGGGTGAAGGGGAGCATGTGCAGACATTCCACGGTGAGAGAGGAAGCCAGAGAGAGCGGGGGTAGAGGGCGGGTGCCAGGTTCGTTTTAACAACTAGCTCTTGAGTGAACAAATACGGTGAGAACTCACCGATTACTGCAAGGATGGCACCAGTCTTTCATGAGGGATCTAGACCCAGGCACCTTCCACTAGGCCCACTCCAACACTGCCACAATAGAGATTAAATTCCAGCGGGAGATTTGAAGGGGTCAAACAAACCATATTAACTATCAAACTATAATAATCAGGACGGGTAAAAGAGTAGGGTAAGCTCTGATTTTGCACATGAGGCTGTTTTTCTGCCTTCGCCCATGAATGGCAATCATTGTCTGTATTTAGGACTACTGGGCTACAATCTTTTCTCATCAATATCTTGGAGTCATTGCTCTGTGGATTTCTCTACTTTCATTTTTGGATGGGAAGTTTGAAGCTTGTCTGATTTTTATTCTTTTTTTTTTTTTTTCTTGAGACGGAGTCTCTCTCTGTCACCCAGTCTGGATTGCAGTGGTGTGATCTTGGTTCACTGCAACCTCTGACTCCCGGGTTCCAGCGATTCTCCTCCCTCAGCCTCCTGAGCAGCTGCGACTACAGGCGTGCGCCACCACCACGCCCAGCTAATTTTTGTATTTTAAGTAGAGACGGGGTTTCACCATACTGGCCAGGATGGTCTCGATCTCCTGAACTTGTGACCCATCTGCCTCAGCCTCCCAAAGTGCTGGGATTACAGGCGTGAGCTACTACGCCCGGCCTGATTTTTATTCTTTTGTAGGTAACTTTTATATTATCATGGCTGCATATTGATAAGATTTTTAAAGAATTTCTATTTAAAGATATTCAGTACATGTGTAGATATATAATGTATTTCAATTACCTTTACTGTAATTTAGTGAGCTCAATTAATCTGCACACCTAAATAATTTATTTTAGATCAGCAAAGTTTTAATTTTAATATTTAATATTTATTTAAGATAATTAATATTAATATTTAATTTTTCCTGCTGTACCTAGTATTCTGGTTTCTTTCCTCAAGTTACTGTATAAGTCATTGGTGCAACAGAGATTTATTGAGTGCCAACTATCTATCAGACACTATTCTTGACCCTTGATGTTATATTAATGAGCAAAACAAAGATTTCTGTTCTCAAAAAGCTTAAAACCCTGCCATGAGAAACAGACAATAAGCAATAAACCTAATAAATGTGTAAGTGACATGGGGGAGCACATGACCCAGGGGTCGGGGAGGGCTGTGGTATTAACTTGGATGGTTAGGGTAGGCATAGAGAAGATAAATTTTTTCTTTTTTCAGTTTTTGCATTTTTTTTTCCTTTTTACTTTCTCTGCCACTGATTGAAATATGGTCCCTTCCTTCTGTTTTAGGGGCTGTTTCCATGTTCATATGCCATATCAGTGATGAGATTTCACATAGCATCAGTGATGCTCTGTTTTATCCTTATGCTATTATTACCTTTTGCTTTTCCCTGCAATCTTAAAACAGCTATTTTCAGACTACTTTCTTATGTCTGTTTCCTCTCAGCTTGTTTTCTGTTTGTGGCCTCTCCCTCTTGGTTAATAACAGAAGTCATGTGCCTGTGTACCATTTCATGGATGATGAATAGATGTCTTTTAAACAGTTCTTTCTATTTTCCAAAGAAAATTATACTTTCTGAGAAAAAAAAGTACTTTCCAAAAAAAAGACATGCTTTTTGTCAGACCAAGATTCTGTTTCCTTTCTGCAGTAGTGTCTCTTCCTAGGCCCCTTCTCATTTTATTTATTCATTCCTCAGCAGAGGCCACCTTGGTCTCATGTCTGCCACAAGATAGGACCCATGGGGCCCACTGCCCTACCTCTCTGATGGTGACTGTCCCTCAGCTCAGACTGGGAATGAGGTGTGAGGCACACTTGCAATCTCTATTAAATTGGGCAGAAAGCTCTGTCCTCTTTTTTCAGACTCTGAAGATGGCAGATGAGTCAGAGGCCAGTGTGTTTACTGCCCCGGTCCTTCTGAAGCAGCAGAGCTCTGAGCCCCTGACCTCTGCCCCTTTGTAGAGTTGACCATGCATTCAAAGACACCAAGCAGTTCTACCCAGACCTTCTACTTCCTACCATGGTGCATAATAAAAGCAAAGTTTGCCCTCTTTGAATGTGTAGATAAAGCAAAAAGCAGGTTGGCTGGGGTGAGGGGCACGGACCTGCTCTGGCAGGCGACGAAGGTGGCTTTCGCATAGTGAGCTATGACCACCTCATTTTTTAGTGAGTTGTATTCCTAATTTTCGGTCTCCTGTGCAGCATATCCTATCCAAGTTAGAGGGTGAAGCCTGTAAGGCACAGTCCAAACATGTTTTTCTCAATCTATTCCCATCATCAATGGGCTTTGGCAATGAGATATTCTTTTATTTCCCCCACTTACCAATCTTGACCTTGGATTATTAATGGTAGATACTACTAATCTGTCATGATATTATCAAGCATTCCTTCATTAACTTAGTAACTTATTTATCTGATTGTAAAATCATGAAAGCAACGTAGGCATTACTGTTGCTATTTTAAGGCTCAGAAAGGTCAAGTGACTTGCACAGGGTTATGTATTTAGACTGAGATGGACTGGTCCATGTATTTTTCCCACTATCCTCCTTTGTTCCTCTCTGACCACCCTATGGACTGTGATAATACATTTCGAGTCTAAGGCTACTTTCCCCGGCAATTCACCACATGGTATGCCTCTTAGACATTCTGCCACTATGAGTGTGTATGTGTGTGTTCAATTAATAAGAAATTGGTAAGAGCATTTGTGTGTGTGTGCATGTGTGTAGGCACACAGCTAGTTTGTGTCATAACTGAAAGTAGAATACATATCTTCTCATTTCAAATTCAGATTTTTTTCTTTCTCATGTATGGTATCTTCTTGCTAGAGAAAATGAGGGGGAAGAGCTCTTGCCAGAAATTTCCTCATATGCATTCCCAAATGGAACAAAACTCTCAGAATGCATCTCAGCCTCTGTGCTTCCCTGCTGGTGTGATCACCAGGAGATGTCACGTCATCTGCATGTGTACCATGGAGAACCAGGGCTTACGGCATTGGGAAGCCTCCCTGTCATCTCACTGGGCTCCCTGTCATCCCTAACCTGGTGCAAAAGCTGCAGTCATGGAAATCTAAGGCTCAGCAAGCTGTTCACATTGGTGTGTGCTGTTTGCATGATGAACATGGCGGTGTCCTATTGGCATCCTGGTTAAGCAATAAATGTAAACGTGGCTACCATACCCAGCTCTGATAAGTCGCTCCTTTACTTTCTGTTCTGGTTCAGGCTTCATTTCCCACCCTAATACACATCACCAAGTCCCCACATACAAATCATTGTCACTCTTCCAACAGAGGCCAGGTTCAGTCAATGAGAAAGTCCCAGGGAACAGATCCTGGTTACAGTGGCTTTCTACTACACAAGGCATACCCTTTTCCCTCCCCTAATTCATCCCGGGTTACAGAGGAGCTGGTCCTAGAGATTCATTTTATTAATGGACTTGTAAGGAGTCCCCCATTCTTTCCCCACACACTCCAGAGAGTCCATGTTCTGAGGCACACTAGGGGTTTGTAGGAGAGAAACTCATGGCATCGAGGGGACACTGGTGCCCCATCAGCTCCCTTTGGGAACGGGGCTTTGCAGGTTCACATTCACAGAGGAAAGGACATGTCGCAGACGTAACTGCAGGCAAAGCTCCTGGTTCCTTGGACCATAGAAGAGGGAGTGATTCTCCCTGGTAAATTTCATAGAAGGTTACACAGGTTCAGTTCTAGGAAATTACTTGGCCTGTCCTTTGAATACATCGAGATAGCTGATGAAGATTAGGAAAAAGCCTTCTTGCTTTCAGACTCAGCTGGTCTTCTAAAGCATGGCAGGGAAGGCCCGCTTTGGGCTAAGGTTACACAGAAGCAAAATGTAATCCAAGAAGATCGCATGGGCCCAGCACACCCTACCCTGCTTGTTAGGCTGTTTTAACTTAAGGTGTATTAGGGAAATCACAACAAATAATCTAACAATGTACTGCATTTAACCAATGAGTTTATCCCCTGAGAGTTAGCTGTCTAAGGAGGCAAACAACAGAAAGGTCATTGGACAGAATCTGGTTACACGTTCCAAACCTAAATTTAAAAAGATGTAGACAGTGGTTCTTAACCAGGTGTGACTTTGCTCCCCTGGTGACACAGCAATGTCGCCGTGGTTGGCATCTAGTGGCGTGAGGGACAGGAATGCTGCTAGTGTCCCATAAAGCACAGGGTATTCCCCTGGCCTGGCCCCCTTCTCCACACTGTAGCACTGAGGTTGAGAAACCCAGATGTGGATGGTTATCACCCCCTTTCCTGCTGGCGGTCGATAGCGCATCTCCCGGACACAACTCCTCCCCATACCCTCCTCCTCACGTCCTCACTAGTCTTCTCTTTGGGGAAGGAGCCTGTTTGATGAAAGCTCCGCACGTGGGTCACACTTACCTTTCCCTGCTGGTCTGTTTTGATCTCCCAGCCCCGGGGCAGTTCCAGCCGAGTGTCTGCGAACATGTTGATGAAATTCACCAAGTCCCGGTTGTGCTGGTAGCGTTCAAAATTGCGAGCATCCCGCCGGACTTTCAGAATCATGTGCTTTAAGCAGGTGCTACTGGTGAAGACTCGGTAGGCACTCTGAGATGGGTCAGGGCGGATGGGGTAGGTAGTGGGGAATTAGGGAAAACACAGAGCAAGCACACTGTGAGCACCCTAACACTGCTAAGTGTGAATGCGACACAGTGGTTTATCGTGAACATAAGGTGGAGGCCTCAGAAAATGAGCTCTTGCTCAGGAAGTAAACACCCAGGAATTTGAGACAGCTTGGGCAAAACCCCGTCTCTACAAAAAATTTAAAAAATTAGCTGGGCATGGTGGTGTATGCTGGTGGTCCCAGCTATTTGGGAGGCTGAGGTGGGAGGATCACCTGAGTCTGAGAATAGAGGCTGCAGTGAGCTATGATTGTGCTGTTGCATTCCAGCCTGGGCAACAGAGCAAGGCCCTGTCTCAAATAAAAAAAAAAAAAAAAAAAAAAAAAAAAAAAGAAAGAAAAAGAAGTAAATGTGCATTGAAACACGCTCCCTTGGCTCACATGGACCTATCTGTGACACCCGTTCCACCTGAGTGCTGGGCAGCTCGGGACACGGCCCACCTCTCTGTGTGACTCCACATGGACTTCCTGCTGTCTCAGCCATGCCTGGTTCTCCTTGGCCTCCCTCTACCTGCCTGAGCCTCAGTCCTCTCTCTCCTCCATGGTCCCTTCTCTGGCTGCTGAGGTCTGCCTTTGGTCTTCCTACCTGTCTAAAAGGGGGAGTATTAACTTAGAGCCCCTGGATTGAAGGCTGGACATGAGAGGTCTGTCATTTTTTTGAACACTATGTAAAAATGTGTGTGTGTGTGTGTGTGTGTGTGTGTGTGTGTAGGTGTAGGTGTTGGGGGAAGGAAAGAGATGAAGAAAGAAATGACAATGTGATGGTACACAGGACTGGTGTGTGTGTGGGGGAGACGGCGGGGGGTGGAAAGGACAGACCATGTACAGGCAGGGGGTTGGGCCAGTGGCTGCTGCTGGCCCAGGGCCACCTGCACCAGGGCTGGGGCATGGTCATGTGCCATAAGCATTTTCCCTGTGGCTCCCACTGCACCTCTGGGGATTTGCTTGGAATCCAGCCACTGGGAATCCCATAGGCTTCTCAGAAATAGCCTGTTAAAAACTGATCCCCACCTCTGCTGCCACGCCCTCCAACACCCAGTCAAATTCCACCTCCAGCTTAGTGGGGTCACTGCCTCACCCAGGCGCCCAAAGCAGAAACTATGCTGTCTTTCTAGAGTCCTCATCTTGCACCCATCCGTGATCATAATGGACCCAGGTGCTGATGAGTCCATGAGAAATATCCCTGAATGGAGCCATTCCTTGCCACGCTCCGGCCCCTTCCCTAGGTCAGAGCCAGATCATCTCTCACTCAGCGGTTGAATCAGCCTATATCTTAACTGCCTCAGCTCAGTTTCTCCCTGATACTCTGCCAGAGAAAATGCATCATCCACCACCCCGGTCAGGTAGCCTCAGTGTTACTGTTGGTTCCTGTGACCTGCTGTAGTTGATCCAGGCTCCTGTGCATGGATCTCCAGCCTCTCTTCCCCTCTCCCTCCTACCAGCCACCCACACTCACCACCCTGGAGTTATTTCCCAGGCCTCCTCATGGGTGCATCCTTTTTTCTTTTTCTTTTTTGAGACAGAGTCTCGCTCTGTCGCCCAGGCTGGAGTGCAATGGCGTGATCTTGGCTCACTTCAATCTCTGTCTCCTGGGTTCAAGCGATTCTCCTGCCTCAGCTTCCCAAATAGCTGTGATTACAGGCATGTGCCACCATGCCTAGCTTATTTTTTGTATTTTTAGTAGAGACAGGGTTTCACCGTGTTAGCCAGGATAGTCTCAATCTCCTGACCTCGTGATCTGCCCGCCTCGGCCTCCCAAAATGCTGGGATTACGGGAGTGAGCCACCACGCCCGGCACTGGTACATCCTTTCTACAGATGTCCCTCTGCCTGGACCTCTTCCTGTCCACTTTCAACCTCCAGGACTCAATTGAGCTGCCTCCCCAGGAATGCTCCCTGGCACCCCCAGAGCATTCTGCCCTCCCTCAGTTTGCCTGGTCCTGTCACATTGAGCTGATCTTTTTCATGTCATTGCTCCACAAAATGGGAGCTCCTACTGTTTAGCTATCACCCTAATCTGTCTTTGTGACTCCAGCACCTAGATCTGAGCCTGAACTGCAGAAAATGTTTGTTGAATGGAAAAATTAGTGAATATAGTGATAACGTGACATTGCTTTCTTGAAAATACAAAAAAAATGCAATGAAAAAACTACATAGGTAAAATCACATGAAATTTAACTTCAGCATGATATTTGAAAAACCGTATCAAAAAGAAACCTCATTGTTTACCTAGAAGAACTCTGCTTTAAAATTTTATCAGTGTAAATGATTTTATAAAATGATTAGGCTGAAGAAACTCTGGCCACTTCATAATCTTGCTCTGTTAAAATTTTAATAATAATGAAAACAGGTTTGTTTCCAAAGCACTTTCACTGACATTAACACATTTGAGCCTAAGAAAAACCCACAGAGGCAACAGCATTTCCAAACCCAGTCTTTTTCTTTTTTGGGAGACTCACAGACAGTCAAAAGAGTGTACTGAGCTGTCTTTTTTGTTGCTTATAAGTCTAGTCTTTTAGGTCTATCAGATGACTTTACAAAGCTGTGTTTTGGGTCTTGCCGAGCCAGGCAGCCCCCTCCATGTTTTAGGGCACTCACATAGTTGGCGTGCAGCACAGTGAAGAACTCCGGGTTGGTGATGAACTTGACCGCTGGGGACTGTAGCAGCAACGTGATTTTTTGCGAGTTCACCGGAGAAAGTGAACCTTCTCTTCTTAGATCTGCAAAAAGTGAAGGGAAGCAACAGAACACATTGGGAAAGGGGCATTTCAACCTCTGTACTTCCCTCCTGACGGCAGCGACACACATGCCTTCACCCACACAGCAGACTGTTGGATTTACGCCAAGTGCCATTACTTTATGTATGTCAGTTAAGAATCATCACTTCCTAGTAGTGTTTCTGCATAACTTCAATAAGGCTCAAGTCTTCTAACATCTCTCCCCTTTTATCACAATGATTTTTCTTCCTCCCTCCTTCCCTCCCTCCCTCCCTCCCTTCCTTCCTTCCTTCCTCCCTCCCTCCTTCTCTCTCCCTCCCTCCCTCCTTCCCTTCCTTCCTTCTTTCCTTTCTTCCCTCCCTCCCTCCCTCCCTCCCTCCCTCCCTTTTTTCTTTTGCTCATTCATTTATTCATACTTCCTTTCCTTCCTTCCTCTCTCTTTCTTTCTTGAGACAGGGTCTTGCTCTGTCACCCAGGCTGGAGTGCAGCCAGGCGATCACAGCTCACTGCAGCCTTGACCTCCTGGGCTCAAGCCATCCTCCCATATACTCAGCCTCCTGAGTAGCTGGGACCACAGGCGTGCACCACCATGCCTGCCTATTTTTTCTTATTTCCTTTACAAGTTGCAAACCATAGCTGTGATAGATTGTTTGCAGAAAGGACCACAGTTCCTCTCTTCCTTATATCCACACCCAGTTGCATTGGGACTTTGCTGCCCTTCCCCTTGGTGAATTGGGGGCTGGCCTTGTGCCTGGTTTCAACCAATAGAACATGTCAGAAGTGACAATTGGTCAGTTCTGCATCAGGATTTCAAGAGACCTGTGTCTCCACTCTCTGGTATTCTTGCCACTGCCATGAGAACAAGCTTGGGCGAGCCTGCTGCAAGATGAGAAGCCACAGGGCCATGGGAACAGTGACAAGCCACCCTACTGGCAACCATCTCAGGACAGCCCATGGCCGACTCCACAGCTGACCCAAGACAGACAGGTGAGCCCAGCAGCAACCCAAGGAGCCACCCAGCTGAGCTCTGCTCAGATCGCCAACCTGCAGAACTGTGGGGTAGATGCATGGTTGTGAGTTTCAGTCACTAATTATGGGACTTTTTTGATACAGTAAATGCCAACTGATTAAATATCAAACTCAGAAATAAACTTTCTGTTGCTTTTTCCTCGTCTTTCTAATTACTTAGCTATTGTACCATATTTCTCTCAGAAGGTTGAACAAAGAAATTAATAACAGGCCAGGTGCAGTGTCTCATGCCTGTAATCCTAGCACTTTGTGAGGCTGAGGCCAGAGGATCACATGAGGCCAGGAATTTGAGACCAGCCTGGGTAACACAGCAAGACTCTGTCTCTACAAAAAATGAAAAAATTAGCCAAGCATGGAGGTAGATGCCTGAGGTCCCAGCTACTCAGGAGGCTGAGTTGGGAGGGCTGCCTGAGCCCAGGAGTTTGAGGCTGCAGTGAGCTATGATTGCACCATAATAATGCATTCCAGCCTGGGTGACAAAGAGAGACTCTGTTTTCAAAAATAAAATAAATAATAACAGAAAAACCTAAACTAGTCAGTTTAGTTAGCATATCTGGTAAAATGAATAACAGAAAGGGGGGAGTTAAAATTGGTGGTGGAATTGTGGATGTGCATTTTTAAAAATCACATGAAAATGTCCAATATTCTGCATTGTCATAGATGGCTGAGACCTGGCAGGATTGGAATCCCAGTGCTGCCTGCCCAGACGGTTCTCTAAGCCTTCTTTTGGCAAATGAATCTGGCATCATTTATCCAATTTAAAAAGAAAGTGGATTAATAGAATGTCACTGTGATAATCTTATCTCATTACAGGTTAAACAAAAAAGTGGAAGCCAGTCTCATGCCTTTTGATTATCCTTGTCTGAGTTCCACTCGGGTAAATTCAAAGAAATGAAAACCAGGCAAACCAGGCCCCAGGTGAATGCCTAGTGTGGTTGGTAAAAATTCCCTCCTGTGGCATGCTGGGAAACCTCTTCTCCCAGGTTCCTCTCTTGGGAGAACTGAATTTTATTTTACGTGCAAACAAGTGATTATTCCTACTGTCACATGGCTCCTTTAAAATAGATTGTAAAGTTTTATTGCATGTTTTATTTATAAGTGGAAAAATCCTTAGGACACGAACAAATACATTTACTTAACAATACATGATTGAGCCACTGACAAAGTTGCCTTGCTTCACAAGTATGATAGCAAACTCAGCTCCATCCCCAGAATTCATTTGTTTCCTGTCTCCAGATCCCCATGCCAGGGTGATGGTGTTTCCTTCACCATGGTCACTTCTCCTGTTTCCTGGTGGGAAGTTTGTTCTGACTGCTTTCCCCTGTGGGCACCAGGCAGCCTCTCTTTTCCACCCTGGCCCTCCACTCTCTTCACTCTGGGTACATTGTTCCGCACGAGGCAAGGTGAGTGGCTTGCAGTCCTCTGTCACACAGCCCCTGGAAGCCATCACAGGTTGCGGGGACCCCTCCTTCAATACCTAAGTTGGACTGGGAAGATTCAGCTTCTGAGTCACTCCCTGCACCTCCACCTCCTCCTGCTGGGGCTTGCTCACAGCTTTGGCTGCCAGAATCTTCTTCAGGCCTCTCTGTTGCAATGGTTCGCTGAATATTTTGATACCTTTGCATCAGAAAATGGAAAGACAAGAGTTAACTTTGGTTTGCTCGTTGGGGTCCAATACTCTGAATCAGATAATTGGAGAAATGTGTAAAGAGCTGTCTTGAATGTCAGGAAAGAAATGCTTAAAATTCCCACAAGGTAGCCAGAGCAATTAGCAAAACAAGTATCTCTAAGATGATACAAGTTCTTTTTGTTTTATAAGCTATGATGATTTTCAATATGGTGACTTTTAAAAAAATCAATACAAATAACTAATCATGCAAAACAGCCTGTGCCCTGCATTAAACAAAATCAGCCCAAGTCTAAAATAAGGGTATGGGAAGTAAATTAAAATGCTACAACTAAGATGTCAAATTACCTCACCATTATTGTAATGAGTCTACAAACTGGACTGGCAGTCCTACTCACTTACTTTTATTTGATAGGTAATTGATACGATGGGGCAAAGGTTGTGGAAATATTATACCTAATAGCATTCTGGCAAATAAATAAATGTTTTCTGCTTATTCAAAGGCTTATTTTTCTTCTCATGTTGGGGATTTAGTCATTTGGCCAGCCAGCTAGCCACCTTGCCAAGTACTAAATATTTCCTAACCCTCCCCATATGTGTAGGCTCTGTGCTGGACTTTCAGATCGAAGAGAGGATTAGAAGATGACATTGCCGCCAGGCGCGGTGGCTCAAGCCTGTAATCCCAGCACTGTGGGAGGCTGAGGCGGGTGGATCACGAGGTCAAGAGATCGAGACCATCCTGGTCAACATGGTGAAACCCCGTCTCTACTAAAAATACAAAAAATTAGCTGGGCATGGTGGCGCGTGCCTGTAATCCCAGCAACTCGGGAGGCTGGGGCAGGAGAATTCCCTGAACCCGGGAGGCGGAGGTTGCGGTGAGCCGAGATTGCGCCATTGCACTCCAGCCTGGGTAACAGGAGCGAAACTCCGTCTCAAAAAAAAAAAAAAAAAAAAAAAAAAGAATATGACATTGCCCTTTAAACACACAGTCGAGATGTAACAAAAGGGGAATGGGACGGAAGCCATAACTCCAGCCAGGTGAAAGGCTGTGGTAGACAGGCAAGAGGTGTGTGGGACACAGACGAGGAGACTCCCAAGGTTTGTAAATTGTGAAGCTGGAGTATGAGTTTGTTGGGGAGCTTGTTGGGAAAGAATGTTTAAGAAGAGAAACAGCATGTTCAAAAGCAGGCTACTCTTGGGGACCCCTGAGAAGCCTGGCAGTGGCATCATCAGGTCATGTGGGCAGCAGTCAGGGCCAGGAGACCAGTGGAGAGAGAGGAGGGAGCCCCAGAGGCCGCTCTGCAGTAGGCGGGGTGTTATTCTGTAGGCCACAGGTTCCCCAACCTGAGCTGCGCAGAATCACCCACAGGAGTTAAAACGCAGACTCCCAGCCCCACCCCCAGAGTCTCTGATTCAGCAGGTTTGGAGTAGGGCCCAAGAATGTGCATTTCTTTTTTCTTTTCTTTTCTTTTTTTTTTAGAACGTACATTTCTGAGGAGGTCCCAGGTGATCCTGATGCTGCTGGCCCCGGGATCAACCTTGAGAGTGAACCATTGCTCTTGGTGATGGGTGGCTGCTAAAAAAACAGGCAGGGCCAGATGTACATGGAGATTGATCACCCAGTATCAGAGTGGAGAATGCATTGGAGGAGAGGAGTCTGGACTGTGGAGAGCAGCTGGGGGCTCCTGCAACAGTCTACGCTGGAGACTTTCCTGGAAACTTTTTGTCTCCAGGAAAGCAATGAGGAGGTGGAGGAAGGGGATGAAGAGGAGGAAGAGGAGGATGAGAGACTAGGTAGCAGGGAATAGCCAATCTCCAAGCGCAATCCCAGGTGGGAACGCGCGGGGTCGCTTGCCACACAGATGAGGCTCCACTGTGGCAGGATTTCTGCAGACCAGTGCCCCTCTCTTTCCTTGACCTTACAGAGGAAAGCTTTCTCACTGTAGTTTTCAGGCCATTTGCAAGAGCATCATTTGAGTGATTGTTAAAATTACAGAAACTGAAGCAAATAAAAACCTGCACGACTTCTTTAGGAAGTATTATTTATATCTAGGTTTGAGAACTACTGGCCTAAGGGCTTTCTTTCAGTTTTGTTTTATCTGGAGAGACCCCCACTCACTTCTGACACCTTTCAGAAGCCACCTTTGCCTGTAGTGGTTACCGCAAGGCATTTCCTGAGCAGGCCTCTTAGAGCAAAATGTGGAAGGGGGTGATGAGCTGAGTGGTGGTGGAATTATAGTGAGAAATATTTGTGGCGATTCACCACCCTGTATATCTGTGGTGAGAGGTTGTGAAGAGGTGATGGATGGTGAAGGACGGCCCTCTGCGATCTTCTCCCTCCTGGGGACTCAGGGAATGCAGCTGTGGCAGGAGAGCAGGGGGTGCCAGTGAGAAGCTGCCCAAGCCTGTGACCTTGACCAAGGTAGGGAATGGGGCCTGCCAAAGCTAAGGCAGCTGCTACTGGGAGGATTCCCTGAATGCCTATGGCAGACTGAGTTTCTCAAAATGGCTCAACGATATTTTTAGACCCACATGCTCTTCCAGAAGTGTATTCCTCTCCTTTAAAAGAT
The DNA here is from genome assembly GCF_009761245.1 of Sapajus apella. Lineage (NCBI taxonomy): Eukaryota > Metazoa > Chordata > Mammalia > Primates > Cebidae > Sapajus > Sapajus apella. The sequence continues at coordinate 10,898,357 of NW_022436994.1, forward strand.
AGAATCCATGTCCCCTTCAACTACCTTGACTAATAGAGTTAGTAACACTTTGTGATGGAGCTTGGCAGCCATGCTCTGAGGCGGCCCAGGCGACATGGAAAGTCTCTGTGCAGGTGTCCTGGCTGAGAGGCCCAGCCAACAGCCAGCATCAAGCTCCTAATATGCAAGTCTCCAGGCCTGGCCACCCTCTGACTGCAACCAGGCGATATCCCTGGAGAGAACTGCCTAGTTGGGCCCAGTCAAACCAGAACCATGAGAAATCATGGTAAGAAGAAATGCTTGGGGTTGTTTTATGCCACTACATTTGGTGTGGTTTTACTTAGCAATAGATGCCTGGAACAGGGCTTACACAAAAGTCAAGTTGTAGCCTCTTATTTCATTCCCAATGTGCAGTGACCACAGCAGAGCATTATGAGTAAATCTGATCTTATTTGATGAGGATAATGTCAGCAATGTCATGACCTACTTCACATGTCCTCAGCTGGACCTTGGTTATCTCAGGCCTTCCTAAGTCAACAGCCTCAAATCCTGAATTCAACCCCACGTCTGACCTCTGCTGAAGCACAGAGGCAGTTTGGGGAAGCAGGACACACAGTGGCTTGAGGAGGGTCTCAGTCTCACAGGGCAGGACTGCAGCCTCAGAGCTCCCCAGCTTTAAACAGGAGAGAGAGGCAGCTCTCTTCTATTTCTTCAAGAATTATCCATCAAAGTCCCCCTCCATTTTTTTTGTAGCAAACTATTAAATATTTATAGTATATAAAAGGCTCATGAAAATTAGCTAGAAAGTCAACTGAAATAGATAATTTGTAAATGGACAGACAGACACACATACACACATACACACACCCCAAACAAGGAAAAAAAGAAAAAGCCCTCCAAAATCAAGCAAAACCAATGAGCCAACTAAATAACCTCACCCCTCTTCAAAAGCCGAAGAACAGACATTTCACATGGGAGAAACTATTGCTATTAAAGGAAAGCTTATGGAAAACAAGTTGACCCTTGCTCCTGCAAGTGAAATGTAAGTGGCATCAAAATACCAGGAGCACCTCTTAAATCAACAAAAACAAACCAAAAGATGAGATGGAAGTGAAGCTGTGGCTGTTGGCGGAGTAAACCCCTAGAATCACAATGTCTAATGTGGAAAGTTTGGCATTGATGCTGAAGAGGGAGACCCAGGCATCTCAGATCAACTTCCCCTTTTCATTCCTAAGACTGTAAACTTCCCCTTTTCATTCCTAAGACTGTAAACCGAAGCCCTCTTCATATGTAATTCCTAAGACTGTAAACTGAGACCCTTTTCATATGTTAAGCTATAAACCTAAGATTCTTCCACGTGTAGCATCTAAAGTATAAGCCTATATAAAGAAGGAGACTTCCTTTGTTAGGTGAGCTTGGCTGTTAGGCAAATATGCTACCTTGCTCCCGGCCGAATAAACTCCTTCCTCCTGTATTCAGTGTCTGAGAGATCTGTTGTTTCTCGAGGCCGCTCCTGCTACAATACCAAATACCAAATTCACATTTATCTTCCTTGGCCTACTCTTTGGGGAAGAGAATCCTAAGGAAACCCTCCACTACAAGGCAATCTTAATACTTAGTGGGCCCCTGTGACAAAAACAGTGACAAAAGCAAGAAGCAAAACATTCAACAATATGAAATTAGGTTAACTAGACTTCAGCCATTCAGTGGAATACTATATGAGCAATTACATGTTAATCTGAAGACTATGCAGCAATTTGAAATGCTTAGAGTTTTGTAAGTGAAAAAAGAATATGAAACTAACTACATATCACCGTTGTGACCATGTAAGGATTGTGCATGCATATGGAAATTGAAGATGGCTACATGTTTTAAAAAAGCGAACTTGGCTGGGTGCAGTGGCTCATGTCTGTAATCCCAGCACTGTCAGATGGTAAGGCAGGTAGATCACCTGAGGCCAGTAGTTTGAGACCTGCATGGCCACCATGGTGAGACCCTGTCTCTACCAAAAATGCAGAAATTTGCCAGATGTGGTGGCACGTGCCTGTAGTCCCAACTCCTGGGGAGGCTGAGACAGGAGAATTGCTTGAACCCAGGAGGCAGAGGTTGCAGTGAGCTGAGATTGCGCCACTGCACTCCAGCCCAGGTGACTGAGCCAGAGTTCATCTCAAAAAAAAAAAAAAAAAGAAAAGAAAGCTAAATAATCCTTGGGGTAGTTAGAGTGTAGATCACTTTTTTCTATTTAAAACTTCTATTTCCCTTAAATTATAATAATTCTATACAAATAATTTAAAAATCAAATTTTAGTTGATTATTTAAAATAAAAATACATCTTTATATTTTCTGCTTTTCAGTAAATATTTGTGAAAGTAGAATTCATTAACTCTGGACATTCTGAAAGTATAGGAATTAATTCAGGAAACAATCTTGTGCTGAGTCCTATTAAACTTCCGGCCCCACACTAGGCACTGGGGGCAGAAAGGGGTAGAAAGAAGAGTAAGGCTCTGGCACAGAAGCAGGCATATTCCGGAGGCTGTAGGGGAGGAAGTCCCTGGTTCTGTGTAGGGGACTCTGGGATGGTGCTCCGGGGCACATGACATTGAGTCAGGCCTATAGAATGAGATGTGTTTCAGGTGGGAAGCAGGCAGTGAGGCACTTTCCCGCAGTGGGAGCATGTGGCCAAGCCCTAAAGGCCTGGAAGACTGTGCCGCGTCTGGGGATCGGCCGAGTTGGCTCATGGTCACTGCGACCTACCACACAAGCTTACACATGGCTGTTGTGTCCTCTGCACTTCCCAATGTCTGTCTCCTTGCACAAACACATTTGATTTTCAATCATTTGGTTAGGCTCAAGGAAAATGCCTTGAAACACTGAATAATACTTCCACGTGGCTGTGAGCCAGTAAGCATTGTAAATTTCTCCAGATAACTGTGGGTTATCAAAAAAATGACCTTGTGTGTGGCCGAACGTGAGATGGATAGAAGACTGGAAGTGTACTTTCTGGGGCTGCCTGTTACCATGCCAAATCACAAAAAGTTTTAAATACTTGAAAGCAATAGATTAAGATAATTATGGAAAAGCTCAGATATTTATCTGAAGGTTATCTGATCTTCCCTAGATATACTTTTTCACTAGAATAAGTACCTTCTCAAACTGCTAAATTCCTTTTCTTTTATCTGTCCAGATGGATGTAGCAAATGCAACTTCCTATTCGGGAAAGTCCAGCTGCCTCTCCCAGCATGTTCACCTCCACTGGAGGGCACAGGAATTTACATATCAAAGGCTACAAAACTTATTTGGAGACCTGGTTCAGGACGGATTTGACCTAATTTTTGTATTATGCAAGTTGATCACCCTGATAAACTTCATGGATGGTTATGCCATAGGTCAAGGTGCTTCCTTCTGATGCAGATTCATTGTCTTGCTTTGGTTGTTGTTTAAAACAGCACCTTGTATAAATACAGCCTGATGATGCCTTCCCGTTTCTCAGCCTGCTAAACAATTGAAGCTTATCAGTTTTGGCAAGACAGACCTAGGGGCTAACTTCTGCCTACGGAATCACAACAGGATCTCTATGTAAAATGAGCTTACTGTGTCTTTTACATTTTCAGATGTTTTTTACATTTCAAGAGGGTCTTGTTGCAATCACCGTGAAAGGACTCTCCCATGGATTTGCGGTCCATTCGGGTTATCAGGAGTTCTTCCCTTTAACATGCTTTGCTAGGTTGGGAATGATTGTAAAGTGTGCTGCCAACGCAAGTCTTTCATGGTTCTCGTTAATGACTTAAACACTCAGCTGCTGATAGGGAAAACTGGAAAGCAAATGTCTTCCAAATGCTCAAGCAATGAAAGAATGTTCTAGTGATTTTCACCTAAAGCATGCTCCTCTGTGTACAATAGTAGCCAGAAGTTCGTTTTTTTTTTTGTTTCCATGTTTTGTTTTGTTTTGTTTTGAGATGAAGTCTTACTCTGTCACCCAGCAGTGCAATCTCAGTTCACTGCAACCTCCACCTCCCAGGTTCAAGTGATTCTCCTGCCTCAGCCTCCCGAATAGCTGAGATTACGGGCAACTGCCACCACCCCCAGCTATTTTTTTTGTATTTTTAGTAGAGACGGGTTTCACCATGTTGGCTAGGCTGGTCTCGCACTCCTGATTTCAAGTGATCCTCGTGCCTTGGCCTCTCAAAGTGCTGGGATTACAGGGGTGGGCCATTGTGCCCGGCCCTATGTGTTTTAAATAGGACTAAATTGTTTCTCTCCCCTTTTTTCCTGGCAGATAACAATTAAGTTTCAAAGGCATTTGCTATCAGTAGGTGTGTTCCACAAACCCAGTTCTTCATTCTTTTTAGTCTTTCTCAGCTTTTCCTTCACCTTCATACCTGACATGAAAGCAAGACAGCATGTGGGTGCAATTTCAACTGAGGAAGCCTCAGTTTACATTCCTGGTGATTAAAAGTATCCTGAAGCTACCACCCCAGTCTTAAAGAGCAAGATGTCAGGGAGAATGCTCTATACTAGCTTACTGCATCACCTCTGACATGAATGGATCACTGTTTAAGCCTGATACGGTTTAAGACTTAGTTTGCAGGTTAAAAATAAAATAGCATCTTTACAAGTTTAATAGAGAGGGCCTAATTTTTCAACAAAATAATTCTTAAAAATATTTTTAAACATTTCTTTTTCTAAGATGAAGGCTTTTCAATGATTATTATTGATGGACATATATCAATTATAGGACCAGCATAGGAATGCACATGGTGATTTATGAGACAGTTTCTTCTCCAGGCAGCTTTTAGTCTTCTTATGAAACCTGTCCTTGGAATGTTCTTAACTGAGGTCTGAATCCTTTTGAGAACTATGTGATGTGTATGGACCAGTCTGCTAGAAAAATGTGTATCCATGTATCATTTGGATAGAGTGCCTGGAAAGTTCAAGGAACACTGATATCCTTGGTGAACATCCCAGCAGAGAGGGATACACCCACCCTTGTTAAGAACTCCTGTTTTTGAGCCTAGGCCATTAAGAAGTTCAGAGGATTTCCCATCTGAACTTAAATGACACTCAAGCGTAACTTGTGTCTTGCCAACAAATTCTAAATTTAACTTTCCAAGTACTTACTAGGAACAGGTTTCTTAAGGTACTTAATTACTTTCAAGTCTTCCTACACCGTCTGGGCAGAAAAGTGTAAGGGGAGAGTCTCTAGCTGCCATTCTCCTTTCACTGTGGTTTAGGGGAGCTCATTGCATACTGATCACCAACCGCCTGTTGAGTTGCTCCATCTGCTGGATGGACCCCGATCTCCGCATGCCGTCCGGGGTGGCTGCTGCCGTGGGACGCTGCCAGGTGGTTGTGCGGTTCACGTGGTCCACATAAAAGACCCGCCCATGGCTGTCAATTCGAGCTTCCCAGTCTAGTTTTAATAAAAAGGCAAAAAGAAAAATCAAGGACAAACCACTGACCCATGTGAAACACATACCACTTCCAGGTCTTCTGCAGGTAGAACTCACCGTTGGTTCATGGCAGCAGGCCAGACCCTGTCCACAGCACCTGCCACAACTTCTGGGGCACTGGCATGAACTCGGGAGCTCAGAAAACAATTTAATGAACTCAGACTCTCTGCTCAGCCATATTAAATAGTAGTTGTGGTTCCTTGATCAAGACCTATGTTAAAATTCTAATAATTTTCTTTTTTTTTTTTTTAGATGGAGTCTTGTTCTGTCACCCAGGCTGGAGTGCACGGGCTGGAGTGCAGTGGTGTGATCTCGGCTCACTACAACCTGTGCATCCTGGGTTTAAGCAATTCTCCTGATTCAGCTTCCTGAGTAGCTGGGATTACAGGTGCCCACCACCATGTCTGGCTAATTTTTGTATTTTTAGTAAAGACGGGGTTTCACCATGTTGGCCATGGTTGGCCAGGCTCGTCTCGAACTCCTGACCTCAGGTGATCTGCCTGCCTTGGCCTCCCAAAGTGCTGGGATTACAGACATGAGCCACCATATCTGGCCAAAATTCTAATAATTTCTAAAGAGGAAGTCTAATGTTTAATTAATTTATTTCTTTAGATATGTACATTCTCACTGTCATACTTGTTGGTTACTCAAATGACAGCCGTGGAAGATTGGAGCATCCTCCGGTAGGAGTTTACATTGTGATGCTGGAGAACCCTCTCTTTGTTAAATTTAATAGAGGGCAATTAGGTTCAGTGGAAAGTGGCCCTCAGATGAAAACCAGTTTTAACTACTGTTTTAAAATCCTGGTTCTGCGAATTTGGATGACCTCTGTCTTATATTTGGCAAACTTAACTGCCTTTCCTTCTGAGTGGGTGAATGGAAGAAAATGATTCTTAGGGCTTCAAAACAGCCTTTTGATAAGTTGTTAATTAACAGTGCATATTCAACCTGCAGCTGTCAAATATCTCTGGCCACCAAACCAAACCAAACCAGTAACTAGGAAGTATGCTTTTGTTGATAAATAACCATCCCAAACAGTAGAGGGAGCCTGAGATTAAAAAAAAAAGTTCCCTTCCCAAATTAAAAACAAATAAAACAAAACGAGAAAACGAAAAGGTGGAAGCATGGATGATTCACTACATCGTACATGCAGGGGCTGAGGTGGGGTGAGGTGGGTGGAAAAGAGCTGGAAGCAATGAGTTCACATCTGAGCGCAACAGAGAAGAGCAGTATCTGCTGTACAGAGATGGGCAAAGCTTTAAGAGCCACACATCACATTGTGGAAATAGCAGCACTGTGATAAAGTTATGCTGAAAATGCTCGAGACTAAAGAAGAAAAAGCAAAAATGACTGCAAAGGGAAGGAAACCCTCCAGCCTTTTAAGTGAGAAAAGCCATAGCTTTTGGGAGTAGATCAGATATTGACAGTTCCATTGAAAACTTATCATTCAGGTAATGACATAGCAACTCTCAATTTTTTAAGGGAAAAATATATTTGGCATATTTATGGTTTTATATGTATATAATGTATCTGTTTGTGGCATTATGACTTATGTCTGACCTGACAGATTGTCAAATAATGCATTAAGGCTTATGTCTGACCTGACGGACTGTCAAATAATGCCCAGTGAAAACCCCTAAACACCAATTCAATTTATAAGACAAATTGAAGGAAAGATGTAGGCAGATTGTATAAATATGTCCTAGGAGGTTTTGATTAAAGTCGATCTAATGATTATCTAATGATAATCCAGCTGTCAAGTGTCAGGTGTAAATGGTAATTAGCTCATGGATGAAATTGTGTATACATATGATTACTAGGTAATTAATCTTGATTCAGAAAGTTAAAAATTTTGATGGATACAACTAATATTAGTAAAAGCAATAGGACAATTATTTTTCTTGAATCCAACATGACTGTTATCCAACAAAAAATGAGCATTAGTCTTTGAAGAGCACTATGTAATTTAAAATTCAACAAACTGTGCAGCACTGAGTCTGAACTAGAAGACCATGCCATGTCCTGCGGACACAGAGCTGAGTGACACATGACCCTGCCCTCCAGGAACCTACAGTAAAGAAAGGACTCCTTCACAGATGAAGGCTGGGTTTTATAAATTAAGGGGAAAAGCTAGAACATGAAGCTGCAATAATGATAATCTATCACCACACATTTCAATTCCTCATGGAAAAGTGTGGTAAGTCCAACAGCTGGGCTCTTTTGTCAATACATTAAATATCTGGAATGTATTGTGCTAATTATATACTTATATATATTCAGAAAATAATAGCTAAGTGTAATCAGAAATTATGAACATGTTTTCTGGGCTGCTTTGTAAAGAATTTACTTTTACATATTTTGTGATTAAAGAAAAAACATTCAAAATGGAACTTCAGGTGTCAACATGACTTAAAGGGCTCGGCACTGTGATGCCATGAATTTGTCTAAACAGTCACCTGAAAACAGTAACTTCATGATGCTGGGGCAAGTTATGGAAGCGCAGGTCAGGTCAATTCACTTGTGACAGAAGCATCTATTGCACACTAAATTATATGTTCTCCACAAAGTCCAAGAACAATGTAAAACCTGATAATGCATCATATTTAGTTATCATATTAATAAAGACCTATATAACTGTACATTTTGAACAATTTTAACAAATGCAATACTATCTCATAGTCTAGACCTTTCTCTTGAACTTCAGAATCACATATCCAATTTTCTTCTTCACATCGCTACGTAGATGACATCTCAAATATAAGATGATCGAAACCAAGTGTTGGATCCCACCAAAACCTGCTCTGCCTGCAGCCTTCCCTGCCCACCTCAATTTAATCTTGATCCAGAAAGTTAAAATTTTTGATGGATTGCAAACTAATGTTAGTTAGGCAACTCCATCTTTGTAGGTTGAAACTCTTAGGTCATTTTTGTTACCTATCTTTCTCTCATATTCATATCCAATCTGTCATCAAATCTTCCTTTAAAATATATGTCGAGAATTAGACCACTCTTCATCACCTCCACTGCTCCCACCCTGGAACAAACTACCATTGTTTGTCACCTGGGTCGCTGCATAAAGACATAATCTTATGTTGAATCTCATGCTTCTATCCTTCCTCTTCCCAATTTATTCCCTACACAGCAAACAAGGCAAACTTTTCAAAACCTAAGGCAGACAATGTCACTTCTCTGCTCAAAACTCTACAATGTCCTCCTTTCATCCAGAGTAGAAGTCAAAGCCCTTAAGTGGTTTACATGGCCCTACATGGTTTGGGCCTTGCTAGCTCCCTGACCACATCACCTGTGCCTTCTCCCTTCCTCAGTCTGCTCCAGACACACTGGTCTCTTGTTCCTCAAACCCACCAGGGTGTTTCCACCTCCTGGCTGGCAGTGGCCATTCCCTGTGCCTGCAAAGCCCTTTCTGCCCAACACTCGCAGGGATAACTCCCTTAACCCTCACATGTTGCCTTCTCAATGAAGCCTACTCTCACCACTTGGTTTAAAATTGCAAACCAGCCACCACCACACATTCTCAGAGATCCCTCACCCTGGTCTATTTTTGCTTTTCCATAGCACCTCATATGCTAGTCCAGTCCCTTTTTAACTATTTTATTGTTTGGTAATCTGTCTTCCAGACTAGACTGTAAGCTCCATGAGGGCAGGAATCTATCTATTTTGCTTACCAACAATAGTACCTAGCACAGGGTAAACATTCAATTAGTATTTGTTGAATGAGTATCAGCAATAAAGTAATTCTTGACTATTTGAGATTATTTAACAATATTCCATTGGTAGGATTCATTAACAATTTTTCTAAGATCTTCCAATGTTATGTGGATTGAAAATAGAAAACTATCTGGAGAAATTTGTTTTCATTTTTGAAAGTCGTTTATATAATTATTTTACAATGAATTTATATACAATCATTTATAATATTTGCATGTATAACTAGTTATCTGTACTGCATAGATTGGAAGTAGATTCATGCCCTGAAAGTTTATTTGTTGTCGGGAACATGTCCCTTTCCTGGAGAGAACATGCTATACATATTTTTCAAATAAGTGTTACCTAGGAAGTATTTATAGTGATGCTAAAATTTTGCTATTCATTTATGGAATGTCCACAAATCAGTGTATAAATAAAGAAATCAGGCATCAAAAGTTCAAGGACATGATGTTTGGCTTGGCCCCTGAAAAACAAATATTGTGTTTCTTTAAATTAGTCCACATATTAAAGATGTTTGTTGATTTCTCACCAACAAATTACAATTGAATAGAGGAGTGGCGTTCCTGTAAAATACAATGCATTACCAAGAATAGATGAATTAAGAAATAAGCACTTCTCCTTTTGAAAACTGTAACTGCTTCATGTAAGCACAGGGAAAAGAATGTAAAGAAACACGGGTTCCTTGCCTTCTGGAAAGATTTTGTAGTTGTAAAAATCTACCAAATCTTAAATATTATCTTTGCTTGAAAAATAAGTCTAAACCAAAACAGAGATGTTCTAGAATTCATGAACATATATGACACTATGTGAATAATGTCTGGGGTGTCAATTTCTTCCTATAAATTTATTAAATGGTGTATTATGAGGTTAAAGCTAGAATGGCATCTAGAGACTATCTAGGTCAAACCTTTCATTTAGCAGTTGAAGACATTCAAACTTCATTTTAAAAATTTTACAAATGAGAAAACTAAGTCTCTGAGAGATTAAATGAATTTCTCAAGTTCAGATGACTAGTTAGATAATTATTAATTACATACTACAGTTACCAGGAGAAATGACGTTGAATTCTATCTTAAAGATGATATTTTGCCTAGCAACCCCTAGGAACTGCAGAAGAAATTTGAAGCTATTACTTATTGATGCAAGTTATAGTAAGGAAAGTATAATATCATGTGCCCAGGTGGGTTGAAGCTGTTTTAATATATGGAGATGCCTGTGATGTAACAGATCAAATGGAGAACAATAGGGTTATTCTATCTTGAACTGCAAATTTTAAATATAAAATATAAAATTTGGGACTTAAAGGTCATGAACAGTTAGCAAAGACTAGTCAAGTCTAATAAAGAAATGCTTTCTATTTCAGAAGTTGAGAGGTGCTGAAAACACTGTATCATCTCTTCAAGATCACACAGTGAAACCACTAATAAAAAAAAAAACAAACCAACAGAAAGATCCCAAAAATCCCATCAGTTTTTAAAGGAGGTGTCATGTTGGTTTTTGTTAACAGTGTAAGGCACAGAGTTGGGAAAGACTTTAGATGTTCACAAACAAATTCATACTGACCTGCTTAGACTTGATAGGAAGAGTTAAGACACAGATTTTAAAAACTAAAGCTTACTTGGTGGAAGAGGCTCATCGATTGTTGGGTAGTGATGATGTTCAGGCCTCAGGGAAGGAAGCTGGCTTACTGGCTGGGAATTATGGAGTGTAGGACATTCACCTACGGACAAGATAGTCAATACATTCAGATTCATTCACTGCTGTGGCAACATCATCAAAAAAGCATGACTGTAAAACCACTACAAAAAACAACCCCCAAAGAGTGGGCAATCCGTCTGTGTGTGTGTCAGTTTGCTACGTTCACAGTCATTTATGAGAGGGGGAAATATTTTTTTTTTTTAAAAAGAAGAAAATCCAAACATTTCATAACTAATGATCTGTGCCACAGAGTCCAATGTGTAGGATTTGAGTCTGATTCTGTAACGACCCGAATTTCCTGAATCAGAAGGCGGCACCAGAAAGGAACACAAGAGAAAATTAGCAGAGCCCGATTTTAGCCCCGTGGAGGAAATAGGCCTGTTTGAGGGAAATGCAGCATTTTATAAGGTTCCATAAAAGCTCCTTGGGCTTGTGCAAAACAACACCTCCTCACTTGGATAGGTTTCATCACAGGGCTGCCGAAAGGCCGTTTTTCAGGTTTTTGAGGGGAATGAACTCTTAGATGGTGCCTTTCCAAGACAGGTCAAGGAGCTGGTGAGCCAAGAATGTAAATTCCTATAGTATGAAAGCTAGAGGCTGGGGGGTGAGGGAGGGGAGCCAAGGTGCTGAGGGATCTCAGGACTGTCCGGATTATTTTGAGGAGAAATCAGACAAGCCAGGGTGCTCTGGAAAGAGGAAAGGACAAGAGACAAAGGAAGTAGATTAAAAAGCAGAAAGACCGTGACAGGAAAGCTCAAAACACAGAAGTGGGAAAGGAGGAGGAAGAAAGACAGACATGGAGAAATTTTAGAAATAAACATATCCACAGGATGCTGCCTCAGATTATTAAAAGGAAACCGACAACAGCCAGAGCTCATATTGTTCTCAGTTCAGACTTATAATGAACTGAACAATGTTCTGAAGCGGTGTCCTCAGGCATGTGGAGCAGCCGTGCAGAAGGCAGGCCTGCAGCACCAGCTGCTTGGGTCACGTAATCAGAGGTCAGTGCTCTTGATCTTTGCAGGGCCAGAAGGGCCCAGGAAAAAGGACAGCCAGCTATCAGAAGGTTCCTCCTGCCTCACACTGTGCTGATTTTCTTGCAAAAGCCTCTTCGGGCCAGAGGGCAAAGGTCAGGCCTTTTCCTTCCGTCCTCTGCTGATGGAAATATCAAGTGTTCCATTATCCGCTGGGTCAAAAAGGAGAGGGACTGGAAAATGGTGGTCAAATGGTTGTCAGATCTCAAATGCTGAATATTTCCTAGAATAACCTCACATGGAAAGGATGATTATTTCTTCTCACTTTAGCTCTATAGACCTGATCAAAAATAAAAATAAGTTAATTTAGGAAGAAAGGTGGGTTTAATTTTCTGATTTAATTCCTAGAGCTAACTGGCAAACAGAAGTAGAGGTATATTCAGTCACAAAGGGTCCTTTTACATGTTGAATATATAACATTATTTGTTGAGCAAATTCTGGTATGTTACTCAAATCCTCTGGGTTCTTAGAGATGCTAAAAGAAAACAAGGAAGGCTCCCCTCGTGCTGGCACCCAGTTCCTTGTGGACAGACTGCTGTTTCAAAGATGGGTTCTGTGTTTAAGTGGATACCACACTCGTGTTTGTTTGTATATGTGTTTAGTGTCAGAAATTAAACAAAACCATGGTACAGTTGTTATGTCATCAGCTGCTGCATTTTAAATTTAGTTTCTTTAAAACAACAATTGACTTACCTCTTGAAATTAATGCAACCAATCAGGTTAATTACTCCTCCAAGCTAGTGGAAATACAATATTGTTGACTGCCTGGGGTTAATGGAGCTGATCCCACCTGCTTGTGAACCCCAAGCAAATGCAATGAAGTGACCGACATATCTCAGCCGACTGAATGGATGGAGGCACTGAAGAAGCAAGCAGTTCTATTCTGCACAAGGACGGGTCTCCACATCATCACCCTTGCCTCAAACACAAAGCAAGTGTTGAAACCCTCCAGAACCTTCCAGAAGATTTAAAGCGACGTCCTTTTAAATTCCCTTCTGTTTTTAAATAATATGACCTAATTGTAGAGAAAAATAGGTTGCCTCGCATATTATTTGAAGCAAAGTGATTTACACCTAATAATGTGACAAATTTCCCTTGCATTACAAAGTGCAGGAAATGCAAATTCAAAGGATTGTTTTAGATGCTTTATACAACGCAATTTAATCAGTTAACCTCACTGCCTGTCTGCTTGGAAGAACCCTCACTTGGTGGGAGGCAGAGTACTTTTGCAGTATCATCTCATTTAATTTTCTCAACAACCTTTGAGGGAGATTCTATAATTATACCCATTTTGCACATGAGGAAACTGAGGCACATAGCAGCTAAGTGGTTTGGCGTGGAAGTGGCAGGACTGAATATAAAGCAAGGAGGCCTGACTCCAGGGTCTGAGCTCATATCCGCAACATTATATTACTCTTTTCGTTCATCTGCCAAAGGCCTTTTAAGAACTATTTTAAATTGAACTTTTAAAAAGGAGGTATTTATAAAAGGAAATGAGGCAAAAAGTATGAAAAGAACACTAGACTGTATGGTTGTCAGCTCAGACTTAGAACAGTGTTCTTCCATAAATCGCCGCAGCCTCATTTATGTGGGCATGCAGACAACAAATCCACCTGGGTTAATCTAATGCAGTTTCTTTTTTTCTATTTTTGAGAGAGAGTTCCACTCTTGTTGCCCAGGCTGGAGTGCAATGGTGCTGTCTTGGCTCAGCTCTGCCTCCCAGGTTCAAGTGATTCTCCTGTCTCAGCCTCCTGAGTAGCCGAGATTACAGGCGCCGGCCACTGTGCCTGACCAATTTTTAAAATATATTTTAGTAGAGATGGGGTTTCACCTCGTTGACCAGGCTGGTCTTGAACTCCTGACCTCTGGCGATTCACCTGCCTCAGCCTCCCAAAGTGCTGGGATTACAGGTGTGAGCCACCACACCTGGCCATCTAGTGCAGTTTCTACAGTGAAGGAATTTGCAATCTTAGAAGTCAAAGTGAAGGGGCTATAGGATTTCTTATGGAAGCAGAGGGCACCCACACAATCACATATCAGGCAGGTCATGTCAAAGCCTTGCTTTCTTGAAGCACCTGCTGTTGTGAAATCTGGTGGTAAGTGAGGGACAGTTCCACAATGTAGAACTGTTAGCTCGAGGACTCACTGCTGAGGTGGGAAAGGCTGGCTAGGAAGAAGTCACATGCCAGCACATGCACAGCCTTCAGGAGAGCAAGAGACCCTTTGGGAATCTTCCTAGTTCCCCTTGTGATCACTATAGTGAAGGATGGAGGGGCTTCTTAACCTTTTCTGAGTTTATATTCTGCAGAGTTCAGGAACTTAGACATTTCTTTAGAAAGTGCCAATGCCAATGCAGAGATGTCCACTGTGGCCCTGAACACTTCCTGCTCTTCCACCTGCTAGACTGTTAGCCTCTCAAGGGCATGGACATGCCTTTTTTGTTTGTAAAACATGCTCTTACATAAATTTACACTGAGCCAGTTTTCAATTTACAATGTATAGATTACCTCCCAACATGGGGGCCAAAAGACGGTGTACACTAAAACAGGGTTATATGGCTCTAAGCTAAGAAAAGTGTCAGTACATTTTTCAATACTAAAAAAAAGTCTTTTAGTGAGAACAGTTATTTGATTGTTTACCTCTTGACCTAGAAAGCCTAAAGTATTTACTATCTGGTTATTTATAGAAAAAGTTTGCAGACCTCCGTAATCCAACATCCTTGCCAGCTCCTACTGTGCCTTTTATGTGGGAATCCCCCAGCTCCTTTTGTTGTCTTATTTTTAATTAGGCTGTAATTATTGAGTAATGTCCATACATCACCTGATGCCAATCCATCTTCCTGTGCCCAGCACATTACATCTGGCCTAGAATAAAGGAGGGCCTCCAAACATCCTTGTCAAAGAAAGGCATTTCCCATTCCATTCTCCTCACAGGAGGGATTTTCCATCCCACTCCTAGTGGGTGCCTTTCCATGCTGTTTTACCTTTCCTCCTGCGTTTCTTTACCTCTACCAATTTCCTTGCGTTTATCATTATTGCACATGCCACCTTCTCTCACTCTTTTTCTGAAATGTAGAGGCGGGCATTACTGATACTTAAAATTATTTTTTTAATACTCCCTTTAGCTCCTGTTCAAAAAAATTTGTAGGCACCAGGGGTTTGTTTAGGTGCTAAGTATTCAAACATAAAGAAACATGACTCTGGCCCTTGATGAGCTTACAATCTAGACAAAATATCCCCGTCTTTTGCTGGAGGCTAATTTCAACGGCAGAACAGCAAAATAGCAGAGGCTATGTTTTTCTCTTTTAAAACAACTGAATTATTTCACATTATTATGTGACTTTTCAATTTTTTTCCCCCATCGTGCCACTGTCACTTGACTGGAAGATAGTTCCCGCTCGTGGATAAGGAAATGCAAATTAATTTCACATATAATTCCACAGGCATGACTAAAAAAAAATCTTTGGTTAAAACACAGAATACATTTTAAAACTAATGGTGGCAGCTTTTGGATTCAATTCTTATTGGAAACAAAGTGATTTATACACAACCATGTTATTTTCCCCTTCCATTAGCCAGGAAAGCAAACAACAACAACAACAACAACAAAACAAAACTAACAGTAATAACAAGAATTGAGTGGACATAAATAATGACAAATATATGTAGGCTAGACATATCTACATGTATGTACATGGGCTAGTTGAGTTCTAAAACAGAGGTAAACATCTGTTCCTCAACTAATATTAACATCTATTGCTAATCTTCCACATGCTTTGAAAGTCAGCAGATATTTACACATTATCCATTTAATGTAGATAGATTATTTCCCACATGTATCATTTGACACTAGTCTTGGGGCTCTGGCTGCTGTCAAGACTAGGATAACATGTGCACTAGCCAGTTCTGGTGATTAGTTGAAACAAACATAGCAGCACACATACAAGTGCAGGCTCACATCCAACCAGTCGGAATTCCGGGTGTGTATCTGAGACATGGTGGGGTGTCAGCTACTCACAGTCATCTATACTCATGCACAGATACACATGCACACATATATGTACAAGACAGGCATACATTGCTCCAGCAACCCCGTTTGAGACCGATCCCCCGCCCCTCTTGTTTTTAAACTGCGTTGCTGACACCTGTGTCCCCCTGACGGTCCTATTCTCACTCTGATCAGGTTTGAGGTCTAACCTTCTCTCCGATTGCTTGGACCTGCCACGGGGGATTCCAGGCCTTCCGGGGTTCTTCCCACGTGCCCGCTAGGGGCGGCCAGCTCATCTTGCCACGGCCCAGCGCCGTTTGTGGACTCCGGGTCCAGCTCAGGGCTCTGCATGGAGTCGGGCACCGACTCGAACGCGCTGTTCTCCTCCTCGTCGTCGTCTTGCGAGGAGAAGACCGTGCTCTCGGAGATCTTGGCGCTGTCTACGGAGGAGAAGCGCGTGTGGCTGGCGAACCTGTTGCCGTTGTAGCAGGAGGGGCTGTAGCAGGAGGCGCTGTAGCACGAGCTGCTGTAGCAGGACGTGCTGTAGCACGAGGAGCTGTAGCACGAGGGGCTGCAGCAGGACGCGTCACAGCCCTCGCAGCTGTGGTCCCCGCCTTGCCTGGGGCTGGAGTCGCTCTCGCTCCCGGTGCTGGGGTGCGTGTCGCCATCGGGGGCCGCGCCGTTGGCCAGGCTGGGGAAGTGGCCCCCGGAGTGGCCAGGGGGCGCCGTGCCTGGAGTAGCCCCCTCGGGCTCTTCTCCGTCCTCTTCCAGGGCAGACGGGTCAGCGGCCACCGTGTCCACCTCACTGAGCCCATCCTTCTCTGAGGAGTCCTTTAGGGTGGACTCCTCCGCGCCGTCCTCATCCTCTGCCGCGCTGCTGCCCTGGGCCGAGGGCATGCTGTGCAGCAGCGTGTGGATGCGGATGTAGTGTGTCCTCGGGGTCTCGGGGTCCCCACAGGCCGACGCGATCACTGTCTCCAGCTCGGACACAGGCAAGGAGCAGGGCCTGCTTTTTCTCTTCACCGAGGCCCGCAGCTGTAGCCTGCCCTCTCCCTGCTCCAGGGCAGACACATCTCCCTCCTCCTCCTCCCGCTCCTTCTCTTCCTCCCTTCCAGCCCGGCTCTGTGCAGTGGTTTCCTCCTCCACGTGCTCCTCCTCGGTGCTGGCTGGGACGTCACCGTCTTCCAGCAGCAGTGCTGACGCCTCCTCACCCAGGTCCAGCTGCTCGGCCAGCTCTTCTGCACTCGGGGCAGGCTGGATGTCCTTTTGCGCCTGGGCTAGCAGCTCCCCAGTCCCTTCAGGTCCCACAGAGACCACGCCCTGGTCTCCTGTCTCTGTGATGATTGCTGCTTCCTCAGTTGGTCTGGAAAGCTCCATGCTCTGGTTCCCTGGACCATCTGGGACACTGCCCTCACCCAGCTGCTCTGGCTTCCAGCCCTCAGAGGGCTCTGGGGCCTCAGTACGAGGATCCCCACTGCCATTTTCCACCACGTTGTTCATGGGGCTGTCCTGAATTTGGGCTGACTCAGGCTCGGTACTCAGGGAAATCTCCTCATCATCTGCTGGCAAGAAGAAAAACACGTCATTTCTACCAGAAGAGAGCATTGTGGTGTTAGAATACCCTGTGGGACACGTAAGCCATCACTAAGGGATTTCTACATTAGGATATTGAGTGTAGGTTGATGAGAGTTTCTCACTGGCCAGAGCTCTAGTGAGAGATTCTGTAAGAATGAGTTCTTGCTATGTTAACAACAACTTGCAGTCATGGATATATTTCCAAAATCTGTTTCAAGGGAATTCATCTTTCGAATGAAATAAATTTATTTAATAAATAAATTTATTAAATAAATTTATTTAATAAATAAATTTATTAAATAAATTAAATAAAATGCCCAAAGCCTAGCACTAATGCAGTTCTGGGCACATAGTAGGTGCTCAACAGCGTTGGACACACAGAATAACTTCCAGAGATGAGGGCAGTAGTGGTGTTATTTATGGCTCCTTAATGATTATATTTAGTTAATTCTATTTGCTCAGAATGTTTCCCTATGCTTAGGTCCTGCAGGGTGGCATAAAGGGTAAGCAGGGTTCTCAGGCAACCAGAGAGAAGCAAAAGGCTGGATGAAGAATGGGAGCAACCACAGTCATTCAATAGCTCAGGTTGGGCTGTTCCCAACATTTGGAGTTTATTCCAATAGAAAATGAACAAGGTCTTCATCCCAAGCAGTCATTCAAGGGGTAGCAGCCAGTGCCTAACTCTACCTTCCTGCAGCTGCTCTACTGGATTCCTGCCAGATGTGAACTTCCCATTTCAAATGCACTAGGGCACTTTACTAGTCAAAGAAAAACACTTCCTCTGGTGAGCTATAAAGCTGTCCTTATGGCTACACCAAAGGAAGAGTCAGTTTTATTCTCAGAATGTAGAAAATGGCTGAATTTGAAAAGACAAAACAGACAAGGTGTTTTCTTACAATCTAAGTTGTATGTTGCCATAGGAAAGTACACCTGGAGTTTAATGAGTGGGTAGTGATAAACTCCAGCTCTAAGTTCTCAAGAGCTTCATTAGATTTAATAGAAACTTGTAAATGGTCCAGGAGGTCCTAACAGTTCTCAGTGTGATCTATATTGAGATGTATGGGGGCTGCAGAAGCAGAGCAAAAGTATAATTATGAGGCATCCTATCATTCTTATTTGGAAATCTGTTTTAGCATTAAATGGAACACTGGGTGATTCTGGAGTTTTCTATCCTATTTATATTTTCATTTTTTTTCTGTGATATAAAAATTCACTGTACAATTATAGTTCTTCAACATGACATTTTTCAGCAACTGGCTCGTCTATATCTAGTTACTAGGTAGAAAAATGTTTCATGTTCATTCATTTATTCATGTATGTGACGATTAAACACCTATATGGGTGCCAGAAATAGGATGATAAATAAGACAGAGCTCCTATCCATGTTGGTCTCATTGTTAATCTTCAGTCCACTGTCTACCCTCTACCTTTGGGTCACTAGAATGAAGAGGAACCTCTCTATCAAGGGGACAGCAACTGGGCTTCCGGAATAGATCACTGGCTTCTGGGCCTCAAATGGAGAAGATAGAGAGCCATAAAACCTAAAGACTAGGATATGTCTGGAGAGAACCATGGTTATTGTTTTTTAGAGAAAGGAACCGCACTTATGACACTAGCCTAGGACAAGACATGAAGTTCATGCTGAAAATACCTGGGTGGATGGAGGAAGTGATCTCAAATCGGAATTGCAGCTGTCCACTCACATGATCTGTTGGAAGCCTGCGGCCAAGTGTGTAGCTGACCACCCTATCCCTAGAAGGAAATAAGCACCATCACAGATCTGGTCAATACCTCTGCTCCTAATGATCATGCAGTGTGCTTTCTACACCAGTGGGTGAGGCACACAAGCCCAGGGAAGTCCTGATGTTCTCAACGGCAATACAAAACTGTAAGGAAGTCCTTACTGAATACAGATGCCCCTCGACCTCCCATGGATTACGACCTGATAAACCCATCGAAAGCTGACAATGCTGGCAAGTCAAAAATGCATTTGATACATTTATTAAATATGCATTTAAATGCATTTAATACATTTAGCCTACCAAACATCATAGCTTAGCCTAGCCTACCTTAAAAGTGCTCGGAACACTTACATTAGCCTAAAGGTAAGCAAAATCATGTAACACAAAAACTATTTTATAATAAAGCACTGGATATCTCATGTAATTTACTGAATACAGTATACTGTAGAGTCCAGTATCACTTGTTTACCCTGTGATCATGTGGCTGACTGGGAGCCGTGGCTTGCCGCTGCTGCCAGTATCACAAAACTATCATGCTGCGTATTGCTAGCCTGGGAAAAGATCAAAATTCAAAATTTGATGTATGGTTTCTGCTTTTTCTGCTAAATTCATATAGCGTTCACACCATTGTAAAGTAAAAAAAATGGTTAAGTTCAACTGAGTGTCCGTATTCTAAAGCAGGGGCAGGCAAACTACACCCCTTGGGCTAAATCTGGCCCACCACCTGTCTTTGTGTGCTTGTGAGCTTTTTACATTTTAAATGGTTGGAAAAAGAAACAAAAGAAGGGTAACATTTTGTAGCATGTAAAAATTATATGCAATTCAAATTTCAGTGTCCACAAATAAACTTTTATTGGAGCACGGCCATGCTTGCTAGCTTACGGATTGTCTGTGGCAACTTTCGTGCTATACTGGCAGAGCTGAGTAGTTTAGACATGGACTGTGGGCCTTGCAAAGCCTAAAATATTTACTACCTGGCCCTGTGCAAATATAGTTGGCCAACCTGTGCTCTAAAACAGAGACAGAGAGAGAATAAAAAAAGACAAGGATGTCCTTGGCCTGCTTTTCCTGTGCAGACTGCCATTTTCCAAATATGTCCTCAATGATGGACAGGGCCAGCAGATGCATATCTTGTGGTATATATGTAATGTCTAAGAAAGGGTGCTGTCATGGTTACTGGAGAGTCTGTGGGAGCTACAGAATGGCACCTGCTCCTGGACGGAGCAGAGCAAGACTCGTGGGCTGGGTTCTCTGGCTTGTGACTTCCACCTAACACCAACTGCGGGCTCCCACATGTAGACACCCCGAGTCTCCATCCTGGACTTCTGTGCTATCCCCTCTACCCACTCATAGCAATTTATAAAAAGAAAACTTTAATTATAAAAATAAATTATAAACACTTTCTTATAAATTATAAGAAATTTATAATTTCTTAATTATAAAAAGAAATTACAAAAAGTATAAAAGGAAAATTTTCTAGAGGCAATTAACCTGAAACTTGGTGTTACACTATCATTAACAATACAGCTTCAGCCTAGTAAATTGCCCCTCACCTTGGCCTAAATAGGACGAGTGACTACCTTAGGATATATAGGAGTTAACAAACCAGGGACCCAGTAATAACAAACAGCCCCAAACCAGTCATTATTCAGATGACCCTGTATTTATTCCATTTATTAATTTGTGACATGAAAACAAAAAGATAAATCACTGGCTGATAGTGTTTTAATGTTTCTTTCTAGAAAACACTGGCATTATTAGACAAACAACATGTATTCCAACAAGCCCCTGACTTAAAATTCTTCTTTGATTAGCCATGATTTGGTGTTTGGAGTTCCTCAGAAGTCAATTAAGTAAAGCATTATATGCAGAAAAAAAATAGGATGAGTCTCAGTATTCTGTCTATTTAGAAAGAGCCTGGGTCAATATTATGAAGTAGGTCTATTACGACCAAAGTCACCCTGAACCCAAAACTTAATTGAAATCAGGGGAGGCCTAAAGACAATCAGACAGTGGCACATAAATTACATTTATTATGCTTTGCATTTACTTTCCGGGCTTTTATTTCCTTTGCTTTTCACCCACGTAACAAATATTTTTTGAGCCCCTGCCATATGAAAGGTGCTGCAGTTGATACAAAGCATGTCATACATCGCCTCTGCCTTTAAATAGCTATGTCCAGCTAGGGGCATACGGTAGGACCATTAAATAATGGTTCAAGGTAGCCGGTGACACTTCAATGCGAAGGTGAGATGGTTAGACTTAGAGACAGAGAGCCAACTGAAGCCTGGGATGTTACGGGCCAAGGAATGGAGGGAACATTGGAAATGAGAGTGCATGTGTGCCCAGGCGGGAAGGCACAAATATCTGAGGACAGGGAGGGAGCCGACACAGATGGAGCCAAACGTTTCAGAAAGGATGCAGGGGGCTTTATGGGGAGCGCGTGTGCAGAGGGCAGAGGGAAGCTGCAAGGTGGATTCGCTTTTGTTATGGGTGCACTCTGGGGTTCTGCCATGGCTCAGGCTGCATAGCTACTGCTTCCATGGCCACAGCCCCAACGCTCCCCATGTTGGGGCACCTCTGGAAGGGGCAACACTGCAAAAGTGGCCACCAGGGGCTGTGGAAGCAGAAGGCTCTTTGGAGGAGGAGCTGTTCTGCCATGTCACCACCGGGCGGTCTGGTATCCCATCAAAGACAGTGGGAGGAAAATGCCTCCATGGCTTGCTGTTGCTGCCTTTTTGGAGAGGTCTAAGCTTCATCACACTCCATCTGTGCTCTCCATTTCCCCAGGTGGCAAGAACACTGGGAAAATCATAGCTAACCTTCTTCTGGTCTGAGACACCCTTTCCACCTCAGGTACTTGCTTTCAGCTGGGGATGTGCCTTTCCACAGTGGGAGGCTGGGAGAGCAGGACAGTGCCAAGAAGGTAAGAGCTGGCAGCCTGGGCTTAGGAGAGAACTCAGCATGGGAGGGCAGAGGGGTTCTGCGGCTGCAGCAAGCTGGGGAGAGAAGTTTTGTTCCACTGGTACGAATCGCTATCTAATGCATGCTGGGTGCTGGTGCGCTGGGTGCTGGGGTAGAAAGAATCCTACACAACCCCTGTTTTTGTTCTCCAGCCCCACCCCCCTCCCCCAGGCAGAGGTGTTAGCAGCCAGTAGGACAGAGAAGGAGAGAAATGAAAAGTGTGGCCCACGATAAACTAGAGAATCAATCCCAGGAACCCTGAAAGAAGCCTGTTGTGCAGGGGCAGACCTCAGGCTTTGGAGAGACACAGGTGTGAGTCTGACACTGCCTGCATCTCTGTCACCCACAAGCCTTGGGCTTACGTAATTATTGATCATTTTGAAGCCTTGTTTCCTCATGGAGGAATGGTGATAATGCTGTCACAGAAGCATTATGAAGACTAAATAAAATAAAAAAGATCACAAGGAATACCATTTTCTTTTGAGTTCCTATGACATGCCAGAGACGGTGCTAGGTTTTTTATGGACACTTTTTGTCTGTTTAATCCTCACGACCATGAATGGCAAGTGCAAATACTGTGTATGACACGAGACTGTAGCTCCATAACCCAGCTTCCTTTGGCTGGAGTGTTAATGGCAGGCCTCTGTGTACCCCGCTGCATATCTGCCATCAGTTTCCAATTATTAATAAGTGTCCTTATGATAATCACCAGTGATTCCAAAGTCCTAATAATCCAAACAACTTTAAGACATTTGGAAATTCTGCCTATTTTTTCTCATTCTTTTGCTATCTTTGTAAGGGTTACATTGTAAGTATATGTTTACCGATAGAAAGCTTTATTTAGTGTTTTAAAATGTAGTCCCTGTCACCTAAAGATGTACATATTATACATAGGGCTGTTATGGGTCATAGTCCACTTTAATGAGAACCATGAGTGGACATGAATGTAAAAGAGACCAAACACAGAAACACATTCTCATATACAACTGAATTCTGTGAGCATCTTAATTGCTGTCATTCCATGAGAATCATGCTTTCAAATTCTTATCCATGTTATCTAGCATCTGCAGATACTAGTGTCTTCTAAGAAAGACACTCTACAGTAGTTACCCAGTATTTCATCTTGTTATGGAAATGTCACATATGATTAAATCTTACATACCAGACTGGCATATGAATGAAATAATATTCTTCATAGTAAAACAAAGTTTAGTTTCTATCTGTACAGAAAAATGCCCCATTGAGGGCTTCTTTTAATACTGTTTAATACTTTTAATAGGATTTTTTGCTCTCTTGGGTAAGTAACCAGTGTTATACAATCAAGTGGAAAGGGAAGGGTTTGTTTAATCGAACAAACACTTAGGTTGGCTCAGGCAACATAATTAGTAGGAAAAGCTAAGGAAATATAACAACACCATTTTGACTCTCTGGGAGAGTCTTTATACTACCGCGGCCTACAGGCCACCTTGGGGCACAGGCTGTTGGTGGGATCCTAGTGATAGTAAGAGCTCAGTCACAGGCTTACCCTATGGCATGTCTCTCCAGGAGTCTTTGAACAGGCATTGACAACTTTCCCAAGAAGCGCTTGATGATGGGGCGGCTCTTGGCAAACTTGTCCTTCACCTCAATTTCCAGCACGTCAGTGGGCAAGGACACAAAACTGAATTGCTGCAATGAAAGAATATGTCACATTAATTAGCTGAGAAGTTGGAGGGCTGGCCAATTCCCAGTCCATCTGCCTTGATGCTACCCCTGTAAAACACCCCAGCTATGATATACATTTATATAAAGGTCTTAGAAATGTGGTGAGCCCTGTTTACTCAGTAAATGAGGGGCAGGGATAAGATGCTTCCTCAGGGCTTAAAAATAGGCTTATTCTTTGAGATTCAAACAGGAAAATCAGCACAGTTTAAAGAGAAAGAATGCTGCCAAAGCCTCACCATACTTGACTGAAGGTATTATCATATTTAAAGAACAAGAACAAACTCACCTGTAATTAAGAAAATGTACTTTAAATCAACAATACAATATATTTTTTTGTGATTATGATGGAAGGAATTTCTAAAAGTTTGGTAATGCCCTGCATCCTTGAGAGGGGGAAGAGACAAGAATTCTCACACTATTTTGGTAGGAATGCAAATTGATTTGACTTTTGGAAAGGAAACTGGCAATATTTACTGGCATTTAAACTGCAACTCCCTTCAACCTAGAATTGTATTTTTATGGGTTTTCCTTCTGGATTAACTTGCACAAGTGTGCAAAAGATACATTTAACAAGGATTTTTATTGGAACATTACTAGCAATAGCAAAAGACTGGGGAAAAACCCAGAGCTGTTTACAAATAGGAAACTGGTTAAGTGAAGGCTGATAAATCTTTGAAACTGAGAACTCTGCCATCGTTAAAAAGAAAGGGGCAAATTGACATGTACCGACATGAAAAGACACCCGACAAATGAAGTGAAAAAGCAAAGTGCAGAAGAATATGAAGAGTAGGATCCCATTTGTACTTTGAACTGCAGAGAAAATGTCTGGAGGGGCACACTCCAAACTGAACTCCAGGAAGTGGGCTGGTAGGGGAGGGAGAAAGCAGGTCTTTTACATTTTACTTCATTTGATTCTCAAGTACTCATTTGTTAGCTGGCTGTGAGCACCTGTAATCCCATCTACTTGGGAGGCTGAGGCAGGAGAATCCCTTGAACCTGGGAGGCAGCGGCTGCAGTGAGCTGAGACTGCACTACTGTACTCTAGGCAGGGGCAATAGAGAGCGACTCCGTCTCAAAACAATATACACAAAAGTTAAAAAAAAGTATTCATTTGTTAAATAGTGTATGGTGTGACTTTTAAAATAAAACAACAACAATTAAAGAAAGACTGTGACCCTTAGAAGTTGGCTTGGCTAACATTAAAAGTGCAAAAAGGAGACTCGGGAAGGTAAATGTTAGCATTGCTCAGCCCAAACTATCTGGGAGGAGGAAGTCTTAATAATGTTACAGTACCCTTAATCAAGGGCTGTGAAACACCTGAAATAGATACACATTTTCTTTTATTCTGATGAATCCTAAAAGCAATCTTTTAACTTTGGTGGATTTCTATTTACAGAGATTAAATATGTTGGGCATAATAATGTGAATATCTTCTCTGTGGCAGTCAGGATGAGCTGCCATCCTGATGCTGCACTGACAGCCAACTTCCAAGTCTCAGGGGCTTTAACTTGTATTTCTTGCTCACATTCTCACTGTGGGCTGATGGAGCAGACACCCTCTTGAGCATCACCAGTCACAGTGACAGAGGCAAAGAGAGTTCCTCCTGCAAGTAAGTGTTCAATTCCAAACACAGCTCCTCAGAACTAGACACAGGCTCCAGTCACCCTCAGGGAGCAAGGAATATAATCCTATAGGGCGCCCGGGAGGCAGAGAGCAGAAATATTTGACAGCCAATACTAATGAGTTCCACAGTGACCATGTGGTACGTCTGATTTCTACTGTAGATTAGTTTTAGTTAACTCCTATACAACTCCTAAGAACTAGTCATTCCCAGTACTGAGAAAACTTGATTATGGGCATGTCAAGTTCGAGGATCAAACCCAGGAATAGGTACTACTCTAAAAAGGCCTAAGTGAGAATCCAGCCCTGCTGACTGTCTCAGGTTCTTACAACTGTATCTTTGGTCCAGTTATTCCATTCTGGAGTGCATCATATCTTCTAACCTCAGTGCCCAACAATAGGTTAGGTACACTGTGATATATACATATAATAGAATAGTTTATACTTCTCTATAATAATTTATATATAAGTATATATAATTACATGTAACACTAAATGCTACTAAGAGGGAAGGTGCTTGTTTTGCAGTGTTAAGTGACAAAAGCAGGAAACCACAATTCATGATCACAATAACAGGAATTACGTGAACTAAAGACTGGAAAAATGACAGCAGATTTTAATAGCAGTTGTTTTACTAATTAAGAACATATTTCTTCCATTTCCTTTTGCTGTATTTTCCATGCTTTCTATAATGACCTATTATTTTCACAAGGAAAAACATAATCATCTTTATTAAAATGAGACTATTTCCACCTATAGTAGCTTTCCTGGGACACTTAAGTGAGCTTATCAAAATGTATTATGAAACGTAGTGGTAACTTCTGGGTTCTTTCCTCCCTCCACAAGAACTTTCTTCTTAACGTCTCTTCACACACCCATCCTGTCATCTCGGACATAAAACTCTCTCCCAACCGGGCCCTTGTCTCCATGCCATGGTTATTGGAGTCCATATAAGCCCTAGCTAGGTCAGGCTCTGTTAAGAACTAGTGAGTAGTCCTGAAAATGTAAGTCTGTCCGTTTGTGGACCAGCTACTTCCACCCATGAGCCTCAAGCCAGTATCATGGATTTCACCTGGCTACCCTGACGTGGCTTTTACTTCAAGCCTCTGAAGTACCTCTGGAGTGAGTTAAAATTGGCTTTATTCCTAGCTCTGCACATCCAAGTTCTGGACTCTTCATTCACAGCCTCTCCAAACCTCAGCATCTTCACCTGCAGCATGGGAAAAGGAGGCCCATGCCATGTTAGATAAAGTTTCTTCCCTCTCCATTCCAGACCCTACCTGACCCTTGTTTTACTATTGCCTTTTCCATTTGGCTCTCTGGTTATTGAACTATAAGTTTACTAACTCATTTCAGCTGGCCTTTAACGGCCAATAATCCTATACAGCTGTTTGTAATAACCTATAGGCCTACTTCAAATGCTTAGTACACAGACAAAAGCTATGATTGTCCTACTGCCAATGCCCACTCTGTCTTTGTATTCAGAGAAATGGCCACTTCCTGGTCAAAAGAGAAATTTGTGAACTCTATCTGCAAAAGGTTTTTTTATTCTTTGAGATGGAGTCTCACTCTGTTGCCAGGTTGAAGTGTAGTGGAACCATCTTGGCTCACTGCAACCTCCGACTCCCTGGTTCAAGTGATTCTCCTGACTCAGCCTCCCGAGTAGCTAGGATTACAGGCACGTGCCCCTACACCAAGCTAATTTTTGTGTTTTTACTAGAGACTGGGTTTCACCATGTTGGCCAGGATGGTCTTGATCTCCTGATCTCAGGTAATCCACCCGCCTAGGCCTCCCAAAGTGCTGGGATTATAGGATGAGCCACTGCGCCCGGCCACAAAACATTTTTTAAAAAAGGATGTATTGTTGCCCTAAGCTCTCTACTGGCTTGGGAATTTTATCTCCTTTCATCTTTCTTCACCAGTAAAAGAAAATCAGTGTGGAAATGACAAAGCCAATCGTGGGCATCTTTGGGGGTCTGATGTCTGGCTATTTTCCATCTTTGTCTTTACCTTTTGATCTGAGCTTTTCAGAGCAACTATAACACATGTTTGGGACAAGCAATGAATAAATGGCTCCTCATCCCCTCACAAGCCATGAAACTGCCCTAAACAAAAGACTCTTGGCACTTGGGTCAGAAAGGAAAGTTCTGCAAGTCATGTCTTCATCAGAGCATCAGAGTCTGAATTCTCTTTCTTGACTTCACTTTAGGACCCAATTGTCAGGCCTTTTTAATTGAGCAGCAGCAGCAGAAGACAGCTGCGCAAGGCCCACCACCGGGGCCACTGTGAGCAGGAATGATACGTGTAGCATTCCTACAGGGCCAAGCACCCTTCTGGCTAAAAGTAAACTTGCTTTTTAAGCGCAGGTGTTGGGATTCTTACTTTTGCTTTGGCCACTGGGTCTTAGGCTTGGTTCTCAGAATCACCTGGTAGCTTCTACAACAGTACCCATTCCTGGGTCCCATTCTTGAGTATATTAGACTCTCTTGAGAGAGCTGAGCACTAGTACTGTTTAAAGCTTCCCAGGTGATTCAACTGTGCAAGCCGGTAGAGAAGCATCTATTTTAATATCAAATAATCTATTTGATATTAAAATAATATCAAATAATAATCTATTTTAATATCAAATAATGTTATAGTTAGGGAAATATTTTTTACAACAAATCTAAATCTTCCTCTGTGGCCTAAATATTTAGTTCAGTGATCTGTAAAGCACTCTTCAAACTTGAGTTTAATAGATTATTTTTTGTTGGCATTCTTATTAATGGCAGTGGATG
This sequence comes from Sapajus apella, assembly GCF_009761245.1. Taxonomy (NCBI): domain Eukaryota; kingdom Metazoa; phylum Chordata; class Mammalia; order Primates; family Cebidae; genus Sapajus; species Sapajus apella. Next base: position 10,926,613 of record NW_022436994.1, read on the forward strand.
GAGGTGGATCTCTACCCATTAGATGCCAGTGACACCTCCCTAGATATGACAGTCAAAAATGTCTCCAGACATTGCTTCATGTCCTTTGGGGAGACAAAATCACCTTTGTTGAAAACCACTGATTTACTCCTATCATCCTCAATCTTCCAGAGAGATATTGGGACTGGTGCTGCAATATATGAGGATATTATTTAGTTTGTGTGGTTACTCAATAGGCCATTTACAGAACTAAGATGTTTAACTTATTATATTCCACCTGGCTTCAAAAAAGATCTGAGGTAGATTGTCTCTAAAAAGAACTTCCATAAATTGAACTTAATAAAATTAAAACAGGGTAACTAACTAAAGGAAATATTTAATTGGCAATTATGTAAACTGGTAGCAGTTGCATAATGAGCAATGTAGGCAGCAATTAGGAAAGTGTTGGTAAATAAAGGAGGGTAAAGGTGATCCATTCATTCATAAACACTTGCTGGGCACTGGCTCTGAGCTGGGTGCTGGGACACAGCTACCACCCTTATGTGCTGGAGTGCTGGGGCCACAGCCTCTAACTTTGGACCTCAGAGTCTTACATTGCAGGCAGACAATGACAAAGCAGAAGATGCTATAGTAAGCTTCCCAAAGGCTCAGCCTGTTGGACAGGTAGACACAATTTCCCAGAGGACACAATGCTTTAACTGAGCCTTAAAAAATGAGCAACTGGCTGGGCACGGTGACTCATGCCTGTAATCCCAGCACTTTGGGAGGCTGGGGCAGGTGGATCACGAGATCAAGAGTTCAAGACCAGCCTGGTAAAGATGGTGAAACCCTGTCTCTACTAAAAACTACAAAAATAGCTGAGCGTGGTGGCAGACACCTGTAATCCCAGCTATTTGGGAGGCTGAGGCAGGAGAATTGCTTGAACCCAGGTAGCGGAGGTTGCAGTGAGCTGAGATTGTGCTACTGCACTCCAGCCTGGGTGACAGAGTGAGACTCCATCTCAAAAAAAAAAAAAAAAAAGAAAGAAAGAAAGAAAAGAAAAAAAATGAGCAAGAATTGGTGGGATGAAGAATGGGTGGGTGGGAGGAATATTCCAGGTAGGGGGGTGCCATGGGCAAGGGCTGAAGTTCACAGAGCGCATGAATCCCTCAGGGAACTGCAGGTGGCTTACTACATCTGGATCATACTGAAGGATGTTGTTGTGGATGAAACTGAATACATATGTAGAATCCAGATCGTGGACAGAGCTTGGACTTATCTTGAAGGCATCTGGGAACAACTGAAGGATCTGCACCATGGAAATGACACACTCAGATCTGCATTGCAGAGAACTCACTGTGGCAGTGCTGGGGGTGACCCATAGATGGGTCAGGCCTGGGGGAGGCAGATCAGGTAAGGTGAGTGCAGAGTGTGGGGGAGACTAGCGGGCAAGAAGAAAAGGATGGCAGAGTGTGGACTGGTTAAATGTCAGTGAGAGCTATGGCATGTGGGAGAGGAAGAGGTCACAAATTCCCGAGCCTGGATTCCCAAAGTTGAGGACATGTGGGAGGAGGGAGATAGCTAGGAATGCAGAGAGGGGCTGAATGACTGAGTGTCCCAAAGCAATGAAGGAACAGAATGATGGAAATAGGCGCCTGGGTATGGAAGGACAGAAGACTGTGCAGGGCTGGAGAGCTTGTGATACTTTAACAAGAGCTAGGGTGTAAGTGTGGGAATGGATGGCTCATGGTGATTGGAATCGAAGGTCAAAGAGATTGGGCAGTTAAGGAAACTATGAGTCATTCATGTGGACCTTGATCATCTGGAGAATTGTAGGTCTTGGGTGTTGTTAAGGAAACATAAAAACGGCGCTGGGTGTGGTGGCTCATGCCTGTAATCTCAGCACTTTGGGAGGCTGAGGCAGGAGGAAGATGTGGAGTCAGGAGTTTGGGACCAGCCTGGCCAAGATGGTAAAACCCTGTATCTACTAAAAATACAAAAATTAACCAGGCATGGTGGCATGTGCCTGTAATCCCAGCTACTTGGAGGCTGAGGCAGGAGAATCACTTGAACCCAGGAGGTTGAGGTTGCAGTGAGCTGAGATCCCCATTGCACTCTAGCCTGGGGGACAGTGTAAAATAATAATAATAATAGTGATAATAAAAATAAAAATGGAGGCCACAGTCTAGATATACCCCAAGGCCAACTGCCCATAACCATGTAACCAAAACTTGTCATCTTAATTCCCTGAAAGGCTCTAATTATAAACACAAAATGTAAGTTTTAACATCCTTGTCCACATGATTCCCCGAAATTAAACCAGTCAGCTATAGACAAATAGGCTTAAACAGCTCTGTTTTGCTTGAAAAGAAAAATGATAAGGTATAACAACCAATCATGGAAAAAGTCAAAATACTTCCTCCTTTATAAACTGTGTTGTAACTAACTGCTCAGTGGAGCTTCTTACCACTCGGTGCGAAGTCTCCCAGATTGTAATCTGTACTTTTTGTGTGATAATAAATTTTGCAATTTTTCCTAACTTGATCTGCTTTCATTTTTGATATTATAAAGGGAAGACTGTGCCATGGTTAGAAAGGGTTTTACTGGCTGTGGCAGAGTGAATAACGGGACCTCTTACTGCCTCAATGCAGCTAAGATGATAAGGATATGGATATGAGGGTGATGCTATGATCCAAAAGGAGAAAACTTCGTGGGAAATTTCAGATACATGTTCAACATGAGTTAGAAAGCATTTTCACTTAGTATCTTCATTTAGGGAGAGGTATGAGAAAAGATGACTCCAATCTGAGACAACAGAGGTAGAGTGATTCATATATGCACACTCACGAATTTATGAAATTCACAATAGGTTAAGGATTGAAAACTGGTAAGGATAGGTAATTTGATTTGGGTTAAGTTTGAATGGGTAGAGGATATCCGAGAGTAAGGCAGGAATGGCAATTAGAAGTGGAGATTAGATACCTCGTGATGTGGAGAAAGGGTGGTCTTAATTGTGTGACATGGGTCAGACATCGGTTAGCCTGACCTCTAGCTTCGCCTCTCCTCTCTTGCAGCCAGACACAGGGAGGGAGGAAACAAGACATCAGTTTCATTCACAAGAGGCTGCCTGGTATCATTCAGCCAACGCCATTATTTATTACCAATGCAAGTTAAATGGACTGGGCTTTCTGCGTAAAAGTTCTCCCTGGAGGAGAAAGAGCAGGAAAGAAGCAAATGAAACATGTGAACTACCGCTACTTTTCCTCAGAACCTTGCAATGTATGTGACTTTCAATTTGGGTGGCACCAGTCATAAGTTTTAAAAATGACATTCAAAAACCGTGCTGCCTAAAGTCAAGGACAATGATAGACAACTCCATTAGTAGAGTAGGAATTGAATCAGGAGCATTTTTCCCCGCTCTTGCTAGCAATATAACGCATTTTACATTAACAAGTGGTGCCCTTGGAGTCTGGTCACAGGAGAAGATCTATCCCTCCCAGTAGTGTGTGGTTTGAATCTATCCTAGGAAGGATGTGCCAGAGACTACGCTGCTAAGATGTAACCCTTGTAACTGCTGGGAATCCGCATAAATATATGTATAATATATGGAAAGTTTATATTTCTTCTTGAAATATTTGCATAAGAGCAAATAAGCTGGATTTTGATCAAGGCTTTATCATCTCCTTATAAGTCTCTGAGAATCCTCAGCCATAAAATAGAATAGAATTGATTTTATTTATAGATATTGCTATGGCAAATTAGGCCAATATTTACTTGTGGTTTGGTACAACAGGAAGCAAGGTCTCTGTGTGTTTAAATATGTAATATGTATATAATTGTATGTTATATATAAAATTTGTATATTATATATTTGTATATTATACATATCTGTACATATACACACATATACTGCACATATATGTATTCTGTCTATATCTGTATCCATATCTATATTTATATCCATACATATAGATGAACAGACTGAAAACCAAGAAGAAAATCTGCTATGTGATCATAAGCAATGTAACTGACCTTCTTGTGCCTACTTTAGAATACCCAGAAAACAGAAGGAAGAAAAGAGCTATTATTCTAGCTTAGCCTTCCGCACGTGCTTTGTCGGTAAACTGTCATCTTCAGTGATGTTCCTCATCTGCATAGCTTGGTCATCCCTGATCAACCCTTGGTCAACCTTCAGGAGCTCATATCCAATCAGTCAGGGAGTCTAAATTTTCTTTCTCACTCTGGAGTCCATTCTTTCCTCTTATTTCCACTGCCACTGGTCTAGGTATGGCTCTTGTCATTCTTTGTCCTTGTAATAACTTCCTAACTGGTCTCCCTGTCTTCAGCTTCTCTGTTACAATTGCCAGTTATGTCTCCGAAACACAGAAAAGCTTTGTACACAGAAACCACACATGATGTCTACTGAGCACATTGATAAATGAGGAAATGAATGAATGGCAACTTCCTGTGGTAACTGGATAATGATACTGCAAAAATGGAATACAATCCAATGTTGTGGATTAGCTTAAATATACTCCTTTTTTGCATGATAGACTGCACACTCAAAGCCCAACTCACACCAGTTATTGTTCTGGCAGAAAATCTAAGGATTACATTATAGTGATAGACTTCTCTAAAAAGGAGACAGTGAAACTCCTCATCTGGTATGGGGTGTGGCCACCTACACAGGTTGGCACTGAATAATGTGGTACAGAGAATTCTGAGATGGATAGTAAATGTGGTAGACAGAATTCTGAGATGGTCCTCAAGATTCCTGGCCCCTGTGTATACACACTGTGTAATCCCCTTGGACTGGATGCAGGTGGGGCGTATGAATGTGTTGGACACCGAGCCATGATTAAGTTACCAAGTAACCGACCTTGAATTAATCAATCAAAGGGGAGATTATTTGGGTGGGCCTGACCTAATTATAATTAGATCAGCCCTTAAAAACAAAAAGAGTGGGTCCTGTCTGAAGTCAGAGGGATAAGTGTGAAAAGGATTCAATGTAAGAAACATTTTCCGTCATTGCCTTTGATGATGAAGAGGGTCAGGTGTCAAGGACTGCTCCAGGCAACAACTAGCAAGGATCTGAATTCTGCGAACAACCAGAATGATCTTGGAACATATGAATGATCTTGGAAACAATGTTTTCACCAGACAAGCACCTAGATGAGAACATAGGTTGGCCAACACCTTGATTTCAGCCTCTGAGATCCTGAGCAGAGAACTCAGGTTATGGCCAGACTTCTGACCTACAGAATTTTGAGATATAAATGGCTGCTCTTGTAAGTTACTAAATTTGTGGCAATTTGTTATGTACTTATGGAAACCTAATTCCATTGTCTAAATTAGGACAAATAACAGCAGAACAGAGATATACTTAGAACAAATATGCAGTTATTTGTTGACAGTTAATCTTTAAATTAGTGTGCTGTAGGATCTCTGAAACTGGTTTCTATGTGATGTTGACAATTCTAAGAAAAAGAGAGCGCTGAAGAGGTGTGCTAGGTTAAAAGGGTGAAGAGATTTCTTTTCTGTTAGGTGTCTCAAAGACTTTAATTATATAAATGTGCATTGTGAATCTGCAAGATAGTATGCAGTGCTTCCATATTTGACTGTGGCACCTCTTTGTGTGTGTGTGTGTGTGTGTGTGTGTAGCATGTGGTTGGCTGATGTTATGTAGATCATTGTTGTGGAAATTGTTATTTTGTGTCTAGTTATACTTCAAAGTACTGAGGGAAAAATTACTGTCAGCCTAGAGTTCTATGTCCACAAAACTCTCATTTGAGAGTGAAATAAAAATAAAAACATTTTCAAATATACAAACACTTAGAGATCTGAGCTTACCAGCCACAAACTTTCAGGGCCCTTTTTTCAAACTTATAATTTGTAGATTATAAATAATAAACCAAGGCATCGGATTAATAAAGAGAGATATAGTAGAGATATAAAAACATAGTTGTTCTCTCTCTATATTTTTGGAGATACAGCTTCCACATTTTGCATATATTTTGGGTATATTACTATGAAAACATTCTGAAAGTAAATAGAAAACACAGATAAATATTTTCTAGAAAATAAAAATTTTAAAATTAAAGGGGAAATAGAAAACCTGAATAATAAATTATTGAATTGATAATTAAACATCACGTTACCAGAACAACTTATAGGTACATTTTACCAAAACTTCTTGGATCAGATAATCCCTATCTTATATAAGCCAATCAAGAAAATTTTTAAAAAGAGAAAGCCACCCAAATTATTTCTAAGGATAAGACATTTCTGATACAAACTGAACAAGCATATTATAAGAAATAAAATACATTTTATTAACATAATTATGAAAGTCCTAAATAAAATTAGCTGCAATTCAAACACAGTATTTGTATGAAAAATACCAAAATATGTCTTCTAAGCCAAGTGCTATCCATATCATCCCTCCTCTGAAATCAACAGACCTTTCTCCTTGGTCTGTTTCTAATGTTATTCAGAAGGGTGTGCAAGACCTTTGACATTTACCTTATACACTAACTTTATTTCATCTTACTTTTTACTAAAAAATTTCCCTGGTTTCCTGTTTCTCACCTATATTTAAATATATTTTATCTTGCTGTATTGTATGTATGTTGCATGTTTTCACTACCAAAAGGGAAGCAAATATTTGAAAGGATATCTATATATAAAAACATGGATGTAAAAGGATGTTCTTTGACCTCAGATTCGGCACTCTTGTGCTCATAGGAAAACTTAGGTCATTAAGTGCCCCATGGTTGGTCAACAACTGGGGCCAGATACCCTCCTCATCCCATCATACAGCTTGTTAGTAAGAAAATCTTTAACTTTGTTTTTCCTCATCCCAGTCCCAACAATGCAGCCATAATCCTTGCAGAGAAAAGTTGAGGGGAAATCTCTAAGTCCCTTGCTATGACTCTGTTTTCTCTCAAAGGTGCTGGAGTAGAAAAAAGGGACAAAAGAATGATTATCTCCATAGACACAGAGAAGGACTTTGAGAAAATTCAACAGCCCTTTATTCTAAGAACTCTCAATAAACTAGATATTGATGGAACGTATCTCAAAATAATAAAAGCTATTTATGACAAACCCACATCCAATATCATACTGAATGGGCAAAACTGGAAGCATGCCCTTTGAAAAGTGGCACAAAACAACGATGCCCTCTCTGAACACTCCTATTCAACATAGTATTGGAAGTTCTGGCCAGAGCAATCAGGCAAGAGAAAGAAATAAAGGGTATTCAATTAAGAAAAGAGGAAGTAAAATTGTCTCTATTTGCAGAGGACATGATTGTATATTTAGAAAACCCCATTGTCTCAGCCCATAATCTCCTTAAGCTGATAAGCAACTTCAGCAAAGTCTCAGGATACAAAATCAATGTGCAAAAATCACAAGCATTCCTATACACCAAAAACAGACAAACAGAGAGCCAAATCATGAGTGAACTCCCATTCACAATTGCCACAAAGAGAATAAAATACCTAGGAATACAACTAACAAGGGATGTGAAGGACCTCTTCAAGGAATACTACAAATCACTGCTCAAGGAAATAAGAGAGGACACAAACAGATGGAAAAACATTCCATGCTCACAGTTAGGAAGAATCAATATTGTGAAAATGGCCATACTGCCCAAAGTAATTTATAGATTCAATACTATCCCCATCAAGCTACCACTGACCTTCTTCACAGAACTGGAAAAAACTACCTTAATCTTATATGGAACTGAAAAGAGAGTCCACATAGCCAAGACAATCCTAAGTAAAAAACAAACAAATAAAAATCCAAAAAAACCCCCACAAAGCTGGAGGCCTCATACTACCTGACTTCAAATTATACTACCAGGCTACAGTAATCAAAACAGCATGGTACTGAAATCAAAACAGAGATATAGACCAATGGAATAGAACAGAGGCCTTGGAAGTAATGCCACACATCTACAACCATCTGATCTTTGACAAACCTGACAAAAACAAGCAATGGGGAAAGGATTCCCTGCTTAATAAATGGTGTTGGGAAAACTGGCTAGCCATATGCAGAAAGCTGAAACTGGACCCCTTCCTTACACCTTACACAAAAATTAACTCCAGATGGATTAAAGATTTAAACATAAGGCCTAACACCATAAAATCCCTAGAAGAAAAACCTAGGCAATACTATTCAGGACATAGGCATAGGCAAGGACTTCATGACTACAACACCAGAAGAAATGGCAATAAAAGCCAAAACAGATAAATATGATCTAATTAAACTTAAGGGCTTCTGCACAGCAAAAGAAACTATCATTAGAGTGAACCAGCAACCAACAGAATGGGAAAAAATTTTTGCAACTTACCCATCTGACAATGGGCTAATATCCAGAATCTACTAAGAACTTAAACAAATTTACAAAAAAAAAAAAAAAAAAAACCCACACACAAACAAACAAAAAATCAACCAAACAACCCTATCAAAAAGTAGGTGAAGGATATGAGCAGACACTTTTCAAAAGAAGACATATGTGAGGCCAACAAACATATGAAAAAAAGCTCATCATCATTGGCCATTAGAGAAATGCAAATCAAAACCACATTAAGATACCATCTCGCGCCAGTTAGAAATGGCGATCATTAAAAAATCTGGAGACAACGGATGCTGGAGAGGATGTGGAGAGATAGGAACGCTTTTACACTGTTGGAGGGAGTGTAAATTAGTTCAACCATTGTGGAAAGCAGTGTGGCAATTCCTCAAGGATCTAGAAATAGAAATACCATTTGATCCAGCAATCTCATTACTGAGTATATACCCAAAAGATTATAAATCATTCTACTACAAAGACACATGAACATGGATGTTCACTGTGGCACTGTTTATAATAGCAAAGACTTGGAACCAACCCAAATGCCCATCGATGATAGACTGGATAAAATGTGGCACATGTACACCATGGAATACTATGCAGCCATAAAAAAGGATGAGTTCATGTCCTTTGCAGGGACATGGATGAGGCTGGAAAACATCATTCTCAGCAAACTGACACAGGAGCAGAAAACCAAATACCGCATGTTCTTACTCATAAGCGGGTGTTAAACAATGAGAACACATGGACACAAGGATGAGAACATCACACACGGGGGCCTGTTGGGGGTTGGGGAGGCTAGGGGAGGGATAACATTAGGAGAAATAACTAATGTAGATGACGGGGGGATGGATGCAGCAAACCACCATGACATGTATATACCCATGTAACAATCCTGCACGATCTGCACATGTACCCCAGAACTTAAATAATAAAAAAATATATATCCTCTTTGCTATGGTTTGAATATCCCTATCAAAACTCACATTGAAATTTAATTGCCATTGTAACAGTATTAGAGGTGGGACCTTTGAGAGGCTAGGTCATGAGGGCTCTGACCTCATAAATGGATTAACGCCATTATTGAAGGCATTAATTATCAATGGGTTCCTGGTAAAAAGGATGACTTTGGCTTGGTTCTCCTTTCTCTTGCCTCTTGCTTCTGCTTCTGTCTTTCCACTATGTACTCACCAGATGCCAGTGCCATGCTACTGGATTTCCCAGTCTCCAGAACTGTGAGCTGAATAAGTTTCTTTTATTCATAAGTTACCTAGTCTTTAGTATCCATTATAGCAACAGAAAATGGACTAAGACGATTTTCAAGACCCTCAAACCACAATTCTGATCTGTAGTGGATAGTGCAGGAGGCTGGGGCAAGAAACAAGAGATGTAAGCTGAATATAAAATTAGACTTGATTGGATTACTTATAAATAAAAGTGACCAGAAGGTTATGGAATGTACCCAAGACATTATTAAGATAAACTACTTAACTGAGATTGCTCAATAAAACATCTATCTATCTACCTACCTACCTACCTAGCTATCCACATGTGTACATATGCATGTGTATATGTGTGTGTGTGTCTTGGTAAATATATAAAATATACCCTTCTATTCAAATGTCCTTGATTGTATTATCTGGACTCAAAAGCTTATTGCTACTCCACTGCTGTGACTTTGCCATTCCACTGTTTCACAATACCTGTGGGCGGCATAATATCCCATTTTGACGACATCAATCACTGGTCTTGTGCTGTATTACTTCTGTTTGTGTGTCTCTCTCAAAAATACACTAAGTTATACCCATACCCATTAATTCCTCCCAAATATATAATGATCTCTTAGTCAAGGATGGATGTCTTAATAATTTAAATGTTTTCCATAAGCTTTTACAAGATACATAATATCTTCTCTACTCCCATTCTGGGCTTAAAAAAAACAAAATCTTCAAAACTGTGGGATTAGCTAATTAATGATGGTATTAGTATAGTGATAATTACGTAATATATGAAATCAACAGCATAACCACAGTAATTCAGTTGTTAGAAAATTGCAATTTAAAGTAATTTATAATATGACAAGAACTCTATTGATTTTTCCTGATATTTTTAACTTTGAAAAGACAGGGTCTTGCTCTGCCGCCCAGGCTGGAGTGCACTGGTGTGATCATGGCTCTCTGCAACCTTCACCTTTCAGGCTCAAGTCATTTTTCCACCTAATCTTCCTGAGCAGCTGGAACCACAGGCACATACCACCATGCTTGGCTAATTTGGAGACAGGGTTCTGCTATATTGCCTAAGGCTGGTCTTGAACTCCTGGGCTCAAGTGATCCTACCACCGTGGCTTCCCAAAGTGTTGGGATTAGAGGCGTGAGCCACTGTACCCAGCCTGTTTGTGTTTTTTTTAGTAACTTTTATCCAGGCTAATAACCCATTGCCCTGAAAAATGCTGAGAAAGCGACATGGAGTAAAGCCTGTCATGACTTGAGATTTATCAGTGGAACATGGTTATTTTTTTCCAGCAAGACAAGCCTGATGGAGTCAAAGATGGGGACCTGCGATGAGGGCCCCCAAAAGGATGAAATCACAGTCAGAGATAAGCCTGGCTGAAATGGAATTTTTGCAGTGACCATTTTATGAAGATATGCCAAAGACAACTGCCTACCATCTTTGAAATTTCTTTGGTTCTATCCCACCTACCTGCTCCATCATTCCCGATTCTTGTCTTTCCTTGTTTCTAGATCTTCCTTTGGCTCTGTTTGTACCTGGCTTCTGCTTTTCTGAAGCCTTCATGCTTGGAAATCTCCTTAGATCTGCTCTCCTCAGACTCTAGCCCCACCTTTGATTTTTGGTATCAGTCTTACAGGATGTCACTTTTAGTGTTAGTCTTCAGCTTAGCAAATTTCAATGAATGAATGAAGCACCCAGTTCCAGCTCCAATCTGTAGTGTTTGCCAATTTTCTTGGTGTAAATACTCCCACGATGGTTGATTTCACTAAATGTAGACTTGGGAAGAGGTGCACACAGTTGGCTCCTGTAAGCTCACATGAGCTGGCTCCAGCTCACCATCCACTACCATGGATGGATGTTCCAAAGCTAACCCCTCACCCAGCTCACTCTATTCCTCCATAAGACATTGGCAATGGTTTTCAAGGAGTTTTACTGCTGCTCTCAAAAACTCTTATTTCCTCAGAGGTTGAAAAATGATGCTAACAGACAAGTACAAGGAACACTCTGGCAAGTGAATATCAAACAGTGTGTCTCTGGGTCCCAGGTTCAGTGAGTGAGCCTCAGGCATCACCATTGAACAAGAGGCAGTACCTCCAGTCTCCCACCCCACATCAACAGGGGTGGTGTCCCCTGTGTTTTCATGTTGGTGTTCCATTCATGAGTTCCTTTCATAAAATGGTTCAGCAGCTGATTTTGCTAACAAAAGAACTGATTTTGTACTTAGATGATGGACTTTGATGATGGTTGTCTATGTCAGGGAACTTAAAAAATCATTTGTGAAGCTGCTGTCCTGGGCAAATAATGCTTCCTTAGGGCTGTTCACACACTCACCACCAGGACCAGCTCTGCATTTCGGAGAATGTTTTTCTTCCAGAAATGTGATTTTTGTGCTAATGTTGCCATGTTTACTTTGTGCAGGTCAAAAGCACACTTTAATGTCTGATTAAATTATCTCTTAATCTCTAATCAATCAGGATTGAAGTGAACGGTCTATCGTAAATCAATCAGAGATTGTTGACAACTCCTTGGGGCTGGCTGAGGACAGTAATCATTTAGCAATTGTGCTTAACTCTCAGAGACCTGAGTCTTAGCCAGACACTGTGATTTATCTCCAGGGGACGGGGATTTTAGCTTGACCTGGCTGCTTGTTCTGCTCCATCAATAAGGTTTTGGCAATTTCCCTTCCTAATAAGTCTCATTCTCATTTACTCATGATGTTGTTGAAGTGGTTAAATGTAATAACTTTGGTAAATGATCTACTGGTATATATGATTCTGGTAAAGCACTTGGCATCAAGAAGTATCCCTAAAGGCCAGGTGCGGTGGCTCACGCTTGTAATCCCTGGACTTTGGGAGGCTGAGGCGGGCGGATCACCTGAGGTCAGGAATTCAAGACCAGCCTGGCCAGCCCTCATGGTGAAACCCCATCTCTACTAAAAATACAAAAAAAAGTAGCCAGGTGTGGTGGCGTTTGCCTGTAATCTCAGCTACTTGGGAGGCTGAGGCAGGAGAACTGCTGGAACCCAGGAGGCGGAGGTTGCTTTGGGCCGAGACTGCACCACACTGCACTCCAGCCTGGGCAACAGAGTGAGACTGCTTTTCAAAAAGCACCCCCAAAACAAAAGACAATAAAAAACAGGAAGTATACTCTAAAGGTTCAGGCCCAACCCTGACCCTGGTGTTTATGCCCATATTTGACTCTTCCAGTTGTCTGGCAGTGGTAGGGTAATGTTTTGGTTATGCTTAAATTAATTGTTTGGTAATGTTTTGGTTAGATTGGTGCAAGTGTAATTGCGGTTTTGGCCATACTTTTAATGGCAAAACCACAATTATGCTTGCTGCAGCCTAATATTTAACATTGTCTCACAGCCAGCACTAGCATTAGAAAACACCCTGAGCTCCCTGAACTGTTTGTTTAAGGTTCTTCCCACATGCCAAAGCCCTCGTTTAAACATACCGTAGGGAGACAGGAAAAGGGGTCCCGAAGAGGCCAGGAGACCAAATTGAGGGATCGTGGCTACGTATGTTTACATCCGCACTTCTCCGTGTTTGTGCCCCAGCCTGATCCAGGCTTCCTCGCTTCCTGCCTAGCTTCTGCAATTGTCTCCTAACTGATATCTTGCTCCCTGCTTCCTTTCAACAGAGTTGGAGAGTCTTCTGTTCCACACCTCGCCATCAGTCATCATTGTTGATCTTCTTCAGTTTGGCCATTCTGGTAAGTGTGCAGTGTGGTATTACACTGTAATCTTAATTTTCATTCCTGGATGTCAAAAGAAGTTAAGCACCTTTTCATAGGTTTAGTGACATTTGGACATCCCGGCTTTGTGTGTTGCCTGTTGAAGTCTTTGGCCCATTTTTCTGTTGGTTTCTGTCCTTTTCTTTTTGATTTCTAGGGGGTAGTGTTTGTAGTCTAGATATTAGTTCTTTGTTACCCAGGCATAGCTCAACGTCTTTACCCACTCTGTGGCTTTCTCTTAATGTAAAGTTTTGACGAACCATGATTCTTAATTTTATTGTCATTCAATTAATTAATCTTTCATGATTAATGGTTTCTATGTTCTATTTAAGATTTTTTTTTTGGCTTCCACAAGGTCATGAAAGTACTCTTATTTGTTTTCTTATGAATTAGAAGCTTTATTGTTGTAATTTCATACCCAGATATACAATAGATTTAGATTAGACTGTGTATGTTGTGAGACTGCATTCGAGGTTTATTTCTTTTCTGTATGGACAGCAAAATGACCCAACATGAAATTTCGAACAGGCTCTCCTTCCTGTAATGCACTGCAGCAGCACCACTGTCATAGAATGATGATGATATGTGGTGCATCTATTTCTGGAGCTAATCTGTTTAATTAGCTATTTGTCTGTTCTGTGCTAATGCCACATTATTTAATTCCTAGAGCTTCATATTTTGTCTGGACATCTGGCAGTATAAAAGTCCTACAGCAAACCACCATGGCACGTATATACCTACATAACAAACGTTCTGCACATGTACCTCAGAACTTAAAGTATAATAAAAAAAAATTCCTCCTTTTTCTTTTTCAAGACTCTCTGACCTCTACTTGGCATTTTATATTTCCATATAAGTGATAGAATTAGCTTGTCAAGTTACATTAACATACCTCTCAGGATTTTGATTAGGATATCACTGAAATCACAGATCAATTTGGGGAAGAACTGACACTTAAAGAATATTGACTTTTCTAAGCCTCAAACAATATCTCCTTTCATCAATACTGTTTTTAATTTCTCTCAGCAATGTGGTAGTGCATGGTGTAACCATCTTCCTCATCTGTGGTTATATTTATTCCTTGTTTTTTGATGCTATTGTAAATAATATCTTGTAACAATTTTTATTTTCTATTTGCATATAGAAATATGATTTATTTTAGGTATCTACCTTTTATTTATTCAATGACTTTGCTAAATTCACTAACTAATTTGAGAAGTTTGGGGTAATGTTTTATGCTGTTTACTGACACAATAATGTTATCTGAGAATACAGTTTTATGTCCTCCTTTCCAATGCTGACATACTTTACTTGTTAGTTTTTTTTTTTTACCTTGTTGCACTGGCTAGAATCTCTAGCACAATATTGAGCAGAAGTGGCTAAAGTGTGCATCCTTATCTTGTTCTTGGTTCTAAGGACATATATTTTAATATTTTACCAGTAAGTATAGTGTTTGCTGTGGATTTTATTGTTATTATTATTATTATTAATATAGTAAGTCCTCTGTTGGATTGAAGAAGTTCCCTCCTATTCCTAGTTTTCTAGGAATTGTTGAAAATCATAAACAAATATTAAATTTTATCAAAGACTTTTTATGGATCTACAGAGATAAACATTATTTTTCTCCTTTGTCAATATGGTGGCTTACATTAATTTATTTTTAAGATAAATTATTTTAATACTACACTTGCAAAGAATAGCACAGAAGACAACATTTAAAACCTGTATTAGCTTATAGAATAACTTACAAAGTTCAACGAAGAGATGAAATTTACAGAATAATAAAAATGCTACAAAACACATTTGTTGCTCGTTTAAAAAAAATGCAAATGTTGGTAATGTCCAGAAAAATGTAAAAGAATTGTTTGTAATTTTCACACAGTTAATTACTGAAACGTGTTCACTGCAACAAGAGACCCGCATGGAATGAGTTCTTCATGTCGGGGTCTTTGCCCTGAATGCAGTCAGGGTCACTGCAACAGTGGTGCAGAGCAGCTAAAACTCCAATACAAATCTTACCATCTCTTTGGCTGGATGAACCAGGCAAAGAAGCCTGGGGCAACCACCAGAGAGTAGAGGAGGACCTCTGGCAAGAAGAGAGCCAAAGGAGAGCCCCAAACAATGTATAAGAGACTCAGCCCAAGTTTATGGCTGATCCCAGAATCATACATGCACAGCGCAAATGAAATCAGCTTGTACTTAGGGCTTAAAGAACTAACCTGAGATCTGAGGTGCCTCCCACCACATGCATGACAGCAGGAGCCACACTAAATCAAATGCCTGCTGTAGCAAAAACACCAATACCCCTTAAAGCAAAATCCAGAGTCCCTTCAGGAAAACATTAACAATGCTTGAGGTATCATCCAGAATGACTTAATTTATTAAAAAAAAATCACAAAAAATGACCCATTTTCAAAATTCCCCAGATGTTGAAATTTTCAGGAAAATACTTTAAAGCAGCCATTATAATTATATCCAGTGTGGTAAAGGAAAACATTAACTTATGGTGAATATGCTATTGGTAAGAAATATCCTGAGCAAAATAAAACACATAAAGGAAGCCAAATGGCAATTTTAAAATAAAAAAACTCTGATATCTGAAAATAGTCATTGCATAGAAGCAATAGTAGAATGGACTTTATAGAGAAAACATAGAGTAAAAGTGAAGATAGTTCAATAGAAATGGTCTAATTACAAGAAGAGAGAAAACAGCCTCAGGGGCTGTGGACTCTGAAGATCTAGCCTATGGGTCGTGTGGAGCCCAAGATAAAGGGGAGAGAATTAAACAGGAAAATATTTGAAGAAATAAATAATGGCCAAACTTCCTCAATTTGGTGAAAACATAAACTTATAGATTCAAGAAGTCCCATGAACCAACAATAGAATAATTTCGAGGAAAACTGTTACGGATTGAATTGTGTCCCTCAACAGGTGTGCTGAAGTCTAAGACCCCGGTGCTTCTGAATGCAAACTTATTTGGAAATAGGGTATTTACAGATGTAATCAAGTTAAGATGATGCCATTAGGGTGGGCCCTAATCCTGTGTGACTGATGTCTCTTTAAGAAGAAGAAAATTTGGACAAAGAGACACACAGGGAGATCACCACCTGAAGACGGAGGCAGAGGTGGAGTCTGCAAGCCAAGAATACCAAGAATTGGCAACATCGCTGGAGCTAGGAGAGAGGCATGGAACAGCTTTAGAGCCTTCTGAAGGAACCAACTCTGTACACACCTTTATTTTGGACTTCTGGCCACCAGAACTATGAAGCGATACATTTTTGTTGTTTTAAGCCATCCAATTTGTGGGACTTTGTTATGACAACTCTAGGAAACTAATACAAAATCCATGCCTGGGAATGCCGAAATCTAACTGGAAACCCAAAGACAACGAGAAAATCCTGAATCTGCCAGAGGAAACCGACACCTGACAGATACGAAAGAAACAATGATTTAGATTATTATAGATTTCTTATTGGAAACTATGGAGACCATAGCACAGTGGAACTGCATTTTAAACCTTTTTTTTGAGATGGGGTCTTGCTATGTTGTCCAGGCTAGCCTTGAACTCCTGGGCTCAAGTGATCCTCCCACCACAGTCTCCTGAGTAGCTGGGATTATAGGTGTGTACTGCCTCACTGGGTGGAACCATATTTTTTCAAGTGTTGAGGGGAAACATACCAGTTAACCCAGAATTCTATATCCAGTGAAAATATCTGCAGAGAAGCGACATTAAATGAATACATTCAAATAAACAATAAGAGGATTAGTCTGACCAGGCCTACTCTAGAAAGGCCAGGAGAAGGAGTACATGATGAAGAGAAATGATATCAGAGGAAAACCCAGGTTTTCAGAAAGAAGTGAAGAGGCTGGGCATGGAGGCTCACACCTGTAATCTCAGTACTTTGGGGGGCCGAGGTGGGTGGATCACCTGAGGTCAGGAATTTGAGACAAGCCTGGCCAACATGGTGAAACCCCATCTCTACCAAAAATACAAAAATTAGCCAGGTGTGGTGGTAGATGCCTGTAATCCCAGCTACTTGAGAGGCTGAGGCAGGAGAATCACTAGAACCTGGGAGGTGGAGGTTGCAGTGAGCCGAGTCATGCCATTGCACTCCAGCCTGGGTGACAAGAGCGAAACTCTGTCTCAAAAATGAAATGAAATAAAATAAAATAAAATAAGAGCATTAGAAATAGGAAATGTATGGGGAGGCATTAAGGACTATATTTTTTTCCTAATTTCTAAAATACAAGTCCAATTAAAGCAAAAATTAACATTGTCATGTAGGGTTTATAATGTATATACAATGTGATACATATAATAACTATGACAAAAACGATCAGGAGTGTGGATAAATGCAGGTAATAGTATTGAGGAGTTCCTGCATTTTATGTTAAGTGGTACAATATTAACTCAATGTAGATTATGAAAATATAAGAAGGAATTTTATAGTCTCTAAAAAGCAACTAAAAAGGAAGTCATACAAAGCTGTGTAGTTAAAAATCCAGTAGATAAATTGAAATGACATTCTAAAATTGATTCAAATAATCCAAAAACAAGTCAAGAAGGGGAAACAGGAAAAAAAAAGTTCAGAGAACAACAAACAGAAAACAAATAATACAATAGTAGACCTAAAAACAACTACATGAACAATTATGTTAAATCGGCCATGCATTCCTATTAAAAGGCAGAGATTATTGTAATAAATGAAATTAAGTCCCAAGAACATGCTGTCTATAGGCAATGCCCTTTATAAGTAAAAACACAAACACTTCGAAAGTAAATGGAAGGAAATAGGTATACCATTCAAACACTAATCATAAACGAGGCTGGGGTGGCAATTTTAGTGTGATAAAACAGACTTCAAGACAAAGAGCATTACCAAAAATAAAGAAAAATATTTTATAATTATAAAAGGGCTAGTTCATAAGGAAGACATAACTGTGCAAGTACCTAATACCAGAGCTTCAAAATACATGAAACAAAAATGACAGAATTAGAGAAATAGACAATTCCATGAACATAGTAAGGATTTAAACATGCTTCTTGCAGCAACGGATAGAATAGCTAAACACAAAAAACCAAAAGACACAGAGAGTCTCTACAACTCAGTCAACCACTTTGACTCAGCCGATATTTCTAGGACTTGACATGCCACAATAGGAGAATATTCTTTTCAAGTTGATATGGTAAGTCCATCAAAATACATCATATACTGGATTGTAAAGCCTGGCTTGATAAATTTAAATAGACTGCAATTATATAGAGTATGTTCTCTAACCACAATAAAATAAAATTAAAAGTCAGTAACAAGAAGATATTTAGGAACATTCTCCAGTTTTGGAAATTAAACAACTTATTTCAAAATAATCCATGGGTCAAAGAAGGAATATGAAGAAATATTTTTAACTGAATGATAATGAAAGTATAAAATATATAAAAATTTATAAAATGCAGTTAAAACAGAGTTTAGAAGAAAATTTATTGCTTAAATGATTATAATAGAGAAGAAATGTAAGTGTAAAATCAAGACCTAGAATTTTACCCTAAGGAGCTAAAAAAAAAGACAAAATAAGCCAAAAGTAAGTCAAAAGAAGGCAATAAAGGAGATAAATAAATAAGGGCATACATAAAAATAAATAGAAAACAGTTAGAAAATGATCAATGTCAAGAGTTAGTTCTTTGACAAAATTAAAAATTTTCATAAACCCATATTTATATTGGTTAACAAAAAGAGAGAGAAAAAGCAATTTATTAATATAAAAATGAAAGAGTTATTTTCCTTAATAAGCCTACAAACATTAAAGGACAATAAAACAATATTTTGAACAACTTTATGCCAAACAACATGAAAAAATGGTAGTATTTCTTGAAAGACAAAAGATTTCTCTTAGAGGAAACAGGTAATCTGAATGACTCTTTTTTTAATTTAAAAAACTAAATTCGTAATTTAAAATCTTCTTACAAAGAAGCTCCAGCCTAAGATGTCTTCGCTGGTGAATATATCAAACCCTTAAGGAAGAAATAATAACAATTATACACAGACATTTCCAGAAAATGTAAGAGAAGGAAAACTTCCTGTTGTGGACTGAAATCTGTTATGGACTGAAACCTGTTATGGACTGAATGTGGGTGTGTGTGTCTCCTTCCACCACCAACCCCCAAGTCCATATGTGAAACTCCAACACCCAAAGTGATGGTGTTAAAAGGTAGGGCCTTTGGAGGTTATTACATTTAGATGAGGTCATGAGGATAGAGTTCTCATGATGGGATTAGTGCCCTTATTAAGAAGAATCAAGAGGCTGGGTGCGGTGGCTCACGCCTGTAATCCCAGCACTTTGGGAGGCCGAGGCGGGTGGATCATGAGGTCAAGAGATCGAGACCATCCTGGCCAACATGGTGAAACTCCGTCTCTACTAAAAAATACAAAAGTTAGCTGGGTGTGATGGTGCACACCTGTAGTCCCAGCTGCTAGGGAGGCTGAGGCAGGAGAATTGATTGAACCCAGAAGGCGGAGATTGCAGTGAGCCGAGATTGCACCACTGTGTTCCAGCCTGGCGCCTGGTGACAGAGCAAGACTCTGTCTCAAAAAACAAAAACAAACAAACAAAAAAGAAGAATCAAGAGCTCACTCACTTGCACCTGCGTGCTCTATCCTTGTCTCTCTTTCTAACGTGTGGACACAGCAAGAAGGCAGTCAACTGCACCCTCGAAGAGGTCCTCACCAGAACCCAACCATGCCGGCACCCTGGGCTTGGACTTCTCAGCTTCGGAACTTTGAGAAATAAATATCTGTTGTTTAAGCCACTCAGTCTATGGTGTTTTGTTACAGCAGCCTGGGCTGACAAAGACATTTCCCAAATTATTTTAAAAGGCCAGCTGACACCAAAACCAATACCAATACCACCGATACCAAAACCAGACTAATACAAAAAAACTGAAGACCAATATTCTTCATGTATGTGCATGCAAAAATCCTTGGCAAAATATTAGTAAACAAAATCCAACAATGTATGAAAAAAATGATACATCCTGACCAAATAGGAAATCAAAATCAGCTTCTATTCCTGATTCTTCATATCTATCCCATGCATGGCAGTTGGGAGATTTTCATAAAATTTTAATCAAACCATGATGCTTCCCTATTAAAAACACTACAATGGCTTATTATCACTCTTAGAGTAAGATCCCAACTCTTCTCCAGGGCTAACAAGGTGCTGGCCCTGCCTCTCTCCAGCTTCCTCTTATGCCCCCCCCCACACACACATTGTGTATTCCCGCCACGATGAACTTCCTGCCATGCTCGTGACACTCAGGGCCTCACACTAGCTACATCCTGTATCTGCAACACAGATCTAACCAGGTTTTTGGATGTCTGGCTTCTCAGGTCATGTGACAGTGAGTCAGAAAGGCTGCCCCGGGCCACTGCTAACTAAAGGAGCCCCTCAGTAATATATATCCTGTAACTGTGTGGGATTGCCTTCACACGACTTACTGCCCATGAAATTATATTGTTATTTGTGTGTTTTGTCTTCTCACATTGAAATATAAGCTCCATGAGCAAACGCTTGGCCTTCTCTGTCTAATCTTGTGACCAGATTGACGCTGCTGGCTGATAGTGTATGCATGGGGATTAATCCACCCAGCTTTGGAAGGCAGAGGCAGAGAGAAGGTGTTGGAGGCTAACAAACAACCATGGCTCCAGGCTGGAGTTTAATATTTGCTCCATCCACTTGATATTGCTGAGAATCTGCTTTTAGGAGTTCTTTGTTTTATACAGAGGTCTAAATATACGCTCTACATGAACACCCAAGACTCCAGTTAACTGCTGTTTGTGTTTAACTTCTCTGTGTAACTATCATCTTAGAAGTGTTCATTATATCCATCCAGGAAGAAAACGGACTTGAAAATCAAGAAGCGTGTTCCCTGGGTGCAGAATTTCTAGTTCCAGTCATAATAAAGGAGAGGAGATTGCTCAATCAACATGGAACTCTCTTGTTTATTTATATTCACTTTCATTGCATTTCATATGTATTTATTTCTCTTAATTTTTCCCTCCTTGTCTTAAAATTCTAATAGAAACTTTAATTGTTCTAAGATTTAACTTTTTTTTTTTTTGAGCCAGAGTTTCACTATGTTGCTCAGGCTGGCCTCGAACTCCTGGCCTTAAGCAATCCTCCCACCTCAACCTCCCAAGTAGCTGTGATTAATATGTCTTAATTAGCAAAAAAAAAAAATATGTTTCAAGTTTGAATTTACAAAAATTGGAAAAGAATCGCATGACTTAAATGCAACATGAACCACAGAAAGAAATGTAGCATTTAAATTACATATTAAAGGATGCTCTTGCACTCAAGTGCAGGAAACTTCAATTGTTTCTCACGGAATGTCCTTTATATATTAGTCAGTAAACACAGAAAACAGGACAGTTTCATTCTTATGCTTTTGCATAGAAATTTGAAGACTTGAACGAATCCTGTAGGAACAGGGTATCATCATTTCACTCACCAAGGTGCAATGTGAGACCCCAAAGCCAACATTAGCTTTTATCTGCAAGGAATAAGGGAACCATGCTAAATGTGTGTGACTAGAGTAGCCCTGCCCAGTTACCATCACTTGTCTGTGCACACCACCAGCTCTAGCCACAGGATATTTTGAAACAGTATGCTAAGTGTCTGTGGGATGCCTTGGTACCTTTGCAAATGCTCTTCCTTCTGCCTGAAAGGACCCTTCCACCCTGAAAAGCATTTTGTCTCCTGGGAAGACCAAGTCCAGTTGCACATCCGCTGGGAAGTCTTCCCTCAGGCCATGGTGCTCTTCTGTTTGTATTCTGCAGTGTTTTGTTCAAACTTTGATTAGCACATTTACTGTGTTGTCTCCTTCCACTCATCTGAGAAGTTTTATCTGTCAGTCAGCTGTGTCCTTTCAGTGACTTCTATTTTTACTACAGAGTAGACATTTAATAGACATTTCTTAAATGAAAGGGAGAGGTTGCGGTCAGTTTGAATATCTGGTATAAATTGTTGATACTCTTCCAGAATTTACTCACAACTGCCTAAGAACAAAACTGTTCACTGTCAGGCTCTAAGGGTAGACTACCTGGTTCAAACACTGGTTTTGCCATTCACCAGCTGTGTGGCTTTGGGAAATTTACTTAACTTCTCTGTGCCTTAGTTTCCTCCCCTTTAAACAAAGATTATAATAGTGCATACCTCATAGAGGTATTGTGAGGATTAAGTGAATTAATTACATAAAATCTTTAGAACACTGCTTGGTATAATAAGCCCTTTATAAATCCCGGATAACCTACTATTAGTAGGTTCCAGGAACTGGAAATACCCAGATGAATTAGAGGTGATTTCCTTTTCTTCAACGTCTTGTGGGAAAGACAGAGGTGGAAATAAAAGAAACCTGGCAACACCATGGTAGAGTCTGTACAAGGAAGTGCTTTTTTCCTTAGGCCTGGGGTAGGGGAATCCAGAAGTGCCCCATATGGGAAGTGACATTTTAGCTGAGACTTGATGGATGGATGGGAGTTGCTGGGTGGATTAGGTAGGATGTGCATTTTAGACACATATAAGTAAAGACAAAATATATGAAAGACATGGCAACGTGAAAGCATGTGGGGCATTTGGGGAGTGGCCTTAGCATAGGTCTAATGTGAAAGGCAGTGGGGAGTGAGGCTGGAGGATGTCACACCGTGCTATTAGCTGGTTTATTCAATACCTGTGTTCAACCACCTTCTCCCCTGCCTTCCCCTACCAGAATCAGAAAAGTGAAACGCTAAGTGCTTCCATCCAGGTGAGGCCATGTGGGAGGTAACAGGGTATTTGCTGGGAAGGGCTTTTCTCCCAGGAAGAAAATGCAAAGTTTTGCAAGGAAAAGGCTTTTATGGCCTATTGCTTTCTTCCTGCCTGGAATTTGGGCTTGAGGCTTTAACAGAGGAGGAGGAGGCCATCTGCTAAGGATGGTGCAGTGGGTAGAGTCCGAGAGCTGGGAGCCTTGGGAGCTCACTCAGCAGAGCCTGGATCACCTCCCACTGGACGTCTTGTTTGTGAGAAATATCAGAGCTGGCCAGACTTCCCCTTGCTTAGAGCCAAATACACCCTTACCTGACATCATGGTAAGCAATGCCTGATCAAAGAAGGGATAGTTCTGCAGTGGAGCTATGACATTGACATTTAGACCCTGGGAAATGTAGTGCAATTTAGGGGCTGAAAGGTCATTTTTGTAGCAACACAGACCTTGGTTCAAACCTCCATTGAGCCAGTTACACACTGTTTAACTTGAGACATCAGTTATCCTCAGCCTGAGCCTTATCAAGGGGACATGTGATGAGGCTGATTTTAGATCAGTAACTCCAACTGCAGCACGTGGGGTGGAAGGGATGTGGCCCAGAGCAGAGGGCTAGGGAGAGTTTGCCAGAATTCTGCCAGAGCAAAATTAGTCATAACCAAAGCTTCAGAAATCATTTCAGAACTTAAAGTGGATTCTCGTTGACATTTTTAGCCAAAATACATTCTGATGGTGCTGGATTTTACAAACGTTCTTTGACACTTATAACAGCTTTATTACTAAATGTCTTAGAATAGGTTCCTCTAAAGTCTTTCAGAAGACGGAAGCCTTTCCCTTTCATACAAAATAAATTCCTGTGGCATCTTATATTATCCCTAGGAATGCAGGGAAGAGTTCAGAAATAATTGATGAGCATAGCTAGGACTGAAGAAACAAATTAAGATTCATTGTTCCATTCTGGCGGTGCTCTCAGTGTTTTAGAATCTGCTGATAACCAATGCTTAGGAGAAAGTTTAAGTACAAGTCTGTTTCCCTCATGTCCACTTCAAAGCTCTAACGAAGCTCTTCTGGGAAGCCTGGGAGAGGGTTAATTAAGCCCAGGAAGGGAGTGCGATGATTTAATAGATAATAAAAAATCTTTGCTCTCCTATATCTAATTATTTTTTCTTGTCAAGGATGCTTAAGAGCTCTAAGTCAGAGATGATCTACTCTGAAAAATAAAGGAAGAAATCCTTGCCAAAGCAAGTTCTTTCGGTGGGAGCACGTTTCCATCAATAATAGGCTGATGGGCCTGGCGCGGTGGCTCACGCCTGTAATCCCAGCACTTTGGGAGGACGAGGCGGGTGGATCACGAGGTCAAGAGATCGAGACCATCCTGGTCAACACGGTGAAACCCCGTCTCTACAAAAACTACAAAAAATTAGCTGGGCATGGTGGCGCGTGCCTGTAATCCCAGCTACTCAGGAGGCTGAGGCAGGAGAATTGCCTGAACCCAGGAGGCAGAGGTTGCAGTGAGCCAAGATCGTGCCATTGCACTCCAGCCTGGGTAACAAGAGCGAAACTCCGCCTCAAAAAAAAAAAAATAATAATAGGCTGATGAGGGTAATGTAAGCTCAAGTGGAGGATAACTGATCTCTCAAATGTATAAAACTTTTAACTGGCCAAGCTGGGGTTAGAACCCAGGTTTCTGTGACTGTAAAACTGTACTTTTAACCTACATTATACTCCACCCACTCTCATGACCTAGGCCTTCCTGACCCTCAACCACATGGTTCGCACGTTATAGCTTCAAGCTCAGGTCTGGCAGGGAGGCAGCCAAAAGGGTAGTGGACTTTATTATTTTTTCTTTTTTAGAGACACGGTCTCGCTCTGTCACCCGGGTTGGAGTGTGGTGGCATGATCCCAGCTCACTACAATCTCTGCCTCCCAGTCTCAGCAATCCACCCACATCAGGCTCTCGAGTAGCTGGGACTACAGGCACGCACCGCCATGCTCAGCAAAATTTGTATTTTTATTTATTTATTTTGGTAGCGACGGGGTTTCACTATATTGCCCAGGCTGGTCTTGAACTTCTGGAGTCAAATGATCCACCTGCCCTAGCCTCCCAAAGTGCTGGTATTACAGATGTGAGCTATCTTGCCTGGCCAAATGAGTGGTGATGACTTTCTGCATATTCTTGAGGAGAGAACTTTGAGGACCCTCCTAACTCATGACTGGCCAAGGAAACACATTTAGGAGTGGAGAAGGGCCTTTGTAGACAACACATGCCACTCAATACTCTAGCAAGCTGCCCAACCCCATGCAAACCATGAAGATGGGATAAACCATTAGGCTTCATTATCTATTTAAATCAAACAATATTTAACCCAACCAGGGATATTCTAGGGCTTACTGATTCACCTATCCCAGGAACCTGATCGTTTTAGAATCTCTGGAACTAGCTAGAAGGCTACATTTAAGATTTGACACCCGTCTCAAGGATCACATGCATGAGGAGAGCTGTGGAGAAACTGGAAGTCTCCAATCACAGCTCTTCTCTTCCTTCTCCACACGAAGGGCAGAGGGAAAGGCCGTCCTGCTCGCATGGGTTCCGAATCAGAAGAGGCTACTGTGTGCAGTGCAATGAGAAGTTTGTTAGTACTGTCTGGAGGGATTTGATCAAGATGCCTGCGTTGCAACCCCTGGAGAACATGGCTCCCTTCTAATACCATGACAGCCACAGAGTGAACAGCAGAGTCCAGGGCTCCACGAATGGAGGGAAGGAGGAAGGCTGGTTCGCAGTCAGCACTTTCACTTTGTAATTTGGGCTTCTTTTCAGGCCCGCAGCACTCACCTCGGCCTGCCAGATGGGGTTCACGGTGTTGCCTATGATCTTGGATCTCCTCTCCTGTCCATGGTGAGGCAGGGCGGGGAAGATGCTGTGCTTCCCAGGCTGGATGGAAATCTTCAGATAAGGGTCTGGATTGAAAAACATCCCTTTCTTCAACCCCATGGCTTGGAAATCTACAAAATAAAGGATACTTTAAATGTTTTAGGGAGGTTAACAACTGGCATTTGGTAACTATACCTTTCATGAAAGGACCATTGGCCCTTATGAACTGAATCGCTAGTGTTACTCAGTTAGGTAAATGGGCTGGGGTGAAGGAGTGAGGGTCACCCCAGGAAACGTGGGTAGCACAGGGAGAGAAAGTTCAACTTTGGAGCTTTGATGGGTCTCTGGGTGTAAAATTCCTCCGCAAGGTGGAGACATTACAAAAGTAAGGGTGGTAGTCTCACAATATATGTGGGCCTCACTGAGTAAGGTGAGAGAATTGGCAGAAATAAAGAGAGGAGAGGATGAAAAGAGCACAGAGTGTGGACAATGGAGGAAAGAACAAATAAGACCTGGCCTCCCTGGGGCTGAGTGCCGTCAATGAGGAGAGCTCTGAGAAACCCTGCTGCCAGGGAGGGAAGGGCTTTGAAAACCGAATTGTTCTGTTTAATTGAAGATATCTGATCATGTACCATTTCATGCTGCACAAGGAGACAGAGACAGAAAGTGTGTGCACAAGATCATTTATGACAATGGTTTATAGCTGTTCTAGGATAATTTGAAATTATTTATTAGAAATATATTTATTAGAAATATATTTATGATGTCAAGGAATATACTTTTTTTTTTTTTTGAGATAGAGTCATCCAGGCTGGAGTGCAGTGCCAGGATCTCGGCTCACTGCAAACTCTGCCTCCTAGGTGTGAGCAATTCTCCCTGCCTCAGCCTCCCGAGTAGCTGGGATTACAAGTGCCCACCACTATGCCTGGATAATTTTTGTATTTTTTAGTAGAGACGGGATTTTGCCATGTTGGCCATGTTGACCAGAGTTCAGTCTGGTCTTGAACTCCTGATCTCAGGTGATCCACCCGCTCTTGGCCTCCCAGAGTGCTGGGATTACAGGAGTGAGTCACCACGCCCAGCCAAAGAATATACTTTTTGAAGCTTTTCTATTGTTGAAGAATTTTTCAAACAAAATTTTTTTACATTTATACACAAGTGAAACAAAAGGAGATAAAGATACACAGGATCAGTGATTCCCAGTCATGGTATAAGTTGTGAAATGTATCAAAGATTTGTTACTGATGAAAAAGCACAGATGTTTTCATATGCATTTATTTAAAAGTTATTTTGAGTTAATCCAAGGCTATCCCCATAATAAAATTATTCCTACTCTCTGGCATGATAATATAGTACTGCTCTGTGAAAGAGCCATATATTCAAAATGGCCCCAAATGCCAAAGGAGCTGAGAAACCAAAGAAGGAGGCAGACAAATCTAGTTTGTCAGTGAAAGGAGATGGATTAGGGAACTTACAGCCAAGCATGGTCCTGGGCTGCAGGAGTCTGGTAGATCTCCGCACAGTTACTTTCCAGGCACAGGGCTTATGTACCATAGGGAAGGGCTATGTAAGCCCTTGCTCTGTGCAAGCCAATGAGAGGCAGCCCTCCAGAACAGGCAGGAATGCTGCATGCATCACAGCCTATTGTTTCTGCCATCACATCAAGATTGACATGTTCTTATACTAGAGACAGTGGATAAAGTAGGAATCGGAGGCATTCGTGGGACTGGGGCTGATCAGAAGTCAGCACAGCGGTTTGCATCCACAATAGAGTCACTTTTGCCCCCACAATTGCCAATGAAAGGAAAAAAGGCAGGAAGTACAAACATCACAGAAATTTGCAAAACCCAGGCCACATCTACTGCAGAGTGTACGGACAGGGGGTCCTCAGCTAAGAACTTATGAAAACTAGAGGAAAAATTATTTCTCACTCCTTTTAGAACATTTTGTATACACAGTTCTTAAGGGTACATAGTATTTAATCATTTGGCTCTATGGTAATTTATTTAACCAAGCCTTAATTTTGAATGTTTATGTTGTCTTCAATATATTTGTAAAGAAATCTTTGTTTGCATTTCTGATTTTGTTATTTAGAATGCTAAAAGTGCACTTCATTGAAAATTAGAGTGATAATATTTACCTAGAAAATTTATTACCTCTAGGAAGTGGTAAAAATGGGAAATATAAATAGATTTGACAGGTAAAGCATTTGCGTGAACAATCTTGCTTTGATATGTTCATTGTATTCTTGGGGCTTTCTAAGAAGGCAACTCCATTATCTACTTTCTGATTATTTCTCCTTTTAAATCCTAAAAAGAAAATCAGTG
This sequence comes from Sapajus apella, assembly GCF_009761245.1. Lineage (NCBI taxonomy): Eukaryota > Metazoa > Chordata > Mammalia > Primates > Cebidae > Sapajus > Sapajus apella. Next base: position 10,954,884 of record NW_022436994.1, read on the forward strand.
TTTTTATATTGCAATGTCTCCAATTCTTGAGTTTTCTTGGATTTTATGTTTGTATGCTGGAATACATGCTCACATATTATTTTAAAGTGAGGTGTAAGGGTGGTAGTCTTTGATCCCTTACAGACCTGCGGGTGTTTCTCTTGCCTTCCACATAAATGACAATCTGGTGGACATGGACACCTTTGGTTAAAAAATGCTCCCCTTAGAACTTGTGAAATGGGAGAGTTCCCTGACCCCCCTCACAAGACTTGCAACAAGGGTGTGGCTCATATACTCAAACCCCTTATGGGAGAGGGAGCATGCAGACGGTGCAGGAGCCGGGGTGAGTGCTTTTGGGCTCCAGCCCCATGGTAGCATCTGCGGTGGGTGTCTGTGACTCCTGAAGCCCCAGTGGGTGTGTTACAGTGCTCCTTTAGCTCTGCTGTGTGTGATGGCTTAAGTATTAATCAACTCAGTGCCCTCTTGGTACCTGGATCCTTGTCTGGCACCTGGAAGAATCAGATCACACACCGACTTGAAGGATGATGAATGTAGGGGTTTTACTGATTGGTGGAGGTGGCTCTCAGCAGGATGAATGGGGAGCTGGAAAGGGGATGGAGTGGGAAGATGATCTTCCCTGGAGTTTGTATGTTCCTCGGCCAATCTCCTCTGTGACCTTCCCTAACTGAACTCCTCTCAACATTTGGATGCTCCTTCCCTTCTCTCCTTCTTTGCTGTGCCACTCTTCTGTTGCTTTGCTCTTCTGCTCATCTGCTTGTGAAGCCTGGGGTATGGGGTTTATATGGGTACAAGATAGAGGGGCATGGCGGGCCAAAAGGCAACATTTGGGTGTGAAAACAGGAATGCCTGTTCCGATTTAGGGCCATGGGTTTCCAGGACTGAGGGTGGGGCTTTGGTGGGGAACTGCCCTTTTCTACCCTGTCTCCTGTCCATATCACTTGGTAGGATTTACTTCTTTATTTTGGCATCTCAAAAGACAAGTCTGAGATTAGCACGAGGATTGTTCTTTTGTACATATCATGCATTTTCAGCCCAGATGTCTACTATGGCTATATTTGAAAAAAAAAAAAAATCTTTTTAAATGAGATTTGTCTAGGTGTTGGTCTCTTCATATACATTTCTTTTTCTCAGCACCTGATGGTCTTCCTTAAATATTAAAAATTATCTTCAGCTCAAGAAAGTTTTCTATTACTGTTTCTGTTCAGTTTGTTCAGATTTCTTCATCAAAAACACTGATTATGTGTTGGCTCTGTATGTGCCATTCACCTATTTTTTCCTTATCCTTTTCGGGTTTTGTCCTTCATTGATGCCCTCTGGGAGAGACTCTCAAGTCAATCTGTCATATCACTGATTCCCTTTCTGTAGTGGTGATTGTGCTCTATACTGCTTTTGAAGGCTTTTAATTATATGATTGTACTCTTTAGAGTTTATTTAAAATCTCTTCTTGACTGTGGTAGGCAGAATAATGACCCCAAAAAGATGTTCACATCCTAATCCTTGGAGCCTGTGAATATGTTACCTTATATGGTAAAAGGGACTCTGCAGAGTGACTGTTACATGTAAATTTTTGGTGCCACAAAAGAAGTAGCACTGTAATATAAATTTTATTTTTCTCAGCAAGGCAACTTTACTTTCTGCAGAAAGGGTATTCCCGTTAGCCATCTTGCCATGAGAGGACACTGAACAAAGGAAGCAGGGCCATTTATATCTCACACATCTGCCTTACTGCTGTGTCCTGATTCCATTGGCTGGAACTGGACTTCACAGTCTAGGTTGCATCTGGTTGGCTAACAACTTAAAACTTTTCTAAAGACATGAAGGCAGAGGAGACCAAAGGAAAAGAGGAAGTAACTTGAATGCTTAGAGAAGCAATAACATTTTCAAATAAGGAAGGGGAATAAGCTATTATCTAAGACTTGCCTGGGCTTGCCCAGGCATGTCAGGGCAAATATCTAGGTTAAAGTGTAAGAACTCAGAACATGGGATACACTTATTTCTTTATTATGACTAACAGTTACTTTATTAGCAAAAGCTTTAAAGTAAATTAACCTTTGAAGAAACTATTATTTATTCATAATGAACTAAGAGGAAAGCTTTGAGAAGGAACCTTTTACTTCTTCTTTCCTACAGTGACTAAATTAAGGATCTTGCAGTGGAAAGATTTATCCTAAACTGTCCAGGTGGGTGCGATATAATCACACAGTCCTTGTAAGATGGAGGCAGGAAGAGCAAAGTGAGGAGAAGGCAATGTGATGAGAGCAGAGATTGGAGCAATGTAGCCATGAGCCAAAGAATGCCAGTAGCCCCTAGAAGCTCAAAGAGGGAAGGGATGGATTTACACTGGAGCCCCCAGAAGGAACCAGCCTGGGTGACAGCTTGATTTTAGTCCCTTAAGATTCATTCTGGACTTCTGACCTCCAGGACAATGAGTACATTTGTGTTTTTTTAAGCCACTAAGTTGGTGGCAATTTGTTATAGCAGCAAGAGAAAGCAAATACACTTGACTTTCTAAGTTTCAATTTTTGCAAGCTTCAGAAAACTCCCTTATCCTCTTTTCTCATCTTTGATCTCTTCCTTAATATGCTCTGTACTTTCCTCTATTTTGTTGAGGGTATAAGCGGAAGAATGATAAATACTTTACAGGTATTGATCGACTTATGACCTATGCAACTTACGACCATTTGACTTTACGACCACAATCGCTAGCCACAACTACTCCGTGTCTGGCAGCGCAAACGTTGTCCAGTTGGGCATATGACAGTGCGGACCAGCTTCCGGCAGCACTACCATCTCCGCGTGCACCATTTCAACTGTACATATAGCCTATTCAACTTATGACCAAATCGTGTTACGACCGGTCCACGGTCCGGACCGTGGTCGTAAGTCGAGCACTAGCTGTACTTTTCTTTGGTAGGTGTTTGTCAGTAAAATAGTTGCTTCTTCTCTTGAGTACTGTAGTCTTCAACTTTTTAATAGGGTAGATTATTTTCTCCACACATTCTTCAAGTCAAAATTTCTGCTGTTTACCTATGAGCATACCCTGTAGTCCCAGCATTTGTCCATCTTTAGTGAGTCTGGTTGTCCAAGGGGTTGCTGCTGGAGTCCTTAGCTCTGTTCTTACACTCAGAGCTGACAGCATGGAGAAAATTTTTGATGTTTTATGGGCTTTGCTGATCTTTCTGTCTTGTTTTTCTTTGAGGCATGGAATTTATTTTTATTATTATTTTATTTTAGTCTTTTGAAGCATAGCCTTGCTCTGTTGCCCAGCCTGGAGCACAGTGGCACAGTTAGAGCTCACTGCAGCCTCGAATCCCTTGGCTCAAGTGATCCTCCTGCCCCAGCCCCCTGAGTAGCTGGGACTATAGGTAAATGCTACCATGTCTGGCTAACTTTTTTTTACGTTTTGTAGAGATGGGATCTTGTTATGTTACCCAGGTAGTCTCAAACTCCTGGGCTCAAGCAGTCCTTCTGCATTGGCCTCCCAAAGTGCTGGGATTATAGGTATGAGCCACCATGCTTGGCTGCATACAATTTATTTTGATAGTTTCAGCAGTATTTGCCTTTTGTCCTAGGCAGATACAGTGAACACAACACACGTATACATATCCAACTACTGAGCATTATATGTCCACGACCATTCCAGGCTTGCTCCAATAGCTACTCACTTTATATCCCTAGTCATTTCCCTTTGCTGGGAATTGTTGTCTTGGAATAAATGTTAGAAAAATGATGTGTTTGGGGACTACAGAAGATGAACCAACCCTTCACCTTATAAAGTAGCTTTGTGAATCAAGTTGGGGTGGTGGGGGCCTTCCTCCTCTGGTAGGCCTATGAGCCCATGTCTTCATGGCAGAAGCAAAGTAGAGAAGAAGGAATAGAGACTGTCCCTTCCCCAGCCTTGCCCTGCTCACCCTGCCTGGCATTCCTCTTGGGCTTCAGGACTCGGGCTTAACTGGAGCTTTGGTTAGTGACAATTCCTCTTGGTTTCTGGCACATAGTTGTGCAGTATTCCTGGTTTCTTCTGTGTTTGAAGGTTGGTACTAATACTTGTTATTTCTTAAGCATTTTAACAGCAGTTTCTAGCTTTTGTCCAAGTAGTACAAAATTAGTGAGTTTGAAACCACCATTGAAAAATCATAACCGAGACAGTAAAATAAATCTGACCTAACCAACTCCATCTTGCTTCTAACCTACAAGCTGTCTTTGTTCATTCCTGGGCATAGGTCCAACTTTGGGAGGAACTTAGTTTATGATTTACCTTTGAAACAAAGACAATAGCAGCCCTTTCCTGAAACAAACCTTCTCCTTGCCTGGAGCCTAGACTGCATTTATAAGATTAACAAATTAGTCAAAAGATTATAAATTATGATTTAGGAGTCATGCAGCTGGAGGCTACAAGATTCTGACTACCCCCAAATTGCTCCTGGGGATAATGTTACTATTGTAAAACCTAAGATCAGTGCTTGAGATATTTTGTAGACCCTGTACTTGATGGATCAGCTGGCACCACCTAGGTGGATAAACTGGCTCATCTGATCTTGTGGCCCTGACACGGTAACTGACTCAGCACAAGAGGACAACTCCTTATGATTTCATCTTACGATTTCACAATAGCTTCAACGCCTTATGATTTCACCTCCAACACAACCAATCAGCACTCCCGACTCACTGGCCCCTAGCCGCCAACCTATCCTTAAAAATTCTGATCCCTGAATTCTCAGGGAGACTGATATGAGTGATACTAAAACTCTGGTCTCCTGCACAGCCAGCTCTGTGTGAATTACTCTTTCTCTATTGCAATTCCCCTGTCTTGATAAATTGCCTCTGTCTAGGCAGTGGGCAAGGTGAACCCATTGGGTGGTTACAAGTTTTTTCTTCTTTTTTTTCTTCAGCTTAGACATACACATGCTAATATTGTTAATGGATCAAAACATATTTGCTTTACTGAGCTCATTTAGACTTGAAAAGCCCCAGTTTACTGTGTAACTCCCAAGAAAGCACATGCACTTCATGTCTGTGACCTCTGATTGCTGGCATTCATGGCCTGCAACATCTGCTGATTTGACAAGCTGAGGTAGTAGTTTTCCAATTGTGCTCAATGGAGTCCTCAAGTTTTATGCTGCTGTGTCCCTTAAAGGCTGTTTAGGGTGGGATTGAGTATGTGAAGCCCTGAGCTTTGTATATCACGTTAGCCAGAGCAGCTCAGGTTTTTTAAAATTTTAATTATTTTTTTGTGTTTTGTTTTTGAGATGGAGTCTCACTCTGTAGCCCAGGCTAGTGTGCAGTGGTACAATCTCGGCTCACTGCAACCTCTGCCTTTCAGGTTCAAGTGATTCTCCTGCCTCAGCCTCCCAAGTAGCTGGGATTACAGGCATGCACCACCATGCTCAGCAAATTTTTGTATTTTTAGTAGAGACTGTGTTGGCCAGGCTGGTCTCGAACTTCCAACCTTGGGTGATCAGCCCGCCTGAGCCTCCCAAAGTGCTGGAATTACAGGTGTGAGCCACCATGCCCGGCCTTAAATTTTTAAAATAATTCTGGATTTACAAAAGAGTTCTAAAGATAATACAAAGATTTCCCACATACCCTTTGCCCAGTCTGCCCCATTATTAATATATGATGGTACATTCATGAAAACTAAAATGTTAACTTACTCTTAAATATTAAACTAAAATACTATTAGTTAACAGACTTTAATTGGATTCCACTGATTCTTTTTTCCATGAATGTGCATTTTTGAGTGGCTCAGTTATCTGTTTTGCCAATTGTGCCCCATGTGAGGTTTTTTTTAGACAAAGGGTTGAATAGCTGCTTCTCTTCCCAGGTTTTCCTTACTGTCCTTGTGTCCCTTTGTATGCTCTCAACTACTGCTATGTGGCCCTAGAGGAGAGGTAGAACTGCAGCCTCTGTTCCCATTATCTCAGTGTGCTTTCACATCTCTTACTTCCTAAACTATTATCCTTGTGTGGTCAAGGAGAGTTGGAATGGAACAGATTTAAAGCACATTTTTGCTTTAAGGACTGAGAAACTGAAGCACAGAGAGGTTGAGGGACTTGTAGGTAAGAGCGAAATGGAAGCAGGTGTCCTGACTCTTGGTTGACATTCTTATTATCCCCACAAGACCTCTAGGGGAGCAAAACATACCTGAGAGAGAGAAGCTGATCAGCCTCCGACTTCCTTGTCCTTGGACAGTCTCATCAGAGCCAATGCCTTTAAAAATCTGTAAAAAGAAAGAAAATGGGAGACAAGCAAAACAAGCACTGAAATGGATATTCACACTTCAACACAATCACGCTTCTTCACAGTTATTTTACCAGCTACAGGCAATGAAGACAGTGATTTCACTGGGCAACTATTGATTAAAAGAAGCTTCTAGCAACCTAATGTCTTTCCCAGTAGTAGAGGATCTGCTAGTGGGGGTGATGGGTACTTTTCAGGGAAATGGAAATCAACACACACAATTACTATAATAGAAAAGGCCCTTTGTAACTACTTATGCAAACAATGTCTTTTCACATTCAAATTTGCAAAAAGTATTTATTAAAGCAGGGCCCAAGGCCTTAGATAATAGGTCAATAGATGTTTACTGTTGTAATTATAATGTGTTTCCATTTAGCAAAGTAGAGTGTTGATCTGCTGCATCTCCACTTATTATTATTTAGGGATTTCCAGGAAACTGCTGGGGAGGAGCCTGAACATGGCATTAAGCAGCTCTTCTGAGGTCTCTCTTAATTAAGCAGCTGCCTTCCTGGGAAATTTCAGAACACAATTGTTATATGGATTATCTGCAGTCTAGTAGGTATTTGAAAATAATGTTGCTAAAATGTTTTTTTTCCATCATTGCTCAATATTTAGTAATAGGTCAATCAAAATAGCTAAAGTTTTTGCTTCCATTCTCTTCTAGGAAGGTTTTATTCAGAAATGATTTTGAGAATTTATTTGAAGGCAGAATAACTCTTCCTATTTACCTTCGCATGTGTTGCATGTTTGCAAAAAATAATGTTAAAACTCTGGGTGTTAAGCAAATCCAGTGTCCATTTTTTAGAAGATAATCTGTACTAGGAAAAGAAAAATGAAAATGCCCATAATCTCTTGTTCAGAATCTCATTGTTTGTAGATTATGTGGGTTGAGTCTTTTTCTTTCTTCTCTTACTATGCTTGATGCTGTAAGAGTTGTGATTGGATATGCATATCAACCTGCCTGATATGAGACCAGGAGTAATGATGGGGCATCACAGGGCTCACAGCTTCAGCCAAGAGGAGTACAAAGGGATTATTATTCATCTTTTCAAACTCAAGCAGGTACTCCTGGTGAGCCTGTGAGCTGGGCTGCAGCTTGTGGACAGATCTTGGTATGGCTGCCCTGAGGCCCAACTGTGATGTACATCTCACGGAAACTGGGCTGTTCAGCAAAGGGAGCCAACCAATGTAGTGACATATGGAATAGGATAAGACCACATAAGAGATTGTCAAACTCTTTGACTCATGTCTGTCCCTTAGAGTCTTATTTGATAAAAATCAGAGTAAAACATGGCCAGGTAAGTCAAAACTCTCATGGGTTCTGAAGTGTTATAAAAACTTGAACCTTACATTTGTCTTAAAAATGCCTTTGCCAAATTATGACTGAGACAGTGAAAGAGATCTAACTTAACTGACTCCGTCTTTCTTCTAAATTCCAAGCTGTCCTTGTTCGTCCCTGGGCCTTGGCTGAACTAACTTTGGGAGAAACTTAGTTTATAGTTTAAACAAAGATGGTAACAGTCCTTTCCCAAAGCAGACTTCCTTCTTGCCTGGGGACTGGACTACCTTTGTAGGACTAACATTAGCCACAGGATTAGAAATTATGGTTTAGGAGTCATGCAGCTGGAGGTTGCAAGATTCTGGCCCTCCCTAAACTGTTCCTAAAATCAGTGCTTGAGATATTTTGCAGACCCTGCCTTTGATGGATCAGCTGGCACCACCAAGAACAATAAACTGGCTCATCTGATCTTGTGGCCTTCACTCAGGAACTGACTTACTGTAGGAAGACAGCTTTGACTCCCTATGATTTCATCTCTGAGCAATCAGCACTCCTGGCTCACTGGCTACCTGCACCTCCCCACCCCCGCAACAAAGTTATCCTTAAAAACTCTGTTCCCTGAATGTTCCGGAAGATGAATTTGAGTAACATCAAAATTCCAGTCTCTCTCACAGCTGGCTCTGCATGAATTACTCTTTCTCTATTGCAATTCCCCTGTCTTGATGAATTGGCTCTGTCTACGTAGTGGGCAAGGTGAACCCCTTGGGCAGTTATAGTTTCATTGGAATTCCTTCCTCAGGAAACTGACTCTCAAGTGAGGGACTGAAACTCACCATATGCCCACATCTAGACCATGAGATGTCAGACCCCTCATTCGTCTTCCTTAGTTCCTTAGACCCCTCCTTCATTCCTGTTTTACATTCCTTCCCTGATATATAAACCCCAATTTTAGTTGGTCAAGGAGATGGATTTGAAACTTATCTCCATTCTCCCAGTTAACATCACACAAATAAAAAGCCTTCTTTCCTGGCAATACTTGTTGTCGCAGTGATTGGCTTTCTATGCATGGAGCAATGGGACCTAGAACAAACCTCTGGCATTTTGGTAACAATTAACTTTCTTTATATTGGAGGGCCCTCTCCTTCCTACTTTCTGTTTGTTATTCCCATCGATGGCTGACACTAAGAAATGGAGATCAGCCATCAGCTCAAGAGACCACATCCTCAGAGATCACACTCTTAACTCTGAAGACAGCCAGTCTTCATGGCATAATCAGGGCTTCCAAATTCCTTCACGTTGTGAACTTTTCTTCTCTTGCAAGCCTGTGCCCAGACACAGCTGTGGGAGTTCTCCACAGGCTGACCACGCCACCTCACAGTGCTGTACTGCACCACCAGGACAATTACAATCAATGGCTAAAGCCTCTGGCTCCTAATTCTAACTTAAAAATGTCCACTCCAAACTTGTCTCTTTCTGAGAATATAAGTTCTTTGGGGGAACAACAAAAACTATAATTTTAATAATTATAGTTTATAGAATTATAAGACTAGAGTATGTGTAGTCCATTGTATATTTTTAAAAAGGTGTAGGATTAAACTGCATATTTCATGCTAAGCTGAAATGAGCTCTAACATGCAATGATAACAAAGGATGGTACATTTATTTCTTCCTTTTTAAAGTATACATATTTTGATTCTTCATATTTAAATATTCCTCTGTTGGCATTCAGAGTATTTACAAAGAAAGAAGTGTCTTCATCTTTAAGGCATCAAAAACAGGTCTGTAGACCAAAAAAAAAAAAAAAAAAAAATAAGAAGAAGAAGAAAAAAGAGTATATTTTCCAAACATCATTTAAGTCTCCATGAAATTCTACCTAAATTCTTGGCTTTTCCCTAACATCATTTACAAAGTCATCTAAGCACTACACTGATGACACAAAAATAGAGGGAACAGTAGCCATAATAAACATTTTCCAGGAAGTAAAAATGTTTGCCCAGTCTTAGGGAGTTTTGACATCCTGAATTCTTGCTCAAAATGCATTGCAGAAGCATGTTTGACATTGAGAAATGTGCTGTACTCACAGACTCTTTACAGTTTATTGACTGTGAAAATGACATGAAGACTCAGCCCAAACAGTTTTACCCTGGAGCAATCTGAGGCTGTAGGCCTGTTGTCAGGGAGATGGCTTGTCTTCTCAGGGCTGACAAGCTCACTTTGCTCTGTGGCTTGTCTGATGCCTGACTGCCATTCTAGCTGCTTGGTGCTGGGTCCTGTTGCCCCTCTCCCTCCGCCGAAGCTCTGGCAGTTTCACTGTGTATGTCTTGTACCCAAATGTTTCCACAATAGAGCCTACTTGGCAAATGGTTTAACAGATTCCAAACTGAATCTACTGTGGGGCATAGAAGATTCTGCAGGGTACTGAGAAGCTCTTAGAGTTAAATTAAGGGCTTTTTGGTTAATTCAGATGTCTCTCCAACTCCCATTCTCATTTTCTCTTTACAATTGCCTTTTGAAAAGTTGTAAGCATGAATTCACACCACTGTTGCACACCCCTAAAACTGCAATTCAGCAAGAGAGTGTGAAGACCAGCTCTTTTCACCCTGGCAGGGGATCTTCTGTTTCAGCAGTCTGGAGACTACAGCTCAGTTAACGAGGCTCCCTTGGCCTTTACTCTCCAGCATGTTATTCAAATTCTACCCTTTCTTTGCATAGTATCACTGCATGAAAGATGAAGTGGTTTGCTAAAAATACACAGCAGCAACTAATCACACAGTCATATATGCATGTTGACCTATATCCCCGGTTTTCCAGCCTCCCAGGACATCAGGCCTTCTCAGACAGGTGCCTTCTGTTCCCAGACGTAAGCATCTATGCCCAGGGGCAAAGGTGCCTGCCCAGGAGCATCATTCTACTGAAAATTTTGTGTAAAATTATTTTTATTTTAAAAACAAATATGAAGAATTCTAAAGTTGAATGCCAAATGAGCATGCCTTTTGGAAGGTAAAGAAGGAGATTTCAAAGAACTTTCTAAGCTGCTTCCTGGAATGGCCCAGACCTGGGTTTAATTCCTTTGGGTAAAAACCGGAGCTGCTTCCTTTAATGTACATGGCATTTCCAATAGGAGTGTGGCCATGTTATACTCAATTCCGATGTGATAGCTCCATTTACATAGCCACAATTACTCTCAAGTGATTACAGGGTGATTTCCCCTAAACATGCTGACAAAGTTTGTTTTAGTTACAGAACAATCAAGTCGACAGTGATGTCAGAGATTGAAATTCATTATGTCACTAAGTCTTTATTTATCTGGCCCAGAAAACGTTGATTTGCCTATAAATGAAAAGTACAGGGCTCCATAATGATAATGGAACCTAAAACTGAGGTGAAAATATCATCACATTATCAATAATATCTAAGCTGTGGTGTATTAGTAGCCAAAAGTAGGGAATTATGAGTTTCACTTTGCGTCAGAGATTCAGGGATTTCTCTAAAGTTCAGTATCTTTTACCTCCAAGACAAAGTCTATTAAATATTCAGATAGGCCTCAAAGCCACCTTAAAAGAACAAGAAACAGAAACCAAAAAGCAAATCAATCAAAGGCCCAAGTTCCATTTTCAACTCCAAATCTCTGAGATGTTCAAACAAGCCTATGGTAGTTAAATAAACACATCTTACCCACTTTACAGAGCACTGCTGAGTGCATTTCCTTACTAGACGCTCATTATGTGACTGTCATTCTAACTACTTGCTGTTGGAGGCAGCGCATTTCAAGTTCTCCAACAGAAAGACCTGTAAACTGAAAGGGCAAAGCCATCTTTAGAGGCCTAAACAAAAGAAACATAAGTCAACTGAAGCCTAAAGAAATCTCCCCAACCTCAGGGACACTTGAGATGAAAGACTTAGAAGACGGCCTATTAAAGGGATGGGGAAAACAACACAGTGAGTGGCAATTATGTGCCAAGCAGAGAGCCATTTCTTCCATACACACTATTTTAACTGTTTTTAGGTATCATTCACCCCCACTCCTGCTTACAAATGTGAAAGCAGGAGCGCGCTAAGGACAATTCAATGACTTTGTTCTTGGACCAAACTGAGGATCAGGCTGCTATTACGTGGCCCAATAACTAGATACAGATGAACTGCGGAGGAAGAGAGTTTTTATTTCTGTAACTGGTTACAGGGAGAATGTCTGGAAATTATCACCAGACCAATTCAAAATTGCAAAGTTTTCCAGAACTTATCTACCTTCCAAGCTGTCTGTCTATGTGTAAGTGTGAATTCATCTAAGACATAAGTGATTAACTTCTTTTAATCTATAACTAAGTTTTGAGTCCTGAAGACCTTCTTTCGGAGCCTCTGTAAGTTTACTTAATCTAAATGGGTCTAGGTGTTGGGGTGATTACCCTTGTCTCCTGCTAAATTATAAAGGTTTGGGGAGCTCCTTTAGACCCCAATAAGCTTGTTTGTGGAGGCCTGGGGAGTTTTTTCAGACCCACAATAAAGCTTGTTTAATTCTAAAAGGGTCCTCTTAAGAATTCCTCTGTTATCCTGTCATGCTTCAAGGCCCAGGGAAAGCCTAGGCAAAACTCTTGGTGGGCTCTTTGTTATACTCCAGCCTTTGTATAAGGTCATTGGTTCAATCAGCTTTTAATATTTAACCTAGCTCCTCACTCAGTGCTGGGACAGATGTAATGGAGGCCTGTGTTAGTGAGACCTGGCCTGCCTCAACTTCACCAAATTCACTTGAGATGAACCACTGTTTAGTCTGAAACACTTAAAACAAGAGCTTCAGAACTCACTACCCCCACCCCACAGAGTCTATTAAATCCCTGGGGCCATTTCCTCAGATCTAGCCTGGCTGCTTGCATCTCTTTTGCTCATATTTCGTTCACATGCTGCCCAGGCTGGAGTACATTAGCATCATCATAGCTCAGTGCAGCTTTGACCAGCTAGGCTCAAGTGGTCCTCCCACCTCAGCCTCATGAGTAGCTGGGACTGCAGGTATGCACCACCATGCCTGGCAAATTTTAAGAAAATTTTTGTGGAGATGGGCTCTCACTATATCGCCCAGGCTGGTCTGGAACTCCTGGGCTCCAGTGGTTCTCTTGCTTTGGCCTCCCACGTGTTGGGAGTCCAGGCATGAGCCACCATGCATGGCCCCCCTTTGCTTTCTGATGCCACCATCGCCAAGGTGTCTGCCACCCACCCAGCCCCCTCATTATTTTTAGTATATTTTATTTTGGAATTTCACAGTACTCATAGAGTGTTTCGGCTTCCAGAGACTGCACAGCTCCTGCCTTGAAGATGAGGCACAGGTTCCCCAATTTCAGGGATCTTATGCTAATCACTATGGGGAAAAAGAGAGGGGATGGAAAATGAAGCATTTCTCTTATAGCTTTCATGGTGCAAACTGGAAATAATGAGTTAATTAGGAACGATTTTCTTTACTCTGATTGCTTTCCACCACACAGGCCGGCAAGATTTTAGCACACAGAGTAAATCTGCTTCAGGCAAAGAACTGCTGCCTTTAGCTTACTAAAAGTAATGAGGGGGCCGGGTGGGTGGCAGACACCTGTAATCCCACCGCTTTGGGAGGCCAAAGTGGGAGGATCTCTTGAGGCCAGGAGTTCAAAATCAGCCTGTGCAACACTGTGAGACTCCTTCTCTACAAAAATTCAGCCAGGCGTGGTGGTGCACACCTGTAGTCCCAGCTACTTGGGCAGCTAAGGTAGGAGGATCCCTTGAGCCCAGGAGTTCAAGGCTGCAGTGAGCCGTGATCACACCACTGCACTCCAGCCTGGGTGACAATGAGATCTTGTCTCTTTAAAACAACAACAACAACAACAACAAGGTGAGAAGCAGTGTGCAAATGAAAATGCTAGCTGAGATTAATCAAATAGTAGATTTTCGCTGATGGTTCTTTGGCTATACAGCTATTCTTCTTGGGTAGTGCAGACTGTTCTAAAAGTAAGGACACAGATTGTACCAAGTCCTAAAAAACAGCTGAGTGGCATCTGCTCTAGTGCAGAGGTTCTCCAGCTTTAGCATGCATCAGAATCATTTACAGGGCTTGATAAAACACATTGCTAGGCCCACTCCCAGAAGGACTGATTCTGTAAGTCTGGGGAGGGCTCCGGCAGTCTGAATTGCTAAGAAGTTCCCAGGTGACGCTGATGCTGGTGGTGGAGGGACCACACTTTGAGAAACACCACTCTCAAGGGTCTACCTCTCTTAAATGGTAATGGAATGGTAACTAAACCTCATCAACCCTCAAAACTGTCTTTCCCTGATTTTGAGCATGAGAACTAGGTTCTGGTGATCACTTGGCCCACACAGGCTTTTGTTTTTAGGGTGTAGGCCTGCATCTTCCTCCAGAAACGATGACCTACTCTTTTGCATCCCCATTACTGGCACTTTGGTCCAGGCCCCACTTCTTTCTTGTCTGGATGACCATTATCCAGCCAGGTGTCCCCTCTGCCTGTGAAGGGGTCATCACTCCACTCTGTAGGCCGATCATTCTTATCTGGTTCAAACCCATCAAGAGGTACCCACCTGGCACAGGAAAGTCTGGGCTGTGGGCTGAATGGCACACTGGTGGGTTTTCTTTGGCTCAGAAAATTAATTTTTAACATATATATATATATATATATATATATATATCAGGAGATTCACTTAAAATGTGGATTTTAGACTTGTTAAAAAATCAGAATGCTGGCTGGATGCAGTGTCTTGTGCCTGTAATCCCAGCACTTTAGGAGGCTGAGATCAGGAGTTCCAGGCCAGCCTGGCCAACATGGTGAAACCCCGTCTCTACTAAAAATACAAAAAAATCAGCTGGGCATGGTGGCGCATGCCTGTAATCCCAGCTACTCAGGAGGCTGAGGCAGGAGAATTGCCTGAACCCAGGAGGCGGAGGTTGCGGTGAGCCGAGATCGCGCAATTGCACTCCAGCCTGGGTAACAAGAGCGAAACTCCGTCTCAAAAAAAAAAAAAATTAAAAAATTAGCCAGGCACGGTGGTACACACCTGTAATCCCAGCTACTCGGGAGGCTGAGGTATGAGACTCACTTGAGCCCAGGAGGCTGAGGCTTCAGTGAGCTGAGATTACACCAGATTGCACTCCAGCCTGGGTGAATCTCAAACAAAACAAAAACAAAAAACCAGAATTTCCAGCAGTGAGTCCCTGGGGCTGAGAAATAGCATCCTCTTCTGAAGCATCACATGTCCCCAGGTGTCCTATGACTGCCTCTTTAATTCTAAGCACCCACTGCTTCACATTTGACAATTGTTATGTGGTACACCACTGATGTGTCTTGTAATTAAAATTAGCAAGTTTTTCTAGCCTGGCAATATGAGAATCAATGGTGGGTCTGAAAGTCCGTGGCATTTTAGGTCTGATGACGTGTAATACTAACCTGGCTCCCTAGAAGCTTTTGAATTTGCAGTTCTTGCCCCAAACATTTGACCTAAAAATATGACTCTGGCCATTATTATATTGCACAATAACCAAACCATGTTTTATTCCTTCTTTACAAAGAGATAAACAATTCAGGAGTGGATTTAAATTTCCTGGATGTGGAGTGGATGGATAGCTGGGAGCATTTCCAGAGGTGGTCATAGGCAGGTATACGATATAGTGTTGACAGGCAGCCAGGCTGGAACCAGCACGTCCTTTTCTCTGCCAGCTCCTCCTCTGTCTGTGTTCGGGTGAGGCAATCGATTGCTCTAATGCTCGGTTTTCTCCATCAAATGGAGATTACAATAAAACGTATCTCACTGAGTTCTCCTGAGAACTGAATGACATAATTTGTGTAAAAGTGTCACACATGCTCTGAATCAGGCTAATGTTGTTATTTATATTGTATTTGTTTTTTAACCTCAGACTTCTATCATTAAGAATTATGTTATCTGATTTTTTAATACCTGATTCCTTACTTTACAGATGGAAAACGTGAAGCATAAGCTGGTCAATCAAGGGGCCACGAGGTCACGTAACTGGTCACACCAGACAAATTGGGGCCAGAGCCCAGAATCCTGAACGCTCCATTCACAGTGGAGGAAAAATCTGTTGCCATTTATTAGATCACTTGGTCCAGCTTAGAAGAGTTATAAATATACCATAAGCTAAAAACCAATAAAAAGCATTGGTCTGTGTCTAACACCTATGAATTATCGGTATAGTACATTTATATAGCTTGGAAAGGCTTCCTACGTAAATGTCTTGCTGCTGTTAGCATTTTCTGCATGACTACAAGTCTGTAAAAGACCTGAAGATGGATGGTCCTGTTTCTCTGGTTGGTTGTGGAATGAGATAAACGTACAGGCAAAAGCAAGAAGAAAAGTTCCCTTTGTAAAAAGTATTTAAAACGTACTTTCTCCTTCAAACTCTAGGAAGCTCAGAGTACTTTAATCAGAAAGACACCAATACTGTAGTAGTTTTGATGAATAAAGACCACAGAGAAAGACCTGGATCCTCTAAGACTTAGAAAAAGGCAGAATAGGAAGAGTGATGATGATTCTGTTTCCACACCTTGACTCATTCAAAGCCAGCTCAAAGGAAGCGGCTGGCTGGGGGCTGCGAGGGGAGGGGAGGGAGAGCAATGGGATTGGTGGTGGGGAGAGATCCAGAGGGAGTGGAAGAATGAGGGCTGTTGGTTTCATGACAAGAAAAAGTGGCTGTGAGGAAAAGATGTGGCCAAAACGCAGTTCTGAAAGCTGCCTCAGTGCCTTCTAGGTGGCCGGATCAGGTTTCTGCTCATCCAGACTCTATTTGAAATACACACCTCGGAAAAACAAATGCATTGCCTGGCATGCCACACTCATCTGGATTGATTTAATATGTGGGTAGTCTTGGCCTTATGTTTCTATCCTGTTTTCTAAGGAATTCATGTCAAGCTGCTATTTTAATTATTTTGTAAACAAAACCTGTCCTTATGTGAAATAAAAAAAAAAAAGCAGAGTGCAGTGAGCTTCTGTTAGCTTCTGCACCCTTCAGCTGGCCAAGATGAGGGAGCTGACGGACACACTCCTCCCTCATCTGAGCTCATTTGAGAGCCCATGGACCTGAGATGAGGGCTTACAGCTTGAAATGAAGGGCGACATGGCTGACGCTGGTGGGGAAGTGCGTAGGGCAGAATTTCTGGAAGAGTTTCATTAGAAGACAGGAGAAACAGGCAGTGGGGTAGGAGCATCTCCCTGATTACTTTGGGATCAGGCTGGATCTAGGGGCAAGGGTTGGCAGCTCATACAGGGTCAGCTGTTTGAGCCGGGATAGCACTGCTTCTTCAGGGCTTATGCACATCCCTGGGAGTGGGTTCCTGTATTGTGTGGGTAGTTAGAAACTCTGGGCTGAGTTGGGATGGCTTGGCTCTTCTCTTTCCTCCTCCACCTTCAACCTCTAAATACCAGGAGGCCTGGGGGACCCTTCTGAGCCTTTGCAGCAGGCAGGATTCTAAGATTGGCTCCAAGATTTACTGTAGGAAAATCAGTGGTATATGTGCCCAGGGACTGTGCATTACTCAGGGATTAGGATGGCTGACTTTAAGAAAAAGAGATTATAAGAGTCTGACTTAATCACACAAACTCAATCTGGGCCTAGAGGTCAAAGAGAGAGAGGAAGCCAAAGATTCAAGGTGAGAAGGGTTTGACATACCATTGCTGGCTGGAAGATGGAGGGGACCATGTGGCAAGGAATGTGGGCAGCGTGAAGAACCCACGGTGGCCCCTGGCTGAGTCAGCAAGGAAACAGGCACTTCAGTCCTAACCACAAGGAACTGAATCCTGCCAACAAGAATGAGCTTGAAAGCAGGCTTTCCCATAGAACTTCCAGATGAGAACTCAGCTTGGCTGACATTGACTTCAGGTATTTCACCTTGCAATAGACTGAGCAGATAATCCAGCCATACCGCCCAGGACTTCTGACCTATATACCTGTGAGCTAACTTTGTGATAATTTGTAACACAACAAAATAGGAAATGAATATGACCTTCTTTAAGCGATTTCCTTTATGACCCAAAGCTCATTTTCAACATATTCTTTTGCCTTGGGAGAAATATCTGCCTGATTGTAGAACCAACAGCAGTTATATTTCTCCTGGGGAACTGTGACCAGTCTTCATTTTCTGAAAAACCGCAAATTGTGCAAGTGGCCTTGCTCTTCTGTTAGAATGGAGATCAGCCCTCCACCCCAGCTCTCTGAGGGATGGCTCTGCCGTGGTATGGAGGCTGCCCTAGGCTTTACTGAGACCATGTGAGTCAGACGGGGTGGGGAGTGGGTGGGACCTGGACATCTGTCCTCTTTAAAGCGCCCAGGTGAGTCCAGTGTATACTCAAGGATGTGAATCACAAAATTGGAGGGCATAAGACAGAGGTAGCGAGACTAATTTGGAGGCAGCTGCAACAATCTCTGAGTGATAACAACGACTTGGGCCCTGTCTGTGTGCAGGAGGGGAGAGAAGGGGAGAGCAGAGACTGCCAAGTGATAAAATGGATAGAACTTGGTGACCAATTGGAAGAGGGTGTTGAGGGAAAGAGAGACGCTCCTTTGGCTGAAGCCATTTCTTTGAATTCAGGATCTTCTTCCTACAAGTTATGAAACTTCTTATAGTTTCTGTCTTTCCAGACCTGGGTTTTGTCTTTTATCACCAAGTCCAGTTAAAGATGCAGGAGTGACAAGAGTTAGCTCTTTGCATCTAAGCATATGAGGTTCGAGGGGAAAACCGCTTTGATTCTACTTTTTAAAATAGTGATTAAACCAATCAACTGCTAAGCCTCTGGGTGAATGAAATTATAGGAAATGTGTCGGTTGCTGTTCCATCTGGGTCAGACAGTCTGCTTAGTGAAGACAAGGGCTGCATTTTACATAGAGTGCTTTCTAGCCACCCACTCCCTCTCACTGAATAGATGAGCAATTTTGAGGGATAATCCAAACAAGAATGGATGTGGCTCATCCATGTGAGTGTAATGGTGAAAATGTGATAATATTTACTCCTCACTAAATGAAAAGTTGCCTGGAAGATGATTTTTAAAAAAAATGCAAACCTTTTCCCCCTCACTGACTTGCTTTAAAATTTCTGAGTTGTATTCCCATCTAAAAATATATTTAAGTTGCAGGCAAAGATGTATTTTTTTCTTGCTAATGTAACATCTTTTTTCCTGGGACATGCCACAGGGATACTTAGGAAAAGCTCTCTAAGCTCTGAGGATGGCCTTGCTGCCAGTCCCAGGCACACCAGCATCTCGGGGCCCTGTCTTCCTGCAGTGGCTGCCACATTCCCTCCAGAGGTGACCCTGGAGCTTCCTGCTATCCACGGGTTTCTGGAGCATGGGATGAGTGAGTTAATCTTTCATTAAATACTGGTCACAATCTAAGAACCTCATGCCTACATCCTTCCATGTTTCTAGAGGGTATGTGGAGAACCCAAAAAACAACACTCACTTGTGCTTTAGAAGTAACCAATAGTAAGTCTGATTAAATTACAGTTGACTCTTGAACAATGTGTTTGAACTGTGTGAGTCTACTTATACATGAATTTTTTTTTTTTTTTGAAACAGAGTCTCACTCTGTCACCCAGGCTGGAGTGCTGTGGTGCAATCTCAGCTCACTGCAACCTCTGCCTCCCTGGTTCAATTGGTTCTCTTGCCTCATACTCCCAAGCAGCTGGGACTACAGCTGGAAAGGAACACTTTTACACTGTTGGTGGGAGTGTAAATTAGTTCGACCATTGTGGAAGACAGTGTGGCAATTCCTCAAGGATCTAGAAATAGATTTGACCCAGCAATCCTGTTAATGGGCATATACCCAAAGGATTATAAATCATTCTACTATAAAGACACATGAACACGGATGTTCATTGCAGCACTGTTTATGACAGCAAAGACTTGGAACCAATCCAAATGCCCATCAGTGATAGGCTGGATAAAGAAAATGTGGCACATATACACCATGGAATACTATGCAGCCACAAAAAAGAATGAGATCATGTCCTTTGCAGGGACATGGATGAAGCTGGAAACCATCTTTCTAAGCAAACTAACACAAGAACAGAAAACCAAATACTACATGTTCTCACTCATAAGTGAAAGTTGAACAATGAGAACACATGGACACAGAGAGGGGAACATCACACACTGGGGCCTGTTAGGGGGTGGGGGACAAGGGGAGGGAGAGCATTAGGACAAATATCTAATGCATGCGGCGCTTAAAATCTAGACGATGGGTTGATGGGTGCAGCAAACCACTGTGGCACATGTAAACCTACGTAACAAACGTGCAGTTCAGCACATGTGTCCCCGAACTTAAAGTAAAATAATAAAAAAAGAAATCCACATTTCAGTCATCATTTTGAACCACTCACAATCCATCTTCTCAATTCACTCATTTATACAACTGCTCCCTCTACATCCATCCATCCATCTGGTGGGGTAGATCCCTCATCTGTTCATCTCACAGATACTATTCTAGGGTCAATAAATTTCTTTAAAAGAAATATCTTGAATGAGGGATTAAGCTCTTGCTTATAGGCAGTAACTCATTGATTTTTACACTTTCTAGTTTTCCATATATTGTCCAAATGTACATTTAGCTTCTCTATGATATTGAAATCCATGTATTTTGTAACCAGAGAGCTGGAGTAGTCCCAGAGAGAAACATCATAGAAAAGCTCACAAAACAGTACTAATTAACTTTTACTGGGTAGTTACCCTACATGGGGCAAGTGCTGAGAGCATCACAGGCATTGTTTCACCACGTCCTCAGACACACGTTCCACTGTCCTCCAAAGGGGCTCCTATTTTTATCACCTATCCATATCACTAAAAATCTAGAATTTGAGGCTCGGCTGGGTGTGGTGGCTCACACCTGTAATCATAGCACTTTGGGAGGCCAAGGCAGGAAGACTGCTTGAGGTCAGGAGTTTGAGACTAGCCTAGGCAACATAGTGAAACCTCATTTCTACAAAATAAATATACAAAGAAAAATAGTAGCCAGCACTTTAAGAGGCCGAGGCAGGTGAATCACCTGAGGCCAGGAGTTTGCAACCAGCTCGGTCAACATGGTAAAACTCCACTTCTACTAAAAATACAAAAATTAGCTGGGCATGGTGGCACATGCCTGTAATCTCAGCTACTCAGGAGGTTGAGACAGAGAATCATTTGAACCTGGGAGGCGGAGGTTGCGGTGAGCCAAGATCGCACCACTGCACCCCAGCCTGGGTGACAGAACAAGACTCTGTCTTAAAAAAAAAAAAAAATTAGCCATGCATGATACTATGTGCCTGTAGACCTAGCTACCTACTCAGGAGGCAGAGGTGGGAGGATTGCTTGAGCCCAGGAGTTCAAGGCTGCAGTGAGCTGTGATCAAGCCACTGCCCTCCAGCTTCGGTAACAGAGCAAGACTCTTGTCTCAAAGTAAACAAATAAATAAATAACAGTAAGAACTTTAATTCATCACAGCACCAAGATTCTAAAATGCTATCCACAGATAGAAGATATATAACAAACAACTATATCCAGAGTACACGAAGAACTACAAATTAACATGAAAAAAGTAAATAGCCCAATGGGAAAAAAGGACAAAAGATTTTGCAGACACTTCACAAAAGCGGGAATCCAATGGCCAATAAAACTGGGGTCCTTAACATGAAAAAATGTTCAACTTCATTAATCATCAGGAAGATACAAATCAAAGTTATACTGCAATACTACTACACACCCTTTCACAACTGAAAATAAAAAGACACACCAAGTGTTGGCAAGGATGTGGAACAACTGGACTCTCATAACCTGCTGGTGGAAGTGTAAATTTCTAAAGCCACTTTGTAAAACTTTAGCAGAATCTACTAAAAATTATCATATGCATAAACCATGACGTAATAATTTCACCTAATTATATACTCATCAAAAATCACATACATTGGCTGAGCCCAGTGGCTCATGCCTGTAATCCCAGCACTTTGGGAGGCCGAGGCAGGTGGGTCACCTGAGGTCAGGAGTTTGAGATCAGCCTGGCCACATGGTGAAACCATGTTTCTACTAGAGATACAAAAAATTAGTCGAGCATGGTGGTGGGCGCCTGTAATCCCAGCTACTTAGGAGGCTGAGGCAGGAGAATTGCTTGAACCTGGGAGGCGGAGGTTGCAGTGAGCTGAGATCGCATAACTGCACTCCAGCCTGGGCAACAAGAGCAAAACTTTGTTTGGGGAAAGTAAATCACATATATTCACCAAAAAAATGCATAAAAATATTCATAGCAGCAACACTAAACCCAAATGTTCATCAACAGTAGAATAAACTGGTACAGTCACACAAAAGAATGAGAAACTACAACACGGCAAGGATTAATCCTACAAAGGTAATGTTCAGCTGAAGAAACTCAAAGAGGCTGGGCACAGTGGCTCAGTCCTGTAATCTCAGCCCTTTGGGAGGACAAGGCAGGAGGATCACTTGAGTCCAGGAGTTTGAGACCAGTGTGGGCAACAAAGCAAGACTGTCCATCTCTACAAAAATTAAATAATTTTTTTTTTAAATTAGCTGGGTTGTGGTGGCACATGCCTGCAGTCCCAGCTACTCAGGAGGCTGGGGGCAGGTGGATTGCTTAAGCACAGGAGATCAAGGTTGCAGTGAACCTGATAACACCACTGTATTCCAGCCTGGGCTACAGAGTGAGACCTTGTCTTAACAAAAGAGAAGTTGAGGCCCAAGACCACCAAGTTATTAAGTGGTTGGGCCACAGCATAACCCATGTTCGTTGGATACAAATGTTTTATGGGCCACCTGCTGTGTGCCAGGTACTGCTCTGGTGGGTGATGGGGAACAGCCCTGAAGAGGACAGGTAGGTACACCCCTGCCCCTGGAGGCTGCCCTTTAGGAGGGAGGCAAACAATTACAACATGAGCACCATGAATGAAAATAGTGATTGGAGAAAATGAAGAGCTGTGTGGAGAATATTTTAGATAGAGTGGTTATGGAAGGTCTCTCCCAGGAGGTGACATGTGGGAAAAAGACCTAAACGGGGGGAGCGAGTGAATTATACATTTGGGGGAACTGTCCCAAGCAGAGAAACCTGAAGTGCAAGGGCCCTGAGGGAGGAATCATCTTGCTGTATTCAAGGGTCAAAAAGAAGAGGCTTGAGACTGGAATTAGGTTGAAAGGAAGGAGGCCGTGTCTGGCAAGGGCAGACCACCAGGAATGATGTGTGAAAAAGCCACTGGCGAGTTCTGAGCAGAATTGTTATGTAATGCTATGGAAGTGATTGAGTGCAGAGGAAAGTGGGTTATGCAGAAGGAGGGGCTCCTTTCAGGATCAAGGCTGCTTAAAGACAAGATGGGACAGGATCCTCTGTGCAAATGGAGAGGCTGGCTTGAGATAGTTGTCACTGGAAGGAGGCACAGCATGGCAGTCTGTGTGCAGGCAGGCTGGGTGTGTTCTTACTGCCTTCATTTTCTCAGTGAAAGAGGGAAGGGTACTGCAGGTGTGAGGAAAATGAAAGTGTAAAGCAGCCTTCTCTCCACATCAGAGAGGTGCAGCACTTCTGGGAGTGAACTTTAAAGGGTCCTTGAGATCTGTGGTCATAAGATCAAAGGAACACTCTTCCGCTGCCTGGAAGCAACTAAAAAGTGGACAGAGAAATAAGTTTAATGAGGGTGGGATTTTGCTGGGTGAGAGTGATGGGGGTTGCAGGAGTAAGCGATGGATCACGGTGTTATATGACGAGGGAGGGGAAAATGGAGTGGGCGCATGCAGTTAGGATCCCTGGGCTGGGGGTGGGAAGGGAGCTGCAAAGGTGGAGGTGGGAGTCTGAGAGTGGTGTACTTGGAGCTGAGTTTGCAAGCGATGCAGGTATCGGTGTGGTGGAGTCCTACAGTAGAGCTGCAGGGGTTGATGGCTGAGGTGGGATGACACTAGGAACTGAAAAGCCTGGGTGTGGGATGGGATGTCTCTTGTATAGGAATATGGAAACCATCAAGAATCACAACTGAATTATCTTTAAGCCCTGTATTAGAGTGTGACTTTGGATAACAAGAACAGCGGTGGACAATTTTTGTCTGCGTTCACATGGGATTAGACTCATAGAGGACGAGCTCAGGACCCATAACTCCCATTTCTGGACGCTACTATGTGAACAATCCTGACGGCCAGGGGCTGTAACGCCCCATTTCGGTGTTTTGGCTACTGTTTAGGAAAAACGGGGCCATGGGGTATTCTCTTTAGAATTTGGCAATAAATGCTTACTAAATGAATGAGGAAAGCATTAGTGCAACTTTAATTTGTACAACGTAAATAGAAGTACAAACTGAGACAAATGATATTATCCATGTATTTATTCCATTTGTTCCCTTTATTATTCCAGGATATATTTCATGAGTGGGGACTAAGTGCACAGAAGATGGAGGCAAAAATTTCCTCTACAACTGTTGGGGTTGGGTATCCTATTAACCTGAAGCAGTGCCTTTCCCCTTCTCAAATGCACACAGCCAGCAAATAGGAGAGCAGGCATTTCAGTTCAGTTTTCTTTGAATACAGTTGTGCTCTTAACTTGCTATGCCTGTTAGTCTAACACCCTTGCTTGTGTGAACAAGGACACACGCCCCTCCCCACCATAAGCAGTGACTACCTTATGTTCCATGTCTGGAAGGTAGGTTTTCCCTATTTTCTTTCCTGTTCAAAGTGCAAAGGGTGTTTTATTTTGTTTCTTTGTTTTTTAAGACAGTCTCGCTCTGTGGCCCTGGCTGGAGTGCAGTGGCACAATCTTGGTTCACTGCAACCTCCGCCTCCTGGGTTCAAGCTATTCTCCTGCCTCAGCCTCCTGAGTAGCTGGGATTACAGGCACGCACCACCACACCCAGCTAAGTTTTTGTATTTTTAGTAGCGATAGGGTTTCACTATGTTGGCCAGGGTGGTCTCAAATTCCTGATCTCAAGTGATCCACCGGCCTTGGCCTCCCAAAGTACTGGAATTACAGACATGAGCCACTACGCCTGGCCCAAAGTGCAAAGGCTTTTAACCATGTGTATTTGGGACGTCTGAGCGGACAATGCAGAATCTTTCTAAGGCAAGTTATCTGAGGGAGCTCCGCTCATAAACCACAAGATTGCTCCAGATAGCTTTGTTACAGGCTACTCCCTGAAAAGTTAGGTTCTCCTGCTCTTAAATAATCCTATCCCTGACAAATCCTCTCCTCTCCCCTCATCCACTAGTCACTGGGCACACAGGAGAGCAAAATCACCTCATACTGGCTCTCTAAGTCCTTAACAAAAGGCAAACTAAAGAGACTTAGACATTTCTAGAAATGAAGGGTCTAGAAAGAAAATGATTAGATTACAATAACTAGATTACAAAAATGCAATGTTGACAATTTTAAGCAAGCAAGTTTTTTTTTTTTTTTTTTTTTTAATCTGAAAGTGTAACACACATATATACATATTATATACTTGGCCAATAAAATTAAATGGTTTCCAATTAAACTCAACTCTTAAAAACAGCAACTATTTATTAGTGACTATATGTAAATGTATCAATTTGGATATGTAACTACATTGTACCCATAAACTGGGCATTAATGCTAAGGGTCTACTAACCTCCTTGGAAATGCAGTCATCTTTGGGTTCTGCCACAGCAGCCATTTCTCCTAAAAGATAGTTTCAGTGAAGCATACAGGCAGGGAAATTATCCATAGCCCTGGGGGAGGCATAGGAAAGTCCCCAGGATCAGACTTCCCTTTGATCCTGGGGCTGCTTGATAATTCCGACTTCCCTTTGGCAGAGAGCACAGATAAGGGCCTTTACACCCTGGCAACATGCCTGGGGACTTCATTAACTTAAGGGCTCTGCCATCTTTGCTGTAAGTAACATAGGAAAAACTCACAAGAAGAAAAAAAATGTTATCTCTGTGAATTCACATGCAAGGATTTGATTTTAATTTTTTGGACTCTTTTAGGAAACAGCAATGGAGAACACCCCTTATCTAAAAGCACCAGTCCTGTCTGAAGCTACAGCACCTTAAATCCAGGGACACCTTCACCTAGTTTAGATGGTTGAAAGAAGTGGGATCTAATGATCTACCAGAACCTGAGATTAATTATTGTGAGGGGGCAGAACCAGGTCACAGAGTGAACCGCAAACTCGTGAGTAAGCGCATTTTGAGGGCTTTGCTCCTGGGTTTAGTGTTACTGTGTGTTTTCAAGCAAAATAAATGAACTGATCATAGTTAATCCACTTGCTCATCAACCTGAACTTCCCTTTGCTAATAGAGCAAGAAGGTTAAAATGCACTGGCAGTAGAACATTCTGCCTTCAGAACAGGTTTGAAAATGTAGTTGGTGTGGGGAGGAGATAGGCTTGGGCTGCCTGCCTCCCTAGCCTGGGTCTCACAGTGTTGGGTGAGGCCAGGGACAGGAAGATCCCAGTCCTAGGTACCTCTGACCTGCTCAAATGGCTCTGTGCTACCACATTCATTCACCTGCTTACAGGTTAGACTAACTTTACTCATGCTGGCTCTGTGAGATCCTTGGGAAGTAAGAATTTACTTTTTCTCAAGACTTTTACCTGAAGAAAAGTCTTTTTTTTTCCTCCCAGAGTTTGACCACTAAATTGGATGCTGGAGCTGAAAGTTACACATCTGAACTCAAGATGTTTATATTTGAAATCTTTTTTTTTTTTTTCTTTTTGAGATAGAGTCTCGCTCTGTCACCCAGGCTGGAGTGCAGTGGCATGATCTCGGCTCACTGCAACCTCTGCCTTCTGGGTTCAAGTGATTCCCCTGCCTGAGTCTCCTGAGTAGCTGGGATTACGGCTGCCCATCACCATGCCCAGCTAATTTTTTATATTTTTGGTAGAGGCGGGGTTTTACCATGTTGGCCAGGCTCGTCTCCAATTCCTGACCTCAAGTGATTAACTCGCCTTGGCCTCCCAAAGTTCTGGGATTACTGGTATGAGCCACTATGCTGGGCTTGGAATGTTTTTAAAAATAAGTGTTAAAGAATACTTCTTTACTTTTTATTTAGCTAATTGGTGCAATAAGTCATTCAATATATATTTAAGTAATAAAATAATAGTACACCCTCGCAATCATTTCAGCATATCTCTTTATAGGTAACTAGTTTCCTTATTCACTACCAGTTTCTGCCATCCACAGTTTTCTCAGTCCTGAAATCCTATCTTTGACATGGGTGATTTCTCTATTTTTACATGCTTGAGAATGTCTGTATTCAACATAGTCATACATCACTGACAGCTAGTATGGAAGAGAACAATTTTTTTTTCCCTTTAAATATACATCTTACCAAGCACATCTTAGTGCTGTGAAGAGAACATTCAAATTTTCTTGGCCTTTGCCGTTTCCCAGGCGTCCAACTGTTTCTCCTATTTGTTTATAGCATTCTTCAGTTCAAAAATTCTTCCTCCAGAAACTCCTCAGCTCCTTTTGGAGTAAATTCAATGCAATAAACTGAAGGAAATTTGGGGAAATTTCACATGTGCTCTCAACATGATCCAAGAGAACATTTTATCTTTAAAACTTTATAAGAGAGCAATGAATGGTAAGGACTATGTAGTTCTGGAAGCCTGCCGTGTATTGGATTATTCTTTTTTCTTATTTATGTGTCTACTAAATTTTTTTTACTATGAACTTACATATATATTTTATTATATCAATTTCAGCTATCTGACATACGAGCAATTTCAATTTTAATTAGGTATATATATATTTTAGATCAGAAAATGTTTTCTTTTTTTTTTTCCATTGGTTATTATGTTTCTCTATTTTGTTTTTTAGAAACATCTATTGTTCATAAATTAGATTTCTGGGTTTTAAAAAGTTCTATTTTCTTCTCCAGTTTCCACTGTGCAGGGGATAATTTTTTTTTTTTTTTTTAGTTTGTCTTCTAATTCAGTAATTCCTTTTCCCATGGTCTCAAAGTCAAAGTCACATACTTGTGACTGTTGGTCAAAAGGTGGGACCCATTATCTTCTTACTGTCCTTACCATTCATTGCTCTCTTAGGAAGTTTCAAAGATCACTGTTCTCTTGAATCATGTAGGGAACATGTGGAATTTACTAGAATTTCTTTACATTGAATTTATTTCAAAAGAAGCCAATCTCTATGAATGAATTTCCTTAGTATTTCTTTTTATTTGAACCACAGAATACTTTTTATATAAAATGAGTGATAACTTCTTTCAATGCAAAGAATGTAACAACAAATAATTTTCCTGACCAAATAACCAGTGGAGTTTCCTCCAAAAAATATGTATATCAAGCAACCCGTGGATCCACCAACAGAGGAATGAATAATCAAAATAGAGTATATGCATACCAGGGAATACTATTCAGCCTTAAGAAGGGAGGAAACACTGGCACACGCTGAGACATGGTTGAACCTTGCAGACATTATGTTCGCTGAAATAAGCCAGGCACAAAAGGGCAAACACTGTATGATTCTACCTACATGAGGCACCTAGTGTGGTCAAATTCCTAGAGATGGGAAGTAGGATGGTGGCTGCCAAGGGCTCAGAGGAAGCAGGGAATGAGGAGTTGGTGTTTAATGGGGACAGAATTTCAGTTTGGAAAGATAAAAAAGTTCTGGAGATGGATGGTGATGATGGTCACACAACAATGTGAATGCACGCAGTGCCACTGAGCTCTGCATGCTGAAAAATGGTTAAGATGGTCAATTTTGCTATGTATATTTTACCACAATTGAAAATAAGAAAAGCTTTAATCTACTATACCAGCCATTAGAAGGGGCAATTTTACTCAAATTTGTATTTGTAGGTACAGGCAAAGAAAAAATAAGCTTAAAAAAAACCCTGAGATTATTTTTTCAGAGCGAGACAGGGAAAAGAAAGAAAGAAAAGAAGAAAGAAGCCAGGCATGGTAGTGTACAACTGTAATCCCAGCACTTCGGGACGCCAAGGCAGGGGGATCACTTGAGGTCAGGAATTCTAGGCCAGCCTGGCCAACAGAGAAACCGCGTCTCGACTAAAACACACAATTTAGGTAAAAGAATCACTTTAACCTGGGAGGCAGAAGTTGCAGTGAGCCCAGGTCAAGCCACTGAACTCCAGCCTGGGTGACGGAGGGAGACTGTGTCAAAAAAAAAAAAAAAAAAAAAAAAAAAAAAAGTGAAGGTGGAACGACACCAAAGTGCACGGAAGACAGCACCACGGAGCTCACTGTGACACCTGCAGCTACTCCCCACGCCCTCAGTCTGCTTTGTCTCCATCTCTTCCTGCCAGGGTTGGGGCATCTCAATGATATTATAATCATCAGGAGTTCCTCTCCATTTCTGGCCTCAGCACTTTCTTCATTTCTGGTTTTAATTAAATCATCGTTTTCAGTATTGATCGGTTTTGTCTTTTCTGTTTATCATTCCCATTGGAATGGTGGTGGGGTTGATAGGTAGCCTAAACAGGCATCTATATCACTTGATGGATGTCTGAGCCCTGCTCTGGAAAAGGAGGGATTTGGCAACTGTTTTAGCACTCTTGTGTTAGCACATGCCAACGTTCTTTCCCTTTGCACCAAGG
This sequence comes from Sapajus apella, assembly GCF_009761245.1. NCBI lineage: Eukaryota > Metazoa > Chordata > Mammalia > Primates > Cebidae > Sapajus > Sapajus apella. Next base: position 10,983,925 of record NW_022436994.1, read on the forward strand.
ACTGAGTTGTGACACTACAAGTTTGAGCATCTAGATAAAACCAGACCAGTCATGAAAAGAAGGAAAAGTGAATATTTTTTTAAAAAATGGGCTTTTCTCTTGTAAAAAATTGTTTTAAAAAATTATTGATGTTAAAATAGTTAACAGAGAAAACACAAAAGGCTCAATCCCACTATTTTGATAATTCCTATGTTTTTTTTAAAGAAATGTATTGCTAGAAAACATAAACAAGTTTTTAAAAAGGAAAATAACTCTTTGTTAGAAAATATAAATGGGTAAAAAAGAAAAGGCATAGAATAAGTGAAATCCTGTACACCCCACCTCCACATAATCCTCAAAGGTAGTCACTGTTGCTTATTTCTTGTTATTCTTTCCTAGAAATAATTTTTCTAACTATTAATAAAAAACTACATCAACAGGGTAATATTAAAAGCACTGCTCTGAGCCTTGCTTTTGCATTTCATAAAACATATTGAGGCCAGGTACGGTGGCTCATGCCTGTAATCTGAGCACTTTGGGAGGCCAAGGCAGGCAGATCCACTGAGGTCAGGAGTTCAAGGCCAGACTGGCCAACATGGTGAAACCCTGTCTGTACTAAAAATACAAAAAAAATTAGCTGGGCATGTTGGTGGGCACCTGTAACCCCAGCTACTTGGGAGGTTGAGGCAGGAGAATCCCTTAAATCTGGGAGGGGGAGGTTGCAGTAAGCTGAGACCATGCCATTGTACTCCAGCCTGGGCAATAAGAATGAAACTCAGTCTCAAAACAAAACAACAAAAAAAACCCCACGACCAACAAAAAAACGTATTGGGAACTTTTCCCCATAATTACAGTCTGCTCCTCTGCTGCTTCTGCCTTTAGAGTGTATCATCCAGTCTCTCTACTGGAGACACTGGCTTTCCTGTCGTTGCTGTTCTCACAATGCAGAAATGAATAATTTTTTCTATATGTCCCAAATAGTTTTTGCAAATATGCCCAAGATAAATTTTGATACATTTGATAAATATTGCTAAAGTGCCTTGAAAAAAATGGGCCCAATAGTGTACACATGCTTCTTTCACTTCCTCATCATCCCCGGGTACCATCAAACTTTTGAATTTTTGCTTTCTGATTGGATCATTTAAAAAAATAGGCTTTAATTTCTTTTAAAGCAGCTTTAGATCCACAGCAAAACTGAGCAGAAAGCAAACCCTTCTCATATATCCCGTCTCCACACATGCACAGCCTCCCCCACTACCAATGTTCCACACAAGAGTGGTATATTTGTCACACCTGATGAGCCTATCCTGGCACATCATTATCACCCAAGGTGTACACTTTCCATCAGAGGTTACTCTTGGTGTTGTATGTTCTGTGGGTTTTGACAAATGTATAATAACCTGTAGCCACCATCGTAGTATCCTACAGAAGAGTTTCATTGTCTTAAAAACCCTTTGTGCTCCTCCTATTCATCCCTCCCTCCCTGCTAAATCTTCACAACCACTGATCCTTTTTACTGTCTCCATATGTTTTGAAGGTCATATAGATGAAACGTAAAAGTATGGAGCCTTTTCAGATTGGCTTCTTTCACTTAGTAATATGCATCTAAGATTTCTTCATGTCTTTTCCTTGGCGGCTCATTTCTTTTTAGTACTGAAAAATATTCCATTGTTTGGATGTAGCACAATTTATCCGCTTGCCTGCTGAAAGACCTTTTGCTTCCAAGGTGCCTCCAGGTTTTGGCAATTATGGATAGAGCTGCTGTAAACATGTGCAGATGTTTGTATGGATATAAGTTTTCAACTCCTTTGGGTAAATACCACGGAGCGAGATTGCTGAATCATATGGTAAGGGTATCTTTAGTTTTGTAAGAAACAACCAAACTGTCTTTGAAAGTAGCTGTACCATTTTGTGTTTCCACCAGCAATGATTGAGAGTTCCTGTTGTTCCGTATCCTTGCCGGATGTTGTGCTGTCAGAGTTTGGATTTTGGCTATTTTAATAGGTGTGTTTGGTACCTCCTTGGTTTAATTTGCAATTCTCTAATGACATATCGTTGGGCATCTTTTCATAGGCGAATTTTCCATTTGTATATCTTTGGTGAAGTATCTGCCCAGATCTTTTGTCCATTTTTTTAATTGGCTTGTTTGCATTCTCACTGTTGACTTTTATGAGTTTTTGGTACACTGTGAGTACAAGCTGTTTGTCAGATATGTTTTTTGCAAATATTTTCTTCCAGTCTGTAATTTGTCTTCTCATTCTCTTGATGGAACATCTTCTGTGTGTTTATTGGTCATTGTGGTTTTTCCCTCCCCTAAAAACTGACTTTAGGTTCTGGCCCATTTTTCAGATGGTTTGTCTTTTCTTTAACAGTGTAAATTAGTTCATTTTGCATTTGAAAGCTTAAGGTGTAACAGATTTATCTATCCCTTGATCATTTGAAAGACTTCACCTGTGAACTCATCCATTTTGTTTTGTTTTAGGGAAAGTTAACATTTTCTTTTGTCCATTCTGTGCTAAGCTCCTTACCTCTAATCCCTAAGATGTCAACATTTGGACCCCGCTGCAGACAAAGAAGAGAAAAGCCTTTTGTTTAAGAAGTCTTCATTTAATTTTCATGTCCTTTTTTTTTAGGTCACTGAATATATTCATGTCAAGATTCATATAAATATATTTATCTTGATGTGCTCGTTCACAATTTCTAGGTCAGCTAGTAAATACCGCGGTAGTAAATAAGAACATTGCAGCTTTCATAGTGCTGGCAAAGATGAAGGTGTTCTCTCCCATAAAGGCAAAGGTAGACTTTTAACAGTACCAAGACTGTCAGATTGACTCTTAATGTCAGCAAAGAGTGACATTGATATTTCCTATGACAGAAGTCCATTATCTTTCTGGACCATGAACCCTGTTTATCTGATGAGCACCTTGGATCCATTCCCTAGGAACATGTGCAAATGTACCCCTGAAACACCAGGGCTTTATAGATGTCCTGACACTAATTTCAGAATGTGGCTCTTACAGACATAGAAAGGATTTCCACTTTCCATTAGTGATTGTTTCTCATTTTTTTTCTAATGTCATTTCTACAGAAAATGCAACTTGATGAGAAGGTTTAGAACCAACCATTGGGAATCACAGAATGTGATTCGGCATTTTGCTTCCTAGAGTCCAGAGAGGAAGGATGTAAACCACTCCTACACTATGGCAGCTGAACCATGGCTGGTGGGAAGTTTGAGAACCATGGCTTGAGACCCCAAAATGCCTCTTTAGTGTGAGCTCTGGATCTCTTTCCCTCAAATGGAACAGATTCCTTAATGTTGGGCTAGAATAGAATCAAAACTTCCAGGATGCCTCTCTGAGAGGGTTAGAGATTGTGGGCAGGACCTGGGTAAATTCTCTAGAGAGATGATGGCCAATCCCTTCCCTTTCTTTCTCTTCTTGAAGGGCAAGATCACCTGATGCCTTGCCCCAAAAGCAAATGTACAAATGTCCCTGCTGCTTTAGTCTGATCAAAACCTGAAGGGACTTTTGTAGAAGACATGTATATGAATAACATACCACTATATTCTGGATTAAATTTGCTTACAAAAAATAAACAGGCTTGATCAGAAATCATGGCTGTGTTGTATGCACATTTCAGCGTACTCCTTCTGAAAAACCCTACATCATGTCTGCGCCGCCCATAACTGGTCTTTACAAAGTACCCTATATTGTCCACTGCCAGAGGCATGGAATAGTGCTGTGTCATTGCCTGTTTTCTTGTCTGTCTCCCCGCTACACACTTGCCTCTGTGTTAGACGGGTGGCTTGATGAGCATGGGGGTTTGTCTTGTTCGGTTTTACGTGCCTAGTGGTTAGCCCCAGGGAACTTACTGACAAATATTTACTAAGTATATAAATGAAATTGAAGCCACAGGCTACATAAAGATGCCCAGAATAACTGTTTGGAGCAGGCCACCACAGTCGAGGGATAGAGTGTTGCATGGACTGGAGAGGTGGGAGCAGAAGGGCTGAGACGGTTGAAGCAGGTTCTGGGAAAAGAAGATTAGAGGCAAGAGGCTTTGAGCATCAGAAAACAATTTGCCAGATTAGCATTGAGAAAAAATGTGATGTGGATTCTAAGCTAGAAGAAATTATACATTATGCTGGTATCTAGCCATCAACTTCTATCACCCTTGGAAACTCTTTTTCTATTCCACCCTTGAATTTCTGGAATGGAGACAGAGTTTAAAAGTTAACAATAGCCAGAAAATTTTGTAAAATAATCCCTTAAAAAGTTGTTAAACTCTCTAGTGGCCGGGCACGGTGGCTCATGCCTGTAATCCCAACACTTTGGGAGGCCGAGGTGAACAGATCATCTGAGGTCAGGAGTTCGACACCAGTTTGGGCAACATGGTAAAACCCCATCTCTGCTAAAAATACAAAAACTGGACCGGTGTAGGGGCACTCACCTGTAATCTCAGCTAGGGCTGTGGCAGGAGAATCACTTGAACCCATGAGGCGGAGGTTGTAGTGAGCTGAGATTGCACCACTGCGCTCCAGCCTGGGCAAGAGAGTGATACTCCTTCTCAAAAAAACAACAGCAACAAAACAAAACAAAACAAAAAACCCTCTAGCAAATGTCTGGGCAGCATTAATCCTTTGCATGTAAATAAATCACGTATGTAATTCTAGCTCAAGCACTCAAGATTACATTTATTGTGTTTTATCTGTATTATTTGATTTATAGCTCCTACAAATAAAAATGCTTTCTTAAATTCTGTTCTAAGAAAAGGTTAACAGACATTTATGAAGGGAATAAATAAAAAATAGAATAGTGTAGTTAATAACTTCTTCAGACTTCGTGCTTCCCTAGCATAACTAGAATTATTTCATTTAGAAACTGATTTTCAGAATATTAGGGACAAAGTCTTGAAATTTTCTCATCATAATATTGTTAATGAAGTTTCTTTTTAGTGCTGGTTAGGTAAGTACTGGTGATATGCTGCAAAAGTAAATTCTGGATGTGATTATAAGGCAACAGGGAAACAATTCACAAAAGGCTGCTATGGCTATTATAAAATCCAAGTAAAAAATTACATGTCATATCAGTTTCCCAAAATACGATGGGGCCAAGTTTCCAAAATCAGAGATGGAAATAGCGCCATGAATCTGGTGAAATCATGAAAGCCAGAATCCCAACTAAACCCTTAGAAAGCCCCATTTTCTTGCAATTTGAGGAAAATGACTCTGAAATTTCCCCAAGTCCCTCTTTGTGCAGAGACAATTCTTTACATAGCATAATGAATAGAAAACTACAATTGAGAGAAAATAGCATCTTGGGCAGTCTTTTGGTTCTGAGGTCTGCATAAAGCTGCCTGCTCTCCCGGGATCTCAGGGTTCGCTGGCCCACCTCACTGGGGCAGTGCAGTCTGTCCCAATTAAGAGAGAACAAACTCTTTCCTCTTCCATTAGTTTTTGGATACCTCTTTCTGACACATTTCAAAGGTAAAATTGAGACTCCATCTGAACACACTGGATGAAGGGGATCCTTTGGCAACGTCAGGGACCTTCATCCCAATATTGATGATGCATTGTGATTGACACTTATTGGGATCCAGTCCAGCCATTTAATCTCTGCCAAGCACAAGGGCTCAAGACCATTTATTAAAAGCTGAGGTGTCTTCCAAATTAATTGGCTTTTGCCTAACAATTCTAGATAGCTGCTTCCACTAGTCAGCAACCTGTGAATTCCTTTTGCTACTAACTTGGTTGAAGCATTTTCCAGGACATTTTATAACCTATAGCAGCTGGTCCATAGTTACTTTATTATGAGTTAAAATATTTTTTGAAATATCTTTTAAAATTCCCAAGAAAAATATTACTATAGTCAAAGGTAATGACCTAGAATTTGGGGAAGTGGGGGTGTTCATCAATTATTTGTCCACTGCAGGAGACTCAGACTGGTGTGGAGGGAAATCTTGACCCTATTTTAGAGTGCTAATTTAGCCTATATTGGTGGGGAAATGTCCTATTGAGTTGCCCTTTTTTTTCTTTTTTTGGAGCATAGTCAACTTTACCTCTGCTCAGGGGGTCTGACAAAGTAAATGAATCTGTAAATATGAACTAGTGAAAAGATAGTTTAAGTTTGTTCTTTCTTCTTATTTTATTTATTTATTTATTTTTGAGATGGAGTCTCACCGTTGCCCAGGCTGGAGTGTAGTGGTGTGATCTCGGCCTACTGCAACTTCTGCCTTTGAGGTTCAAGTGATTCTTGGGCCTCATCCCTCCAAGTAGCTAGGATTGCAGACATGCACTACCATGCCTAGCTAATTTTATCTATCTATCTATCTATCTATCTATCTATCTATAGAGATGGGGTTTTGCCACGTTGACCAGACTGGTCTTGAATTCCTGTCCTCATGCGATCCACCCACCTTGGCCTTCCAAAGTGTTAGGATTATAGGCATGAGTCACCATACCCAGCTGTTCTTTGCTCTTTGGCAAAAAACTTTGAATGTGATGCTGTTCAGTTATTATGAAAAATTTGGTTGCAGAGGCACTAGATTAACATGGAGGAAGAAGGAGAGGATCTTCCTATGTTTACTTCCAACTTCTCATTGAAAGAGCCAGAAGATACAGAATATGAAGTAAATAAATAAACAAACAATAGCAATCTGAGGTGAGAATAAAAATAATCCAGTGTAACATAATGCTGATGGGATTTCCACACATTTTAATGCTGATAAAAACAACGTAAGAAATACATTCTTTCACTACACATGGCCTAGCCTCTAAATCTAGAGGGGCCTGTACTCCAGAGTAGATGGCCCCACATGGGGTGGAGATGTCACGTGCGCAGCCTGCCCTGCACGCTGGTGGCCTTTCCCAATGGCTTGGACCCTGCCAGAGTCATTCCCCAGCTACCTAATTTTTTTGTATCCAGAGGCTGCAGTCCCAGGCCTCAGTGTGGGTGGGGAGGAGGCCCCCCGCACTGCCAGGTGAATGCTCCCCAGGGAGGGTCTCATAAACCAGGTGTGGGAGCAGCGTGCTTGGGACCTGAAAGACTCATTTACATGGCTCACACCAACAGCTTCAGACTACATCGGAGTCTCCAATATTGTAGGAGAACCAGCAGGTGAAGGGAGGGCCCCACTGTCTCCAGCAGCCCCTAAAGGTGATGCTAGCTGGGTGCCCACCTGAGAGTGGGAAGAGGAGAATGCGAAAATCCATTGCAGGGTCAGACCCGGCAGAGCAGCCCGGTTATTTTCAGTGGACTGTGTATTGGGCAGAGGACAGTTTACCCACTCTGTCTTTGGCAAACTGTAGAGATAGGCCAATTTCTGGGTTTTTTTCGATGTATAATCAGAGAGAGAAAAATATATCATGGGGCTTATTTAAGAAGACTGTAATACACAGGGGGAATTAGCAAGGGCCAGACTATGGAGGGGAAGAGCTTGCCTTTGACAATGATTTCTCTACAGAAAGTAAAAGAAAGGTATAAAACATGATAGGTGCTCCCAATAAGACACAAAAAGTATGAAAAACAGGGTGCAGGAGGAGATATAGGGACACAGAATCCCATATTCTTTAAACCTAAGACAACTAGGTCTCCTTCCCTGTCAGGGCTGAGCCATTTCTCACCCCATGCCTTTATACAGGCCATCCCTTCTGCGGGTCTTGCCTGCCTTCAAGGCATGGCCAGGGCCTGCTCATGATTCCCACCTCAGCCCATGCCCCCTCCTCCCACAGCCAGCACAGCTGCTGCAAGTGCCTAGTCACAGCTTTCTCTGTACACCGGCACAGCAGGCTTCCTGCTCCGATACTGGAGACTTTACACAGTATTATAATAACGGAGTAACTGTGAGTTCTCAGCAGCAGGGCTTATATTTAATCTACCTCTATAAGCACACCCATCAGTTTCTGATACACGATAAATGAGAGCCCCAGAAAGACAAGAGGAAAAGACAATCTCATTTTAAACAAGGACCTCAGCAGTTGCCCATGGGACAAAGATGAGAGGGAACAATGAGAAGAAGAACTGAGGCATCATGGGACCCTACAATGCTCAGAAAACTAAAGCACCAATTACACCCAAGGAGCATGTCACAGCTTGTTCCTCCTTTTCGAAGAATGGCCGGTTTAGTGTATTGTCACAAACCAACTCAGCGACTTTTGGGACGTGATATAATGGCAACAGACAGCAACTCTTCATAAGAGACGAACTCAGCAGCAGCAATCCTCAACCTAAAAGTGGACACTCCAAGTTTATTAACAAGTTGATTTAGGGAAACTTCACAGCATTTCCCCTTAGGAACAGCGTGTTCAAGTCCCCAAGCCAGACTGCAAAGGCTTATGTAACTTGGAAGGTTGCTAGATTATACCCAAACTGAGCTGGGTTGCAAAAAGTATAAGTGAAATGTGCTTCTGCTCCATCACCATATAGCCAAATGATCACTTAACCAGAATGATAGTTCATTCCTCTCTCCACAGATGTGCTGGGCATCAGCTAGATAATGCGTGAGAAGCAGTTTTGAGAAGCGTGCTATGCTGTTAAACAATGGGGGCTCCTCCTAGTGTGGTTCCTATGAAACCTAATTACCTGTGAAAATACAGTCTTGTGGAACAGTGTGTACTGCTTTCTGCCCTGAGACTCCAGGGACTCACTTTTACCATGACAGCAGAAGCCCAGGATTTCTCTCTTTGTCCCTGGAGGCATAGGGGTTTGCCATGGAGCATGCACATGCTTGGGGAATAAAAGTTGTCTGCAGGATGTACATTCAAGTGTCAACCCAAGTATCTACTGATTTGTGTGAGAAAATCATTAAGGAGATAAAAATCAAGTTGACAGCAATGTGTCAAAATATTTCAAGATGCCAGAGTTTGCAGCGGCAGCTCACATGGAGATGAGGTCAGGGTGGGGGCAATCAGCCACGTGCTGAACCTTATGTCAATAGTGTGATGGAAGCATCTCATTTCCTCTTCTGAGATACAAGCCCTTGTTTCTGGTGATGGCAGTCCTTGGGGAGCATATGCTTGTTGACAATTTATCCTGCCCCAAGAGGCTGTTCTTCCTACTTTAGAGGCTGTTTTCTGGGCAGTCGGCCTCTTGCTTAATTTTAAGCATACATTGCACAACACTGTGATGATGGATGTCACACTTTGCATTTGTCTGAGCAGCAGGTGAACATCTGGAGTCTCCAGCAGGTTGAGTTCAGAGAAGCCAAATGCTCTAGGAAGCTTTCTTTAAATTAAAAAAAAGTGCTTCAGGTTAAGAATTTGTCTGAATTCCAGGGCTGGCCAACACATCCACGTTATCATTCCAGAGCAGAAGAAGGTGAGGAACTCCTCTTCCCTCTGAGCCTTGAGCCAACAGGCCGGTCTCATCAGTGGGCACGGCCCATCCCTGATGAGGAGTCCATGTGTCTGCCTCATTCAGTGACCTGCTGTGTGGTGGCAGAGGCCAGACCTGCAATGGAAGGCTCTTCCCTAATTGGCTTTATTCCACTTCCCACCTCCTTCCTTCTCTGTGTGCTGTGTGCTCAATGCCTTCCTGCGCTGTCTCCCTAGCTTCTGGCTCACTTTTTCTTTTCTGTCTTGATTTAGCTGTCCCTAAGCTAGCATGATTCAGCTGTCCTTCCCCGCATCAATGATTGGCTAACAGGTATCAGGACCTCTCTGGCTTTAGGGGGTGCCCTCTTTTGAGGACAACCCAAACAAATAGGCCTAGAAGAGAGGTTCTGGCACTCGAAGAATACCTCCCTAGATTCTCACACTTAAATTGCTGTCCCAGACAGGAATCATGTTCCAATCTGCATGGACAGTGAGGAAAAAACGGCAAAGCTGTCAAAAGTGCGTGTGGCTCTCCCACTCTTCCCACTGCGCCTCCCGCTATGAGTTTCCTGGTGGTAAACCCAGCCCTCTGTCCAGTCGTGCCAAGGATGGAGGCAGCCAGGCTTTGGGCCTCAGGCATGCTTATCTTACTACCAAGGCCTCAATCAGCTCATCTTTAGGACGCTGCAGAACTGATTTGCAAAGCAGCAAAGTGGAATATTTTTTGGGGTCAAAGTCCTTTCTGAATCATTCATATTTCATGTCAAATACTTTCTCTATTTTTTTTTTTTTTTTGAGACAGAATTTCGCTCGTGTTGCCCAGGCTGGAGTGGAGTGGTGCTATCTTGGCTCACCATAACCTCCGCCTCCCGGGTTCAAGCGATTCTTCTGCCTTAACTTCTTGAGTAGCTGGGATTACAGGTGCTTGCTACTATGCCCTACTAATTTTGTATTTTTAGTAGAGACAGGGTTTCACCATGTTGGTCAGGCTGGTCTTGAACTCCTGACCTCAAGTGATCCACCTGCCTGGGCCTCCCAAAGTGCTGGGATTACCAGGCATGAGCCACCACACCTGGCCTATTTTTTTTTTAATGTAAAAAGAAAAAAAAAAAGTCTTTTTTATTTCTACTAGCATGACAAAGTCCCCCACTGGTTTCTGTCCAGCCTCCCCAGTTGGTCGTTTTAAATTTATGTGAAAAGGAAAAGGAACGCCATTTCTCAATGCATTTCAGTCTAATCGGATGTACTAAGAACTAAGTGAGAAGGACTCCAAAGATAAAAACTGGATTGTAACTTAGGAAAGATGGCATCTGTTACCATAGCCTGAGCAAAACCATACAGCAGGGAACAAAAGATGTGACTGAAATCCTGGATCTGCAATGAGCTGTGTAACCTGAGATAGATTACTTAGGATCTTTTGTCACTGTCCTCATTTATAGACAGAGAAGGGTGAGAGATTCCAGTCTTTCCAGGCCTACCATGTTATAAGTCTATGACTAAAATCAACCTGAGGCAATAAATCCTACTCCATTAATTTATTTATGAGCCTAAAAGAAATAAAAACCTAGGAAAATATAAATATTTAAAACCAAACAATTAAAAAATGTGATCCAAAGAAAGGCTTCTTCGTTGTTATTGCACAAGTCTCTGTTAGAAACATTTGGCCATCTAAGGAAAATGCTGAAGCTCGGCTTTTCCCTAATAAACAGGTGAAGTGTGAGCTTTAATGAGGTTGACTTTGGATCTCATTCCTCTTGACTATTTTGAGGTGCCTCTCTGTTTCTTCGTAATCAGCCTATCAGTATACCTCCATATATGTGTACACACACACACACACGCACGCGCACTTGAACAAAATAAGAAAGTGAAGAAAGACCAGAGTTAGGTCTAACCAAAGACGGGGGAAATGAAACTTACAGGAGCTGCCGAGTTTTTGACCGTGACACTGGGGGTGGTTGCTCGCAGGGCCCCACTCACTCCATGGTAGTATTTGAAGCAGATCTTAGTTTCAGCTGAAAGACAAACACAAAACGAGACTAAGAAGCAGGGTATAACCCAGGGAGAGACAGCTATGGCTACAGAGGACATCTTTAGGAACTGCAACCTAACTCCCCTATGAGCAAGCCAGGCCACACTCGACAATGATGCTCCTCCTGTGGCCTCGAGGACAGGTCTGACTTCTTCCTAAAACTGTGACATGAACAATTGTTTTGGCCTTAAGGTTTTTGTATCCAAGTTAAATCCATTATTTAGACTTCTTGGCATCCATCCTATCCCATTAGAGGTCATTGCTTTTAAACCCTTAGTTCTAAGATGTGATGTGGGTGGATGCCTACCCCTGTCAGTTTCTTCTGTAATGTACTATTATTTAATTCATTGCGATTAATATCTTGGTAATTTGCAGGAAGTCTTTGAAAAGTTGTTGAAGGACACGGGAAGGAGGCATATTTGCTGAACTCCTGTACTCATCAACGATAATCTCTTTGCATCACAATTTGTTTTCCTTCAAAGATCTATAGATGTAGCTGGTAGTTGTGGCACACATCTGTAGTTCCCAGCCACTTGGGTGGCTGAGGTAGGAGGATTACTTGAGCCCAGGAGTTTAAGGCTACAGAGAGCTATAATCATACCAATGTACTCCAGACTAGGTAATAGGGAGAGACTCCATTTAAAAATAAAAAAGTTCTATAGATGTTAAGCAGAATACAAAGGGTTTAGGGGGATCAGGCTGGGTGTGAATTTCAGCTCCATTACTGACAATCTGTGAGACAATGAATAAGTCCCTGTACCCCATGTTAAAATAGGACTTCATAAGATGTTAAGCAAATAAAAGTTCATATGTTCAATTAAATGCTCAGTAAATGTTAGTGATTATGATGATGTGATGACTAACTGACGATATAATATGAATCCATTTCCTTCCAGTATTTAGTTCTGCAGAGGGCAAGATCTGCAGCCACCATGAGTTTAGTTCATTTGAAGGTGACTTGCTTTACCCAATTCACTGTTTACAGGATTTGTTTCCTTAAAATTTAAAAAATTTACCAGGCTATGTCTTGGTCCCTTATATTTTGTTTGAAGCAATATGAGAAATCTCCAATTTGAGATTTTTTTCTCTCAAATATGAAAATTTGCCTTCAATTATCATATTAAAAGAATGTCTACAATTTTCTTAGCATGCATTGAAAATTTGCTTAGAATGGAAAATATGAAAAATGAAGATACGTATAAATAAAATAACAATCTTCTGAGGTTTTTTGCATACTTGAGAGTATAAACTATAGAATAATGTATTTTGCTTTTTTTAAAAATTGACATTATGAATTAAGCATGGCCAACTGTTATTTAAAACTTCGCAAATAACATTACTTATTATATAGAACAACTGAATAGATTTACACATTGCAAATATTTCCTACATTTGGAAATTCAGACTTTTCTCTGAAAATCAACGACTTTTTACAAATTATTTTTTAAGTTCAAATTTTCTCCCTAGGACAATGGAGCAAAAATCCCTAGGCACCTACCTGACATTCATTCTATCTTTCCTCCTTAATAACAGAATCTCAGTTTCATTTGAGTGATAACGTCTGGCTAAAGTACTCCATCTTGCAGCCTCCCTGGCAGATAACAGCTATGCACTTTACAATTGTTGTTTTAGGATTTCTGTTATATGCAGCTAAACCTAAACCTAACTGATATGGAAAGGTTTCCTCAACCCAGAAGATATGGACATTGCAGTAGTCTTCCTTAGGTTAAAAGATAGGGGTGCAGTGGCTCACGCTTGTAATCCCAACACTTTGAGAGGCTGAGGTAAGGAGTTCGAGACCAGCCTGGCCAACATGTTGAAACCTCATCTCTACGAAAAATACAAAAATTAGCTGGGCATGGTGGTGCACGCCTGTAATCCCAGCTGCTCAGGAGGTTGAAGCAGGAGAATGGCTGGAACCTGGGAGGTGGAAGTTACAGTGAGTTGGTATAACGCCATTGCACCCCAGCCTGGGTAGCAGAGCGAGACTCAGTCTCAAAAACAAACAAACAAAAAGATATGAATATTTTAGGGATCTTCCCTTCTTGTGGCCAAATTACTTTCCAAATAACACTTTACACTTCTACCAGGAAATGTGACTCTGACCATCTCATAGAACCCTTCTTAGCACTGAGCATCATCACTTAAAAATAGGCTTAAAATAGAATCCCATTATTATTTTTATTTCATTTATTAGTAGAATTAAACTTTTTCATCAAATTTTAATTAGCTATTTAAATCTTTTTTTGAAGCCACTGAATTGCAGTTGTTCAGATTTTCCGCTGCCTGGGTGATGCCTGGGTGCTTACCAGTCCCTCTGTTAGTGGACGTATTCTTACTCAGATATGCCTGTCCTTTCAATTTCCTTCCTGAGTCACTTTCTCTACAGCTCTTTCACATGTCTGTTGATTGTCTTTTCAAGCTCTTGGTGGACAGTCTTATAACCCAGTTCTGTATTTATTCTCCAAGACACCTCAAAGTTGTCCCCATGTTAGGTCTATACATCCAGATCCAATACTATGTTGGCTTGAAAGGCAAGTTTCCTGCAAGTCAGGGATCGGGGAAGGACCCTGAATAAAGCAGTGAGCCCATCTATCTAGTTAATCACAATGAGTTGGTGTTGCCTAGTGCGTGAGTTACTCTGCCTGTAGGTGCCGGCGGGATCAGCATGGAGGGGCCAAATGGCCTCACCTTCAGCTTAGTTGGTTGGAAGGGACTTTTAGGTGCCAGGAATCCCGAATGGTCACTACTAGATTTTCATTTAAAGAAAAAATTATTTCAATGCCTTTGAGCAAAAAGCTCAGAGAAATTAGATATAATCTTGCATTTAACCCTAATGCTAGATGAGCAGACCAGTGCATATTTTGAGCCAAGAATTCATGGAAACTTTCAAACTCTGTACTCTTCTTTGTTTCTTCCATTTTTAATTTGTTATCGATACATAATAGATGTACATATTTTTAGGATACATGTGATGACTGAATACATTCATATAATTTGTAAAGATGAAATCAATATAATTGCAACATACATGATCTTAACTGTCTTTTTTTTGTGCTAGAGACATTTGAATTATTCTCTTCTAGCCATTTTGAAACATATGATAGATTGTTACAAATAATACTAACTCTATGGATCTATCAAACACTAGGTCTTATTTCTTCTATCAAAATGTATATTTGTACCCATTAATCAATATCTACTCATCCATTTCTTCCTTCTTCCTTTCTTGGCCTCTTGTAACCATCAATCTACTCTGTATTTCCATGAGATCTGCTTTTTAAGCTCTCTCATATGAGTGAGAACATGCAATATTTATCTTTCTGTGCTTGGCTTATTTCACTTAACACAATGACCTCCAGCTCCATCTATATTACTGCAAATGACAGAATTTCATTCCTTTTTATGGTTGAATAATATAACATACCACATTTTCTTTATCCACTCATCTATTAATGGGCACTTAGGTTGATTCCCTATTTTGGCTGTTGTGAACAGTACTGCAATAAGCTGTGAGTATAGACGTCTCCTCGATATATTCATTTCCTTTCTTTTGGCTATATGTCCTGTAATAGAATTGCTGGGTCATATGGTAGTTCTGCTTTTAGTTTTTTGACAAATCTGTTAGTTTTTCATAGTGGCTGTACTAATTTACATTCCCATCAGCAGTGTATGAGTGTTCCCCTTTCCCTTTCTCTATGTTCTTGCCAGCATTTGTTACTCCCTCTCTTGTTTTAATTGGGGTGAGATAATAACTCACTGAACTTTCGATTTGCATTTCCCTGATGATTACTGATGTTGAGCATTTTTTTCATACACGTGTTGGTCATTTGTCTTTCTTTTTTAAGAAATATCTAATCACATCTTTTGCCCACTTAAAAATCACATTTGTTTTTTGCTCTTGAGTTATTTAAGCTTCTTGCATATTTTGGTTATTAATTCCTTATCAGACAGATAGTTCGCAAATACTTTCTCCCATTCTTCGGCTTGTCTCTTCACTTTGTTGATTGTTTCCTTTGCAGTGCAGAAGTCTTTCAGCTTAATATAATCCTATCTGTCAACTGTTGCTTTAGTTGCCACACAAAGAAATCAGGTCTTACACAAAGAAATCTTTGCCCAGACCAATGTTCTGCAGCATTTCCCCAATGTTTTCTTTTAGTAGTTTCAGTTTTAGGTCTTAAATTTAAGCCTTTAATCCATTTTGATTTCATTTCTGTGTATGATGAGCAAAAGGGGTCTAGTTTCATTCCTCTGCATATGGATTTTCACTTTTCTCAGCATCATTTATTGAAGAGACGGTTCTTTCCCTGTTGCATGTTCTTGGCACCTTTGTTGAAAATGGGTTGGCTATAAATACCTGGATTTATATCTGGGTCCTCTATTATTATATGTTCCATTGGTCTATGTGTCTGCTTTTTTTTGCCATTACCATGCTGGTTTGGTTACTTCACCTTTGTAGGATATTTTGAAGTCAGGTAATATGATACCTCCAGCTTTGCTCTTCTTTGTTCAGGATTGCTTTGGCTATTCAGGATCATTTGTGTCTTTTGTGGTTCCATATATATTTTAGGATTTGTTTTTCTATTTCTGTGAAGAATGTCATTGATATTTTGGCAGGGATTGCATTGAATCTGTAAATTGCTTTTGGTAGAACTATCATTTTAGTCATAATAGTTCTTCCAACAAATAAGCATAGAAAATCTTTCTATTTTTAAATGTTTCCTTCAATGTCTTTCATCAGCTTTTTCCAGTTTTCCTTGTTTCCTTTGCTGGTTAAATTGAGGTCTAAGTGTCTCACATTCTTTGTAGCTATTGTAAATGGGATTGCTTTCTTAATTTCTTTTTCAGATTGTTTGCTTTTGGCATATATGCATAACTTTCATATGTTGATTTTTGTATCCTGCACCCTTGCTAGATTTATTAGTTCTAACAATTTTTTGGTGGAATCTTTATTTTTTAAATATAAGATCATGTCATCTTTGAACAAGTCTACCTTACCTTCTTCCTTTCCAGTGTGGGTGCCCTTTATTTCTTTCTCTTGCCTAATTCCTCTGGCCAGAACTTCTGGTACTATATTGAATAAAAGTGGTGAAAGTGTGTATCCTTGTCTTCTTCCAGATCTTCGAACAAAGGCTTTCATTTTTTCCCCCCATTCAGTGCTATGTTAGTTGTGGGTTTGTCATACATGGTCTTTATTATTTTGAGGTATGTTCCTTCTATATCCAGTTTGTTGAGGGGTTTTATCATAAAAGGATGTGAATTTTGTCAAATGCTTTTTCTGCATTTATTGAAATGATCATATGGTTTTTGTTCTTTATTCTGTTAATGGGATGTATCACATTGATTGATTTGTATGTGATGAATCATCCTGGTATCCCTGTGGTGAATCCCACTTGACCATGGTAAATACTCTTTTTAATGTGTCGTTGAATTAGGTTTGCTAGTGTTTTGTTGAGGACTTTTGTATCTATGTTCATCAGTGATATTGGCCTGTTGTTTTCTTTTTTTGTTGTTGTTGTGCCCTGTCTGGCTTTGGTATTAGGGTAATGCTGGCCCTGTAGAATGAATTTGGAAATATTCCCTCCTCTTTGATATTTTTGAAAAGTTTAAGCATAATTGGTGTTCATTCTTCTTTAAATATTTGGTAGAATGCAGCAGTGAGGTCATCAAGTCCTGAAGTTTTCTCTGATGGGAGACTTTTTATTGAGGCTTCAGTCTTATTACTCATTATTGGTTTGTTGCAGTTTTCTACTTCTTCATGGTTCACTCTTAGTATTATGTATTTGGGAATTTGTCCATTATTTTTCTAGGTTTTCCAATTTGTTGGTGTATGGTTGTCCATAATAGTTGCTAATAACTTTTTGTATTTCTGAGGTCTCAGCTGTTACGTCGTTTTTTGTTTCTTTTTTTTTTTTTTTTTTTTGAGACGGAGTTTCGCTCTTGTTACCCAGGCTGGAGTGCAAAGGCGCGATCTTGGCTCACCGCAACCTCCGCCTCCTGGGTTCAGGCAATTCTCCTGTCTCAACCTCCTGAGTAGCTGGGATTACAGGCAAGCGCCACCATGCCCAGCTAATTTTTTGCATTTTTAGTAGAGACGAGGTTTCACCGTGCTGACCAGGATGGTCTCGATCTCTTGACCTCGTGATCCACCTGCCTCGGCCTCCCAAAGTGCTGGGATTACAGGCTTGAGCCACCGCGCCCGGCCCCCTTGTTTCTTACATTATTTATTTGAGTGTCCTTTCTTTTTTTCTTAGCGATTCTAGCTTTGTTTATACTTTCAAAAAAGCTGACTCTTCATTTTGTTGATCTTTTGGTATTTTTAAGGTATCAGTTTAATTGGTTTCTGCTCTGCTCTTTATTATCCCTTTTTTCTGTTTATTTTGGGTTTGGGTTTTTCTTGCTTTTCCAGTTCCTTGAGGTACTTCATTAGGTTGTTTACTTGAAGTCTTTCTACTTTTTTGATATAGGTGTTTATTGCTATAAACTTCCCTCTTAGTAAAGCTTTTACTGTACCCCCTACATTTTGGTATGCTGTATTTCCATTTGATTTGTTTCAAGAAATTTTAAAACTTCTTTCTTGATTTCTGCACTGACCCATTATTATTCAGGGGCATGTAATTTAATTTCCATGTGTTTGCATAGTTTCTGAGGTTCCTCTTGTTATTGATTTTGTTTTATTTTATTGTGGTCAGAAAAGATACTTGATATGATTTCTACTTTTTTGAAATTATTGACACTTGTTTTGTGGCTTAACATATGGTCTATTCTGGAGAATGTTCCATGTGCTGATAAAAAGAATACGTATTCTGTCGCAGTTGAATAAAGTGTTCTGTAGATGTCAGTTAGGCCATGGGGTCACTGTGTAGTTTATTTACAACATTTCCTTGTTGGAATCATATGTCCATTATGGAGAATTGGATATTGAAATCTCCTATTATGATCATATTGCAGTCTATCTCTCATTTTAAACCTATTAATGTTTGCTTTATGTATTTGGGAGTTCTGGTGTTGGGTGCATGGATATTTATAATTTTCACACCCTCTTGCTAAATTGACCCCTTTATCATTATATAGTGGCCTTCTTTATCTCTTTTTACAGTCTTTGATTTGTAGTCTATTTTATCTGATATAAGCATAGCTATTCCTGCCCTTTATGATTTCTGGTTGTATGACATATCTTTTTCCACCTCCACACTTTCAGTCAATATATGTCTTTATAGCTGAAGTGGGTTTCTTATAGGCAGTGTATAGTTGGGTCTTGGTTCTTTATTAATTCAGCCACTGTTTCCCTTTTAATTACAGAATTGAATATATTTACATTTGTTGTTATTGATAAGTAAGGACCGACTACTGCCATTTTTTTGCTTGTTTTCTGGTTGGGTTTTAACTACTCTCTTCCTTTCTCCTTGTCTTCCTTTGTGGTTAAGTGTTTTTCTCTGGTAGCATGTTTTAATTTTTTGCTTTTTATTTTTAGTGAATCTATTATAGGTTTTTGCATTTTGGTTGCCATGAGGCTTACAAAAAAAATCTTATAGATGTAACAAGTTATTTTAAGGAGATGACAACTTATCTTAGAACACAAAGAATAGAAACAAAGAACAAGTAATAATAATAAAAAACCTCTACAATTTAACTCCATCCTCCCAACATTTGAATTTTATGTTGTCTCAATTTACTTTTTTTTTTTTTTTTTTTTTTGAGACGGAGTTTCCCTCTTGTTACCCAGGCTGGAGTGCAATGGTGCAATCTTGGCTCACCGCAACCTCCGCCTCCTGGGTTCAGGCAATTCTCCTGCCTCAGCCTCCTGAGTAGCTGGGATTACAGGCATGCACCACCATGCCCAGCTGATTTTCTGTATTTTTAGTAGAGACGGGGTTTCACCATGTTGACCAGGATGGTCTCGATCTCTTGACCTCATGATCCACCCGCCTCGGCCTCCCAAAGTGCTGGGATTACAGGTGTGATCCAGCTCTCAATTTACATATTTTTATATTAATTATCTCTTAATGGGTTGCTATAGGTATAATTGTTTTTGATCAATTTGTCTTTTGGGTTTCATACTAGAGTTATGAGTAGATTGTACACCACAATTACAGTATTAGAGTATTCTGGGTTTGTCTATGTACTTACTCTTACCAGTGGATTTTATATCTTCAAATGTTTCCTTTTTGCATATTAGTTTTTGTTTTTGCCTTTCAGATTGAAAAACTCTCTTTAGCATTTCTTGTATGATGGATCTGGTGCTAGTGAATTCTTTTAGTCTTTGTTTCTCTAGTAAAGGCTTTATCTCTTCTTCATACCTGAAGGATAACTTTGCTGGATACAGAATTCCTGGGAGATAGTTTTTTTTTTGTTTCCTTTTAGCACTTTGAAAATGTCATGCCACTCCTTCTTGGTCTGCATGGTTTCCATTAAGAAGTCTATTGCCTGATGAGTTGGAGCTCCTTGATAAGTTCTTTGCTTCTATTCTCTGTTGCTTTTAGAATGCCATCTTTGTCCTTGACCTTTGAGAGTTCGATTATTACATGTTTTGGGATAGCCTTAACTGGGTTGAATTTATTTGATGTTCTCTGATCTTTCTGTATCTGGATGGATGTATACCTCTTTCTCAAGTTTTGGAAAGTTTTCTGTTATTTCTTTGAATAAGTTTTCTACTCCTTGCTGTTGCTCAATTCCTTTTGAACACCAATAATTCTTAGATTTGGTCTTCTGAGGTAATTTTCTATGTCTTGTAGATGATCTTTGTTCCTTTTTGTTCTTTCTTCTGTTTTATCCTCTGTGTATTTTCAAATAGCCTGTCTTTGAGCTCACAGATTCTTTCCTCTGCTTGATTCAGTCTGCTGTTGAGAAGCTGTAATACATTTTTCATTTCCACAAATGTATTTCTCAGTTCCAAGATTTGTTTTTTTTTAATTATTTCAATTTCTTTGTTAAATTTCCTTGATAAATTTCTGAATTGCTTTTTCTGTGTTATCCTGGAGATCACTGAGTTTCTTTAAAACTATTATCTTCAGTTCTTACGGAGTACACATATTGCTGCCTTATTAGGGTCAATTATTAGTTTTTTGCCTTGCCCACTGAGGAGGTCATGGTTTTCTGTTTGCTGTTTTTCTTATTGATATACAGGTATGTCTTTGCACTGAAGGATTGATTATTTATTGCAGTCTTCTCTGTGTGGCTTTTTTTTTGTTTTGTTTTGCTTTTATTGGATATGTTTGTGAAGGGATTCTTTGTAATTTACCTATTGATATCTTTCTTTTTTTCCCCTAGTATTTACAGTTGCCTCCTTTTTGACACTAGATGGCCTGTTAAGCCCAGGTTTGCCTCAGTTCTAGTAAACAATCAGATTGCTGCCCATCCTGAATGGAGGAGGTCCCAAAGGGGTTATTCCAGGACTATGGAAAGGCTGAATAAGCTCATGCCAAGGAGATCTGTGGAACAAGCTTTCCACGGCATGGTGCTGCTGAACACTTACCCTGATTTGGTGTCTCCTTTGGCTGAGCTGTATTGCAGAGTTTCCAGGGGTGGTGGTCTTTCCTCCTTGCTTTGTCTATGGTTGCTCTCAGGGACAGTTCTCCCTTCAGGTAGCCCCAATGCTTCTCATGGGTTGAGGCAGAGACAAGTCTCCTGCCAGGGAGATGATGGGGAAGTTGGATGTCTACCTCCATTTCACTTTTTCCAGTGTAGGGATGGTGAGTTGGGGGGAAATTTTCCATGTACTCCGTGCCTGGTAGATTGAGGGGAGAAGCATTGTGGATATGAAAGTCTGATTCTCTTACCATCTTCTCAGAGTTTTTTCACTGCTTTGTGGTCCTGGGAGCTGTGACCACAGGTCACAATTATCCTTATATTTGAGTTCTGGGATATTGCTGGTGATCATCTTGGTGCTGTGCACATATTTTAAATTTTCTGTGGGAAGTGAAGCCAGCTTGCTTCTATACTACCATTTTGGAAATGGACATCATGATACTCTTCTGAGAAATTGTTGACAAAGGTTGTTTTCCCTTTTACTTAAACAAGTATTTTTATACTATGTTCCAGTATTTAGCAACTTGATGATGAATTGGTCTCCCTCTTATTTAATCTAAATACTCCTGTAATTTAAAATTATTTCCCATTCTAACTCGAAAGAGATATTAAATCATTAAAGTTTCTTCTTATTTAGGGATGGGCTATGAATGAAAACCACCCATAAATATTAATACACATACACCAATAATACATGTATTTATATTTTCAAGTTTAGGCAAGGGTGACCATATCACTCATGAAGTAGAGCAAAACTGAAGTTTCTACCACTATAAATATGTATATTTATACATATATTGCAACTATAATCTTTATTTAAGGGCATGTATTCAGAGAGTACAGATTGTTTCACTTCAGTTTAGTATCACTTAAAGAAATGAGAAAATTGCTTCCCCCTGCCCACCTTCCTACACTATTAAGGGATTAGTAGGCCAGCTGTAGCACTTGACGCATCAGTATGCAATGATGATAGCTGACCTCAGTAAGCAAAATGTTCAATTAAGTTTAAAAACAATGACTTAAATTGGTCTTAACAGTTAATTAGCACTTACTATGTACCAGGCCATTAATAATATTTTCTAATTTGATCCTCACAAGAATCCTATGAAGTATAGCCAATTATTGTTAGTGTTTAAAAAAATGTGTTTAGCACAATGCTTGGCATATAATCAAACCTCAGTAAATCAGACCTCACCTGTCATTTTTATTTTACATCTAAGGAAAATGAGGTCAAAATTTAAGGCCACTTACATTTAGGTCACACATATAGTTCCTGGCAGACCTAGGATTTAAGCAAACAATAACTCCTTTCTTGGTGATTTGTCTCTCAAAAGTTTTTAACAACTCATGTTTGCTGACCAGCTAGCAGAAGTAAACTTCCACTTTCAATAATAATGTACTAGGTAATTCAGAGAACATCCAGAAAAGTTATTAAAATGTGGAAATAATTCTGCCAAAAGTAGGGTTACCAGATCGAATACAGGACACCCAGTTAAAATTGAGTTTCAGACAAACAAGGAATAAATTTTTAGTATAAGCAGGTTTCAATCATTGCGTGGAATACACATATACTAAAAATATTATTCATTTTTTATTATAAATTCAAATTTAATTAGGTGTCCTGAAAGTTTTTCCCCCTAGATCTAGAAACCCTAGCCTGAAGGTATCAAAGACCTAGCAAGGCAGTGGAAAATAAAATAATGAGGTCAAGATACAGAAGGTGAAAACTCAGAGATAAGCCCAGGATTTGGGGTTCTCTAGGGGTAAATGTGTTAATTCTGAAAGAAGCATCTGAAAGGCTGAGAAGCTGAAAAGAATGCTTGACAGATTTGTAGGACTAAGGGGATAAAACTTAAAAATCTAATGCCTGTCAAAAAGGAAAGCTCTGGTAAATCCCTCATGATTCAAGGTGGGACTCTGAATAAGTGAACATTTACACTGTTGAGAAATATACCAGCCTGAGACCTCTGAATCATCTCAAGCCTTGAAATTCAATTGAGATTATTCTGGATTGCTAGACATTGGTCATAAGAAAATGTAAAACCTCTCAGATGGAAAGAAGCATCATTCTAAGCCTCAACTGATTTCTACAAGTTTTCATTTACATTGTACAGCTCTTAATTAAAATTGACCAAGCACATGCTAAGACAAGGCAATGTTAAAAAAAAAAAAAGAAAGAAAGAAAGAAAGAAAGAAAGAAAGAAAACAGCTGATGAAGAAAAAGCAGATACATAGAATTTTCAGATATCAGAGTCATCAGATACAGGCATATATGTCCAGTAACAAGTAGAAGTCACTCCTGGGAATCTCACCCCTATCCCCCACAGCAGCCATAGCAAGACCTGCCCCAAAAGAGTCTGAGCTCAGATGTGTCTAGCCCTGACCCCACGTGGTGGTCCTTCCCTACCCACCCTGATAGTGGAAGACAAAGGGCATATAATCTTGGGAGTTCTAAGGCCCACCCACAAGCAGTCCCTCTCAATACTACTACAGCTGATGCTCTCTGGAAAACACCGCCTTCTGGTAGGAGGCTAATCAGCTCAAAAAAGAGCATCCTACAGAATCCACTGCAGTCTTCGCCACTTCCATCTGAAGAGGCACTGGTATTTACAGCTGAGAGACCCACAGATGGTTCACATCACAGAACTCTGTGCAGATAACCCCCAGTACCAGCCCAGAGGCAGGTAGACTTACTGGGTGGCTAGACCCAGAAGAGAGACAACAATCACTGTAGTTTGGCTCACAGGGAGCAACATCCATAGGAAAAGGAGGAGAGCACTAAATCAGGGGAACACTCCAGGGGCAAATGAATCTGAACAACAGCCTTCGGCCCTAGACCATCCCTCTGATAGAACCTCCCCAAATGAGAAGGAACCGGAAAACCAACCCTGGTAATAAGACAAAACAGGATTCATCAGCACACCCCAAAAATCACACTAGCTCACCAGCAATGGATCCAAACCAAGAAGAAATCCCTGATTTGCCTGAAAGAGAATTCAGGAGGTTAGTTATAAAGCTAATCAAGAAGGGAGGAGAACAAGGTGAAGCCCAATGCAAGGAAATCCAAAAATTAATACAAAAGGTAAAGAGAAATATTCATGGGTATAGTTAGCTTAAAGAAAATAATACAAAATTTAGGAAACTTTGGACACACTTTTAGAAATGTGAAATGCTTTGGAAAGTCACAGCAATAGAATTGAACAAGTAGAAGAAATTCAGAGCTCAAAGACAAGGTCTTCAAATTAATCCAAAAAAGACAAAGAAGAAAGAATAAGAAAATATAAACAAAGCCTCCAAGGAGTCTGGTATTATATTAAATGACCAAACCTAAGAATACTTGCTGTTTCTGAGGAAGAAGATTCTAAAAGCCTGGAAAACATATTTGGGGGAATAATTGAGGAAAACTTCCCCAGCCTTGTGAGAGACCTAGATAGCCAAATACAAGAAGCACAAAGAACACTTGGGAAATTCACTACAAAAAGATCTTTACCTAGGCACATTGTCATCAGGTTATCTAAAGTTAAGATGAAGGAAAGAATATTAAGAGCAGTGAGACAGAAGCACCGGGTAACCTATAAAAAAAAAAAAAAGCCTATCAGATTAACAGCAGATTTCTCAGTAGAAACCTTACAAGCTAGAAGGGAATGGAGCCCTATTTTAAGCTTCCTCAAACCAAACAATTATCAGCCAAGAATTTTGTATTCAGTGAAACTAAGCACCATATATGAAGGAAAGATACAGTCTTTTTCAGACAAACAAATGCTGAGAGAATTCTCCATTACCAAACCACCACTTCAAGAACTGCTAAAAGGAGCTCTAAATCTTGAAACAAATCTTGGAAACAGATGAAAACAGAACCTCTTTAAAGCATAAATCCCACAGGACCTATAAAACAAAAATACAAGTTAAAAAGCAAAAATACAAACAAAAACAGGTGTGCGATCCAAGATGGCCATTTAGGAACAGCTCAGAATTGCAGCTCCCAGTGAAAGTGCAGAGGGTGAGTGGATGCCGCATTTCCAGATGGATTTTTGTTGCCCACAGACCAGGAGATTCCCAGGCGGAGGAGCCCCACAGGTCACCAGCGCAGCTGTTTCAGCTGGTGCGGCTGTTTTGGTCAGCATGACTATTTTGGCTGGCATGGCTGCTTTGCCAGTGCCCTGGTGCAGCAGTTCTCCATACAAAATACACTGGTACAGGTGCCCTTTAGCTGGCGATTAGAGCCCCGGGAAGGCACAGTTGCCCATTCATCTGATTAAAAAGGGGACTGAAACAGGGATCCAGGCCAGGAGATTTCTGGACATAAAAAGCCCCACGAATCTCAGTGCCACTGTTTCAGCTGGCGCAGTGAGTCACCGCCCGGGAAATCACACAGATCCCAGTGCCTTTTCAACAGGCGACTGGAACACCTGGAAGAGAGACAACCATTCAACTAAAAAAAAAAAAAAAAAGGCTCAGAGGCAGGGAGCCAGGTGATCAGTCTCGGCTGGTCCCACCCCCCCCCCCACACACAAAAAAACAGCAATTGGAAATGCTCTGGGTTGAGAGCTTCACAGCAAGCACAGCTGAACCCTGGACGGTCCAGCTCTGTGAGGGAGGGGCATCCACCATTACTGAGACACTCCACCACTATGGAGGTAGTCCGCCATTGCTGAGGCAGCCCGCCACTGCCGAGGCAACCTGCCATTACAGAGAGAGTCCGCCATTACAGAGGTGGGCCATGATTGCTGAGACAGTTCTAACAACACCCATATAAACAAGACTGCAGGGAGGTTCACACGGCAGCTGGGTGGAGCCCACAGCAGCTCAGCAAAGCCTCTACAGGCACCTACAGCCTCTACAGTGACCATGCTGCCTCCTTGCTGGGCAGGGCAGCCCTGAAAAAAAGGCAGCAGCACAACCGAAACTCATAAATAAAGCCCTAACTCCCTGTGGCAGAGTACCTGGGAATAAAAAGGTGTTTATGAGTTCTGCTGCAGCAGACCTAAACGTACCTGCCCAGCAGCTCTGAATGAACAATGGAGCTCACAGCTCAGCACTTGAGCTCCTATAAAGGACAGACTGACTCCTCAAGCAGCTCCCTGACCCCTGTGTATCCAAAGAGTCACCTCATAAAGGAGAGATCAGACTGACATTTGGCGGGTATCCTTCTGGGACAAAGATAGCAGAAGAAACTGGTAGCAACCCTTACTGTTCTGTAGCTGCTGCAGGTGATCCCCAGGCAAGCAGGGCCTGGAGTGGACCACAGCAGTCCTACAGCAGAGGGGCCAGACCGTTAGAAGGAAAACTAAGAAACAGAAATAACTTCATCATCAACAAACTGGATGTCCACTCAGAGACCCAATCTGAAAGTCAGCAACTACAAGGATGACAGGTGGATAAATCCACAAAGATGGGAAGAAACCAGTGCAAAAAGGATGAAAACACCTGAAACCAGAACACCTCTTCTCCTACAAGGGATCACAACTCCTCACCAGCAAGGGAACAAGGCTGGATGGAGAATGATTGTGATGAAATGACAGAATCAGGCTTCAGAAGGTGGGTAATAAGAAACTTCTGTGAGCTAAAAGAACATGTTCTAACCCAATGCAAAGAAACTAAGAACCTTGAAAAAAGATTTGACGAAATGCTAACAAGAATGGACAACTTAGAGAGGAATATAAGTGAATTGATGGAGCTGAAAAACACAACACGAGAACTTCGTGAAGCATGCACAAGTTTCAACAGCCGAATTGACCAAGCAGAAGAAAGCATATCACAGGACGAAGATCAACTCAATGAAATAAAACAAGAAGGCAAGATTAGAGAAAAAAGGGTAAAAAGGAATGAACAAAGTCTCCAAGAAATGTGAGATTATGTCAAAAGACCTAATCTACGTTTGATAGGTGTACCTGAATGTGACGAAGAGAATGAATCCAAGCTGGAAAATACTCTTCAGGATATTATTCAGGAAAACTTCCCCAACCTAGCAAGGCAGGCCAATATTCAAGTCCAGAAAATACAGAGAACATCACAAAAATATTCCTCAAGAAGAGTAACCCCAAGGCACATAATTGTCAGATTCACCAGAGCTGAAATGTAGAAGAAAATGCTAAGGGCAGCTAGAGAGAAAGGTCGGGTTATCCACAAAGGGAAGTCCATCAGACTCACAGCAGATCTCTCAGCAGAAACCCTACAAGCCAGAAGAGAGTGGGGGCCAATATTCAACATCCTTAAAGAAAAGAACTTTCAACCCAGAATCTCATATCCAGCCAAACTAAGCTTCATAAGTGAAGGAAAAATAAAATTCTTTAGGAACAAGCAAGTACTCAGAGATTTCATCACGACCAGGCCTGCTTTACAAGAGCTCCTGGAAGAGGCTCTACACATAGAAAGGAACAACCAGTACCAGCCACTCCAAAAATAAACCAAATGGTAAAGTGCATCAACACAATGAAGAATCTGCATCAACTAACAGGCAAAACAGCCAGTTAGCATCAAAATGGCAGTATCAAATTCACACATAACAATATTAACCCTAAATGTAAATGGACTAAATGCCCCAATCAAAAGACACAGACTCGCAAACTGGATAAAAAGCCAAAATCCATCGGTGTGCTGTATCCAGCAAACCCATCTCACATGCAAGGATACACAAAGGCTCAAAATAAAGGGATGGAGGAAGATTTACCAAGCAAATGGAGAGCAAAAAAAAAAAAAGCAGGACTTGCAATTCTCATCTCTGATAAAATAGACTTTAAAGCAACAAAGATCAAAAGAGACAAAGAAGGCCACTTACATAATGTTAAAATGATCAATGCAACAAGAAGAGCTAATGATGCTAAATGTATATGTACCTAATACAGGAGCACCCAGATACATAAGGCAAGTTCTTAATGACTTACAAAGAGACTTAGACTCCCACACAATAATAGTGGGAGACTTTAACACCCCATTGTCAATATTAGACAGATCCACCAGACAGAAAATTAACAAGGATATCCAGGACTTGAACTCAGACCTGGAACAAGCAAACCTAATAGACATTTACAGAACTCTACACCCCAAATCCACAGAATATACATTCTTCTCAGCACCACATCACACCTACTCTAAAATCAACCACATAATTGAAAGTAAATCACTCCTCAGCAAATGCAACAGAACAGAAATCATAACAAACAGTCTCTGAGACCACAGTGCAATCAAGTTAGAACTCAGAATTCAGAAACTAACTCAGAACCACACAGCCTCATGGAAGCTGAACAACTTGCTCTTGAATGTTGACTGGATAAGCAATGAAATGAAGGCAGAAATAAAGACGTTCTTCGAAACCAACGGGAATGAAGACACAACATACCGGAATCTCTGGGACACATTTAAAGCAGTCTCTAGAGGAAAATATGTAGCAATAAGTGCCCACATGAGAAGAAAGGAGAGATCTAAAATTGACACCCTATCATCAAAATTGAAAGAGCTAGAGGAACAAGATAAAAAAAACTCAAAGTCTAGCAGAAGACAAGAAATAACTAAGATCAGAGCAGAACTGAAGGAGATAAAAACACAAAAAACCCTTCAAAAAATCAATAAATCCAGAAGCTGGTTTTTTGAAAAGATCAACAAAATAGACAGACCATTAGCCCGATTAATAAAAAAGAGAGAATAACCAAATTGATGCAATAAAAAATGATGAAGGGGATATCACCTCAGATTCCACAGAAATTCAAACCATCATCAGAGATTATTACAAACAACTCTATGCACATAAACTAGTAAACCTGGAAGAAATGGATAAATTCCTGAACATTTGCCTCCCCCCAAACCTAAACCAGGAAGAAGTCGAAATCCTGAATAGACCAATAACAACAGCAGAAGTTGAGGCAGCAATTAAGAGCCTACCACCCAAAAAAAGCCCAGGTCCAGATGGGTTCACAGTCAAATTCTACCAGATATACAAAGAGGAGCTGGTACCATTCCTTCTGAAACTATTCCGAATAATCCAAAAAGAGGGAATCCTTCCCAAATCATTTTATGAGACCAACATCATCCTGATACCAAAACCTGGCAGAGACTCAACAAGAAAAGAAAACTTCAGGCCAATATCCATGATGAACATAGATGCAAAAATCTTCAATAAAATACTGGCAAACCAATTGCAACAGCACATCAAAAAGCTTATCCACCATAATCAAGTAGGCTTCACCCCAGGGATGCAAGGCTGGTTCAAAATACGCAAGTCCATAAACGTAATTAACCACATAAACAGAACCAAAGACAAAAACCACATGATTATCACAATTGATGCAGAGAAGGCCTTTGACAAAATTCAACAGCCTTTTATGCTAAAAACCCTCAATAAACTAGGTATTGACAAATGTATATCAAAATAATAAAAGCTATCTACGACAAAGCAACAGCCAATATCATACTGAATGTGCAAATACTGGAAGCATTCCCTTTGAAATCTGGCACTAGACAAGGATGCCCTCTCTCACCACTCATATTCAATATAGTACTGGAAGTTCTAGCCAGAGCAATCGGGCAAGAAAAAGAAATAAAGTGTATTCAAATAGGAAAGGAGGAAGTCAAATTGTCTCTGTTTGCAGACAATATCATTGTATATCTAGAAGACCCCATCGTCTCAGCCCCAAATCTCCGGAAACTGATAAGCAACTTCAGCAAAGTCTCAGGATACAAAATCAATGTGCAAAAATCACAAGCATTCCTATACACCAATAACAGACTTAAAGAGAGTCAAATCAAGAATGAAGTGCCCTTCACAATTGCCACAAAGAGAATAAAATACCTAGGAATACAACTAACAAGGAACGTAAAGGACCTCTTCAAGAACTACAAACCACTGCTCAAAGAAATAAGAGAGGACACAAACAGATGGAGAAACATGCCATGTTTATGGTTAGGAAGAATCGTGAAAATGGCCATACTGCCCAAAGTAATTTACAGATTCAATGCTATCCCCATCAAGCTACCAATGACCTTCTTCACAGAACTGGAAAAAAACACCTTAAACTTCATATGGAACCAAAATATGAGCCCACATAGCCAAGTCAATTCTAAGCAAAAAGAACAAAGCGGGAGGCATCACACTACTGGACGTCAAACTATACTACAAGGCTACAGTAATCAAAACAGCAAGGTACTGGTACCAAAACAGAGATATAGACCAATGGAACAGAACAGAGGCCTCAGAGGCAACACAGCACATCTACAACCATCCAATCTTTGCAAACCCGACAAAAACAAGCAATGGAGAAAGGATTCCCTGTTTAATAAATGGTGTTGGGAAAACTGGCTAGCCATGTGCAGAAAGCAGAAACTGGACCCCTTCCTGACACCTTACACTAAAATTAACTCCAGATGGATTAAAGACTTAAACATAAGACCTAACACCATAAAAGCCCTAGAAGAAAATCTAGGCAAAACCATTCAGGACATAGGATTAGTCAAGGACTTCATGACCAAAACACGAAAAGCATTGGCAACAAAAGCCAAAATAGGCAAATGGGACCTAATCAAACTCCACAGCTTCTGCATGGCAAAAGAAACAGTCATTAGAGTGAATCAGCAACCAACAGAATGGGAAAAAATTTTTGCAGTCTACCCATCTGACAAAGGGCTGATACCCAGAATTTACAAAGAACTAAAACAGATTTACAAGAAAAAAACAAACAAGCCCATTCAAAAGTGGGCGAAGGATATGAACAGACACTTTACAAAAGAAGACATATATGAGGCCAACAAACATGAAAAAATGCTCATCATCACTGGTCATCAGAGAAATGCAAATCAAAACTACATTGAGATACCATCTCATGCCAGTTAGAATGGTGATCATTAAAAAATCTAGAGACAACAGATGCTGGAGAGGATGTGGAGAAATAGGAACACTTTTACACTGTTGGTGGGAGTGTAAATTAGTTCAACCATTGTGGAAGACAGTGTGGCGATTCCTCAAGGACCTAGAAATAGAAATTCCATTTGACCCAGCAATCCTATTACTGGGTATACATCCAAAGGATTATAAATCGTTCTACTATAAGGACACATGCACACGAATGTTCATTGCAGCACAGTTTACAATAGCAAAGACCTGGAACCAACCCAAATGCCCTTCGATTATAGACCGGACAGGGAAAATGTGGCACATATACACCATGGAATATTACACAGCCATCAAAAACGATGAGTTCTTGTCCTTTGTAGGGACATGAATGAACCTGGAAACCATCATTCTTAGCAAACTGTCACAAGAGCAGAAAATCAAACAGCGCATGTTCTCACTCATAGGTGGGTGTTGAACAATGACAACACGTGGACACAGGGAGGGGAGCACTACACACTGGGGTCTGTTGGGGGGAAATAGGGGAGGGACAGCGGGGGGTGGGGAGTTGGGGAGGTATAGCATGGGAAGAAATGCCAGATATAGGTGAAGGGGAAGAAGGCAGCAAATCACACTGCCATGTGTATACCTATGCAACAATCTTGCGTGTTCTTCACATGTACCCCAAAACCTAAAGTGCAATAAAAAACAAACAAACAAACAAAAAAAACAAAGTACACAGGCAACAAAGAGTGTCATGAAAGCAACAGTACCTCACATTTCAATACTAACATTGAATGTAAATGGCCTAAATGTTCCACTTAAAAGATAGAGAACTTCAGAGTGGATAAGAACTCACCAACCAACTATCTGCTGCCTTTAGGAGACTCGCCTAACACATAAGGACTCACATAAACTTAAAGGGGTGGAAAAAGTCATTTCATGCAAATGGACACTAAAAGTCAGCAGGGGTAGCTATTCTTATATCAGACAAAACAAACTTTAAAGCAACAGTGGTTAAAAGATGTTTTAAAAACATTACAAAGCATGACAGTATGTAATGGTAAAAGATCTTGTTCAACAGGAAAATATCACAATCCTAAACATATATGCACCTAACACTGGAGCTCCCAAATTTATAAAACAATTACTGATAGACCTAAGAAGTGAGATAGACAGCAACACAATTAATAGTGGGAGGGTTCAATACTTCACTGACAGCACCAGACAGGTCATCAAGACAGGAAGTCAGCAAAGAAACAATGAACTTAAACTATAACTTGGAACAAATATACAGAACATTTCATCCAACAACCACAGAATACACATTCTACTCAACAGCACATGGAACTTTCTCCAAGATAGACCATACGACAGGTCTTAAAACGAGCCTCAATAAATTTATGAAAATTGAAATTATATCATGCACTCTCTCATACCTCAGTGGAATAAAACTGGAAATCAACTCCAAAAGAAACCTTTAAAACCATGCAAATACATGGAAATTAAGCAGCTCCAGAATGAGCATTGGGTCAAAAACAAAATCAAGATGGAAATTTAAAATTCTTTGAACTGAATGACAATAATGACTCAACCTATCAAAACCTCTGGCATACAGCAAAGGTGGTGCTGAGAGGAAAATTCATAGCCCTAAATGCCTGCATCAAAAAGTCTGAAAGAGCACAGTGTAAGTCACACCTCAAGGAACTAGAGAAATAAGAACAAACCAAATCTAAACCCAGCAGAAGAAAGGAAATAACCAAGATCAGAACAGAACTAAATGAAATTGAAACAAACAAACAAAAAAAAATACAAAAGATAAATGAAACAAAAGCTGGTTCTTTAAAAAGATAAAATGGATAGACCATTAGCAAGATTAACCAAGAAAAGAAGAGAGGAAATTAAAATAACCTTACTAAGAAATGGAACAGGAGATATTACAATTGACACCACTGAAATACAAAAGATTATTCAAGGCTACTATAAACAACTTTACACACATAAACTGGAAAACCTAGAAGAAATGGATAAATTCCTGGAAAAATACATCCCTCTCAGCTTAAGTCGGGAAGAACTGATACCCTGATCAGACCAATAACAAGCAGCGAGGTTGAAATGGTAATTAAAATATACCAACAACAAAAAACGTCCAGGACCAGACAAATTCACAGCAGAATTATACCAGCTATTCAAAGAAGACTTGGTACCAATTCTTTTTACACTATTCCACAAGATAGAGAAAGAAGGAACCCTCCCTAATTCATTCTGTGAAGCCAGCAAAACCAGGAAAGGACATAACCAAAAGAGAAAACTACATACAGATATCCTAGATGAACATAGATGTTAAAATCTTTAACAAAATACTAATTAAATGAATCCAACAACATATCAAAAAGATAATTCACCGTGATCAAGTGGGTTTTATATGAGGGATGTAGGGATGGTTTAACACATGCAAGTCAATAAATGTGATATACCACATCAACAGAATTAAAAAAAATCACATGATCATCTCAATAGGTGCAGAGAAAGCATTTGACAAAATCCAACATCTCTTTATGATTAAAACTCTCAGCAAAATTGGCATATAAGGGACATACCTTAGTGTAATAAAAGCCAGCTATGACAAACCCACAGCCAACAAAATACTGAATGGGGAAAAGTTGAAAGCATTCCCTCTGAGAACTGGAACAAGACAAGGATGCCCACTCTCACCACTCCTCTTCAACATGATACTGCAATTCCCAGCCAGAGCAATCAGACAAGAGAAAGAAATAAAGGGCATCCAAAGTGGTAAAGAGGAAGTTAAACTGTCACTGTTTGCTGACTATATGATAGTTACCTTGAAAACCCTAAGGACTCCTCCAGAAAGTTCCTAGAACGGATAAAAGAATTCAGCAGTTTCTGGATACAAGATTAATGTATACAAATCAGTAGCTGTTCTATACACCAACAGTCACTAAGCAGAGAATCAAATCAAGAACTCAACCCCTTTTACAATAGCTGCAAAAAAAAAAAAAAAACAAGGCCAGGCGTGGTGGCTCATGCCTGTAATCCCAGCACTTTGGGAGGCCAAGGTGGGTGGTTCACGAGCTCAGGAGATCAAGACCATCCTGGCTAACATGGTGAATACCTGTTTCTACTAAAAATACAAAAAATTAGCTGGTATGGTGGCATGTGTCTGTAGTCCCAGCTACTCAGGAGGCTGAGAAAGGAGAATCACTTGAACCGGGGAGGTAGAGGTTGCAGTAAGCCAAGATTGTATCACTGCACTCCAGCCTGGATGACAGAGTGAGACTCCATCTCAAAAACAAAACAAAACAAACCAAACCAAACCAAACCAAACCAAACCAAACCAAACCAAACCAAACCAAACCAAACCTTAGGAATATACCTAAGCAAGGAATTGAAAGACCTCTACAAGGAAAACTACAAAACACTGTTGAATGAAATCATAGATGATACAGACAAATGGAAACACATCCCATGCTCATGGATGGGTAGAATCAATATTGTGAAAATGACCATACTGCCAAAAGCAATCTACAATTTAATGCAATCCTCTTCAGAATAACACCATCATTCTTCACAGAATTAGAAAAAACAATTCTAAAATTCATATGGAACCAAAAAAGAGCCCACATAGCAAAAGCAAGATTAAGCAAAAAGAACAAATCTGTAGACATCACACTACCTGATTTCAAACTATACTATAAGGTCATAGTCACCAAAACAGTGTGGTACTGGTATAAAAATAATCACATAGACCAATGGAACAGAATAGAGAACCCAGAAATAAATCTAAATATAGCCAACTGATCTTCAACAAAGCAAACAAAAACATAAAGTGGGGAAAGGACACCCTTTTCAACAAATAGTGCTTGGATAATTGGTCAGCCTCATGTAGGAGAAATGAAACTAGATCCTTATCTCTCCTCACCTTATACAAAAAAAAAATCAACTCAAGATGGACTAATTACTTAAATCTCAGACCTGAAACTATAAAAATTCTGGAAGATAACACTGGAAAAACTCTTCTAGACATTGGCGTAGGCCAGGATTTCATGACCAAGAACCCAAAAGCAAATGCAATAAAAACAAAGATAAATAGCTGGGACCTAATTAAACTAAAGAGATTTTGCACGGCAAAAGGAACAGTCAGCAGAGTAAACAGACAACCCACAGAGTGCGAGAAAATCTTCACAATCTATACATCTGACAAAGGACTAATATCCAGAATCTGCAACAAACTCAAACAAATCAGTAAGAAAAAAACAAACAATCCTGTTAAAAAGTGGGCTAAGGACAGGAATAGATAATTCTCAAAAGCAGATATACAAATGGCCAATAAACATATGAAAAAATGCTTAACATCACTAATGGTCAGGGAAATTCAAATCAAAGCGACAATGCAATACAACCGTACTTCTGGAAGAATGGCCATAATAAAAAAGTAGATGTTGGTGTGGATGTGGTGAACAGGGAACACTTCTACACTGCTGGTGGGAATGTAAAGTAGTACAACTGCTATGGAAAACAGTGTGGAGATTCCTTAAAGAACTAAAAGTAGAACTACCATTTGATCCAGCAATCCCAGTACTGGGTTTCTATCCATAGGGAAAGAAGTCATTATTTGAAAAAGATACTTGCACAGGCATGTTTATAGCAGCAAAATTCACAATGGCAAAATCATGCAACTAACCCAAATACCCATCAATCAACAAGTGGATAAAGAAACTGTAGTGTGTATATATACATACATACATACATATATATATAATGGAATACTACGCAGTCATAAAAAGGACTGAATTAACATTTGCAGTGACCTGGATAAGACTGGAGACTATTATTCTAAGTGATGTAACTCAGGAATGGAAAATCAAACATTGTCTGATCTCACTAATATGTAGGACCTGAGCTATGAGGATGCAAAGGCCTAAGAATGATACAATGGGCTTTGGGGACTTGTGGGGAAGAGTGGGAAGGAGATGAGGAATATAAGACTACAAATATGCTGCAGTGTATACATGGGTAATGGGTGCACCAATATCTTGCAAATCACCACTAAACAACTTCCTCATGTAACCAAATACCACTTGTACCCCAATAACTTATAGAAAAATAAAATAAAATAAAAAAAACAAAAACAAAAACCATAGAAGGGAATGATTTCAGTAACTTCCGATAAGAGACCACCAACCATTGACTGGTTCTGGCTTGTTTACAGAGGGTGCACACCTGAATGCCTCTATGTCCCTGCTTTAGCTTTTCATGTATAGGGCCCAATAGTAATTCATTTAAATGTTACATCTCTACCCTAATGTGAACTTGGGTTGTATGTTACATGCATGTTTGTTCAACACGCATGTATTAGGGCCCCCTTTGTGAATATTCATAGCTTCTGCTATAACCTGTTAAATATGTATACTTGGCCAAACTGTTCAACATAAGTTCCTCTTCTGCCCTCACCTCCCTCAAAGTGCCTGTTTCCGGTCTCTGCTGGAGTCTATACTTCTCAGCCTGTGGAACTGCCACCCTGCAGACTATAAAACTTTATACAAAATAAAGTCCCATTTCTAAATTAAGAACAAAAAGCAAGTAGATGTCACTGAACATATACTTAAAACACTCAAGGAAAAAGAAGACAAGATTGATACTACTAGCAAAGAATGACGCCTATAAAATGAACCAAACAGAAATGTTGAGTGTGAGAAATTCTGAGAAACTAATTTTCAAATAGTGAACTCAATGGACAGGTTTAACAGTAGATTAAACAACGTAGGGGAGACAATGGAATATAGGTCAGAAAAAAAATCCAGAATGAAGCATGCAGAGGAAAAGGATGAAAAAATATAGATGAGAGAGTAAGAAACACACAGGATACTAACAGGTAGTCTAAAATATAGGTAACTGAAATCCAAAAGGAGAGTGGAGAGATGATGGTGCTATATTGAAAGACATCAATATATAGATTCAAAATGCCCTGTGAATCCAAAAGGAACAAAGCATCAGACATCAGAGTAAAAAAAAAAAAAAAAAAAAAAAGGAAAAAGAAAGAAAAAAACATCATCATTCAATGAAAAAAAAAGCCAGCTTACCTTCAAAAGAGCAACAATCGTATTGACACATGACTTCATAACAAAAACAGAAACAATGGAAGACAAAGGAATGAGAACTTGAAATTGCTGAAAGGAGATATCTGTCAACATAAAAATAAGCCTTAAGAATATTGTTGCCCAGACGTTGCAGTTTGCCAGCACCATGAATAGCTGAACTTCATGATGAGTTTTTAGCTACCCATGTGTTAAAATATCTGCAAGTACAGAAACACTCAAATCATATGAACCAGGGTACAATCAGGCTTGATGAATTAGACAGACATAGATCAGCACAGTCTTCCATTGTGAAGTCAGTTATTTTGCAGAAATAACCAAATTATCTATGTAGAAACATTCTTAAGAATAATGAACTCAAATCTAATATGTCATGTCTACTTCAAAATAGATGTGAGACTATATCCTCAAACCCCAAGAAAAGCAATTTTAACCAAAAAAGCTATAATTACTCTGAAAGAGTTAGCCTCAAGAGTTATCTAGGAGGAATAGAAAGTATATCTTTAAATGCCCAAAAAGATTGATAACAGTACAATAATGTGGTATAAATGGAGTCTGAAGAGTATTTAGTTTCAGCAAGAGTAAATAGTAAGAGCAGTACTTTTAAAGAAATGATTAACATGAATTATATAAGAACTTGAGCCCTGCCAGTCTATCCTACATGGCAATATATCCATTTGCATTTCTTTTTATGAATTAAACGGATTTTAAGAAATAAGCAGCTTAGAGAAAGGCTGTGACTTTTGATCAAAACAAAACGAAGGGTAAAGGGCTTTCAAATAAATGAGGATAAATGGAAGTAATGTTTGCTGATGAGCCATCTAACATTGATGATTCTCCGTAAGTGTAAGTATTAATAGTAAACATTGGAAAATTTATGTTAACTTAAAAACTGATATTACCTGTTGAATTTCCTTAAGGTAAAATGTTAAAGCTTCTCAGGCATGGGTCTCTGGTTTTTAACCAACGCCAGAATGAAACAGTCATTTTTTATACATACTTGTCCTGCTGCATTTAATTTTAGCAGCTTGTGTCTAAGAACTCATTCAAAGGCATGAAATGATACACTTTTTAAAGCCATATCAAATTGTACCAAAACAATAATGAACAAACCCTTGCTCTACTATAAACAGCCCTGAAAGTCATGATGTTTTTGCTACTCAAATGATATTTTTGCAGTAAAATTATCATTAAATATATGATGCTAACAGAAAAAATCTTGTATTACAGAATGTCATATTGGCTTTTCAAAATTTTATAATTTGGTACAAGTATCATCTTCATTGGATTTATACTTCCAAAGTCTTCATGATTAGAATGCTGTGTTACTGACTGGTTATATTAATTAAAATGAAACTAGAATTAAATTAATTTGAAAAAAACTAGAAAAGTCACAAATTTTTAATAAACAGATGTTTGTATTTTTAAGAATTTCACATTTGCCTGACTATATAAATTGTCACGTGATGAAGTCATGCTTCTCTAATAGCTGAATTATGAGCTGTCTGGTTATTTGAATAAAAAATGGTTAATGCAACTTCTTTTTGAAGTAATTGTGATAACTGATATACTTTTTTTTACATGAAGAACTGTATATTACTTGACTAATTTCTTATTTAGAAGAATAAATCCCATGTTAATGTCTTTAAATATGGTAACGTAGCAAAAGTGACTAAAATGAACCAATATGCAGAACAACACTGTAACTTTTATTTATGGAAAATACTTCATGTGTCAGGGGACCAATTCTAAACTCAAAAACAATAGAAAAACGCATTTTGTTTTCATTTCAGTGCTGATTACTGTCACCACCCCCAGACAGAGTTTCTGCAGATTTAAAAGGTAATTAGAAGTTGGGCGCAATAGCTCACACCTGTAATCCCAGCACTTTGGAAGGCTGAGGCAGGCGGGTCACCGGAGGTCAGGAATTTCAGACCAGCCCGGCCAACATGGTGAAACGCCGTCTCTACTTTAAAAAAAAAAAATTAGCCAGGTGTGGTGGTGTGCACCTGTAATCCCAGCTACTCGGGAGGCCGAGGCAGAAGAGTTGCTTGAATCCTGGGGGTGGAGGTTACAGTGAGCAGAGATTATGCCACTGCACTCCAGCCTGGGTGACAGAGCATGACTCCATGTCAAAAAAAAAAAAGAAAGAAAGAAAATAGATATGTAAGTACAGGCTTTGCTAGAATATTAAAACCAATAGAAAAGAATCAAGTGAGGATTTTATTACTGAAAAATAGAATAACTGAAATTAAGAACTTGATACATGTGTTTAGCAGCAGATCAGGGATAACAGACGGTTCGTAAACTGGGAGCTAGGCCGACTGAAAATATCTGAATTGAAAGAAGATAGAGGAAAAAAAGGTAGAAAGTCCATAGAGAAAAAGGAACAGAGGAACACAATAGAATGATCCACTGTATATAATTGCAGTTCCAGAGAATGGGGTAAAGGCACTTTTAAGGAGATAATAGCTTATCATTAAGCTTCAGGATACGCCTTAGGATAAAAATAAGAACCTCTGCTAAGCACATCATAATTAAACTAATGAAATCCCAAAACAAAGATAAAAGTCTTAAAAGCGTACGGGGAAGGAAAATAGTTACCTTCAAAGGCTTGACCAAAAGACTAACTGTTGACTGTTTGGAAGATAGAGAAATGACATTCCTAAGTGCTAAAGAAAAATGCATCTAACCTTAAGTTCTCTCTATATATTATGAAATTATTTCTCAAAGGTATAGGTGAAATAGTGATGTTTTCAGACAAACAAAAACTGAGATAATTTATCTCCAGTGGGCTTGCAGTAAAAGAAATACTAAAGGGAGCTTTTTCTTTTTTCTTTTTTTTTTTTTTAAGGAAAATGATCCCAGACTTCCAGACAGAAACACAGATGTGTGAGAAGGATGAAGAGAAACAGAATGGATTAAAATGTGAGTAAAACTCTGCTTCTTGATTTGGTTGTGTTTACGTGAACGAGTTCTCTTTCTGAAAAATTCATAAGCTCTGCACTTAAATTTGTGCACTTTTCTGTGTGTGTGTTGTGCTTCAGCAAGATTTTTACCAAAATAAAGCAAAATAAAAACTGCTTAGAGGAAAATTGACAGTCTCATTGCATACATTAGACAAGAATGGCTACAAACCAACGAGCTAAGCAGCAATCTCAAGAAATTAGCAAAAGAACAACAAATTAAACCCAAGGAAAGTAGAAAGAAGGAAATGATAAAGAATAAGGAGCAGAAAGTAATTAAACAGAAAACAAACACATATAGAGGATCAAGAAAACAAAAAGTTGGGTCTTTGAAAAGACTAATAAAAAATCCCTAGTGAGGGATATAGAAGGCAAAAGCGAAGAATATGAGGATTGAAAACAGGACGTCACACAGCACTGATGCTGCAGTGCCCTGTGCTGGATGGAACCAGCTGGGTACTTTCTAAGCCTACCCCAAACATTCAGGATGAAGGCAGGGGATCCCAGCAGTGTTTCCCAGGCCAAGGACAAGAGCAGCAGTAATATCATCACTGAGTCTAGTGCCTTCTGTGCCACAAAAGTCCCTAATCCTGGATCACTGGAGTAGGTCTCTGTGTTTCAATCCAAGTGGAGAGAATAATCTTGGCTAGTCAGATGGTGGAGGACTGAGTTGCCTGAAACCAGTTTTGGCTCTCTGGCACATAGGACATGGCAACTCAAAGCACATACATATGCCAGGCCATCTGGCATGGCACATATTCAGTTGCTTTTCCCTGTTGCAGTTGATTCAGATTCAGGGTGCAGGAACTGGATGCTGGGTCCTTCTAAGGAGCCCCTGACACTGAAAATGCAGCCCTCACAGCAAGTGTTTCTTTTATAAAAAGGGACATTGTACTCCATTGGGGTAAAATTTCACAAAAAGATAATGTGTGTAGGTTTAGAATTTGCTGGAATTGTTGTCTCTTGGGAGACATTGATCTTGGCTATTTAGCTGAGTTAGAGAGGCCATACAGGAAGGGCATCTGTGGACACTGAGATGCTGTGATGAAGCAGGTTAGTGTCCGGCTGTTAGAAGAAAAGGTGGAAAATGAAGTTACATGCACATACCATCCTGTAACACCTAGGAAATGGCGTGTGCCTTTCCACAACATGCTGTCCAGCATGCACTGGCCACTTGGCTGACCTAGAGATGTCACCTTGGGGCTCTTGGCCACTTGACTGACCTAGAGTTGTCACCTTGAGTCTCTCAAATACATCTTTGTTGGGTAGGCTCAGAGATCAGTCTCTATCAGATGGCTCAAACAACTCAACGAGGAAAAAACAACTCTATTACAAACTGGGTAAAGGGTATAACAGACATTTTGCAAAAGAGGAAATACAAGGGGTCAACAAACACATGTTCAACATCACTAATCATCAGAGAAATGCCAATTATAATCACAGTGAGATATTATCTTTTATGAGTCAGAATGGCTATAACCTAAAAAGTTAAAAAACAACAGATGTTGGCATGGTTGCAGAGAAAGGAGAACACTCATATACTTTGGTGAAAATGTAAATTAGTTCAACCTCTATGGAAAACGGTATGGAGATATTCCAAATAACTAAAAATAGAACTACCGTTAGATTCAGCAAACTCACTGCTAGGTACTTAACTAAAGGAAAAGAAATCATTAATTAAAAAGACATTTGCACTCTTATGTTTATTGCAGCACTATTCAAATAGCAAAGTCATGGAACCAACCTAAGTGTCACCAATAGTTGATTGAATAAAGAAAATGTGGTACATATACACCATGGAATACTACACAGCCATAAAACATAAATTTATGTCTTTTGCAGCAACATGGATGGAGCTGGAGGCCATTATCTTAAGTGAACTAACTCAGAAACAAAAAAATCAGGCATCACATGTTTTCACTTAAAAGTGGGAGCTAAACAGTGGGTACACATGAGCATAAAGATGGAGATAATAGACTCTGGGGACTTCATAAGCAGGGAGTTTAGGATAGGGATAAAGGCTGAAAAATTACTTATCGAGTTCAATGTTCAATATTTGGATGATGGGTAGATTAGAAGGCAAATCCTCTTTATTATGCATGTAATATCCTCATAACAAACAAACCATGTACCCCTAAATTTAAAATGAAATAAGATAAAATAAACAAGAAAAGAAAAAGTCATGGTCTGCATAGAGCCCTGGGAAGGAGGCTGGATTTTCTTTCAAGAGTCCAGATCTTGGCTGGGAGTGGTGGCTCGCACCTGTAATCCTAGCACTATAAGAGGCTGAGGGGCAGGGGACTAGTAGAGGCCAGGAGTTGGAGACCAGTCTGGATAACACAGTGAGATCCCATCTCTACAAAACTTTTTAAAAGTAACTGGGCATGGTGTTGTGTGTCTGTGGTCCTAGCTACTCAGGAGGCTGAGGCAGGAGAATCACATGAGCCCTTGAAGCTGCAGTAAGCTATGATCATACCACTGTACTCCAGCCACTCTCTCACACCACAGAGTGAGAGAAAGAGAAAAGGAAGGAAGGAAGGAGAGAGAAAGAAAGAGAAAGGCAAGAAGGGAGGGAGAGATGGAGGAAGAAAGGGAAGAAAGGGAGAAAGAGGAAAAAAAGAAAAGGAAGGGAGGAGGAAGGAAAGAAAGAAGAAAGAAAGGAAGGAAGGAAAGGAGGAAGGGAAGAAAGAGAGAAAAAAGGAAAAGAGAGGAAAGAAAGGAAAAAAGGAGGGAAGAAAAGAAGGAAGGAAGGAAGGAGGGAAAAAAGAAAAGAGTCCAAATCTTGCAGGAATTTGTTCTGTGGGTATCTAAGTCATTTTGGACTGCTATAAAAATAGACTGAGTTGCTTAAACTACATACATTTCTTTCTCTACAGTTCTGAAGGCTGGAAAGTTCAAGATCAAGGTGTTGGTGGATTAGGTTTCTGCTGAGGGCTCTCTTCCTGGTTTGCAGAGGGCTGCCTTCTTGCTGTGTTCTCACATGGCAGAGAGAGAGAAATCATGTCTCTTCCTCCTTTTATAAAGGCATTAATTCCATTATGAGGGCCTCCTCACAAACATTAGTCTATAGCAGTGAGGTTGCAAGATCACCATAATCACTTCATATGTGTCAAGCAGCTAGACTTCAATTTAACTGGTTCTGATGCTTTAATATTCATTTCTTACATTGAGTTTGCCTGACATGAATTTTTCTCTAATTTGGGAACTGCTGGTGATTAGTCTAGAAGTAAGGGCAAGGCCTAATTGTAGATTATTTTGACTACTTTTTTCCACATGTTCCCATACTCTTTCTGCTTTTTCCCTTCTATTATTGACTGTTTAAAAAGAATTTACATAATTTACTCTTCCCCTTCCGAAAAATATTTCATCATATTCTTTTAATACTTATCCTTTTCATTGTTGAAGGGTTAGGCAGGTTTTAAGGGTTTAATTTTCACTAGAAATTTATGTTCTGTGTCATAGAAAATTCACATTGTAAAATAAGCCTCTTCTTTTTAGGGGTAAATACTAAGAGAGAGAGAGGAACAGAAGTTCCAAGAAAAGGCTGTGTCTATAGGTCCAAATTTCTAGACTTTGTATAAAGATAGAGTATTTCATATGCCATTCTCTGGTAGAGGGTGGATTATTTGTAACTATATTTTCCCCAAAGGACATGAGAAGCATAATGACTCAATTTCTCCCTTATAAGGTGGGTTCTCTGATTTGGGATTTAAATTCATAAACCTTGAAAAACCTGAAAGAGACTGGTGATGACAATAAACAAGGATGATTTCCTCCTTTTTCTTTTCTGCTTTTTGTCTGCCCTCTTTCCTTGGGTGACACAGCTGGTACCAACAATGTAGGTCTAAATATGGACCAGGTTCTGTAACTCTGGTTTTGCTTAGAGAGAAGGAACAGGGCTTAGATTGCCAGCTGCTGTAATAGATAAGGGTTGTTTGTGTCTAAATTTTGTGGGTTTTGGTAGGTTTTTCAATATTCTTGGGTACCATATTGACTTTAGAATTTTGGGAAAGTGTGATACATGAGACAGAGAAGGCTGCATTGACAACAGGTTGGAAGAGGTTTGGTACATTTTTGTATTACTTGAACTCTGAACTTTTTCCTGGCTGTTCAAAGCTCATGTGGACAATGTAGCTAGTATCATTTGACCATGGTCTTGCATTGGCTAGAGAACTATCTTGGCTGATGTCAAAAAGTCCCGGGAGTGACCTCTGAACTGGTCCTAGGTAGATAAGGTGCACAGAAGCTATGAAAGTATGCGGGAACAGCCGGGCACAGTGGCTCACGCCTGTAGTCCCAGCACTCTGGTTAGGCCGAGGTAGGTGGATCACAAGGTCAGGAGTTCAAGACCAGCCTGACCAGCATGATGAAACCCCATCTCTACTAAAAATACAAAAAAAGTTAGCCAGGTACGGTGGCACGCACCTGTAATCCCAGCTACTTGGGAGGCTGAGGCAGGAGAATCACCTGAACCTGGGAGGCGGAGGTTGCAGTGAGCGGAGATCACATCACTGCACTCCAGTCTGGGTGACAGAGTGAGACTCCATCTCAAAAAAAAAAAAAAAGTACACGGGAAGGCATACAATATGTTCAGACAGTATTTCTGAAGCTTCATAGATCTCTATCCTTACCAAAACTAGCTGTGGCTATGCACAACCATTGACTTGGCTGAAATACTCAATAGGTCAGAAGAGGTGTGAATGAAGTGAAAAAAGGGAAAACTCTCCCTTTCCACTGCATTTCTAACATTCGTTTCCTGGCCCCAATGGAGAGAGGAGGAGTCACTAAACTGGTTGGTCAGATGCTGAGTGTGGACTGGGCCGTGTTTGACAGAGCGCAAAGTCCTCTGTTTTCAAAGGTGGTACATTTCTGCCACCTCCTGATTACAAGGCGAAGGTAGATAGGTCAGTTGACTCTGTTCTCTCCCTGTGGCTGACCCAGAGACCATCTGGCCCCCTCCCTCTGCCCATATTTCCCTGCCTCTTCCTCTAGCAGGGAAACTCAACTTTTTTAGGCTCAGGAAAATCTATGGGAAAGATAAGATGTAACTGCTGCTGTTCTTGAGCATGAGTCTCATGCTTCCTGCACTGGAATACTGAGCACTAGCTTAATTCATTAATTAAATAATTGAATACATACTTATTAAGCCCTCTAAGGGGAGATGGTACTAGCAATAAAACACTCTTTTAAAATGTTATCTAGGTATTG
The DNA here is from genome assembly GCF_009761245.1 of Sapajus apella. NCBI lineage: Eukaryota > Metazoa > Chordata > Mammalia > Primates > Cebidae > Sapajus > Sapajus apella. The sequence goes on from NW_022436994.1 coordinate 11,028,881, forward strand.
AAATTATAGATGAATTTTGCTTTGATCTTTTCCTCAAATTTTCTGTGGGAATAAGTAATACTTTTATAAATGCATATACGAATGGTATCCATCCATACGTAACAAATACACCAAAATGGGGGCGATTCTGGATTTATATGTGAGGAAATGATGAAATCCTGTGTAGCCTTATCTTTTAATGTGACTTTCTCTACAGCTTTTTATGGTGGATACACTGAGCCTCCTCCCCACTTGGGATCATCTGGATATGAGGAAGGCTGCACATTAACCACCTTGACCTTCCTTCCAGATCTCCATTTTGGTAGAGTGTGATTGTCTAGTGATGTCTGTGTTCTCATCATCCCCCCTCCCCCACATTTCCTTGCCTATCATACCAGGGAGGTAAAGCCCCCAGGAATGACTCCTACTTCAAAGTTCTCTCCACTGGATAAGCCAGTACTGTAGCCCTCCATGGGATCAGAATTTTGCCCTAGTTCTCTACCTTAGTCATGGGACCCCTATTGGCCTACTTTGGTCTTATCAGGACATCACAGTGGCTAAAGAGCAGTCTCTGAAGGCAGGCTGCCTCGGTTCCCATCCCAGTCCTATCACTCGTTACCTGTGAATACTGGACAGGCTGCATTATCTTCCTTTGCCTCGTGTTCCTCATTAACAAAAAGGGAAAATAAAAATATCTGCCATCTAGGGTTCAATAAGGATTAAATGAGGCAATATAGCTCGACATGATGCCAGGCACATCAGGAGGCTCAGAGAAGTTTAGCTGCTGTTATTACCAGTGTTATTCCTCTACTGAGGACAGTAGCCTTACCCCAAACAATAGCCCAGGGGTTGGACCTTGCAGCCCATGTACATTTCTCCAGGATGAGCACAGGCCACAATCCCAAAATGACTGCAGCCACCTTTGCTCCATCTGCTGCGTCTGTCTGTGTAATTGGACACCGTGGTGATCAGCTTGCCATACCCTTCAGACACTGCCTCACCCACCTGGCTGCAGGTTCAGACACAGCATGTTAGTTAGGTCAGTGTCCCTTGTCTGTCCCACATTCCTGCCTGCCAAATTTGGCCTCTCGCCACGCCCACTTGCCACAGGCACTTAGAGCAAGGCCCCATTTCAGGAATGTGGCCTATGTGCGTCCCCGGGGATCACTACCCATCTTGCGGAGATCAACATGGGCTAACAGTCCCTTCCTTGGGTCGCTGAAGCCTTTGGAGGGTCTCAGCAGCCCGGGTGAGGTTCTAGCTTTATGTGTCTGTGATTTTGAACAAAAGAGATTCATTTTGTGTGTAGAGTGGCTTTGAGGGGGAAGAGAAGAAGCTATTTATTTATTTATTTTTCCGTAGAGTTCCAATTTCATTCTACCTCTTCTGTGTAGATGAAAATCATTCCTGAGCTCTTCCAATTTCTTCTTCTTATTCCCTTCTTGTTAGGAAAGGGGGCACTGTAGAGTGGTCAGCAGAAACACATTTCTTCCTGTCTCTTTGTTCCCATCCTGCACCTGCCACCTGCCACCTGCCTTATCCATATGTCTGGTCATCCCACCCCTAGCCGGTCAAGGGCTTCTGGGAAAGGCCTGTCCCATAACTGTTCTTTGGGTCCTGCTGCCTTCTGACTCCTCACAGCCCTCAGTCCGTCAAACTGCCCTTCAGTGTCCCACGTCTCTGACATTGCCATGGGCTCTAACATGGTGCTGAAGGACGACAGATAATCCTGAGCTCAGATCTCAGCTCCACCACTCTGAACCTTAGGCAAGCCACCCACAATGCTGGGAGAATAAGATTTCTTATTGGATACAATAGTGATGGCATCCACCTCATGATAACATTCTTGCCAAGAACGTTGATACCTGTAAGCACTGAGTTAACGAGAGTCCTTATTTTTATGGCCTATTCCACTCAGTCTATAAACATGTGCAAGCCTCCCCTGATCTTTAAAATACCTCCCTTTAATTTTATTCCTTATTTGGCTACTTTCTCAGAGCCACTCTCATTACCACAGGACTACTGTATTCCTCTGGCCTCTTCTTTATAAACGCAGATTCACCAGAGGGTCACCAACCCCTCCAGCATGCCAAAGGCCTGAGCTGTTTCCTGGGACACAGGACTATCAGGGCCCAGATCAGGAGAGTTCCAGCAAACCAGGAACCCTACCCTTCGGCCTACAGACTTTCTCACCAACTGCATGAATTAATTAGACAAAGCCCACAGCCCCCACATGGCCACCCTCTGCAGTGACTTCCATATCTTGTGACTCTGTGGTGCTCAGCAGGTCATAATGACGACACCCTTGATGGTTTCTCCTCCCTTGAATTCCAGGGCCTTGGATGGCACTCTTCATGGTTTCCCTGGCATTCTGGTTACTATGGCTGCATAACCATCAAACTGAAAACATGACAGCTTCAGCAGCACTCTTATTATCTCTCAAAGTTCTGTGAGGTGTGGGCTCAGCAGTGCGGCTCTCCTGCAGTTCTCACATGGTGTTGCCATTGACAGCAGCTGGGGCTAGACATCTGATATGGCCTCTTTGCCTGGTTGGGGATGGCTGGAAGTTCTGGGCCTGCCAGCATGCTCTTGTCATACATCCCCAAATACAGCTAGTGAGGGCTTTTCCCAGCCCAGCTGTCTCAGGGCTTTAAGAGTGAGTGTCCCAAGAGGGAGGAAGGGGAAACTTTTAGCATCTTGAGGCCTAGGCTAGAAGTTGGCACTTTAGTTTGGAAACCAGCCCAAGTCACAGCACCCACCCAGGGGAGGCGACATGAAGCCTGTCTCTCAGTGGGAGAAGCATCAAGGAATTTATGGCCACTATTAACCTTCTGCACTTGAGGATCTCTCTGTTCTTCCTGCTCTTCCTCCTCCATGGAATTTGATCCTCAACTCTCCTCTTCTCACAGTCTATATCAATTATTTTCACATCCAGGCACACATCCAGTTCCTCATCAAACCATGTCGATCTTACCTCCTAAGCCTCTTTCTAAATCAGCCTCTTCCATTTTTCTCATTCCAGGAGTTTTTATGCCATAGCTTCTTCTCACCATAGCTTCTTGGTGGTCTCAGTCCTCCAGCATCAGCACCTTACAGTCTTCTCTCCACACTTCTGCCAGAATCCAATTTCTAGAATGCAAGTCTAATTGGAATGCCTTTTCTACTTAAAGCATTGGCATAGCTCTGTGTGCTCTGCAGGCCTATGTCTAATCTGCCTATAACCTCTGACCCTGGGCTCCTTCCCTGGAATGATTTTCAATTCTGTCTCACCCAGCCCAGCCTTACCCCTTCCCACCTCTGTGTGCTACCTGCCCTGAGTCCAGATATTCCTTGTAACTTGGAGGTGATTAGGTCCTTGACCCAAGGTCAGGCTAGGGCTCCTATTCATACTACTTCACACAAGGCAAAAAAAGAAATACATGGTTGTCTCCCCAGTGTAATGCCAGAGCCTCAACATGCAGGGAGGGAGCCTGCATGGCTAGATCTGACTCCCTGGAGACCAGCAGGGTCCCTAGCAGGCCTCCAGCACAATAGGGATAAGAGAGGCAACTATATCTTATGTTCTCACACTGACGTGACAACTCAAGGTTAATCCAGAAAGTCTGGCTTTGGGTTAGTAGGGCCTTGACCCTTTATTTATGTTGACTGAGGGTTTTCTTCTCATTGGGAAGATCTGACATGTAGCTGTCTGGAAGCCTGCCCCATCGTTTTGTATTGCTGTGAATCTGAACTGAATGTTCTGGTTATATCTTTCTGGCTGTTTTCTATAATAATGTTCAGTCACGCTTTGTTATTTAATCTGAGGGACTGAGACCTCCATGGACTGCAGGTCAATTTTGATGTCCCCCAGATGCAATGGAATCCTTGATGTGCTGAGAAGTGACTGGACAGCTGCATCTTGTCTTCCCACATGGGCCAGGCCGTCCCCTGCCACGCCCCGTTGTCTTATTGACTGTGTTCTGTCAGACTGCCCTCTGGCAGCCCCATGCAGTTCAGACAGGGACCAGCAGCAACTGTAGCCCCTCTAGTTCTCTGCTTCTTCTGTGTCCCATGTTGCAGGCCTTGGCTGGGATTGCTGAAGGTGGATATATTTCCATGTAGTCGCCTTGCATGAATAGTCACAAACCCTTTTTGTGTTTTTAATTTGAGACAAAGTCTTGCTCAATTGCTCCGGCTAAACTGCAGACCTCCCTAGCTCAAGCGATTCTCCCACCTCAGCTTCCCAAGTTGCTGGGTCTACTGGTGTGTACCGTCAAACAGAGCTAATATTTTAAAAAACTTATTTTTTGTAGAGATGGGGTCTCACTTTGTTGCCTAGGCTGGACTTGAACTCCTGGGCTCAAGTGATCCTCCTGCCCCTTCCTCCCAAAACACTGGGATTATAGGTGTGAGCCACCATGCCTGGCCCCAAATCCGTTTTATCATGTCATCCCAAAACTAAAGTAATATTAATGGTTCGTAGACTACATAAAGTCTAAGCACTCAGATCTTTCCTATGCTTCTCAGCTTGTCTTGAATTCCAGACACAGCTCTGTTTCCTTCCACACAGCTGTGAGGCACCCTACCTGCACGTGGCTCTGATGGTGCCACAATGCCCGCCCTGCTGCGCCTTCAATCTTGCTCTTTGATCACTGTTATGTTCTTTCTACATCTCATTAGCATACAGGATATATAATATCTAACATATGATATCACATGCTGCATGATAACCTCAAAGGGACAACATTATCACTGTATGAGTATTTCCAACACATTCACTCTGGGCTGCTTGACAGCCTGATTATGGATTGGACAGTTTGAGCTCCTTCCTCTACCAGCCCAACGGATGCCTCTCTAGCAAGATTAATGCCTTTGGGCTTTTAAAGCAAAACTGGAAGAAAAGAAGGAAGGGAAGACCAACATGAGTATGAGCTGTAACCCAATGTAGGTTTATGGAGAAGTTTAGGTGGCAGGGACACCAGGGAGGGGAATTAATTGTGCAGTGAAAGGACACAGACGAAAGAAGAAAAAGAATCTCAGCAGTATCACTGTGAACTGTATATTCTTTCCCTAAAATTTAAGAAACACAAGTAAGAATATAAGCAACTCAAATTTTGACTGTTACCCAGTGCAATTTTAACCATGATTTCACTTTAGCATAGTCCTAGAGTGGGTGGGCAGTGGCAGGGGGAGTCTTGGTTTCCAGGGAGTTCTATAAAAAAATCAGATGGCACAATAGTATAAATATGCCTATTATTATGCAGATACGTATAAGGAGCCATACTTCTCCTTAGTAGAAAACCTGTGAAGCAGTGCAGTGATCACACCTTTATGTTGCACAGGCTGGGTTCAGTCTCCTCACGCAGACTTAACTTTCTTAAGAGCTTAGCGCCTATGGCCCAAATATTTATTGTAGAGTAAATTGAGACATCTCCTTGGAAATAACACAACAGTGACTCAAAATGGCAGCCCGTGGTGCAGTCCTTAGCCACGCTGGCTCTAAAGGCAGAGCAGTCCTGGTGAAAACATGCCCAAGTTCAAATAAAAGGCTCTAACAATGTGTCACCTTGACCATCTGGACTGTGGCCCGATGACGCCCCTGTGTCTAATCTCAGTGCTGGTGCCTCTGGCCCCAGCGAGCTTATCCTGGGAAACATTGCTCCAGAATGCCAAGGAAGAGAAGGCAGCCAGATCCCCTGGAGCCCTGCTTTTCTACCAGCACCCTTCACTCTCCAGCTTTGGCTGCAAAGGATTTCCTCACAGAAAACTCTCAGCATAAAGCCGTTCATGTCACAACTGTCACCAAGGCACCAATATGTCTGTTCCCAGAGCAGAAATAAAAGCCGGATGTACGTTCCCACCCTGACTCCTCTCAGAGGAAACCCATAATCCCTAATTCATAGTCCTCTAATTATGGCAGCGGGTCTGGTGTTGACTGGGCTCTTGCTGTCCAAGACACATGGCTGGCCACATCTCCTGGGCTTTTTCAGGTCATCTTCATGGGGCCACCTTGTAGGGGATGTACATCACTTTCATTTTATAGGTGAAGAAACAGAATTTCAGAGTCTAGAGGGGATCCCCGGGCATGGGGCTGAGCCCCAAGTCGCCGTGGCCATCATGCTGCCTCTGGCTTGGAAGCCACTGCCTGAAGCGCAGAGTGAGCAGGTGGATCCCGACAGCCCCACCTGTGTGAGGTTCACCTTGCCATGGTCAAGCAGGAGTCATTACAAACTGACAGTAGGGTTGGCTGCTTAGATTTTCTGTTATGTATAATCAGGAGCCTCTGTGTGTTTTTAAAATATGAGATGAGAATTGAAATGGGATTAATGCCCTTGTAAGACAGGTTGAAGGGGAGTCCCAGCCCCTTAGGCCCCTTTGGCCCTATGCGGACACAGCCAGAGGGCACCGTCTTTGAAGCTGAGAGGGCCCTCACCAGAAGTGGATCTGTTGGCACCATGATCAAAGACTTCCCAGTCTCTAGAACTGTGAGAAATAAACTTCTATTATTTATGAATTACCTAGTGTAAGGTATTTTGTTATAGCAGCCTGAATGGACTGAGACAGACAGCATGATGGGAAAGGATTAAAAATGGTGTGCTACAAAGGTTGAGGGGTGTTCTTCTGAAGGGTGCAGGGAATGATGAGACTAGAGCAGGCAGCAACCTGAGGGTGCATCCAGCCAGGTGTCCACACGAGGAAGCGAAGGGAGAGACGGGCTGAGCCTGAGACTGACCGGGAAGGTGAGATGGGATCCGGGATGGGTGGTGCTGACTGGTGGGGGCAGGACACTAAGGCAAGGCAAAGAGGTTGAAAATGACTCCAGATTTCCTGTTTATGCCTGGACAGCTGTGAGGGGGCGGTGCCCATGAAAGTGATGAGAATCCAAGGTCGGTAGAAGGGCAGCCCCTTTGGCAGTGGGCTCCCGTTGCAGTAATCAGAGGTCACTCCAGACACACTGCCCAGTACTTCCTACTAAAATTGGATGGACAGGGAGGCATACAAAGCAGATCTGGGCCAGAGATCAAGACAAGGATACCCTCTTTTCAGAACCACCTCATCTTCTCAGTGTTCTGGGCCTTGATTTGGAAGGACTCTGACAAAGTATGCAGCGAACAAGGGCTGTGCTAGCTCCCTCTGAAGGTTTGAGATGGGCCAGCAATGCCCAACTGCATGTATTAAAAAATGATAATTGAGTTACTACAACAATACAGGATTGTATAATTTTATAGGATGGGTCAACTTAAAATTTCACCAGTCTGTCTTCTGTCAGTCTTAAAGTTTGTATCTTTACAGTTCATATATTATAGCCATTGATACTATGGTCAAATAGCCACGTACCCACTAGAGAAAAATTATGCCAGAGGATAGGAAATGATTCAGGCTTTATTTTCTTTAGGATTTTTATCAAGTATGTTATTCCTTGGAGAGTGCAGAAAATATTTATTTAAAATATTCCTAATTTGATGGTACTTTCAAAGTCTGAGTTAGTCAGACCATTAAAAGTTGTATAAATCAACAGCAATTACCTACTCCTAAATTGAATCATTATCCCCAAAGAAAAGTGCTATTAGAACACAGTAGATGCCAGGTCATCTGCAATATACCTCCACTCTCATAAAAATAAATAACAAAAAGAAAAAAAAAAGAGAAAAATCAAAAATCAAAATAAAAGGAACACCTCGTTTTATTTTATTATGTTAATTTGATTTAATCCCCATGTAGGAAGAATGGCCTTCTCTTGTACTTCAGTGTTTAAAATCTGGCCAATGTTTCATGTTTTCAAAATTATTTTTAATTTTAAGAGAGTATAATTTACCAGTTAGATTAATTGTGTTTATTCCTGCTGGGAGACTACAAAGACTCTTATTTTTAGTTCATAACAAAAGCTTCTATAGCCCTTTGGATCGTGGCTGGGATTCTGCATTTTTATTACAGCAAGAGGAGCTTTGATGCTTGGATATGTTATGGAAGGACAGAACGTTTCATACGGTCAATCTCTCCCCACTTGTTAATTTGGCCCTTCTCAGCCATACCTTTATGAAAATGCGAATTATTTCACATAACATATAAATTTATGTAGCATCTTATATACAATTTTAATGCATTCAGATCCCTAAAGCTATAATTCATTATAGCATTTTAATTTACTTGATCTATATTAATATATGTGCCCTGAGTTAATACTCTAATCATTTGCAAATTCAAGCTTTGTCTTGATAAATTTTTACTTTTTGACAAATTATATTACATTAGTATAGAATGATGTATTCTTAATATATTGATCACTCATTTGATAGATTTGCAAAATGTAAATACCTGCCTTTCCCATTTCACTTTATTTGATATTCCCCAAACACTGGGACATTGCTAGTCAAACAGGTAGGTTGAGGAGCAGCACCTTCCTAAGCCCACACAAAAACATTTTTACAATGTCATTATCTAAAGTGTTCAACTTTCAGTTATTTGAAATATGCTTTTTGCAAGCCACTTTTTTTTTTTTTTTTTTTGAAACAGAGTTTCGCTTTTGTTGCCCAGGCTGGTGTGCAGTGGCACAATCTTGGCTCACTGCAACCTCTGCCTTCTGAGTTCAAGCGATTCTTCTGCCTCAACCTCCCAAGTAACTGGAACTACAGGCGCATGCCATCACGCCCGGCTAATTTTTGTATTTTTAATATAGACAGGGTTTCACCATGTTGGCCAGGGTGGTCTTGAACTCCTAACCTTGGGTGATCCTCCTGCCTTGGCTTCCCAAAGTCCTGGAATTACAGGTGTGAGCCACCATGGACGATCAAGCCATTTGTTTTTTATAGGATGCTGCTGCTTGACCAAGTTTGAATATGCTTTCATTCAATTATGATGATCTTTATGTATTATAAAGAGCTGCTTTTATATTATAATGTCTTTTTGTTGTTTTTTGAGAAAGGGTCTCACTCTGTTGCCCAGACTGGAGTTCAGTGGCGCTATCATGGCTCACTGCAGACTCATCTCCCCGGGTCCAGGTGACGCTCCCACCTCAGCCTCCCAAGTAGCCGGGACTACAGGCACACATCATCATACATGGCTAATTTTTTTGTAGAGATGGGGTTTTGCCATGTTGCCAGGGCTGGTATAGAACTCCTAGACTCAAGCAATCTGCCTTCCCTGGCCTCCCAAAGCTGGGATTACAGGTGTGAACTACCATGCCTGGCCTATAATGTCTTTCTAATAATATTAAAAGTGTGTTTTCATACTGCCCATGAAGACAATTATATGAAATGGTTATTTGGAATAAATATACCATAAATGTTCTATACATGTTACAGAAATCAAACGGCCTCGAAGGGAATGGCACTAGGGCTGGATTAGTTTACAACACAAATTCCCCCTTTTTTGGTGTGTTGGCCCATGCAAACGAGGAGACAGCCAGGAGATCATATAGCAACAAAGTGTAGAAGGGATGTGGCTGTATGGGATGTGGTCATTGCCTCTTGAGTCTGAGTCAGGTATATTGAAATTCCCACCCAGAGATTTCTTCCTCCTTAATAATATTTATCTCCCTGACTTTAAAAAGATAAAAACTTGCAAGTTGTGTTTGTGCTAGCACCATTGAGGACTGCTACTTCACTTTGACCCGAAAAACGGGTTCTTCTGTCTATTTCTCAATTAATTAGAGCACAAAGGGAAAAAATGGGTGCACCGTAAGAAAGAAAAACCTCTCTTACCAAACTTCCATTGAAGGTTTGTGCACACATACTATTATTATGCCTAATAATCATTACTCATGCAAGTTTTTATCCTTTCTGTTCTTATTGAAATTTAGGAGGTTTGCATCAGGTACCACTTGCTGGAGCGATCTTTACACCCCAAACAAACCCACACTTCCTAGGCTGAATGATGCTGTTTGTAGGGTAATGAGAGGTCAGCATGACTAGGGTGAAGGGTGTCTGCTGGGGAGGATGGAGAAGTAGGGCTGTGAGCTGATGGTGAGTTTATGCTGGGGCTTGGCAGCTAAGCAGAGCGACTGCAGCTGATGCAGTAGGACAGAGGAGCCATAGAGCTTTGGGGCAGATGGTAGCAGAATCGGGCTTAAGGGATTTTGCCTGGTATGGATTAGAGAGGAGAAAAGCCAGAGCCAGGGAGATAAGTATTAAAGAAAAGAAATTCTCTTGCTGGGAGTTTTATTACGCCTATCTCAAAGACAAGGGCCAGAAACCATATCATATAAAATCATGTTCCCTCTACACCCTGATAGCATAAAAATTTCTTCCTTGCCTATTCACCCTGCATTAGCCAACACAAAAAAGCGATATTGGGTCATTGCTGGGAGCAGAGATACCATAAGCTTCTTCAAAGACAGACACCAGGACTTTCATCTTTACATCTGTAGTCCTTGGAATATAGCAGGTCTTATAAAAACGTTTGTCAAGTGAATGAATGAAAATAAGAGTGAATGAAAATGAAAGCAAAATATGCTTCAGGATATAGTCTTTCTTGGACCACAAGTCAAATGACAATGGATAACTTCAGATTCCTAGCTGTGCATCTTTTCCTCTGAGAACTGGATAGCTGGAATAACAGACCATTCCATTTCCTTTCCAACAGGCCACACTGAATGAACATCTGCTGAGAACCATAAAGAGCATGAAGAAGTTTGTCCATGAGATCACTCCGTAACCAAGTGGAGGAGAAGGAGCTGTGGACTGAAGGTAAGCTGTGCATTCCTTCAGCTGGCAAATGTGAAGCCCATCTAGGTATCTCCTCATGCAATGAGAAATACACCAGTATGGGGACCCATGTAAAAAGCCTGCCATAACTCTGAAAATGATTTATTTTCAAAGGCAGAAGAAAATTTTAGAAAATATATAAATAAGATACGTGATAGCAAGTTTAATCATCCAGAAACGTCAGTAGATTAAAAATCAAAGACATAGGCTGGCAGTGCCAATGTCTCACAGCCCTCCAGAGGAGTTGTGGCTAGAACCAAAGGTCAGAGCAAAATGTGAAAAATCACGGAAAGACCGGGACCATGGGCAGGAAGCCTTGAAACACTGAGTCAAGCAAAGGCAAAGCTGGAAGGCAGGTTGCCTGTTGAGAACAGCTGATCTAACTATAGCCATGCTGGAGATGACCCTGCAGGAGCCATGGAGTGAAAGTTAAGGGAACTGAGCCAAAGGGGCTTATGAACAGGAACCAACTCTTCCTTGGTATTAAAAGGGCAGCCCTCTGGGCTGGTTGGGTGGCTTTTATCCAACTGCCCTAGACCTCACCACTTACTACTGAACATATTTTTAAGGATCTCTTTAAATCTGCACCTCTCTTTTAGAGGCCCCATTGAAGCAGAACAAATAATGAAACAATTGAATTCTGCCTCATCCATGTCTGCCAAGGCATAAGAATGGTCAAAATACTCACGTTCCACAAAGTACGAGCTGGCGTCGATCTTCCAGATGATCTGGCCCCGATGAGAACCATTGACTCCACGGTTCTTGTAGTCCAGAAAGTTTTCAGACAAGACCTCATCTATATTCCCAGAGGAAGAAAACAGAGTAAAGAAACGTATCAGTCAATAGCATATTTAGGGGAATAAAAGAAAGTGAGCAAACTATACAAATGCTGCTTCCATCTCAACAGAAGAAAAAGCACTTGGAATCAGAGCACCAGTTAGCAGAAAGCATCCCAAAGACGTCAAGGGACCAAACGCTTTTTATGCAGGAATCTGCTCCCCACGCCACAGCACTCCTGGCAGATCATCTAGCTGGTTTTGGAATACCTCCAGAAACAGAGCAATAATTACTGCCATTGCATTTCACTTCACTTTTAAATGGCTCTTCCATGTGTGAAAGCTCAGTGTGAAAATCTTCCTCCTAAAGCTTCTATGAACTGATCCCTATTTAAGACTGAGGTCAAGATATAAAGAAAGAGTCTCCATTTAGGGAGTATTTCTCATAGACTCCACCTCGTATCATCTCTCCTCCCACCTGGGCATCACCACCATGCTACACATAATTGCACCCCTGAACTTATCCATCCATCCATCATGCACTCATGCATTCTTTGTTCATTCAACAGCTGAAATCCAACCATCTGCCAGATGCTGGGGAAGGTGCAGGGGCAGTGGTGTTGGGCAAACCAGTATGATCTTTTCTGAACCAAAGCTTACAAACAATTGAGAAGACAGACTGTAAACATGAAGCAAATAAATAACTGTTTAATTGTAACTTGTGATAAGAGATGGAAAGGCGGCCAAGATGGTGGCTCACACCTGTAATTCCAAAACTGTGGGAGGCCGAGGTGCAGATTACGTGAGTTCAGGAGTTTGAGACCAGCCTGGCCAACACGGTCATGAGGGAATGTGTTCTCTTTCTGCATCCACAAAGAGGAGTAGTTTTAAGGGCAAGAACTTCCCAACACCATGCCCCCCTCCAATCTCTCTCCATCCAGGAGATTTAATGGTTTGTGTTTGAATTTCACTGGCAAGGGAAGAAACTAAGAGTCAATCACTCCAGTGGAAGTTCTAAGGAACTCCTTTCATTGGCCTGGGGTCTTAGAGGAGGTGGTGGTATCTCCCAGGTTAAAAGTCCCCTTCTTCCACACTCCTTCGGACTCCATGTTTGGGTCCCCTTCCACGAACACTCCCTTTGTGGAAGCCATCTTTCTCTCTCCTGGATTTCCCCTCTGGAGTCCCCTTCCACACTCTCTCGTGGAAGCCTGTCTTCCCCTCCTAAACTCCATCTCTCTCTATTCCCTTCCACTCAGGGTGGAAGCTGCTTTCCTCTCCCGGATTCCATCTTTCTGGATTCTCTCACTCAGTGTGAGAGTTAGCAGTTTTTCTCTCTCTTTAAATAAATCACTTTCTACAAACACTTTAGGGTCTGGCATTTGCTGCACACTGTGCCGTGGTCCCCTCTCTCATTCTTGAGAGAGCAGGCGGCCAAGAACCTGGAGAAACGTTCTCTCAGGGAGCTGAAGGCACCCTGAACCCCTGAACCCCAATATTACATTTAGGCGAGCCAGCCAGGAGAGGGGTACACCAGAAAGGGGGTACAGCCAGGAGAGGGGTACAGCTGGAGAGAAGACTTCAAAATCGTGAGTAAAACCAGCCCCATTCTGTCCTGTCTTTTTAAGAACACCTGAAGCAGCCACAGCCAGGCAGGGCTGTGGCCACCTGAGCGGGGTGCCTGGAGACTTGACCCAGCCCGTCTTAAGTGGTGCTGCCCAGCCAGAATTAAAAGCACAGTTTTTTTTTTTTTTTTTACCTCCAAGCTGTCTCTCGGCCTTCCCTCTCCGTCTCTATTCTTCAGATATTATCTCTGGGACCAAAACCTGCGGGAGCCTGTGGGGTGGAAAGGGTAAGCACCCCCCAACCCCCACTTTCTGCTCCTTGCAGCCGGGAACAGCCCAGCCTCAGGGCGGAACTGAGCCACGCAGCCCTCAGCTGGAGAAAACAGCAGGGAGGGGTGAGGTACAACCCGAGCCTGCAAGGGTCGGGGAACACAGTGGCCCGTGCGTGGTTCTGGCAGGCCTCTCCGGTGTTCCCCAGTCTCAGGCAGCAGGGTAAAAAAGTCTTCCCCAGGGCGTTCGCCTGCGGCAGTGGGTCCCTGTGTGGGCAGTGGCTTGGGGAGTGGCCCAGGCGTGCACGTGGTTCTGGCGGGGTCAACTTGGCAACCGAAAGCCCCGGGGGCGGGGGAACTCACCAGCCCAGCAGCAGCTGCAAGTAGCTTTTAAACCCATAGCTGCAAGTGGTTTTTTTCTCTGGGTGGGCCGACTGAAAGAAAAGACGCAGCTGCTGGCTATCAGCCCCACCCGGCTTTGGGCAGGCCACGCCGCCTTAGGGTGCGGCATTCTTATTCAAAATAAGCTTTAGAAAGCTTTCTGCCTTACTTCAATATAAGTGGTCTATCAGCACAGTTGGTAAAGGTGCGTGGTTCAACTCCCCTGTGGAGTCAGACTTCAATTGGCAGAACCTTTTGGGAAATTTAGAAGCTGAAGGCTATGGGACTTTGTTTGGTGTATAATTTGTCTTGCTTAGGATTGGCTGTCTCTACGGCAGAACTTTTCCATCTAGAAAATCATAGTTAAACTGGTTAGAGTTCCCAGATAGTCAATGGCAGGTGTCACAACCTTAAGGGCAATTTCCTACAATGGAAAATGGGTTAGGGGACAGGAGGCCCGGGTCCTGAGGGTATTGTTTCAGCTGAGGGGGCCCAGCCTGCCTTCTTTAGTTCTAATGGCCTCTCCCTAGAATTTTACGCTTCTGGAGCAGTTTTATAAATTGGCCTGTGTAAATTGGACTTTCGCTGGGAAATATTGGTACCATATACTTTTCTCCCATGCCTTCCTCATTATGCCAGAAAGTCCCACTCCCTTACTAGGAGCGGGGCCTGCTGGCCAGAGCAGGAACCACTATCTATACAAACCTCATTAGGGAGGAAATCCCTCTCTGCTGCCCATTATAAGGCCGGTTGCCTCACCAGGAGGCCGGACACACCCACCTCTGCACCCGGCACCAGGCTCTGCACCCGGCACCAGGCTCTGCATTTGGCACCTAGCTCTGCTGCATGGCTTCCCTGGAAGGCTCCGGCTAATGCAACCCTGGCTGGCTCTCGCACCGGAAAACCCGCCCAATGACCCGCCAACCAATAGCAGCCCACCCTGTCTCAATCCTGCTCCCCTGGACCCATTCAGAGCACCCAGCTGTTGCTCGTTCCTCCTAGCCATAAACCCCCTGCCCCAGGAAGTCAGCGTGACTTCTTTGGCTCCCTTTTCCCGGAACAGAGAACCTCACCCTGGCGCTGAATTAATTGGCATTTAATTTTCTTATACTGGCCTCAGTTTCCTCATTTTAAACTCGGCAATAACCCTTACACCCATTATTTTAAGAGGGGATTAATCCTGAAGTTTGGGCAATGGATGGACAATTTGGATGGGCAAAGAATGCATGCCCAATTCGAATAAGGCTAAAGGATCCCACATCTTTTCCTTACCAAAGACAGTACCCCTAAGACCAGAAGCCAAAAAGGGACTACAGGATATTGTAAGGGACTTAAAAGCTCAGGGTCCAGTGAAGTCCTGTAACAGCCCTTGTAATACTCCAATTTTAGGAGTGCAGAAACTTAATAGACAGTGGAGGTTGGTGCAGGATCTTAGACTTATTAAGGAAGCTGTGATTCCTTTACACTCAGCCGCACCTACTCCTTACACCTTACTCTCTCAAATACCAGGAGAGGCACAATGGTTTACAGTTCCGGACCTTAAAGATGCCTTTTTCTGTGTACCACTACATCCTGACCCTCAGTTTCTGTTTGCCTTTGAAGACCCTTTAGAACAGAGCTCTCAGCTCCCTGACAGTTTCACCTCAGGGCTTCAGAAACAGCCCCAACATGTTCAGCCAGGCCCCAGCTCAGGACCTTAGTAGTTTCTCACATCCAGGTACCCTGGTTCTTCAGTATCTGGATGACTTACTTTTAACTGCAAGCTCAGAAACCCAGTGTCAGCAGACCACTCAGGACCTCCTAAACTTCCTTGCCACCTGTAGATATAAAGTTTCCAAACCAAAGGCCCAACTTTATAGGCAGGAGGTAAAATACCTGAGGCCAGTCTTGTCTAAGGGCACTTGGACCCTAGATAAGGGACGTCTCCAACCCATACTGGGCTTCCCCCATCCCAAGACTTTAAAACAGTTACTGGGATTCTTGAGAATAACTGGTTTTGCCGATTGTGGATTCCCAGATATGGTGAAATAGCAAAACCTCTGTACACCCTGATTAAGGAAACCCAAAAAGCTAAGACCCATTTCGTGCTCTGGGGCCCTATAGCTGAGGCAGCCTTTCAGACGCTGAAGCAAGCACTACTGCAAGCTCCAGCTCTAAGCCTTGCTACAGGGAACGACCTCTCCCTATACATCACAGAGAAGTCAGGAGTGGCACTGGGGGTTCTCACCCAGAGTCAGGGAGCCACGCCACAACCAGTGGTGTACCTATGTAATGAAATCGATGCAGTAGCAAAAGGCTGGCCACACTGCTTGTGAGTCGTAGCCGCGGTGGCTGTACTAGTCTCAGAGGCAGTTAAAATAGTGCAAGGGAAAGATCTAACTGCATGGACTTCACATGATGTAGCTGGAATTCTGGCCTCTAAAGGAGGCTTATGGCTGTCTGACAATGGCCTCCTCAAATATCAGGCCTTAGTGCTTAAAGGGCCTGTACTCCAACTGTGTACATGTGCAGCCCTCAACCCAGCTACTTTCCTCCCTGAGACAGGAGCAGACACAGAGCACGATTGTCAGCAGATTACAACTCAGAACAATGCAGTTCGAAAGGATCTCTTAGCTACTCCTCTAGCCAACGCTGACCTTAACCTTTACACTGACGGAAGTTCCTTTGTGGAAAATGAAGTTTTCAAAAGGCAGGATATGCAGTAGTCAGTGATCAAACAGAGCTTGAAAGCAAATCTCTTCCTCCTGGTGCTAGTGCCCAGCTGGCAGAACTGATAGCCCTCACCCAAGCTCTAAAATTAGGAAAAGGAAAGAAAGTCAACATATACACAGATTTCAAATATGCTTACCTGGTTCTGCATGCTTATGCTGCCATATGGAAGGAAAGAGAGTTCCTAACCTCAGCAGGAACTCCCATTATATATCGCAAGGAAATTTCAGACTTATTACAACTGTCTAAGAACCCAAAGAGGTAGCAGTCTTACACTGTTGGGGTCACCAGAAAGGAGATGAGAAGGTAGCTGAGGGCAAACTCCAAGCTGACCTAGAGGCTAAAAGGGCAGCTAGACAAGCATTTATGGGAGGACCTTTAATACAGAAGAAACCACTCCAGGGAACCAGACCTCAATACTCATCAGAAGAGGTAGAGTGGGCAATCTCCCAGGGACATAATCTTCTTCCTTCAGGATGGTGAGCCACTGAAGAAGGAAAAGTGCTTCTACCTGCTGCCAGCCGGTGGACAGTACTTAAAACCCTACAACAAACCTTCCATATGGGTATAGAGAATACACATCGGATGGCCAAATCTATATTTACAGACAAAGGTCTCTTCAAGGCTGTCCAACAAACAGTCAAAGGATGTGAAGTATGTCAGAAAAATAATCCTTTGGCACATCGAAAAGCTCCCCCTGGGGAACAGCGAACCGGTCATTACCCAGGTGAGGACTGGCAAATGGACTTTACCCATATCCCTAAGTCTCAGGGATATGAATATCTGCGAGTATGTGTGGATACCTACACAAGCTGGGTTGAGGCTTTCCCCTGTAGAACAGCAAAAGCCCAAGAAGTAATAAAACTCCTGATTAATGAAATAATCCCTAGATTTGGACTCCCTCGCTGTCTTCAAAATGATAACGGTCCTGCCTTCAAAGCTGCAGTAACCCAAGGAATTTCCAGGGTGCTAGGGATACAGAATCATCTCCACTGTGCTTGGAGGCCTCAGTCCTCAGGGAAAGTGGAGACGATGAATGAAATTCTTAAGAGACACCTAAAGAAACTGACACAGGAAACCCACCAACTGTGGCCTTCCCTATTACCAATGGCACTCTTAAGGGCTCAAAGCTCTCCTCAGAAAACAGGACTCGGTCCCTATGAGATGCTTTATGGACGGCCCTTTCTTACTAATGATCTCGTATTAGACAAGGAAACAGCAGATCTAATAAAAGATATAACCTCCTTGGCTAAGTACCAACAGGCTCTTAAGACTTTGCCTGAAAGATACATGAGGGAAAAAGGGAAAGAGTCATTCTGCCCCGGAGACTTGGTGCTTGTTAAATCCCCCCCCTCAGACTCTCCCTCTCCAGACCCGTCTCCGGAAGGAATATTTTCAGTTATTCTGTCTACCCCAATGGCAGTTAAGGTGGTGGGAACTGACTCCTGGATTCATCACACTCGGCTGAAGCCTTGGACACCCCCTGAGGAAAGTGAGAGACCCTCCACTCGGCAGCCTGAAGTTCCAGGAGACGACCTTCCATACCCCTGCAAGCCATTAGAAGATCTACATATGCTTTTCCAACAAGATCTTCAGGGAAGTAATTTATATCCGGGCATTAATGGGACTATAACCCTCACCTGTGCTATCCCTCAACCTCCAGTTATTCCTACCATGGGGTGGGGAGAGTGGTCAAATAATAGAAAACCTTGGTGCTGGTATTAGGAAAGTTACTACCTCTATTCAGTCACTATAAGCTATCTCAGGAGTTAATTACTAACATTAAAAGGTTGCTGATTCTCTCTGCAAACTAGCTTAACTCTTTAGTTGCCATAGCTCTTCAAAATAAAAGGGCCCTAAATCGGCTAACAAAAGAGAAGAGGGGAACCTGTTTCTTCCTGGAGAAAATGCTGCTATTTTGTAAACTATTTAAGTGTTGTGAGGCTTGTTTAACAACTGACTGTCCTGGCATTATTCTCTCCTAGGCTTGTTTATAACCACTCTATATTTGTTGGCCTCTGGGCCTCTCATCTTTAACCACCTTGTCACATTCGTTTCCTATAGAAACATAAGGTCACAAATAATCCTGCTGCTGGAACCCCAGATGTCCTTGGCCTGTGAGCTCCATCATGGACCTCTAGATCAACCTGTGCCCCTGAAAGGCTCCCCTCTGGAGGAAAGCTCAACTGCAGGACCCCTTCTACGCCCCATTTCAGCAGGAAGTAGTTAAAGAGGATTGACTTCTGTGTTCCAAAAGGAGTTGTGCTTTCCTGTTCAGAGGGGGGGAATGGGGGAAGGTGTTCTCTTTCTGTGTCCACAAGGGGGTGTAGTTTTAAGGGCAAGAACTTCCCAGCACCATGCCCCCCTCCTATCTCTCTCCATCTGGGAGATTTATTGGTTTATGTTTGAATTTCACGGGCACGGGAAGAAACTAAGAGTCAATCACTCAGCGGAAGTTCTAAGGAACTCCTTTCATTGGCCCGGGGCCTTAGAGAAGGTGGGGGCTCCTCCCAGGCTAAAAGTCCCCTTCTTCCACATCCCTTTGGACTCCATATTTGGGTCCCCTTCCATGAACACTCCCTTCGTTGAAGCCATCTTTCTCTATCCTGGATTTTCCCCCTGGAGTCCCCTTCCACACTTTCATGGAAGCCTGTCTTCCCTCCTAAACGCCATCTCTCTCTATTCCCTTCCACTCAGGGTGGAAGCTGCTTTCCTCTCCTGGATTCCGTCTTTCTGGATTCTCTCACTCAGTGTGAGAGTTAGCTGTTTCTTTCTCTCTCCTTCTCCTGTTTCTCTCTCTCTCTCTCTCTCTCTCTCTAAATAAATCACTTTCTATAAACACGTTTGAGTCCGGCATTCCCTGCACACTGTGCTGTGGTCCCCTCTCTCATTCTTGAGAGGGCAGGAGGCCAAGAACCTGGAGAAACGTCCTCTCAGGGGAGCTGAGGGCACCCTGAACCCCTGAACCCCAATATTACAGTGAAACCTCCATCTCTACTAAAAAAATTAGCTGGGCGTGGTGGCAGACACTTGTCATCCCAGCTATTCAGGAGGCTAAGGCAGGAGAATCGCTTGAACCCAAGAGGTGGAGGTTGCAGCGAGCCAAGATCACGCCACTGCACTCCAGCCTGGGCAACAGATTGAGACTCCATCTCACAAACTGGAAAAAAAAAAAAATGGAAAGGAAAAGAACAGGGTGCTGTGACAGAGAGTGACAAGGAAGGCAGCCAGGGGGTGGTCAGGAGTGCACTGGTGGAGGAGACGAGGACTGGGAGGAGCTCTTGATGACTGTATGTTTTCACCTCTTGCTGTTTATCTGCTCATCACTTTGCAACCCATCCATGTCATCTTTAAAGCCAGTGTCCGGAGAGAAATGCAGCATTCCTGGGGAGGACAGATCTGAGAACACTAAGCTGCCTGTCACCTTCTTCGTTCCAGACCCCACACCTTCAGTGCAGACTAAGACAGGAATGTGAATTTGTTGATCTTCTATGGTGCCCTTGTAGTTTCTACTCCACCGGAAATAATCTGAGTGAGGTGGATCTGAGGCTGTGGGGAAAGCCAGGTTTTGAGAGTCCAAATCCACTGCAGGGGCTGGAGGGACAACCTGGGCAAAGGGCTCCTGAGGGCAGGCCCAGAGTCCGGCTCTGCAGAGAGCTCTTTTCATGATTGCTCTTTTTTCTGCGGATTCTCTCCGGGTCACATGCTGCATTGAGCTGGACTGAGAAAACAGAGATGAAGTGCAAAAAGCACTGAGCTTGAAGCCAAAGGGCCCAGCTCTTGAGGTCTTGCATGCCATTTGCCAATCATGTCAGTTCTACAGTCTTTCCTCATCTGCAAAGTGGGGAGTAGTCATAAAACTTCAGTCTTACAGGGGAGCACTAAATGAGATAACTGCTAAGCCTTCTTGTAATCTGCTATGTGGATTGCACATTTTAAGCTGCCCCTTCTCGGGCAAAAAATGACTGGGCAAATGAACACTCATTACTGATAAGAACTGTTTGTATCCTTTGGAAAATCGCTTGTTTGCAAAATTTGCCTGTCTTTTTATTCACAGTTGTGCTCACAGCCCTGTTTGGGTTGCTAAGAAGATTGCATAATACATCTTTTACAGTAATTGCCTCATTTCTGCAAAAAGGCATAATATTTTCCTAGCTCCCTGGGTCTTCAGCACAGATATAACAAGTCTCACACCCAGGTAGAAATTTGCCTCATTATAGCAGTTCTCCAAGGGACGGTATTTCCCTGAATTTATCCACTCTGATCACTGGGATATTCCCTTTCATATTCATAGTCAGGGATTTATGGACAGTAACACCTGGAAGGAGGATGTCCATTCATGCGTGAGATAATGGATATTGGGTACTTTGCTCTGTTCCAGGCATTGTGCTAAACCTTGGGGATACACTGGTGAACAAGACACGGTCTATGTTCTCAGGGAGTTTCTAATATATTTGGGGATGTATTCAAGAAAACAGGTAATTTCATTAGAATATAGAAAGTACGAGAGTGGGTGAATTATCAAGGAACCACAGGAGCACGAATGAGAAAAGGATAAAGGGGAGGTGGGAAGAATCAGAGAAGGATAAAGAGGATGGAAAAAACAAAACAAAACAACCAACCCATATTAATGCGAGAAAGGTATATTTTGCCATAGACATTTAAACACAATACATTTTAAAGGACTGGCTATTGGTCCTGATAAGCAGCCCCTTCCGTCACACTAACAATAACATTTAATCACAAATACCATCCAAGAGAAACAGAATAGTCTGTATTTTTGGGCTGAGAGGTCATCTGGGCTGAGAGGTCAAACCCTTCCCCAAAGGCATTTGTTACCAGTTGTTAGAAAAGTTACTTAGTCTTTGCTTAGGAATCCAAATGCATTGGCAGGGTCAGCTGCAGAAATCCAGACTCAGTCTATGTGTTTTATGCAGAAAGGGATTTAATACAGGGAGTTCGGTGCCTAGAGAACTGGACTCTAGCAGGGCTTCTGGAATCAGGATAACTCTGCTTAACTGGCTCTACGAGGAGGCTGCTGCCTTTGCGTCACTCACATGGGCTGCCTTGGGACCTGCTAAACACGAGGCAGGAAACTTAAATCTATCATTACTATGTGATCTTAGGCAGTTTATTTAATCCTTCACTACAAAATGGGGATACATACTATAAGTACCTACCTCAAAATCTTATTGTAAGGATTCCTTGAGCTAATATAGCTAGCGGTCTTAGAACAGTGTCCAACATCTAATAAGCAGCTATTTCTGCTTAGAATCTGGGCTAAAAATAGGGCCCTCTATTGCAAATCTCCATGATATTTAATATGTAAAACCATTAATAATAACGTGAAACACTAGCTCACATCCGTACTGGTTAAGCTTCTGTCATCGTACATTTTGTACAGAACATGTAGAGATAAGTTTCTCAGGAAAAGATTGTATTTTCTGAGTGGTATATATTTCTTCTGGTGTGTAGAATCCTACCACCTGTTCCACAGTTTATAATAGAGAAAGGATCTTTGTGGTTATGAAAATTTTAATCAGAAAGTTCTAATGAGGCTTACAGAAATAGAATACCTAAGAAACAAGTAATGTATTTTCTCTTGATTTGTTCAAAATAAAAATTATAGCTATGGTTTCCATACCATAATCTATAATAGAAGAGTGGACAGCAAACATACTATTGCTGTTAAGAGTGGAATGAGCAAGTGAGCCCACGACTGATAAAAAGAGAGAATCAGTATACTACCCAGGTCTCCTACACCCATCAGAAAAAAGATATAGCTTCCATTTTTCAGAGTAATTCATGCCTTCTGACCACCAAATCTTGGAAAAAAATCTCCCAGGATTCTCCCACTGTGGCTGGACCATGCATGGCTTTACTAAATAACAGCACGAGGCTGGGCGCGGTGGCTCATGCCTGTAATCCCAGCACTTTGGGAGGCCAAGGCGAGTGGATCACCTGAGGTCAGGAGTTTGAGACCAGCCTGGCCAATGTGGTGAACCCCCATCACTACTATAAATGCAAAAATTAGCCAGGCGTGGTGTCACACACTTGTAGTCCCAGCTGCTCGGAAGGCTAAGGCAGGAGAATCACTTGAACCTGGGAGGCAGAGGTTGGAGTGAGCCAGGATCACACCACCACACTCCAGCCTGGGCAACAGAGCAAGACTGTCTGAAAATTAATAATAATAATAATAATAATGGGACAGGAGATATGGGGAGAATCTACTTGTCTTTCTTATTACTAAGCCAATGATGCAGAAGCTCACTGTCTTGTAGAAGAAGGGACTCTAAGCATAAAGCGATAGAAGAGCTCCTAAAAATCAATGCCACTTTCTCCTCTTCTGTGGCCTCTCCTTCATATTGTTTCTTTGGACACAAGCGTTCTTTTTGTGCCTTAACTGAGAAATACAGTTTCTGCTCTTTTAGATTCTAATAGGGTGCCTGATGTCAAGGAAAAACTTTAATTCTTCAGAGTTGGTATCCCTAAATCAGCAGCTACACACTACACATCCCCCTCCACATGCAGGCATTTTCCCCCTCTTACAGCAGAACAGTCCTATTTGCTTTGAGAGCTCCAGTAGTCTACCATGCTGAAAGCATCACAACCCTGGCCTGTGCTGGACATTTGATGGCTCACGGATGTGGCGTGGCCCATACCCATCACTACATCACAACGCTGTGCTACACTCGTGGCAGCATGAGTCTTGTGCCAGGGGAGGTAGCTGTGTGACTGTGGGAGCCACGGAGTCAACCTCTCCTCATTCATGAAATGACAGATGAGATGAAATCACCATGTCTACGTTTCTCAGCCTAGATCTCTGATTTGATCTCTGGAGTAGCACGGTAAATGCAGAAGATAAGCTACGAAGGACTTACACATTATTAACTTTAAAGATTCACAGACAGTTTCAGATTGGGAAGTTATTTTTGAAATGCTATGCTGTGAAAGTGTTGGCATTTTGCATTACATAACTTCACAGTTATATATGTGTAGCTACAATGAGAATAACAAACTGTCAAATTAAGGTTCTAGGATGATGAGTTGTGGTTACTTTTGTCTCAGTCAAAATGTCATGATAACACCAGATCTTATTCATTCACGGAGTTTCGTAATATCTGCTCTGGCTACCCACCCCCTCCTTTACCACCCTCTTCTTTTGTCCTTTCCAGTGTCCTGGTTTTCCTGCCTCTTCACCACCTCCTTCTCTTCTGTTTGAGTTCCTTGTCTGCCTCTCCCCTGCCCCTCTCTCATTGTGACTATCTGGTGCTCTCTTTCTGCACACAACACTAGAGTGAGCTTATCCACCCCCAAGGTGTCTGTTACCCCAAATCTACAACCCTAGCGTGGATCCCTGGCTGAGCTTCAGACCCATTCATTCATTCACTGTGGATGCACATCCCTCAGGTGTCCCACACTCAGTAATTCCACCTTGAGCTCATTACCTTCTCCCCAAATAGGCTTCTCTTCCAGTGGGTCCCTGACTTGAGGAACAGCATCAGCACTCACCAACTGCGAGAAGATACACTTGTAAGGAGTTGACCCAAAACTAGATCTGGGCCAGGAATGGTGGCTTATGCCTGTAATCTCAGCATTTGGAGAGGCTGAAGCTGGAGGATCACTTGAGCCCAGGAATTTGATTTGAGCCTGGGCAACATAGTGAGACTCCATCTTGATAAAAAACCAAACCAACCAAACAACAACAACAAAAAAACCAAAACCAAAACCAAACCAAACCAAAATCCTAGATTCAGAGCCCTAAACCTAATTGCCTCAGATGCTAAATGCAAAACACTCAAGATGAAGGTTGGAATGGGTGGGAGGGGACTGTGGCAACACTGAAGGTCACAGGCCAGTCTTGGAGGGGGTGGGGAGGTGGAGGGGGGTGCAGATGCTTAACTCCAGCAGATTAGAACCATGCGGTATCACAGGCTCAGGCTGCCAAATTGGAGGCTTTTGTAAAAGAAGCTAGAAAGTTTGGTTTCAACTTGAAATCTCTACATTTTAAATGTGGATAATCAAATTTAAAACAAAAAAATGTAAATGAAACAAAATATGCTCATTGGGGTGTTATTTTGCACTGTTCTTGATTGATAGTATCTGCTTTTATTCAAGAACTGTTTTTTTTCAGAAACAAATTAAATTTTAAAATTCAGAAATCGAGTTCAGCTAGTCACAGCTATTTGTGTAAAAATTTCAACAATGTACTCATCTCCATCTTTACATGAATGCACGCATCTTCATCTTTACATGAATGTGTGTATTATAAACATGCTAACTAAGCTGATGGAGAAACCTTTAAGAGACCCAAGAATATTTCCCTGAGAACTGGTTAGTCAGATAAGATCCCCTTTATTTTATCAGAAAAATTGTCAAGGCTTTAAACTACTGATAACAATCCATAACTTTCTGTGATGTTAAATCCGGTGTTGTGTGTCTGAATGTGCAAATATTGCACAACACAAAGTGAAGGCAGAAGGCCTGGCCTCGGATGGACCTGTGGTCTTTCATGTGTTAGAATCTGTTGACTCTGGTGGCCTTCCAGCAATTACAACTTGACTTTTGGGTAACGCATCAATTTCCATGACAGCTGATTCTATTACATAAAATAGATGAAATACATTTTTCATTTAAATTGGTTTCCATAATTATAAGATTTAGTTTCAAAACCAATCTATGGGAATGGTGAAACTTTCATAAAAATAATTGCCTCAGCATCCAACTTACTTGCATAATTTATTTTGTTTCCAAAGACTTTAGAAAATTCACATAGAACCATTTCTTCTAGTAAACTTTCAACTTTGGCACTTTCAAAATTTTGGATAAATCTCCACCTAAAGAGTAAGGCAAGTCAACTTTCCCCAGCACCATGCCTGTATGTATAATTCCCAGCTTGTCTGTTGAATACAAAGCAGTAAGAATGTTGGAAGAGCCGGTGAAGATTATGCTGGAAACTAAAGTGAAATTATCTCCACGTAGCTGTGCATACATTTGTTAGGCATATGGTGATACTTTGTCTTATAAGCACATAGATTTAAAAATAGGCTTTTGATATTAACTTATTCACAAGTAGAAGAGCTTCTATAGTTGCAAATGATGATGTTTGCATTTAACCACACTGTACTCTATCTCATGATTTTCTTCCATGGAATAGAGATGGCAAGAGAGGCCTTATTGTCCACTTTGCAGAAAAGCAAGGTCATGCAACAGTGGTCTTCAGTGTGTTCAAATCTGGCATATAACACAGCTGCCTATTTTAATTATATGGTAGAGGTTATTAAAATGCGACAGCTTATGTAAAAGTGAATGACGAATAATACACTTGGCACATTCTACTCACCAATGAGGTACATGCCAATCCAGTCCCCAGCATCCACTTCCTCCTTTATGTCCCAGTGGATGACCAGGTCCTGCGAGTGCCCGATGGAGTAGTAGGAGCTGCTGACCATGAGTGTGGAGCGGCTGTCCGAGGTGACCAGGTCGGTGTCGCTGGTGGAGCGGGGAATGGTGACGCCATCATGGGGGCCACCCCTGAGGTCCATGTTGTGGAACTGGTCAGGGTTGTAGCTGTATCGGAGTGGCTCCTTGCACCGGCGTCTGCTCTGCGAGTTTCTAGAAGGAGACGCCATGGCTGCCAGGCCTAAAAACCTGTTCTGGTACAGATTCTGTGGGAGCAAAGAGACAGCGAGCAGGGTCAGGGCACACCGGCAACTCAGCTGCTGTCATCACACGAAAATGAAAGAAAGATGTTCTGGGAGACACGCGCTGTGAGTGAGCTGCCCTGCTGGGCAGATCTGAAACATGGCATAGAGCATCTTCCTCGTGACAAAGGCTGCAGCTCTGGGTTCACACGGGGACAGCAGGAACAAAAACACGAGTGCACCAGGGTGCCCTTCATTTCCATACTCTGCTGGAGTCGCTGCCTCTCCAGGCTCTAACCCACTTGATCCCAGAAGAACTGGGATGTGTAGAACGAGCCTGAAGGTGTGACTATTCCCCAACCAAATGCCATCCCTCGAGTTCTCCAACATCAATTAGATTGGATCTGATTTTATCCTTCTTTAAGGCAAACAAATGATTATCATTATTAACCTCTCAGTGATCCCTGCAGCATTCAGGTCCCTACACACAGCCTAGAATTAGGGGTGGTCCCTCCTGGGTGAGGCAGCCACTTCTCCATTTACAACCTTTCACTCTACAGAATGCCTTTGGCCGTATGAAATTTCCATGAAGGACTTCAAACATCCTAGTACTCTTTGAACACCATGATTTTCAATAAAATCCAATCTCAAAGGACTGTATCTCCCTTGGATACAGCCAATGGTATTGTAGAAAACCTTGTATCTGATGAGAAAAAGATGCATATTTGTATTGTTTACAATTTTGAGCACTTAAAATGAGCCAAGCTGATGCAGACCAATAACTCGTTTTGGAAACAGATAACTTTGATAACACAAAAGGACAGGCAGCAAATAGAACTCACCCATGGGATTTGTTTTAGAAACAAGCAAGGGTGATTCTGACTCCATCAAAGTATGCTAAAATTGGGTTTAAATGAACATTTCTGGGGGTTCTGGTTATTGAAGTTCATGTTGTTCTGTACCTAGTTTTCAAGAAGGGAAGATTAAGCCCTAAAAAAGTGTTGACAGATGAAGTTTAGATCCCAGGAACTGTAACTTATTATGCACCTCAATCAAAGGCAAGCTATTGACTTTTTGTTTACCAGCCATGATCTGCAGATTACAGCAACAGTCTATTTTTTTGTTTACATCGATCTAGTTAGCAGTAATTTAGGCCCACGCTTCTTCCAACCTCCAAGACCGGGACGTTGTAAAAAGTCTATTAGCCTGAGAAAGCACAGTGTTGGCATTCTGTGAGTCTTGGTCCTGTATGGCCGTGGGGCAGGCAGGCCTTTTCATTCATCTGTGTCTCCTGTTTGGAATTCCTTTGGCCCTACTGGTGGTTGCTGTAGAATTATAACAGGCAGATAAGCCAGACTCCAAAAAGCATCTCATCACCCTATTGGAACCATGTTTATTTTTTCAAAATGCCTGTCACTACAGCAGTATGAAAATAGATGGACCATGGTGTTGCCTGGAAACCATCCCTCCTCTCAGGAAGACAGGCAAAGCGCTGGAGGCCAGGGAAGCAGGAACCACCCACCTGTCTCAAGGCACCATGGCTATTCTGGGCAGTTCAGGGAGGATCTCAGTAAGCTGACACCTCTCCGGGAGGCTCTGTCCAGAGACCTTTGTAAAATCCCCAAAACAGACAGGCTTCTGCAAGAGCACAAGGTTCGTTTAGTTCCCGTGTACTTTAAGTGGACTCATATCATGTTATAGTATTACAGAGATTCAAAACCACTTGGAGTTAAGTGCGGTAGTCAAGTATATAATTATGAATTACACCATGATCAAAGCTGAGGAGGCAGCACCTACCTGCTTCCTAGCTATGGGTCTATCCCTGGATGATTTAATCTTTCTGCATCTCAGTTCCCTCCTCTGTAAATGGGCTGTTGTCAGAATTTAGTGAAACAGTGCAAGTCAAATTCTTCATACAGTAAGTGCTCAATAAATAAAAATCTCCTGCTAAGATACTTTAGGAAGGAAAACTCACTGAGACATAGGGTGTGGGCACCTGGCCAGGCTCCATCACTAAACAGGCTTCCTTCGTGTCACCCCAGAGTCCTCAACACTTAAGTTCATGCACTGAATTCAAGAAACCCTCAGGCTGTCTTACAAAATCAAAGCGGCAAGTGTTAAACAGCCTAGTGTATCTGTAAAGGTGCTCTATACACCAGTGTTCGGGGGAGAGACTCCTTTATTTGTAAGGTTTATGATTAAGATATTTTTGCCTTAATGTTGAAGAGCCTAAGATAAAGGTTTTTTATCTACGTGGTTTCCATCAGGGCCTCAAAAGGATTGTAGGTGTTTTTCTTTTGCTGAAGACAACAATTCTGCTATTGTATTTTTACCAAAATTCCCTGGAAACTAGACAACGCTCCTGAAACTGTCAAATTATGCCCGTGATCACTGTCCACATGGTGAGAGGAAAGGTAGAGGAGGAAACATTAGTCAAAGAGGACTGGATTGGAACGATGACATTTGTCTGGGATAAGCAGGGTAGCCTCAAAGCCGTCCCTTGCACCCCACCCTCTCCCACCACCCTGTCTTTGCACACATCCTCCCCATTCCTACTTGCAGGCAGGATCTGCACTTCTGCATCAGAATTATGCTCCGGTACCAACTCTGCTGTAACCGCCCCTTGCCTCCTTCCCATTCCCAAGAGTGGAACTTTCTGCTCTATGATGCACAGGAATCCCATTCCCCTGCAGAGATTCTTAGATACTGTTGCTAGTTGATCTGTCCACGTTCACTCCTACACTGTGAAGTTTTCTCCTCTATATATCCCCTATACCTGGCATAATTCCTGGCATGAAAAGCCCCCCAGTCTTTAATTTATAGAAATCATTTTACTCAATGATATCCCTTCTTGTTCCAGAAAGAGTTTAAGATGGCTTATAAAACTAGATAAAATGATGAGGAGCCGTAGTTCAGGCTTGTAATCCCAGCACTTTTGGAGGCAAAGGTGAGTGGACCACCTGAGGTCAGGAGTTCAAGACCAGCCTGGCCAACATGGTGGAACCTGGTCTTTACTAAAAATACAGTAATTAGCTGGGTATGGTGGCGTGGTGCCTGTAATCCCAGCTACTTGGGAGGCTGAGGCAGAAGAATCGCTTGAACCCAGGAGGCGGAGGCTAAAAAAAAAAAAAAAAAAAGAAGAAACACAGAAAGACGTGATAATTTACTAGTAGCTGGCACAAAGAAAGAAGAAAAGGAAGATATGAACACAAAGTTATGTAGGAAGGAGGCAAACATAAAATTATATTCCATAATGTCCTAAACAGGTGTTTTTATTAAAGACTCACAATAATTGCTCCTTTTTATTTTTAATTTCCCAGTTTTATTGAGGAAAATTGACAAATAAAATTGTATGATTTTAAGGTATACACTGTGAAGATTATATATATATGTGTGTGTGTGTGTGTGTATATATATATATATGGTAAAATGATGACCACAATCAAGTTAGTTAGCACATCCACCCTCACCTAGTTACCCTGTTTTTGTTGTATTTTCGTTTGGTTTGTGGTGAGCGCATTTGAGCAAATGTCAGCAGTTGCTTCTTGAACACAGCAGGTGGATACAGCTGATTGCTCAACATGCAATTTATTTGTGGCCAGGTTTCTCCCAGGCATTCACAAACATTTCTAACATATACTATAGGCTCATCAGGCTAGAAGAAGAATTTAATCATTCTCTCTTCACATCTGAACTGTGGGAGATAGACGAAGCTCTGTCTTGTTTTTAAGTAGCCCTGGATAAAAAGCCACTCTCTTCCTAGACAGTGATTCCAATGTCTTACAACTCTGCTATTGTTCCTCATCTCTGAAACCAATCTCCCCAACAGGAGATCTCCTTTCTCTTTCTTCTCTGCAGAGGGTGGCCCTCCCGGTCTCTGTATGTGTGGGAAATCAATGGGTATCACTAAATTTCTCTTAGCCTTTTCTCCAACCCACTAATAACTTGAGTATCTTTCATCTTCTTTTCCCTTTGGTGATGGATAATATGAGCTAATAGGAGGACCACAAGAACATCAGCAATAGTTTCAATAACACTGTAATTTTCCAATTCTTGGTAGTGATCACATATCCTTAGTTATGAGCTACGCCAAGCATAGATTTTAGTTGACCCTTAAAAAAGTGGGTCTGATGAGTGAGCCCCTGAGAGCAACTTAAATACACTGTACAAAGTGCCCTGCTTTATGGGGAATAAAATGCCATCAGCTGTTTTTTTTTCCTATTTGTAGCAGAGGACCCACCGATGTTATGTTTATTTGTTTTGCTTTCCAACTTAAATAACATTGTAATTGTTGAAATGTTTTGAAGTAAGTGATATGCTTAAACAAAGGTTGTTTTCTTTTTTTTTCAAATCTTGGAACAGGACTTGTGGGTATATGTTTTAAGATATTCTTATGGAGTATAGCACATTAACAAAAACAAAACCTGTAAAAAAATAGAATCTTAAAAGCAGAAAATCATCACTTCTAGGGAGGGAACACGTGATTATGCATGGATTTTTTTTTTTTTTTTTAAAGAATCCAGAGACAAAAGATTCTGCTCTGTCAGTTTCTATCTAACAAAGTCATTAACAGCGTTTCTGTCTTGGAATATAAAACCGTGAGTGAGTGCCCTCTCAGAAATGAAAGCAGACAAAGGTATGTCTATGATAGAGAAAATAACTCTTAAAAATTGCCTCTACACCAAGAAATCAAAAATTGTAAGTGAAATACACAGCCCTTGAAGGAAACTTCATTAAAGTATACAAGATGAGGTTATAGGAACTGGCATTATTTAGTTGGAAGAAAGAACGTAATACATTTTTTAGTTCATGAGCAGATTTTACTTTGATCAAGTAGACTCCTGCAGCTTTTGCTATCCAGCACTCGGCTTTGTTATGCCACCAGGGGAGTAATGGAACTTTAAAAAGAGAGAATCAAAACTTGTCATTTTTCTACAAAGGATTTGAGAAAATTTACAACCCAAGACATAGATAATAAAATAGGAAAATACAAAACAGACAGAAATTAGGAAGTAGCAATATGAAGGAAGACAAAAATAATTCTGAGCATTTGCTCTACGCCGGGGACTTTTGTACATGATCTCATCAAAGCACTATCGAGGCCGGGCACGGTGGCTCACGCCTATAATCCCAGCACTTTGGGAGGCTGAGGCAGGCAGATCACCTGAGACAGGAAACCAGCCTGGGCAACATGGTGAAATCCTGTCTCTACTACAAAAAAAATTAGCTGGGTGTGGTGGCAGGCACCTGTAATCCCATATGCTTGGGAGGCTGAAGCAGGGAGAATCGCTTTAACTCGAGAGGCAGAGGATTCAGTGAGCTGAAATCATGTACTGCACTCCAGCGTGCGGGACACAGCGAGACTGTGTGCCCCCACCAGAAATGAACAACAACACAACAGCAGAAAACACTATCAAGTATCTCTATTTTCAGGTTGCTGGAAAACCCGGTTGAGAATGGTTAATAAAAATTCTGAGGTCCTCTATCGTGTGGTGAGAAATGGAGATTTGAGCCTGTGTATGGGCGATTGTAAGAAGACACTTTTATCATTCTTAAGCATTCTTCCCAAATTATAAAACGGACAGACAGAATTGTAGTAATTGAGATTCAGATACTTCTCTGGGCTTTTTGGCAGCCAAGAAGATAAAAGGAAAGCTTAGTTCTTATGATCACAATACAGGGACTTTTTTCTTCCTCCAAGTTCTTAACAAAATGTTTCATCTTAGACTTTCTGTAGGGAACACAATGAAATGTGGTGAGTAAGATCTTAAGAGACTTTTAATCACGAATATAATGGCAGATCCCTTGTACAAGGCTTTGACAAAAGCCAAGGTCATCGTAGGAAGTGAGCTCATTAGAGACTGAGCGACTGTGCTGTGTTACCTTCCGAACACGTTCTGAAGTCTACCTGGCTTAATCACTTCCAGGGGAAGCTTCTACCCCAAAGCTTCCGCTCTGAATTCAGTGGCTGTTCTCAATCACGCAGCTTCCTCTCTGGCCTCAATGGAGATTTCGATCAGAGCCTGAATGATATGTTCTGTCTAAAACTCCCTTCCTGTCAACTTAGTTTTTATCAGTCCCCTCTACTTAGAAGGCAGGCACCAAGAGTGCAGCCCAGCCCAGCTCCTTCATGTCTGCATTTCCAGCAAAAGTAGTGCCTGGCATGAACGTAGATGATGCTCAGTAAATACTTTGTTGAGGCTGGGTGTGGTGGCTCACGTCTGTAATCCTAGCACTTTATAGGAGGCCAAGGCAGGCAGATCACCTGAGGTCAGGAGTTCGAGACCAGCCTGGCCAACGTGGTGAAATCCCATCTCTACTAAAGATGCAACAAAAATTAGCTGGGAGTGCTGATGCGTGCCCATAATCCCAGATACCTGGGAGGCTGAGGCAGGAGAATCGCTTGAAGGAGGAGGGAGGAGGAGACTGCAGTGAGCCAAGATTGCGCCACTGCACACCAGCCTGCGGACAGGGCAAGGCTCCATCTCAATAAATAAATAAATAAATAAATAAATAACTCTGTTGAATGAATGAATGCACATGTGGGTAATGTGTGGGCTGGAGTGCACCTGGATATGGGGCTCTGCTCCTTGAGCTCAGGAACTCTTTAAGGGCTTATTTTGCCTTAAGCACAAGGCTTGGTGCCCAGAGTCACTCGAGTTGAGTTCCTGGTTCCTGAGCTGCATTGGGATAGGTCAGGTGTCCGGATACAGGACCAGCAGAAGCACAGGGGAACCCCTGAGGCAGCACAGGAGAAGTGGGGATGGCTTCGGCTGGAGGGTTCAGAGACAAGGCCAAGGAGCTTTATCCAGAGCTCTACTCATTTTTGGCCCCCCTGCCCCCCGCTGGTCCTCACTGTCTAAAAGCAGAAACCTCCTACCCAACCCAATCGCAGGCACAAGAGATCACAAAAATCACTGCAGCCCACTCATTTCCTCTGAGTCACCACTAAGGAAAACAATTCGTTAGGCTGAAAAGAAGGGCTCCACCTCTCTGGGAATCACCTTCATCACCTGTCAGATAAGACGAAAGTGTTGGGATGAGATTAAATACTGCCCCTGGGTCCTCCTCTCCCTCTCGAATCCTGAGACTTGGGTCCTGCTTACACATTTGTACCTCTGCTTGGGAAGGAACTGCTGTGCATGAGGGATGTTGTGGGGCAGGGGCGGGTGTAGGGGCTGTGAGGTGGCCCTGACCCCCTGTTGGGTGTAAGGGAGGAGAGTGGGAGGTGGCTGCTAAACCACCATCTCTATCTAACTCTTCAGCTCCCAGACACCTGTTCCTGAAATCTGCGCCTCAATTTGTGTTTTCAGCCTCAAAGCTGGGTGTTAAAAAAGCTTTCTTTTGTGCTGGCCATTGTGTGGAAGAATATCACAGAATTACATAAATTGTGTGGGCTCTCTTTCTTTGAAAAAGAAATAAAGTCCCACTCATTGCTGGCTGAAAGGGAACATTAGGGGGAGAAAATTTTAATAAGCAAATCAAGCCAAACCAGATAACGTCCACATAGGAAGTCATGATTTAAAACGCAAGGAATTTGTTAAAATGACAGTCAGACGTATTATTTTAGGAGCACGTAATAAATACCTTATCACTCTTAAAAAAAATCCACCAATAAGTGTAAGAGTCGAACATCCCCACCCTCCTGCTTTTGACTCTGCAACCCTTTGATGATGGGGAGGGGGTGGTCTTTGCTCCTTGTCACTCACCTGCCATTCTCACTTACACGTAAGAGAGACTAGCTGGAGCCCAGGCTCCAGGAAGGGCGTGCACGGACCTCTCACTGCTTTGCTTAAGTCTGCAATTTCTTGGTGCAGCTCTGGGTTATTTGGGAGGTTTATGTTTGGAGGTGTTCAGCAGCGAAGTTGCTGGAATCTGGGCGGTTTGTATGGGCAGAAGAGTGGGCAGGGGGGCTGTGGGCGTGGGAGAGAGAGGAAGGTGGCAGGCAGGAGGGCCACATCTGGTTAGCCGGGGCAAATTCCTGTTCATAATAATACCTCCTCTGGTCTACACAGAAAGGAAAGGTGAGAAGTGGTATTCTTGTGTATGTGTGTGTGTGTGTCTATGTGTGTCTGTGTGTGTAAAAGACAGAGACAGAATGAATGGGAGCTTACAGATGTGAGAAAGAGACCCCTTTTCTCCATCTCAATGTTAGGAAATACCATTTCTTCTTCAGGAAGGCACTAACCTGATTGAAAGTGGGAAAGTTTCCTCTTTACCTACTGACGCCTGCAGAGGAAAAGGATACGTGTTCACCTCCCGGAACCACAGTGCGGCTCCAGGGGACCTGCGGACCATACAGGAGAGATAGGGAGGCCACGTCATCCTCCCAGGGCTGTCTGGTACTGGGCACTTGTGAGGAGGCCCCATGATGACTTCAGCCTCACTCCACCCTGAGCCCAGCAGGGAGTGTGCTGTGCTGAGCAGGGTGACTGTAGCTCTTCCCATAACCAGGGCACCACCACCTACTTGGCTACAGTCTAGTCTCCAAAAACCAACCCACCATATTGTGACTCACACAGGATCCCATAGTGACAGTCATAGGAGGGTTCTGGGCCAGCCCTCCTCTTATCCACTGGGAAGCTGAATCCTGAGAAGGGCAGCTGCCTTCCTGACCACACAGCAGGGGAGCGGCAGGGCCCCAGGTGGACCTGAGACTCCCTGTGGCCAGTTAGCTGCCTCGTCCATTGCCTGAGCTGCCTGGCTTGGGAGGGAGCCTCAGGCTTGTTGAGAGCCTAAGTCACAGTGTGTGTCCCTCCTCCATTCATGGCTGTGTCCACATTTGCCTGCTGTTAGGTGATGGGGCCAGGCAGGGCTTACAGTTCTAAGAACCACACTTAGGAGGGTTTCAGATGCAGCGCTGAGTTTGCATCCACATTGAAATTAACATTCAAAAAGCATGCTATCATTTGTCATGGAGGCTCAAGGTGCTGTAAAGATGCTCTCTTAAATTCTTACACCCGCTGGGTGGTTGGATCTAGTATAGTTGGGTTTATTTTTAAGTAAATACTGTCATTGCTTTTCTTCTTCCTTTCTTTTTTTTTTTTTCTGGAGTTTCTGTTATTGTGGTCCAAGGTGGAATGGAATGGTGTGATCTCAGCTCACTGTAACATCTGCCTCCTGGGTTCAAGTGATTCTCCTGACTCAGCTCCCAAGTAGCTGGGATTGCAGGTGTGCACCACCATGCCTGGCTAATATTTTTGTATTTTTAGTAGAGATGGGGTTTCCTTATGTTGGCCAGGTTGGTCTCGAACTCCTGACCTCAAGTGATCCACCTGCCTCGGCTTCCCAAAGTTCTGGGATTACAGATGTGAGCCACCGCACTCAGCCTCTTCTTCCTTCCTTTAACTCAGTCAATCAGGAAATGTGGATGAAGTCTTTAGTGTGTACCAGGCCTTGTGCCAAGTGCTGAGTATGGATACAGAGATGGCTTAAACAGTGCTTCTAACCTTGGAGAGTTTGGTGCGGGAGGCAGACATTTAAGCAGTCAACTATGACACAATGGTGAAGGCAATGCCAGGGGTGGTGGGCACAGTCCCCCTAGGAGGGAGAGAGAAGCTAGGAGCACCTTCCCAGATGGGAAGACATGGAAGCTGGAACTAGGAGGAAGGGACAAGGGCAGAGGGAAATTCAATCTAAGCAGAAGGAACTTCTCAGGTAGAAGCACATGTTTACTAAAAGCATGCTGTCCTTCCAGATTCAGCAAAGCTCCTCTTAGCTGCCTGCCAGACAGTGTCGGGGGCAGCTGGAAGTATGTGAAAGGGGTCTTCCATGGCACACCAAGAAATAAGACCTCCTCCATTGGAGAGTGGGGGGCCACAGAGGTTTCGTTCACCTTAGAAACTTCACATTGCAGTGGTGAGGAGGAGAGCAAGGCAGACAGAGCTGCTGTGTCTTGGGGAACACATGTGCATCTCTCCTGAATGCCAAGGTCTACATGCAAGGAGAAGCTTTACCGATCAAGTGGTCCCTCAAGTCTAAGCCCACAGTGCCCTCTCCAGCCAGGTTGCTAAGTTTCATCACGGCAAGGGAGAGTGCCGTAACAGGAATGACTTTGGTCTTTGTTTCTGTTTTTTTTGAGGTGGAGTTTCACTTTTGTCACCCAGGCTGGAGTGCAGTGGAGCAATCTTGGCTCACTGCAACCTCTGCTGTCTGGGTTCAAGCAA
Source organism: Sapajus apella (assembly GCF_009761245.1). Taxonomy (NCBI): domain Eukaryota; kingdom Metazoa; phylum Chordata; class Mammalia; order Primates; family Cebidae; genus Sapajus; species Sapajus apella. The sequence goes on from NW_022436994.1 coordinate 11,065,049, forward strand.
TTCTTCTGCCTCAGCCTCTTGAGTAGCTGGAATTACAGGCATGTGCCACCATGCAAAGCTAATTTTTGTATTTTTAGTAGAGACGGGGTTTCTCCATGTTGGTCAGGCTGGTCTTGAACTCCTGACCTCAGGTGATCAGCCCTCCTTGGCCTCCCAAAGTGCTGGGGTTGCAAGTGTGAACCACTGTGCCCTGCTGGCCCGGGTCTTTGATGGATGTGAAAACAAAGGGACAACTGAAAGGCAACTCAGGTAGCACCTTGGACAGCACCACATGCAGCCCGTTTTTACTAGCTCTGAAGGTGTGGCTGTTGCATTCATCCAGCAACAGGCGAAAAGTCGTGTACCACACAGTATCTGCCAAGCCAATATCACTTGTGCTCAATTTTATTGGCAGGGGGCTTCGCATCCCTAAGAACACGGGCCCCAGAATACTTTGCTTCTCAGAATTAATCTGGAGAAGTAAATTTCAGGATCTTTGCATCCTTCATTTATAAAGCTTGACTCACTTATGTCAATACAGACTGAGGTGGACCAACTTTCTGGAACACAATTATTATAATTATAGTCTTCTCTTGCCATAGAATGTGGCACACATATATAACTTTATGGAATGTGGCACACATATCTAACTTCATGGCTATATAGCAAGGAAATATTGCCAGTGGTGTACTAGTTAATATATGCATTAAACACACATAGGCACATACCACATGATCTGTGCATGCAAGGTGATGATATGATGGGCTGGATACTGTCCACTTGGCGAGAGAGATACATAAGCAAATAATTTCAATACAGCAGGTCCTTGAGTGATATCATTTCATTATAATGTTGATGAGAAAAAAAAACAGATTCATGGGTGGGGCACTGTCTGCGTGGGGTTTGCAGGTTCTCCTCATGTCTGTGTGGGTTTTCTCTGGGTACTCCAGGTTTCTCCCACATTGCAAAGATGTGCACGTTAGGTTTACTATGTGAATTGGCATGTGAAAGTCGTCCCAGTGTGAGTGAGTGACTGTGTGTGTGTGTATATGTGTGTGTTAGTGTACCTTGCTTTGGAATGGTGCCCTGTCCACGATTTGTCTCCATTCTGTGTCTGGAGCTGCCAGGACAGGCTCCATCTACCCATGACACTAAACTGGAATAAGCAGGTTTAAAAAGGAATAAATGAATGAATATTATTGTAAAATAAAAATTCGTAAGGTCTATGATAATTTTACAGTTGCACAGCAGTAATCCATGTAGCCTGAAAGTCCTCAGTGAGCCCGCTGTTTTTGTGCCTGTTTCTGATCTGCATGGTGGTAGGAGGTACTCTGACAATTTCCACTTCACAAACATTTATTCTTTGATTTGACCCCTCACCACTACAACCGCTGGCACTCACTGATTCATTTATCTTACTTGTTTTTATTAATCTTTCTTAAATGTATGTTTAGCTCACGTTTATTTCAATGTTTAATATTAGAGGTGTTTCAGGTCTTTATTTAGCAGTTTGGTGATGTATTTGTGACTAGAAATATCCTGGAGGGGTGTAACTCTTGTTCATATCAATTAACTTATGGTAAAATTTGTTCTGTTACAGGTGGTTTTTCTTAAAGTCACAGTTTTCAAGGACCTACAGATGACATCAGTAAGGATTTACGGTACAGGATGACAAACACGTTTAGAGGGATTTAGATGATGGAGAGATAAGTGCTGGCTTTGATGGAGAAGGAAAGAAGATTTCAGGGAGAAGTAGAGAAGGTATATTTTAGGTAGAAAAAAAAAAAAAACACGTACAGAAGGCCCAGAGTTGTAAAGACTGCCCTGGTGTGTTCGGGGAACAGGAAGACCAGAGCATCTGCAGGAGAGGGTGTACAGGGCAGGGTGATGGGGCAGCAAGGAGCTGGGCAGACGTAAGACCAAATCTAAAGGCCAAGGCCAATTGTGCCAAGGTAAGGAGAGAACTGTTTCTGATGAAGACAGGGAAAGAACTGGCAGTGCCCCCCCGCACCCCGCATATTGTGCTTTCTTTCACAAATGCTGTACCACTGCAAACCTTCATTAAAGGGCACCTTGGCAGAAGTTACACTGAAGTAGCAGGGGCGGCTCCCGGGCAGGTGCAGGGAGAGTGTGCTGCTCTCACCTCGGTGTGGGAGGTCATCATATCTGCTTTTCCAGATCACTCATCAGGCCGGAAGAAGGTTCCATCTTGGGCCGCAGCTCTGACAAGTGTGCCAGTCACTGAGATCATGAGCCATAATGCCCATCATGAGTACACAGTGGGTCAAACTGGTAGCAGCAGCACTTTCCTGTTGTGATCAAAGTGCCCCAGATCAATACGGCCATGCCTGATATAAATGCAGTGTTGATGTCTCAGACCATATTTTGAGAGCAACTTAGAACAGTGATGGAGAGTAAAGCAGACATGGCTGTTAGCAATATAGAGGCATCTCTCTCTCCTTCTACATTTCATACCTGTGTTAGCAATATAGAGGCATCTCTCTCTCCTTCTACATTTCATACCTGTGTTGGCAATATAGAGGCATCTCTCTCTCCCCTCACATTTCATACCTATCCCTCTTGCTCCTTTGAAAGGAGACAAAGCCAGTTCACATCCCAGATGGGGCCACAGGTAGCACGTTCCTTCCCGGGTTCCTTCCCTGTCATCACTGTGTCCACTCCCGGCTCTTTCTAGCTCCTGTTACTCAGTTCCAATTCTGGCTGCCATTAGCCTTAGCCACACCAGGCTGCATCATCTCAGTACCAGGCCATGATAGGAAGATGGGCAGAGATGGTTTACGTCAAGAGATTCCTATTGGAAGTGGAAGGAAATAAGGAAGAACTGGCTATATATATATATATATATATATATATACACACACATATATATATACACACATATATATATACATATATATATACACACATATATGTATATATATACATATATGTATATATACACATATATATACACACACACACATATATACATGCACATACATATATATATATATATATATATGTCTGTGTGTGTGTGTGTGTATAGAATAGGTCTTTCTGTAATGATTTAGGATAAAGTGGGGTAATTGAAAGAATAAGGAGGAGAATTAACCCACCAGCATCTCCATCAATTTCTCAACATTGATGGAAGAAAGAAATCACAAAGGGGCAAAGGCAAAGCATTGCTTTTTAAGTGAGTCACAGCAGAATGGACACATGTCCAACAGAGTAAGAGCTCCACGGGAAAAAGTCCAACAGCCCCACTGCCGCTCCCACCAGTTCCAGCCACGCAGAATCTTTGCTCAACAGCGTGGTATAGGTTCACATTAAATTCCATGAGAATACTGTTTAATTGGTGCTACCTCCTTGACTTTCTATAGCAATTACCAGAAGGCAAACCGATGATTATCATCTCACTAAGACATTTTTCACTTGTAAGCTGATGCTTAGACATCTCCGGCCTCAAGGATACGGTAATATATTCAAGGGCACTCACTGTCATTTCCACTGGTTACAAGCCAAGCCACCTATGTCCAGACTAATAGAAACTCAGACATCTCAATGATCTGGATATTTTAGAATTTCCTTTTCATTTGAGGTTTGGATTAATTATTCAGATAACATCTCTAATTTTCCATTTTACCTTGTATGCAGAAAACAGCAGAGATGGAAGTGCGGTCTCACTCCAGAGAACAGGGGCTGTGAAAGGAGCCAAGAGATACGGGGACATAGGGCACAGGCTGCACCTCACAGAAAGTGGTGGTGACAGAGACTGGCTCATCGCAGTGAGGCCCCTGGCTTGCCATTCAAACTGCTCCTCAGGCTTTCCACAAAGCTCCAAGAGATGAAGTATGGAAAGGAAAGTGAGAAAATGAAAGTATTTTGGGTTTTTTCAGGAGGAAACATGAGTTCTGAGGAAACCAGAGCCACAGGTGCATGCTAATGGGTCTTAATGCCCACGTACTCCAAGACGTGGGTTTTGCTCTTTGCAAAGGACGGGTCTTATTGCCATCAGTCGTCAGAGACAACATCTTCATGTCAGTGCCTCAATTACGATCCATGGATGGAGGCTGGCATATGACTACTGCTCTATTAATACTACTTGGAGGCAGTTAGAATCACATGCCAGGGAGACTGTAAACTGCTAAGGGTGCATTTCCCAGCACGGCTTCATTTATTTACCCATTCAGTCAACAAATGCACATGCCAAGCCCTGCCTGGAAAATGAACTGAAATCTAAACGATGGCATGTGTCCTGGAGAGTCAGGACTTATTTACATGAAAAATTAATAACTCCAAACATTCTATGAACTTTTGCATACCCAATTGCCAAAGTGAGGTTATTAGAAGAAAGTACCCCACTGCAGGGGGAGAGTGGGGTGAATCTTACTAACAGAGAGAACGGTGCACATCCAGCTAGAATACAAAGGTACCAGAGGATACACTCTAAGTCCTAATCGATCTAAATTTTTTTCTTCTATTTTTCCCTAGAGACAGGGTCTCACTCCGTCACCCTGGCTGGAGTTCAGTGGTGCCACTAAAGCTCACTGCAACCTCAAATTCCTGGTTAAGCTATCTTTCTGCATCAGCCTCTTGAGTAGTTGGGACCACAGTCATGTACCACCATGCCTAGCTAATTAAGAAAAATGCTTTTGTAGAGACAGGTCTCTCCATGTTGACCCGGCTGGTCTCCAACTCCTGGCCTCCAGTGATCCTCCTGCTTTGTCCCTGCAAAGTGCTGGGAGTACAGGTGTGAGCCACCCTGGCTGACCTAATTTAGAACTTTTAGAAAATCACTATGTTGTTTCCTAGTGACTCCACTGTATATGTATTTAAATTGCCATCTTATAAACACCCTGGAGAAGAATTCTTAGAGCCAAACACAATGCAGCCGTATTTCTCAGTTTTAGGATGTTCATCAAAATCTGGGCAATAATTTTCATCTCAATTACAGGCATGATGGACTCTTGCTGTGACTGGTGCCTGGACATCCTGCAAACCATCCTGGAGAACGGCTCCTTCTGAGAGTGCTTGAACCACTCCTCTCCTTGGCTACCACTCTGAGCACTATCCCTAGAGCGTACTGGCCACACACATCCACAGGAGACATGTTCCACACAGTATCTGCTTTGCAGGATGCAAAAATGATCTGAAAGATGATAAAAAGCAATTTTCATAATTAATACATTTCCACCTACTGATTAGGAAGTGTTAGAAATAAATAAACAAAAGTGATTGGCGCATTTCGGCAAGGACTCCAACTTAAGGACTGAAATGTGCCCTTGCTCTGATTGTATCTAATTCAGTTCAGTTGAGCAAACATCCATTGAATATCTGCTGTGTGTAAAGCTCTGGGGCAGCTGTTGTTCAGCATACGATCCCCATTCGCAGGTCAAAACAACAGAAGCAGAAAAAGCTGAGTGCATGAGATGAAAACAAAATTAAAAATAAAACAGCCTTCTTCCTGGAGATTCTAATTCAATAGGCTGGGTGGGGCCCAGGGAGCTATATTTTACCAAGCATCAGCTCAGTCTGGTTCTGACCAGCAGGCAAGCACTCAGAGGGAGGCCATCACTGTCTCTAATTGGTGGTTGTCACAAAAAGCTGCAAAGAGGAGGTAGAGTCACCTTGAGATATTTCAACAACAGCTGCATGTTAAGTGCCTTGAAGACACAGGTCAGACTTGGGCAAGCACAGGACAGAGAAGGGCACGTTTCCAGCCAGGAGCAGAGCTGTGGAGGCCGCAAAGTGTACCCTGACTGGCTGGCCCTCTTGAGAGACGTCAAGAAGATCATAGGAACAGTTCACTACTAAATGAACTCATCAGCCTTATTTTTTTCCATTAGTTCACATTTGGCCTCATTTCTCAATCCAGAATGGTGCAAAGGAGCCCTAAACCTGAACTGAGACAAACGATTCAGGATAAATTTTTGCTGGATGTCAGAGCACGGGGGATGAGAGAGGAGAGAGGAGGACTCGTATTTCAACTTGAGGCTTCCTTGGCTGTGTCCACAGCTGTGCTGCTGAGTTCAGAGTTGAGCATTCGTGAGTACGTGTCTTGTCATGAACAAGAGGCCTCACTGTCATCACTAGGAGGACACACCATAGCCCTTCTGGGGCATCAAGAAAAGCTGAACCACACTGCAAATTCCAAAGACCTAAGAGAAGTCCAGAGTTGGGACTTTTGAGGAAAACCAGTCCATGCAAAAAATGTGAAAAATACCAAAAACTAAGGAAAAACAGCAAGCCCTCATAACTATGTATCACAGAGACTACCAGAATAATTAGGCAGAAATATTTCCTTCATTTTTCCTTCATGGGTTTTGCAAGATAGTTGGGACCACACATTTTTGTATTCTGCTTTTTAAAATGCTTAACTATTATAGTAGAAAATTCCTCCTTTTATGTGACTAAAAACATATCACAAAATTATTTCAATAAACATTTTAACACATGGTTATGTATAATAATAATTAGCAAGGTAATTCTATTTTTGAAAATAAAGGTTGCTCTAATTTTTCTTTATTATAAGTAATGCTAATTAAGCAAGCATGACCATGGACCAATGAAAATATCTAAGTCAAAAGCAGCAATTTGTCTATAGATGTGAGTTGTTAAAAAAATAATTAAAAACAATATGTCAATGTCATAGATGCCATTACTTTTGGAAAACAATTTATTGCGTCTTTCTCTGTTTATCCGGTGTGAGTATGAACAGGCTTACAATGAATTGGCTCCCTTACCAAAGCGATGTAGGAATTACTGCTCAGAGCTATGAGACTGGGAGATAGTGGGACATAAACAAAGGTCTCTTTGAAGGCCTTTAAAAGAGCTGGAAAACAGTTAGTCATGCAGATGTCCCACTGCTGCCACCAGCCGCACCCCCACCACTCCTCTCTCTCTAGGGCCTCATGCCTGCCTGCCCGCTGGTCTTTTCTTCACTCTAGGGAAAGGCTCCCTCCAAGAGCAGGCTGATCCAGGTCCCCGGGAGCGGAAACGTCTCCATCTTCAGTATTGGTGCCCCCGTCGAAGAAGGCATGACAGTGGAACACCCCTGAACATAAAGGCCAGGGATTGGGAATGTGAAAGGAAAATAAACCCCAGGACCTTAAAATCACTAAACTACAGGGAAAAGTCATGCTGGGAACTGTCTTGGGCCAACCTGCCCCCCTTCTATTCCTATGTAAGATAGCTACAAAGATAAACAAGCCATATACCTCCCTCACAATTATAAAAAACGCCATATACCTCCCTCGCAATTATTAAAAGGCTAGATACCTCCCTCTCTCCCTCACAAAAGGAAATTCCTTGTGGACAAATAACAGGCAGGATTCAAAGTCATCCCTCTGCCCACAGGAGACAATGCCTATCTGATTTTTCTTTTTTTTCCCCCCGCTATTGTTTCACTAAGCCAGACTAAGGCATAAGCGACTACTTCTGTAAATTGTGTATTCAGTGAAAAGCTAATGAGAAACTGGAAAGAATGTAACTGTTTTTCTCTTATCTGCCTGTGACCTGGAAGCCCCCACCCTCCTTGGAGTTGTCCTGAATCAATGTACATCTTACATATATTGATTAAAGTCTCATGTCTCCCTAAAATGTATAAAACCAGGCTGTTCCTCAGCCACCTGGGCTCATGTTGTCAGGACTTCCTGATGCTGCGTCATGGGCACATCCTTAACCTCGGCAAAATAAACTTTCTAAACCGATGGAGACCTGTCTCAGCTACTTTTTGGTTTATAGGGACAAAAGCCTTTGAAGCCAGACTGACCTGGGCTTAAACTCTCTTCCACCTGCTGTGCGATCCTGACCAATGATGAGGCTCTCCCAGTGTCAGCAGGTTGTATCAAATAAGTCCTGATCCCTTCAGAAAATGTTGCTACAGTCACAAAACTGGAAGCTGGGACTGGAATGGGGACCCAGGAGCCAAGTATTAGCCAGGTGAATAATCTGTTTTTCTGACTGCATCCCGTGAGACTGGGAGGAGCTAGTTGTACAGCAACAGTGGCAGCTGATTACCCAGGACTTCTGGAAGGCTCCTGGGAGGCTGAGTCACCTCACCTCTCTGTGCCAAGAAAGTGCTATCTTAGAAACACCCTCTGTCTCCTCTCCCCCTCCCGCCATGGGAACAGCAGGCTGCCGGACTATTGCCATTGCCTTGGAGATCTTCCCTGTTGCGGTCACCTGTGTGGATGTACATGGTGCTCTTAAAGCCAGTTAATGGACATGCCGAAGGTACCAGAACATCTGTGGTCCTAGGAGATGCAGCACCATTTTTCCTTTTGGAAGTGAGCAGCTCCAAGTGGGAAAACAGGGAATTTCACTGAGAGGTTTCCACTGCAATGTACCTGAAACTTTGCCCCTACAGCAGTGGTACCCAACCTTTTTGGTACCAAGGATGGATTTCATGGAAGACAATTTTTCCAAGGACAGCATGGTGGGGGGTGTTTTCGGGATGAAACTGTTCCACCTCAGATCATCAGACATTATTTATATTCTCATAAGGAGCCTGCCACCTAGATCCTTCTGATGCGCAGTTTACAATAGGGTCCTCGCTCCCGTGGAAATCTAATGTTGCCACTGGTCTGATGGGAGGCAGAGCTCAGGTGGTAATGCTGGCTTGCTGCCGCTCACCTCCTGCTGTGTGGCCCAGTTTTTAACAGGCCATGGGCTGGTACCAGTCTGTGCCCTGGGTCTTGAGGACCCCTGCTCTAAGGGTTTAAAGATTATATAATGCACTAAAATAAAGTTTCTAATTTAAAAAATTAAATGATATTTTAGTTTAAAAACAAAATCCCACCACCACACCAGAGGCTGTCTTTAGATCTGGAGTGCTCCTTTAGGCAGGTGATGCCAAGGGTTGAGGACCGAAGAAGCTGCGAGCAATGGCAGCAAGATATGGTCTGGAGCCAGGGAACCTAAGGCTGTTTCACGCCAACTTCTTAGAACTAAATTAAAAGGAAAGCCCTAACTCTCCCTGCCTAAGTAACAAAAGGACCAGAGGCTACTCCCTTTGACCTTGCCCGCACTGCAGATGGGAAATTGGCCTTCGGCAACCAACAGACTGATTGTGAGCTACCACTTCAGTTACAGGAGGTGAGCATGAAGTGGCCGATGGGAAGCCTCTAGGGGGTACTTGAACCCAAGAAGATTCTGTATCCGGGCCCTTGAGCCGCTGCTCTGGTCGCTCCCACACTGTGGAGTGTACCTTCATTTTCAATAAATCCTGGCTTTCGATCTTTTGTTGCTTCATTCAACCTGCAGTCACAACCCTCTACTGGTTACATCTCCTGGTGACATCTCCAGAGTTTGCCTTGTCCTACTATAGGAGCTGAGCTGAAGACAAAGCCCTCACACCCTGCTGGGAAAGTCTGCCTCACCTGCATAACTTCAGAGAAGAGCCCCGGGTGCTGGGTGACGTGTGTTGGATAGAAAAGGTATGTCACCAAGGGCCACCTTCCTAGCTTTGTTCCCAGCCCTCCTCTCCTCACACCTTGCCACTTACTGCTCAGCTGTCCCCTGAGCTTGTGTTACACGTGTGCTTAGTCCTTGGGGATTTCAGGGGACCCAGCAAGAAATACAACTGGCTTCTATTCTACTCTGACTTTGTGACCCTGGGTATGAATTGGGCTTCAGTTGTTCTTATAACTACACCTCTACCCTGGTGCCTTGTTATCCAGGCTGGTTCCCAGGGACTTTGAGATACACAGGAGGGAACAGGTGCTTTGGATCTGGACGGACCTTTGCACAAGTGCTGGCCATAAAACTTACCAGCAGTGTGCCCTTACGAAAGCTACTTGGCCTCTCTGAGCCTCTGTTTCATTAGGTGAATAACCACTTGGCTGCTTGTGATGGGGCTTAGGACACATTATCCTAAGATATGATTGTAGAGACCAGAATACGCCACCCCAAAATATGCCTCTTTGGCATAAGGATTATTTTGAGCTGTTTATTTTGAGAAACTGCAGATGCAGAGAAGCTCTGAAACTGTTAGCCTTTTGTAAGAGAAATTTACGTCTATAAAGGAAATCTCCATTTTTAAGGGTTTCTCTCTCTCAGCTCCCGGAAGAGAAGGGTGACCCTGAATCACTGACTGAATTAATGGAGAAGGCAGGGACTTAAAATGGCACAAAAAGTCTTACCTTTGTTTAAAGTGCTTTTCCTGACACCTCATCTTAACTGGGCCTTTCCCTAGACCCTTCTGTCTTTGTATTGCAGAACAATGGTATTTAAGCCTGACTTCTAAGATAATACTTTGCAATCTACTTGAGATTTACCCATTTCTCTGAGTTTTCCCCCATGTACAGATGAGATATACATTAAACGTCTGCTTGTTTTTCTCTTGTTCATATTAATCTGTCTTTTGTTAGAGGGAGTCCCAGCTAAGAATTCATAAAGGGTGAAGGAGAAAACTGTTTTTCCTCCCTATAGGTCTAAACAGTGAAGAGAACGGAGGTGGGGTGCCTGGTCCCAGCAGGCTCTTGGCAATGGTTCGTGTTACTACTGTGAGTGTTCTCCAGATGTGGCCTTTGCTTGACGGAAACGTCATCCTGGCACCTCTGGGATGGGGTCCCTGCCTTGATTTGCCATTCTTCCTGGACCGAAAACTGCTCCTGGAATTCGGTCCCACTATGGCTGTTAGGTCTCCGCCATGACCACGGCTGGCTTGGATCCCCAACACTGCCTCCCTGGGCCCCACCATGGGCCCTCACATGGGGAAATCCTTGTTGGCACCAGATGCCCTCTGACTATCACCTGCTACTTGTCACTGGGGCTCTGGACATTATGACCTCCCTGTCAAGCTCCCAGGGACTGTAAACCAAAAATAAAATCCAGGAATCTCCCAACTAACTGAATGGACCCCCTCTTGGCCAGGGGGACCCCAGAGAAACTTGAAAAATGGAATTCCCATCCATCACAGAAAGGGAGGCTGGACATGTCTCATTACACCCCCTCCCCTTTGGAGTTTAGACACAGCTAACCAGCATTAAGCTTAAAATCACAAGATCTCTACGTTATAGACAAAACAGATTCTTTGTGGGAATAAAATACCAAATTATAAACAAAACCTAAAGCCATGCAAGGCAAGCCACACCCTACAAACCATGAAATTTCATTAAACAGGCTTTTAAAAAATTATTATTATCTGGGTGTCATTTGGCTTACTTTCCAAATGGACTGTGATATAACATCACATGACAGATAGCAGACTCCGAAGAGAATAAAAATATTTTACCCCCAAATATATTTCTTTGATATCTTTTGAAATGGCCCTGCAAAGCCATCTTTTGAGGGGGCAATTTGCATCTGTAGAGAATCTCCCTGAATGCAGACAGGCCTTCCCTTTCTAGACCTTTCTTAGATCTAGGAGAGATTAACGAAGAATCTGACAGTTAAGGTCTGAAAACAGACATTTACAATCTGTCTTTCTGAAGTCTTCAACCTGTAAGCCTTCATCTACATAACAAAAGCCTTGGCCTCCACAACCCCCTTTTTCCTAACTCCAGCTTTGCTTTCTACTGACTTCAAATCTTTAGACACAGCTCACCTCTCTCAACCAATTGTCAACTAAAGAATCCCTAAAACTCAGCTATGACTTGTAAGCCCCCACTTCAAGATGTCCCGCCTTTTCCTGCCTAATCAGTGTACACTTTCCATGAGCTGATTAATGTCCTTTCCTGTAACTTCTGTCTCCCTAAAATGTAGAAAACCAAACTGTAACCTGACCGCCTCGGCCACACTTTTTCAGAACCTCTTGAGACTGTTTTCAAGGCAGTGGTCACTTACAGTGGCTCAGAAAAAACCTCTTTAAATATTTTACAAAGTTTTGTTCTTCCGTTGACAGGACCACCTATGGGCCAGGTCGATGGGCACACGCCTGATCCACCAGCGGTGGCTAGATTACTGTCCGCGGGGTCCTGGTTCCTCCTCTTCTACTCTAGCCAGTAACCTCCTGAAGTTGTCATTCTTACAAGTAAGAACATCAGGGAGGTCTCATAAAGAGGCTGGAACCCAGCCCCTGTAAGGGTAGAGCTGCCACTGCATGTAGGAGCAGCATTAGAAAGTGCTGGAGATGGCATCCATTCCTTCCCTGGGAGATTAATGAATGCCTAGTACCAGCCAGGCACTGTTGTAGGCAGTGGGATAATAGATTGGTGAGTTAAAGTGACAAAAGCCCCGCCCCCCCGCCCTGTGTGGAGCTTGTATTTGACTGCTTATAGTGCACCTGGATGGCCGGGCGCGGTGGCTCAAGCCTGTAATCCCAGCACTTTGGGAGGCCGAGGCGGGTGGATCACGAGGTCAAGAGATCAAGACCATCCTTGTCAACATGGTGAAACCCCGTCTCTACTAAAAATACAAAAAATTAGCTGGGCATGGTGGCGCGTGCATGTAATCCCAGCTACTCAGGAGGCTGAGGCAGGAGAATTGCCTGAACCCAGGAGGCGGAGGTTGCGGTGAGCCGAGATTGCGCCATTGCACTCCAGCCTGGGTAACAAGAGTGAGACTCCGTCTCAAAAAAAATAAAATAAAAATAAAAAAAATAAAATAGTGCACCTGGATATGCCTGTAACTAAAATATAAGAACAAGGCAAGAGAGGTGGGCTGGGGCCAAGTCTGGGGAGCCCTGAATGTCGGCAGAGGAATTTGTCTTTGGGCTGAGTTACCAACAGTGGGTGAGATGAACCATTGCACACCCGTCAGGAAGAGTGGAGAGTAACAGGGGAAAATGGACTTTTAGAAAAACATCTTCAACAAGAGAGGGTGGGTGAATAATGACAATAAAACCTTTGCACAGCATTTTCCAATTTATAAGAGGCTTTATCAGCTATCATGTCTCACAATCCTCCTGGGCTCTGGGAGTCAAATAAAGGCCCCATTCAGAGATAAGTCTGGGCACCGAGGGGGCGACTAGCCGGGGGCCACAGGGTGAGTGAGTGACAAAACAGGGCCTTGAAGCTCTGTCTTGTGGCATTTCATCTTCCAGTCTGCATATTTCCCTTTCCCAGCAGAGTGTATTTACCAAACACAGTGCACGTTTTCTCTCCAAGAAGGATTTTCAACTTAAAAAATATGGAAAGCTTTATTACAACGTTTGCAGAAAAATGTCAAGAGAGAGGAATACTATCAGTATTGTCTGAGGATTTTTTCCAAATACACATGACCACTCTCCTCCCTCCCTGCTCCCAGATTTTGACAGTGTCACCTAGATGTGTCTAATTTGTAGGAGCTCCTGTGACTCTGCTACCTACGGCCTTCACTGCAGCATGTCCAGCCAATTCCCCTCCTCTTCTCACTGAGAAAGTTCAGTCCTGGTGGTTTGGGATGTACGTTTAGTTGGAAAAGCCACGGAGAAAGAAGAGATGTCAATATAACACTCTTGATGAAACAAGACAAGGGGAATGTTTCCCGTTTGTAACGTGCAGGAAATCATACAATGAGTGCTGGTGAGTTTCTTTCCTCAACTGTCTTCGTCTGTGTGGAGATCTAATATGCAGCTGAAGTCTGCCTCCAAAAATAAGTTCTTGGTTACCCCAGCCCCAAATGTGCTCTTTCCCATCTCTGTAGATGGTAACTCTATTCTTTCAGGTACCAGACTGAACACTGGACACCTAGAGGCATCCTTGATGATTCTTCACACTCCTCAGGTGTAATCCAGCCAATGCTGAAATGCAAACAGTGTCTGAATCCAGACAATGCTGGCTTCAAAATCTGCCCTGTCCTCTGACCACTTCAGTCTCCCATAGCTGTCCCCAGCCTCAGCCACCAGTGTCTGTTACCTGGACTATCAGGTCTCTTGACTTCTAGCCTACATTCTGTTCTCCACAGAGCAGCCAGAGAAATGTTTAAAAAACTTAAATCAGGGCTGCACATGGTGGCTCCTGCCTGTAATCCCAGCACGTTGGGAGGCCGAGGCAGGAGGATCACTCTAGGCCAGGAGTTGGAGACCAGCCTGGGCAATATAGTGAGACTGTTTCCAAACAAACAAACAAACAAACAAACAAACAAACGATGACCCTAAATCAGATCACATCCCCTCTGCCAAACCCTCCGTGACTTCCTGCTCCCTCTATTCCCTCCTTTTCCCTTGGCTCCAGCAACCCTGGCCTCCTGGCTCTTCCTCCTGCCTGCCCATCGCAGCCATGCCTTGGGGCCTCTGCACTCCCTGCTCCCATGCCAAGAATGCACACCCCCAGACATCTCCAGGCCTCTGGCCCTCCCTTCTTCAGGCCTCCACCCAGCATCTCCTCAGCACCTGCTCGTCTGCTCGTCTACTCCTCCCTTATCCCCTGTGTAACATCCTTTGCCATGCTCATGCTCTTTCCCTATGCCCTGTGTTATTTCTTTTTACAGAACCTAACACCACTGAAAACAAACATACGGTCTATTCATTTATTGTTCATTTTCTCTCACAACAAGGTACATTCCATGAGAGTTAGGAGTTTGTTTTGTTCACTACTACATACCTCTCCTAACTCCCCCGAACCCCCAACCATCTTTAAACAATGCCCAGGACACAGCAAATTACTCCATAAGTTTTGAGTGGATAAATGAGAGAATGTTATTGCTATCATTGTATGCAAATCCTTCACATCTATGGACTCTCACGTTTCATTAGGTATGCACAACTTAAATGATGACCTATGAAGTTCACGGTGCTTCAACAAAAGGCAGGCATTCATGTAGCATATGGAGCTTCCCGAACTTTGTCCACATTTTCAAAGTCTATGTAGGTCAAGGCTATGACTTTTTACTAGTTATAAGCTGTAATTCTGGGTGAGGCCTTGGTTGGTGATATCCCTACTCCCAAGCACTCTTGGGGTTGGGGTGTGGGTGGCAGTCTGAACTTTTACTGGACACAAAAGTCATTTAAAAAGTGGCAAACAAAAACTGTGCATTTGTCAATAGAAGTAGTAAGAGGAAATAGTAGTTGCCATTTTTGAGAGCTTATCATTTGCCAGCACTTTTGCTAAATATTCCTTTAAATATTTACTATAATGAAACTGACATTCAGTATACTTTCTCTGGGTAGAAACTGATCAATGGTCAACTGAACGATCAGGAGAAAGGAAAATGCAGCAGTCAGCTTTCCTGCTTGCACCGCATCTCTGAAGGCTTGAGGACCCAAGCTAGCCTCAAAATAAAGGAACGCTGTTATAGGTCTCCCCTGTCATGGGCATCCATATTGGGCAGTCTTGATGGCATTATCTCTGGGCTGCACAATCCGTGCTTCACATGGTCACAGTAGTTGGATCTCTGAGGTCTCTTTTCTTCAAAGAAATTTGCCTGTTGGGACTGTGCTGATTTCTCATCATCCCTCTGTTCAATTCATTTCTCTACCTGCCCTCCCTCCAAGTCATCCTCCCTCTCAGGGTCCTGAGCTCCTCTTTTGAAAGCAAGGGCAATAATGTACTTGCCCTCTGGCCTGTCCTTTCCATCTTGGACATGGCTCCAAGGTCTCTCTGATCTATCTCTGTGGTCTCTGACTTGTTTGCAACTCGTATGACTTACTGACATAGACTGAGATGTCCCTAACTAGTTCCCGTGTTTAGGCCACTGGTCTTTGCCAAAACTTGGATTCCTAGTGCTTTCAGTATAATCTATTCCTCCATGTCTAAGCATTTTTCTGGGATTAAAAAGAGTTATCTTGCTATATAGCTCATTGTTATTTACTTATTTTGATGACTCAGGTTCTTTATTTTTTGTTGAGATGGGGTCTTGCTCTGTCACCCAGGCTGGAGTGAAGTAGTGCAATCACAGCTCACTGCGGCCTCAACTTCCTGGGCTCAGTAGATCCTCCCACCTCAGCTTCCTGAGTACCTGGGACTACAGGCATGAGCCACCACACCCAAATTTTTTTGTAGAGATGGGGTCTTGCCATGCTGCCCAGGCTGGTCTCAAACTCCTGAGCTCAAGTAATCCACCTGCCTTGGCCTCCCAAAGTGCTGGGATTATAGGTGTGGACAGGTTCTTTATTTTTTATGACTTTGGGTGGGCTCATTCCTTCCTGACTGCACTCTAATGAGTGGCTACAGTCCAAGTGGCATATGCCTCATGAACTTCAGAGATCTTCACTGACCTCTGCAGGCTGCCTTTTCATCTTCTAGTTCAGTGGTTGCCAACCTGGGATGCATGTCGAGATAACTTGAAGAGCATTAACCAATGCAGATATCTGGGCCCCAGCCTCCAGGGATTCTGACTTAACTGGCCAGTGGTATGGCCTGAGTATTAGGGTTTGTCAGAGTTCCACGGGTGAGACCCTAATCCAGCTTTTCTGCATACTAATCCCACGAAGCTCTCACAACAACCTGTTCTCTTTTCCCCCCTTTGTCTTGAACTGCATTTTACTGTGTCTATAAACACTGTCCTAGCAAGACCCAGTTAGCAGTAAGGCTTGCTCTTTTTAAAAAGAGCTGGTCCATTTTTTACCCAAAAGTTATACTAAGTTCATATAACTATACTTGATAAATTCAAATATGAGAACCTTAAAACAACAACAACAAAATCCATATAGAAAGCACATAAATGTGAAGAAAGCACAAAGGGAATAAAATTGGAGTCCTTCAATGTTACAAATTATAAGACCTGGGGCAGTCCTGGGTCTGCCACTTGTCAGATCTGCAAACTTGGGTGTTTCTTAACCTTTTCCCTCCACAATTTCCTCATTAATAATATCAAATGTAGATTCTATGACTTCTCAGGTTTGTTGTGGAAAGAAAATGGAATAATACTCGTGAATGTACCTCATAGGTTATTATGTTATTAAGAAAAGAATAAAAATTATTTCAGAAAAGGGAAATAGGGGAGATGTTGTTCAAAGGATACATTTCAGTTAGATAGAGAGGAGTAAATTTAAGTGATCTATTGTACACAGGGTGACGGGTGACTGTAGATAATAACTAGGTATTGCATTCTTGGAAATTGACAAGGGAATAGGTTTCCTTTCTCTCTCTTTCTTTCCCTCCCTCCCTCCCTCTCTTCCTTCCTTCCTTCCCTCCCTGCTCTCTCTCTCATTCTCTCCCTTCCTTTCTCTCCCTTCCTTCCTTCTTTTCTTCCCTCCCTCCCTTCTTCCTTCCTTCCTTTCTTCCCTCCCTCCCTCCCCTTCTTCCTTCCTTCCTTCCTTCCTTCCTTCCTTCCTTCCCTCCCTCCTTCCTCCCTTCTTTCCTTCCCTCCCTCCTTCCTTCTTTTCCTCCCTCCTTTCCTTCCCTCCCTCCCTTCTCTCACTCTCTCCCTTCCTCTCTTTCTCTTTCTCTCCTTCCTTCCTTCCTTCCTTCCTTCCTTCCTTCCTTCCTTCCTTCCTTCCTTCCTTCCTTCCTTCTCTCTCTTTCTTTCTTTCTTTCTCTTTCCCACTTTATTGCCCAGGCTGGTCTTGAACTCCTGGGCTCAAGTCATCTGCTGATCTTGGCCTCCCAAAGTTTTGGGATTATAGGCATGAGCCACTGCACATGAGAATAGATTCAAGAGAATAGATTGTAAGTGAATAGATTTTAAGAGAATAGATTTTCAGTGATCTCACCACAAAAAAATAAGAAGTATGTGAGATAATGCATATGTTACTTAGATTGACTTAGCCATTCCACAATGCATACATATTTCAAAACAACATATATATGATAAAGACACAGGAGTTTTATTTGTCAATGGAAAAATGTTTAAAAAAGAAAATTATTTCAGACTTGGGAAAACCAGTCCTCTCATTTCTTGTAAGATTACCTATCACTAGGCAGGCTGCAGACCCAGGTGAGAAGGGTCCTGACCCCACAGTCCTGCTTTAGAGAGTCACGTATCTCAAACACAGGAGAGCCCTGCCACTGGAGACCCCGTTATTAGCCCAGGCCTCTGACTCACTCCCCTACATCTACTCCCCTTGTCCTTGAATCCAAGGGCAGCCGCATCCCAGTGCTGGGAAGAGGTGTGGCTGTTCCACTCCTGACGCTCAAGGTAGCCACAGCTGGGGGAAGACTGCAGCAATGACATGCTCAGGTAGGAGAAATGACAATTTAATTAACTTGTCAACTGTTTCTCTCAGAAAACATGGATAAAATAGATTGCTGCATAAAAAAGTATCCTTTCCCAGCTGTGTCCTGTCTTAAGTTTTTCCTCTTCCAATTCAAGGTCCTACTTTTGCTCATGACCTAGCGTGACAGAAGCTGAGGAACATTTTGCAATATTGAACAACATATGTTACTCTTACATCGATGAATCTGTAGGTCTAAATCAGTGCTTGGTAAATGTTTTGGTTTCAGGACTGACCAACACTCTTGAATATTATTGAGGATCCTAAAGAACTTTTATTTTTGTGGCTTATATCTATCAGTACTTATTACGTTAGAAATTAAGGCAAAAAATGCAAACTATTTGTATTAGTTCGTTTGAGAAGAACAATTAGAAACCCATAAATTTAATATGGATAACATATTTTATGCAAAATAAGTACATTTTCCAAAATTTAAAAAGGTGATAATTATGGTATCATTTAACATTTTTGCAAATGTCTTTAAGATCTGGCTGAACAGAAGACAGCTGGATTCTTACACATACTTCTGACTTCAATGGGTTGTGATTATCACACTTCATGAAGCTTCTGAAAAACTCTGGTGTGCAGTCGTGAGATAATGAGAGTGAAAAAGTCAATGAAATCTTAATATTGGCCGGGTGCAGTGGTTCAGCACTTTGGGAGGCTGAGGCGGGTGGATCACAAGGTCAAGAGATTGAGACCATCTTGGCCAACATGGTGAAACCCCGTCTCCACTAAAAATACAAAGTAGCCAGGCATGGTGGCGAGTGCCTGTAGTCCCAGCTACTCAGGAGGCTGAGGCAGGAGAATCGCTTGAACCCAGGAGGCAGAGGCTGCAGTGAGCCGAGATCGCGCCATTGCACTCCAGTCCAGTGACAGAGCAAGACTTCATCTCAAGAAAAAAAAAATAGAAATCTTAATATTGCTATGAAATTAGTTTTGATTAGTTTTTACCTTAGAGACCTTACTGAAGGCTTTGGAGGTCCTCCAGGGGTCTCCAAACTGTACACTGAGAATTTCTTTCTTTCTTTCTTTTTTTTTTTTTTGGAGACAGAGTCTCACTCTGTCACCCAGGCTGGAGTGCAGTGACATGATCTCAGCTGACTGCAACCTCCACCTCCCAGGTTTAAACAATTCTCCTGCCTCAGCCTCCCGAGTAGCTGGGATTACAGGTGCCTGCCACTGCACCCAGCTAATTTTTGTATTTTTGGTAGAGATGGTATTTTCCTGTGTTGGCCAGGCTGGGATTACAGGCATGAGCCATCATGCCCAGCCAACACAGAGAATTTATTTTCAAGATACAGCATCTGTGAAACATGATGCTGATTCTATATATTGTCAGTTAAATGACTGTTGGATGCTAGAGAGGCAGATGATCTTATAATAATACTTAATAAAATATAATTACTGAAAGTGTTTAAAATCAGCTTTATTAGTGACTTTCATTTAAATTTGGTATTTATTTAACAATTTTTAAAGATATAGTCCATGATACCTATTTATTATATTTCCTTGAACAGTTTGTATCTCACTTTGTAACTTCCTAATTCTTAATCATATCCTGGGTCTCTTTTCTTATTCTTGCTCTGCTCTGGGCCTGGCGTGTAGTGGGATTTGAGGCAGCCTGTGAACACTGAACTCTAGGCAAGAAACACGCCCAGAGGGGCTGGAAACCACTTTACAGAAGGCAGTTCTGACCCTTGTCACCAGCTCCTGTCATCCTAATGGTACCACAGGAAAGGAAGTTCTCAGCAGATGAGTGAAGTCAACCAGAAACAGTGTGACAAGGGCCCCTTGCCACAGCAGCTGGGCCTTGTCCTGCAGCCTGCCTTTCCTCCTGCTCTGTTCGAGCACCTGCCACTCAACTCGGTTCAGCCATCAAGCATCCTGGCTGGAGGGACATGCGTGACCCATGCAAACAGCCATAAGAGGCATGTTTGGTGATCTAAGCTGAGCAAGACATTGTTCCTGCTGTAAATACACATCATTCAATCTAGCAGTAGAAATTAAACCTGTAACTAAATAGCTGCACAACTAAAATCTGAGGCAGTGTTCAATAAAGTCACCTTGTTCTATGACAGCTGGAAAGGAAACACAATAAAGCCGGATGAAGAGGAACTTGAAGAAGGCTCGTGGAGGGAGTGTCAGACATGTTGAGACTTAAAGGATGCACGGCAGGACTTTGAATCCTTGCATAGGCAGGATGCTATAAGAATCCAATTCTGAGCTGAGCATGGTGGCTCACATCTATAATATTAAATCCCAGCTACTCGGGAGGCTAAGGCAGGAGGATTACTTGTGGCCAGGAATTTGAGAGACTAGCCTGGGCAACATAGCTAGACCTTGTCTCAAAAAAAAAAAAAAAAAAAAAGGAAGAAAGAAAGAAAGAAAGGAAGGAAGGAAGGAAGAAAGGAAGGAAGGAAGGAAGGGAAGGAAGAAGAAAGAAAGGAAAAGAAAAGAAAAGAAAGGATCTAATTCTGAAGGCAGAGCTAGAAGAGGCTTAGCAAGCAGTCTGGTTGTTAGCTCCCTTGCTTGAGGAGAGTGGACAGAGAGAAAGAAACGCTGAGGTTGGAGAGGAGGCTACAGCCTTGAAGGAGCTTATGTTTGAAGTCAGGTCTGGGTTTAAATTCCAGCTCTCCCTTTGCTCTTGTTGTGATATTGCACAATCTCTGAATAACAGGTTTTCTATCTGTAAATAAGGAATAATCATATTTCCATGGTAAAGTTGTTTGAAAATCAGGGCTAATGCAGGTGCAGAGCTTGGCACACAGCAGGTGTCCACCCGGTGTCAGCTATTGTTGGATACCAGCTATAAAGAGCCTGGTGCAGCAAGTCGCAGAGAGGGGCTCGGTCTGCAGGAAACAGGAAGCATGGGCATTGGAGTGCAGGGATGCCTCGTCGGAGCTGAGCCTGAGACAGTGATGGCCATGACGCAAATGATTCAGGCTGGGGCTTCCTGCAGTGAAAGGGCCCAAGGCTGCTGAAGGGACTCTCAAAGAGTGGTGTTCTTTGCCACTTGCCTGGGTGGGCGGTGAGGTGAGGGGTGCAGAGCTGCTGTGACGAGAAGCAGCGAGTCAGAAATCACCTCGACTCCACTCCCCCCATCAGGGAGTGCAGGATCCTAGAATCCTAAGCCATCAAAAATCTTAAGTACTGATTTTCAAGGGGAAAAACAGTCCCAAACAAAATGGGAAAAGAACACTGTCAGCAATGCATGAAAGCCTCAGCATTTGGGTTACATTTCCAGTCTTCCCCTAAGTGGAGACATCCCTCTCTTAACTGCCTTATCCCTGTGCCTCAAACCCACTTGCTCCTCGTGAGCAAGAGCGTTATTGTCTACTTGGGGAAATAGCTGGCTGGGGTTCTTTTCTTCGAGATTCTGGCAGTGTCTTGAGGTCCTGTTTGTTCTTTTCCCAACAAAGCTGTAAAGGCCATGAGCTGAGATCCATTTCAGATCGTAGAAAGGGGGGTGCTGGCTTTCTCATTGAACTGGGATTATCACAAGTACTCATCCTCCTCTCAAAAGTCTTCTAAGTGTGCTATTGTGCTATCTGCTTAAATTTGTAAACTTTCTCCTTGCAGTTCTACTCACCAGGAAATACAATTCATCAAATAAAAGGGAAGCTGGCAAAACTTGTCTTATGTCTCAGTGGCCTGGGATTGGGGTAACTTAGGTTCTAGTTGTCATTCTGCAGTTTACTAGCTGTGTGACTCTGGGCATGCTAATCACTCTGTTTTGAAGTGGCTCTCCATATCCCAGAGTAAATTTGCACCAAATCCACAAGGTCCTGCCCCTCCCTGACACTGGACTGGTAAGGTCACAGGTGTTCAGTGATGGAACTGTGACTCCATCTTGTGACCCTGCACTCCCGTGTGATGCTATTTCCATGGGGACCCTGGATTAAACCTAAAGTGCAGATAGGCTCTGTCACCACTGGTGTCACCTAGAGGAGGCACTCTCTCCTTGGAGCATCCAACTCCTCGGGGAAGAGGTGATAAGAATTCCTAGTCCTGACCCAGCACCTGGGACAGAGATTTATCACAGGATCCAGGGTTCCTTCACTCACCACTCCCTTTCCATGCTGAGACCACCACAATCCCATTCTGACCTTTTCTTCTGCCTTCCCAGTGGGCTGTAAAGACCATCTGTCTTCAGCGGATGATCTGTCTCAGAAGATGTTCTAACTCAGAAGAGTTCCCCAGAGGAGGGAGCTCTTGGTGATTCTTGACCAAGGGAAAGGCTCACTGAGCATCCACTGTAATAGTCCCTGCACTGCTGTGTTTAGACAAGCAAGCAATGGTCCCTGTTCTCAGGCAACTTAGAGCTCCAGGGAGACAGTCAAGGAAACAAATACACCCATAAAAATATACAAATTATGCCATGAAGGAAAAAAAAATCGGGTGCCGCAAGAGAATCAAGGCGGGAGATATTTTGGAGAAGGCAGCAGGGAGGTGGTGCAGAGGTGACACATCAACTTCAGAACAAATAAAATGGGGACAAGGAGGGTGCATATTCTAGGCAGACATGCAGCCTGTGCAAAGAAATGAAGATGAGAATTCCCAACAGGTTCAAGGAACTACGTGAAGACTAGTGAGGCCCCAGCATGGTAAAAAAAAGGCATGGGTGGTGGGGCAGGGGCTAGATGAGGCAGAGCCTTGCAGCCCACCGAGAGGATTTGCAGTTTGGCGTAAACGCGATGGAACACTTTTTCTTTTTCTTTTCTTTTTGTGACAGAGTCTTGTACTGTCACCCAGGCTGGAGTGCAATGGTGCACTCTTAGCTTACTGTAGCCTCTGCCTCCCAGGTTCAAGTGATTCTCATCCCTCAGCCTCCTAAGTAGCTGAGATTACAGTCACCTGCCACCACGCCCAGCCACCTTTTTGTATTTTTAGTAGAGACAGATTTCACTCTGTTGGTCAAGCTTGAACGCCTGACCTTGTGATCTGCCTGCCGCGGCCTCCCAAAGTGTGGGGATTACAGGCATAAGCCACTGTGCTTGGCCTTTTGTTTTTGTTTTTTTTTTGTTTTGAGACAGAGTGTCTCTCTGTTGCCAGATTGGAATGCAGTGGCGTGATCTCTGCTCACTGTAACCTCCGCCTCACGGGTTCAAGCAATTCTCCTGCCCCAGCCTCCCAAGTAGCTGGAATTACAGGTGTGCACCACCACACCCAGCTAATTTTTGTATTTTTAGTACAGCTGGGGTTTCACCATGTTGGCCAGGATGATCTTGATCTCTTGACCTCGTGATCTGCCTGCCTCGGCCTCCAAAGTGAGTGGGATACTTTTGAGGGCAACATGATCCAATGGAAGCACAGGGGCTCTGGTTTATGAGCAAATATTTTACTTTAAATGCTTCTTTTCACTCAATTGAATCTGTGAGGCAATCCCCTCACACCCTAAAAAAGGACACAGAGAAGCATTTTGCTTTGTATGCTACTTGTTTAAAATGAGTTTGCAAAAACAAAGCTTAGTTTATTATCACAGCGTTTCCACAGCTGGAAGGAGAATGTACTTGCACATAGCACAAATTGAATATCCAACCTCAAGCCCACGCCAAATGTTGAGTCTGAGATAAATGGGTAGGAAATAGAATCCAACCCAGCTCAAAGGAGTAACACTGTCTTGGTTCTCCATCACTGAAAACCACTGGATGTATTCATTTATGAAAATGACTTCCTGTATGCCAAGCACTGTGCTAGGCACTCCAGATACAGCAGCAAACCACAGATAGAAATCTCTGTCCTCACAGAGCTTGAATCCTAATGGGGAGGAGACTACAGACAAGACAGTTAAGTAAATTGTAATCTATATTAGAGAGGGATGCGGGTGTGGCGTGTGAGGCAGCGAAGGGAGTTAGGGAGCGTGGGTGGTTGCAATTTTAAATGGGGTGGTCAGGAAAAACCTCCCAGGGGTGACTTAGGAGAAGGAGGAGAAGCAATGGCTTAGATGCAGGGGAAAGAGCATTGGGAACAGAGGGGAGATCGAGCCTGACACCCGCAGGCAGGTGCACCTGGGGAGTGGCAGGGAGGCCATGTGACTGGAGCGGAGAGGGTGGAGGGGAAGGGGAAAGAAGGCAAGAGGGAGACCAGATTACACAGGACCTTGGAGGCCATGGTTGGGGTGCTGGGAACCATCTGAGGCTCTGAACAGGGAAGTGACATGTTCCATGCTTTGAGAAAGCCCATACTGGGGGCTGTGAGGAGAATGGGAAGCACGTGTGAGAACAGGAGGAGCAGGTGGGAAACCGCTGCAGTGATGAGGGAGTTGTCGCTTGCTAGAACTAGGATGGGAGCTGCGGATGTGCCGAGAGACGACCGGATTCCAGGTCTATTTTGAGGCTAGAGGTTTGGATGTGGGGTAGAGAGAAAGGATGAGTCAAGGATGACACCACAGGTTTTGCCTGAGAAACAGGAAGGAGGGAATTGTTGTTCACTGACATGGGGAAGATTGTGATGGCTGATGATCAAATAAGGATGGTGGCTGGGATGTTTCAAGTTTGAGATGCTTATTAGACATCCCCATTGAAGACCTCAAGCAGGAGCCGAAAATTCTAGGGAATATTTAGGGGCAGGGTCTGAAATGGGCATATACATTTGGGAGTCACCTGCCAGTAGATGTTATTTCAAGTCACAAGAGTGCATGTGGCCACCAGGGAGGGGCTACATATGGATAGCAGGAGAGGGTCAGGGTCTGAGCCCTGGGGCAGCCCACAGTTAAAGGTCTGGGGAAGTCAGGGAAAGAGCCCCAGAAAGGGTAAAAATTAAGAAAAAGAAAACAGAGAATGGTGACATCCTGGAAGCAGAGCAAGCTGCCTTTCCTGGGAGGTACTCTTAACTGTGTCCAGACTAGAGGTGGGGGCTGAACATGCGCCAGGGGAATTTCCAAAGTGGAGATCCTTGCTGGTTCTAACAAGGACAGCTGTACTGAGGGAGTGGGGAAGAACTGCAGGCAGTCCAGATGCTTCTTGGAAGAAGTTCTGCTGGAAGGGGGAAAAGGCCATGGGTGGTAAATGGAGAAGGAAGTAGGTGATGAGAAGATCTGGGAGAAATTGCTGGTGGATGCCTATGGAAATGGTCTAACTGAGGGAGAGAGGAGCTGCTGGAAAGATGTCCTAGCAGGCAGTAAAGGGCAGGGCCTGTGCAGGTGGCCCGCAGGGGTGTCTGAAACAGAGAATATAGTCATGGGTTCTTAGTTTCTGTTTCTGGTTGAGCCAATAAAGCCCCTTCCTCATCCCTCTTTTCTGCTTATCACTAGAGACAGAAACAAAAAATCATGGCTGCTAAACACCTAAAGCAAAGCCAAACAGAACAACAGCAAGGTAAGGTGGGTTTGACAAGCTTGGACGTGCAGGCACTTCACCTGTCACATACGGCAGGAAGGCAGTGTCATGGCAGCAGGTGGCAGTGGAAGACAGTGGAAGCTCTTTTCTGATCCCTGCAATTGTCTAAACAAAGCGTGAAGTAGAGTCATCACTGCCTGAGTAGGAGGATGCGGAGGACATGAGGGAGGTTTGTTCATCATCACATTTCACCTAACTAAAGAACGGATTCTCTTTCACATATATTATAAAATCCACTCTTACATTAGATGGATAAGGAAGAGAAGGAGGACTAGAGGAAGGAGGAGAAGAAAGACCCCTGAGCATCCTGAAAATGCAAAAGAAACCCCAAATGAGGCTTCTGACCAACACTGAGAAGATCCAACAAATATTTTCTGAGTACAAATATAATCTGGCAAAGTGGGATTAGAGGCATCTGCATTTCTGCTGAACGCAGTTTCTAAACTGTGAGCGAAGGAGGTTTGCAGAGCATTCTGTGTGGTGGTTCAGGTGGTCGACTTCACTTTAGGAAAAGTAAAACTAAGAAAATACAGAAGCTGGAGCATGTGCCAAATAAAGAACTTGCTCCTCAGGAGACAAAAAAGCTGAGCTAATTTTGTACATACTATAAAACATCAGTCAGCTTCAGTTTCAGTCTAGTTTCAAACCTAGAGTGTGCTAGTGGACAGGGAAGACTGCATTGGCTAAAGGCATTTAGACTTGCAAAAATAAATATCATCAAATAGCATCATAAAGCACATTTGATCAGGATTAGGCATAATTTATAATGATATAAAGATGATGGAATTCCACATAATATAGGAGAAGAACAGGCTATTTATAATTCTGAAAAGTAATCATAATATGAATTTCTACCTGTATTTTATTTTGAATAGTATCTTATTACCTATTATTAAAAAATAGGTAGTAGTCTCTACTTAAATTCTACAAACTACTGTGTGAGACACTTATTTTTTTAAGATCAATGCCATACTGGGACCAACATCACTGGAGGTCTCTAGTTACTTGCTGCTACAGAAGGGGAATTCTCAGGGGAGCCCCACACACGAAGAGGTTATGAGTCTTGACATGGAAATCAATGTCGTTGGCCTTTTAATAACTCTAAAGAACAGGCTATGCTAGGAGTCAGTCTGTTTGATTGATCCAAAACAAACTGTCCCTGGCATAGTTGTTACATAACATTATTTCTTACCATTGCTGATATCCCTTACATACACAAGAAAAGAAATGAAAAGGTCACATCTTTCCACTGGGCTTCCATCAACAGGAACTAGACCTTCGCCCTTTGATAAGGGGCCTTCTGCACAATCGATTCTTTAAACCTCCTTATTCCTTAAACCTTTGCCTCTGTCTCCCAGCACAACTATTGAATGCCATCCCCTGCAATAAATCTCAATGTATGAAACAATTTTAACAACAAATATCTAGTAAGAAAATTCAATAAGAGCTGACACTATAAAACACCATAAATCCCCAGAGGTAGTGGCCTGTGGATCAATTAGCGGGATATTGGCAAAACTCTGTAAAGCATTTGATTGAATAAACCTACAGCTACCTATTCAGCAAATGAACAATGACTGAAATTGTTTCGGGGGGGTGGGTGGGGATGGGTGGTGTGTGTGTGTGTCAGTGCGCGCGCGCATAAGAACAGGCTACTTGGTAAGTAGTGGAAGGAAATGGTGTGGATGAATTAACAACCAGGCATCAAGGCAGCTCTGTAATTTGGGGAGATGATTCGTGCATTTGCATCTACATTACTCTCCCCCACCCTTACCTTTCTAAAACTTAATACCATTTCTTCCACATTCACAGTTGTTATGATAAAAACAATGCTTGCTAATTACAGGTTGTTTATAACAAATTTTTAAGAAGCATCCAGAGAAAACCAGAAACCACTTCAAGCATCAGCACCCAAGATAAGCACTATTATTATATTAGAGATTTCCATCCAATCTGTTGTCAATGCTTGCATGTGTATTTTTCAATCAATAAATACTATGCTGCATATACCATTACCATTGTGATTTATGTATGTAACATGTTATGAGAGATTTTTATTAAATAGGAGATTTCTTTCATAAAGTCTACACGTTATTCCATATTATGGTATTACGAAATAGGATTTCAAGTAACCTTTCTGTTGGATTTTTAATGATATTCCCAATTTTTCACTATTTTAAATATATGTAATGCTGCAAATGAACATCTGTATAGCTTATTCCTTGTACCAATTTCTGAGTACTTTGCTCTGTTATTTTCTGAGGTCCCTGATAGCTCAGTGACACCGGGGATGCTGGGTGCCAAACTGCTTGCAAAGCACATGCTGAGATTCCTGTACACTTCCCAATTCCCTCTTCCCTCTGCACTGAGTGCCCGTCTCAGGACATGCTCAACAGCACTGAGTTGCACAGTTTGTAAATTTAGTTTGTAAATTTTTCAGTATGATAGGCAAAATGACAGTACTTTTCATTAACTTGTGGTTTGTTTTCTCGTATGAGAAAATATTTTCTCATCGATTTCATAGTCTTTTAAAAGTTTTTTACACGTCTTCACGTGTGACTCACATCTATCACAATGGCTGGTACACCATAGGTGCTCAATAAGTGTGAATCAAATAAAAATAAATGGAGAGATGGTTCATGTCTTTTCTATTTTTGTAAAAGGGTTTTTACTGCTTTTCTTACGTTGCTTTTTTTTTTTTTTTTTTTTTTTTTTTTTTTTAGCCGTGGCCTCCTGAGTTTTTTTTTGGCCACACCCTGGCGAGGGCGCTGTGCCTAGAAGATGCTGGGCCTCTCGGTGGTGAAGCATGGCCCGCCCGGTGGCACTTGCTGGCTGCGATCTCCTCCACCATCACGATCTGGATGGAGTGGGCCCGGGCGCGGTGGTCAGGTCCCGGTATTCCCCGTCCGTGTTGTGGGTGCCGCTCCAGGACTCAGAGCAGCCAGATGTCGAAATTCTTTCCCCACAGGAGGGACTTCTCAAACACCTGTCCACAGCAGACAGTCTCCCCTGAAGACGTCTTCATCTTCTTTAACTGAGATACGAAGCACCAGAAGTGGGACTTGGCGACGACATGATTAGGCACAAAGATTCACATGCGGTAGAGGGGCGGTGTGTGGCATTTGAGGGTGGGCAAGCAGAGACCACCACCTTGTGCTCTTATAGTGGGCCGGAGGCCTTCATGGGCATCCTCTCCACCCTTGCCATCACCCCCTGCTTTTCTCCAGCATTTTGGGAGGCCGAGGTGGGTGGATCAACTGAGGTCCAGACTTCGAGACCAGTCTGGCCCACATGGCGAAAACCCGTTTCTACTAAAAATACAAAAATTAGCTGGGTGTAGTGGTACCCGCCTGTAGTCCCAGCTACTTGGGAGGCTGGGGTAGGAGAATTGCTTGAACCCGGGAGGTGGAGGTTGCAAGTGAGCTGAGATCTGCCACTGCACTCCAGCCTGGGTGACAGAGAGACTCCGTCTCAAAAACAACCAACCAACCAACCTTATTTTAAAACTTCTGTCATATATTAAGGGAAAATGTGAAAATCTCCGCCGTTTTTGTAAATATGACACAATTTCCAAATATTTGCTTATCTATTTATTTTATGATTTTAACTCACAAAACTTCAACATTTTATATTGTCAAATATCTTGATTTCTTTTCCATTGTTATCATTCTGTTATTTTAGGCTTAAAAGATTTCTGTCTCTAACTCAAGATATTTATCCATATTTTCCTTTGACTTTTTATGATTTCATATTTTATGTTTCACTCAAATCTATCAGGGACTGAGGTATGGGTAAAGGAGGAAATATAAAAGTTTTTTCAAAGCAGTTGACTAATTGGATCAGTAATACTTATTGTTTAATACATTCTTTACTCAAAGATTTTTTATTCTATCACTATTATTTACAAAGTTTATATTAGGGTCAATTTCTGCTCAATTTATATAGTTCCACTAATTTGTCATTATGTTGCTGCATTCATATCATATCATTTCAATTTATTTATTTATTTATCTTTAATTTTTTTTCAACTTTTATATTTGAGGGTACATGTGCACGTTTGTTGCCTGGGCATATTGTGATTCTGAGGTTTGGGGTACACAGGTTCCTGTCACCCAGGTACTGAGCATAGTACCCAACAATTGGTTTTTCAGTCCTTGCCCCACTCCCTCCCTCCCCCTTCTGGTCGTCCCCATTTTCCACTGTTACCATCTTTATGTCGATGAGTACCTAATGTTTAGCTCACACTTATAAGTAAGAACATGTAGTATTTGGTTTTCTGTTCCTGCACTAGTTTGCTTAGTGTAACAGCCTCCTGCTGCATGCATGTTGCTGCAAAGGACAGGATTTCATGCTTTTTTATGGCTGCATAGTATTCCATGGTGTATATGTGCCACATTTTCTTTACTCAGTCCACCATTGATGGACATCTAGGTTGAATCCATGTCTTTGCTATTGTGAATGGTGTTGTGATGATCATGTAATTGCCTGTGTCTTTTTGGTATAATGATGTGTTTTCTTTTGGAAATATATTCAGTAATGGGATTGCTGGGACAAAGGATAACTCTGTTTTAAGTTCTTTTAGAAATCTCCAAACTACTCTTCACAGTGGCTGAACTAATTTACATTCCCATCAGCAGCATATAAATGTTCCCTTTTTGCTACAGCCTCGCCATCATCTATTTTTTGACTTTAATAATAGCCATCCTGACTGATGTGATATGGTCTCTCATTCTGGGTTTGATTTGCATTTCTCTGATGATTAGTGACATGGAGCATTTCTTTACATGTTTGCTGGCTGCTTATATGTCTTCTTTTGAGAAGTGTTCATGTCTTTTGCCCATTTTTAAGTAGGGTTTTTTTTTTTCAGTTGTTTAAGTTCTTTATAGATTTTGGATATTAGATTTTTGTTGGATGCATAATTTGCAAATATTTTCTCCCATTCAGTAGGTTGTCTGTTCACTCTGTTGCTAGGCTCTTTTGCTGTGCAGAAGCTCTTTAGTTTAATAAGTTCCACTTGTCAACTTTTGTTTTTGTTGCAATTGCCTTTGAGGACTTATAAAATCTTTCCCAAGGCTGATGTCCAGAATGGTGTTTCCTAGGTTTTCTTCTAGGATTCTTATAATTTAAGAATTTAAATCTTTAACCCATCTTGGGCTAATGTTTGTATATGGTGAGAGATAGGGGTTCAGTTTTATTTTTCTGCATGTGACTAGCCAGTTTTTCCAGTACCATTTATTGTTTAGGGTCTCCTTTCCCCATTGCTTATTTTTGTCAATTTTGTTGGAGATTCCATGCCTGTAGGGGGGTGGCCTTATTTATAGATTCCCTATTCTGTTGCATTGGTCTATGTGTCCGTTTTTCTATCAGCACCATACTGTTTTGGTTACTGTAGCTTTATAACACAGTAATGTGATGCCACCGGTGTTATTCTTTTTGCTTAGAATTTCTTTGGCTATTCAAGCTCATTTTGGTTCCATGTGAATTTTAGCATATTTTTTTCCAGTTCTGTAAAAAATGCCATTGGTAGTTTGTTAAGAATAGTGTTGTATCCGTGCATTGCTTTGGAAATATGGCCATTTTAATAATACTGATTCTTTCGATCCATGAACATGGGATGTTTTTCTATTTAATTGTGTCATTCATAATTTCTTTTATCAATGTTTTCCCTGTACAGATTGGTTCTCCTTGTACAGATCTTTCACCTCTTTGGTTACATGTATTCTTAAGTATCTCAATTTTTTTTTATCTCCTGTAAACTAGATTACATTCTTAATTTGGCTCTCATCTTGAACATTATTGGTGTATAGAAATGCTACTGATTTTTGTCCATTGATTTTGTACCCTACAACTTTGCTAAAATCATTTATCAGTTCCAATAGCCTTCTGACAGAGTCCTTAGGGTTTTCTAAGTATAGAATCATATCATTAGGGAAGAAAAAGTTTGACTTCTTCTTTTCCTGTTTGGATTCCTTTCATTTCTTTCTCTTGCCTAATTGCTTTGGCTAGCACTTCCAGTACTATGTTGAATAGGTGAGAGTTGTTTCATTGTCTTGTTCCAATTCTCAAAGGGAATGCCTCCAGTTTTTGCCCATTCTGTATGATGTTGTCAATTACTTTTTAAACATGCATTAATGTTACATGGAACATCCACATCTCTTTCCCCAAAGTTTCTTGGTTATGTTTTCCATTCAATCTTCTAAATAATTTGTGGAATTGTAGAATGAAATACGTATACATACAACACATGTACATAAAATTATATAAATCTATCTCCTTGACATTTTTAGATTTGCATTCAACCTGTATATCAATTTTTGGAGAAGTGAAGTTATCTAAAGCTCAGTGTTTCCAAATCCAGCCACATGATGCATCTCTCAATTTATTCCCATCTTTTATGTCCTTTAGTGAAATTTTATGTTTTTCTTCAGAGACTTTCCACATATTTCTTTTCGAAGTTCTCTCTAGGTACTTTATAACTAAGATTTTCTTACTTTAAAATTTTCCAATTTGATATCACTGGTGTAGGTGAAACGTATTGATATCTACCATACTTATTTTGTATGCTGCCACATTATTTAACTCTTTTTTAATTCTAATAATACCTTAGTTGAATTAGTGCAATTTTTTAGTTCAATAAGTTAACACCTGCAAATGCTATATTGATTTCTTCTAATACCTTGGCTTGTTTTGGTAGAGTTTTCGCTAGCTCCTGATATGGTCTCAATTGTCCTTATCACTTGATGTTCACACCATTATGAAATGCCCTTCCACACTGAGCCAGAGCTTGTCAGTGTGACCAATAGAATTTAGCAGGAGTGATAATGTGTGACGTCTCAGGCTAAGTCATAAAGGCATTGCAGCTTCTACCTGTCTCCTGGCTCCCTTGTTTGTGGAGAGGCAGCTGCCATGCTTTGAGGATACACATGCAGTCCCTGTGGAGCACCCGAGTTGCTAGCTGATACCATCATCTGACAGTGTTCCTAGTTTGCCAGCCACACCAGTGAGCCACATTGGAAGTGGGTCCGTCTGCCCTAGTCAACCCTCCAGACGACTGCAGCCCCAGCTGACAGCTGACTTGCAACCTCCTAAGAAATCCCAAGTCTAAACCCACCAGCCAAGCTGCTTGCTGAATGACTGACCTGCAGAAACCACAAGAGACTATTAAATGATTGTTGTTTTGAGTCACTAAATTTGGGGGATGATTTATTATTAAGCAATAGATAACACATAAAATTTCAAAAGAATGTAAGTGAAAAAAAATCCAACAATTATTGAGCACTTACTATATTCTAGTAACGGGACTTACGACAACCCTAAATTGGGCATTCCTGTTTCAGAGATGAAGATATAGAGGCTGAGAAATATTAAGTTAAAGCAAGGCTTATCAACCTTGTTTTACATTTTGAGTCAGATAATTCTTTGTTGTGGTGGTTGTCTCATGCATTGTAGGGTTTCTAGCTTCTACACGTAATATTTCAGTAGCAGCCACCCAATTGCAAAAACCAAAAAAATGTCTCCAGACATTGCCAATTGTCTCCTCAGAGATAACCCTACCCTCACCTCCTGACCCCAACATTGTTTTCTTGCATACATTAGACCATGTGCATGTTATCAGACAGGCTAGACTTTTGACAGCAGTTAAAAAGGCTCTAGGAATGCCCCAGTTTTCTACTTCCTGGTTATTCTGGAGACTCTATGGTGGAGTATTCCCAGATGGATGGTCTTGCCTTTCCATTCATTTATTTCCTCCAGTGCTCCAATCATCCTCTCCAGCTTCCTTCACTCCTATATTGAAATTGTCTTCCTAATCCAGGTATGTTTCAAGTGTGAATTTCACATGTCTTGAAATGTCATGGGCCCCCATTTGAGGAGCGCCTGGGGCTTGTCTCACAGAAACCCTCCTGCAGGAAAAACTCAGCCAGTGAAGTGTGTGTCAGGGAAAGGGATTGGGGGCAAGTTCAAACTGTTGCCGACAAAAAGAGCAGGATATGTGAGGGTTCTGTGGCCAGTAGGAGCATGGCACATGCCAGCTGTGCTGTATTCAGTACAACTAAAACAGAGACTGCTTCCAGCATGCTTGTTATAGGAGGTGGCAAGGGGTGTGAGTGGCAAGCAGGCTGAAGAAGTAAGTACAGAAGCCTGACAAACGAAAGCAGTAGATGGGTTCCAGAGATGTCAAGAGGTAGACAGTCAGAACCTTATTAAAGATAATATTTCAGTGATGAAGAAGACGATGAATTAAGAATGGCACTCTGACTTCTGGCATAACAGTGGGTACAGGGTGGTGCTGTTTACTTAAACACACTACTGCATTCCAGCCTGGGCAACAGAGCAAGACTCCATCTCAAAAAAAAAAAAAAAAAAAAAAAAAAAAGACCACAGGTCAGGGGAAGATGACACATTTTGAGTTTGTTGTGCCTGAAGAACATGAAGTGGAAAAGCCCAATGGACAGTTAGAAATGTGGCTCTGACTCTCAGGAGCCCCCAGGGGAGAAACAGTTTTGAGGTTCGTCATCCTACAGAGGAGTGTTTTTCAGCATTGGCACTGGTGACATTTGGGGCCAGATACAGCTTTGCTGTGGGGCTGTCCAGGGCATGTGGGATGTGCAGCAGCATCCCTGGCCTCTGCCCACTAAGTCCAGTAGCATGGCCAAGTCATGACAATGACACGTCTCCAGACATTGCCAAATGTCCCCGGGGGACAAAATCACCCCCAGGTGAGAGCCACTGGGTTAAAGGTTTCACAGGGAATCAGGCTGCACATCTTTGATTCAAATCCTGGGGGTCTGTCTCTAAATTACAGCCCTTCTCCACTGAGCCATGTGTAAGGATCCCTGCCACATACTGTCACAGAACACGGTGAGTGTCCTTCTAGGACTGATCTCATTAGCTTATATAATTAATTCTGTAGCTGAGTTGAAATGTCTCTTTCCCCCGGGGAGAAAGTAACCTCCCTGAGGGCAGAGCCTCTGCACACACAGGATGCCTAGTAGAGTCTCTTGCACTTTAGAGAGACTCAATGAATATTTGAAAATAAAGGCATAAATAATAAGTTGTTGATTTTGATTTACTAATAATTTAAAGGAATTCTAGCACCAATACGGAGTGGCAAGTGTGCTATCTTTATTTGTCTGTGATAACTATCAGGTGAATTTTGTACTGCTTGAAAGTTTACCAATATTCATTTGTGAGAGGTGTGGTTCTGAAAACTTTATTAAACATTATCTGGCAAATTTTACAGCTACTTTCATAACTTCAGTGTTTTGACATTTTCTACTTCTTAAGTATGGTAATTTTCTAAGGAAATTAACTCATGGAGTCTTTCAAATATATTACTAAAATTCTGAACTTAGAAATTTCTATTAATATTTCTCTTTGAACTATACATAATTTTCTGATTCTAATCATGAATATTTGTTTTCTCTTAATTAGATATGCCAGAGTGTTTGGTCCCCCAAGTAAAGATTTTTAGATTTATTTATCTATGCGACTGTGTCACTATATTTTGTTTTATTTTATTTTATTATTCATTAACTTCTTATATTTTAGTTATTTAATTTTTCTTTCCTTAGGTTTTTTTGGCTGAGGGTTTTCTAATTTTTTTTTTTTTTACTTGAACACAGTTATTTTCTTTTCTTTCATTTTAAATAATAAAAACATATAAAACTGTGAATTTTTCCCTATAAATAATTTTAGTCACATCTGGTAAGTTTTAATGTATAATTATTATATTGATGTTATTTCCTAAATAGTCAAAATTATAGCTTCAGTTTCCTCTTTGGCCAATATTTATTTTTCAATTTGAAAATGTTTGAAATTTTTAAAAACATTAATGTCTGATTGTATTGTGATTGGAAAATATGCCTTCAATAATTTCTCCTTTTTGGAATTTATTGAAGATGTTCTCATTGCCCAGTATACTGTATATTGCTAATTGTACAGATGATCTATAGATCCTTACAATGATGACATATTCTATTTCATGGCAAAATGGCCAGTATAAGTTTTAATTTTAAAGATCATTTGATTTTATGTAACATTATTTATCTTTTTTATGTGCAAAAACTCTCAACACAAGTACACACATTTCAGCCACCTTCTAGCAGTTTTTGCTTTACCTATTTCGATTCTACATTATTAGGAGCATAAAGGATCATGGCCCATTGTCATTATGGATTATAACTTCATCAATATGGAATTATTGTCTTTGACCCATTAAGGACTTCTCCTCATCAAACCTCACTTGATTTCATATTAAGCTGACTTTTATTTATTTATTTATCTTACTTTAATGGCAATCTTCTTACTTTTAATCATTCCTTTTATGTGTCTCTTTTAAATAGAGTATAGATGAATTTTGTAGTTGGTCCAGTTTGAGAATTTTTCTGTTGTTAGGTGATATTTATTTGCATTTATTCTTTTTTTTTTTTTTTTTGACATAGTCTCACTCTGTCACCCAGGCTGGAGTGCAGTGGCACAATTTCAGCTCACTGCAAGCTTCGCCTCAGCCTCCCAAGTGGCTGGGACTACAGGCGTGTGCCACCATGCCTGGCTAATTTTTTGTGTTTTTAGAAGAGACACTGTTTCACTGTGTTAGCCAGGATGGTCTCGATCTCCTGACCTCGTGATCCACCTGCCTCAGCCTCCCAAAGTGCTGGGATTACAGGCATGCGTCACCACGCCTAGCTACATTTATTATTGAAGGAGGTGTGCGGTATAATAAAAAGATATATATTTTATTTGGTCTTTGTTCCTAGTTTCTGGCATAGGAGCTCTTAAAACACTTCCTGAGTGAGAGAATTGTCTTTTGCTTTTCATAATCACCCTCTTCACCCCTACCAGAGTTCATGGTAATGAGGTAGCTCTTTGTAGGTCCCTAGACAACTTCAGGATGGGGGGCTGTCATGAGAGGAACCAACCATATGACAAGAGGGTGGGAATTTGCAGCCTCCCCCTTGACCTTGGGAGAAGGGAAAGGGGTAGAGATGGATCCAACAAAAGGCAGTGATTTAATCAATCATACCTACATAATGCAGCCTCCACAAAAAACTTTAAATGATGTGGTCCAGGGGTGCTCCTGAGTTGGTCAACACATCTGGGTGCTGGGAGGGTAGTGTACCCCACCCTCCAGAACTCACCCCGGGTTCCTTTTCATCTGGCTGTTCATTTGTATCCTTGATGAGAAGCTGTAATAGTAAGTATAGTCCTTTCCTATGTTTTATAAGTCATTCTAGCAGATCATTGAACCTGAGGGGGGAGTTTGGGGAACCTCCAAATTTGTAGCTGGTTGGGCAAAAGCATGGGAATCCTGGGCACCCTGTTTTCAGCTGATGCCTGAAGTGTGGGCAGCTTTGTGAGAGTGAGCCTTTAACCTGTAGTATTTGGGCGACTCCAGGAGTGAGTGCTGGAATTGATTTGAATTGTCGGATACCCAGCTGCTGTCAGGAATTGGAGAACTAGTGTGGAAAACCAGACGTTTGGTGTCAGGAGGGGTGTCAGAAAAAAGACAACAAGAGGTGTTTTAAACTTATTAGCATGAGCCCTATGAAACTGCCATTTTTGTAGGCCAAGATAGTAAACTATGAACAATTTTATACATTTCAACATAATCTATGTTATCTGATATTACGGCATCTCTTTTTATGCTTCTGTAATAAAATCTGTGCTCTGCTTCGGCTTGTCTGCTCTCAGCTTCCCAGCACATGGCAGGCTGACGCTTCTTGGCCCCCTATGGTTAGGAGGGCCATGGGACCAATTCTGGCCAAGGAGTTGTAAGCAGAGTGTGTAGCTTCCATGTTGAGGTGTTTAAATGGCTGTACAGAACCCCAGAATTCTCCTTCCCTCTGAGGTGGAAACTGGCAACCTCAGAGATGGTGGCTGTCACTGGGACCAAGAGCGGCTAGAGAGATCAGAGCTACCCTCCCGACCCAAAGACTAGGACAGTGAGCAAAACACAGTCACTTGTTCAAGCCACTAAAATATGGGGGTTGTGCCGGGCACGGTGGCTCACGCCTATAATCCCAGGACTTTGGGAGGTCTAGGTGGGTGGATCACAAGGTCAGGAGTTTGAGACCAGCCTGGCCAATATGGTAAAACCCCGTCCCTACTAAAAAAATTAAAAAAATAGCCAAGCATGGTGGCACTCACCTGTAGTCTCAGCTACTCAGGAGGCTGAGACAGGAGAATCGCTTGAACCCAGAAGGTGGAGGTTGCAGCGAGCTGAGATGGTTCCGCTGCACTCTAGCCTGGGCAACAGAGTGAGACTGTCTCAAAAAAGTAAACAAAAATAAATAAATACATAAACCAATAAAATATGGGGGTTGTTTCCATGATAGAAGCTACTGCATCTTGACCTACTTTCTGTCCATTTTGTTTTCTTAATTTCTTGACTATATGAAAATATGCTTTTGCATCATATTATCAAGTTTTCATGGTAAATAAGAAAAAATGGAGGAGGAAATTTAATACACCAAGTCATTTAGACTAATTATCCTCAGATATTTTAGAAGGGAAAGCAGATTGCCAGAACTATTTCTTGACAATAGCAATTAGTTTTTTTTACAAAAGACAGATGCTCTACTGAAGACAAACAAGCATAAAAGCAAAACATAGAGATTTATGGATAGAGTCTACGTGGTGTACATAGACAATGGAATAAAAAGAATAAAATTCAGTTATTTGCAATAACCTGGATGAACCTGGAGGATGTCCAGGTTATATGTTAAGTAGGCCAGCCACTGAAAGACATATACTGCATGATCTTACTCATATGTGGAATCTAAAAAACTCAAATTCACAGAAGCAGACAGTAGAATGGTAGTTACCAGAGGCTGGGGGGAGGGGGAAGGATGGGGAGACGCTGGTCGAAAGGTATAAAGTTCCCGTTAGTTAGAATAAGTTTTATTGTGCAGTATGGTGACTGTAGTTAATAATAAGCTATTGCATATTTCAAAATTGCAAAAACAGTAGATTTTAAATGTTCTCACCAAAAAAATTACCATATGAGGTAGTGGATATATTAATTAGCTTGTCTGAATCATTCCACAATTAAACATTATATAAAAACGTAACATTCCATCTCACAAATATATATTTATTGGGATAATCCTGCAGTTACTATTTGTCAAGTAAATTTTTTAAAAATTAGAGATTTATGCATTTTTATGATTACTTTGTGATTTGTGAATGGTAAATAGTAAAATTAAAAGGAAAGGAGTGGAGAAACGTGAACTTAAATAAAGACAATAATAATGCTAGAAAGAATGCAACAAATCCTTTTTGCAGCCTCTTCCTCTTCCTTTCTCTCTGGCCTCCTCGCTTCTCTCTCTCCTTCCCTTCCTTCTTCCCTCCCCACCTCCCTCCTTCTTCTCTGTTCCCTAGTATTTCTCCTTATGTTTTCCTTCCTATTAACAGAGCTCAGATTATTTTAGCAATTTGATGGCTTGTTCTGCTGTGCTATGCTGACAAGCAGGTTTGTAATTTTCTTTAATTCCTTTGTGTTTAATAAATTCATGAAAACCCTCATCTCTGTGTCCTTACGAGGCAAAAATCTTTAAAGTTTTGAAGTTTTTAGATGCTTCAATAAAACTCCTGTTTCCACTCTGAGAAAAATAACAATTTTTCTCTCTCTAGAATATGGAAATTGACGTGTATTCTTTTCATCGCATAGGTAAGTAATTGTAGGAAATGCAGATGAGAAGAAATTATGCAAAATCCTACCAGCCATCATAATTACTCTTGTCATTTTGATATCAATTCTTTTAAATATAACTGTTACATACAGACGTGTAGCCTACAGTTTTCAACAGACATGTGTTGTGACTGCTCATAAATGGGTGAAAGTGACCTCCTTATACTCAGGTCAAGTCACATGTGTCACGTAAGAGTCTGAGGATGTGACTGAATGGCAGGAGGGCCTGGGGACTGGGAAGTGGGGGGAAGGTGGAAATGCAGATGGACAAGGATAATGGCCCAGGGCTGTGTAATTTACTTATAGAGTATCTCTGCTCTATTTTTAGTAGCTGTTCAGAGGAAGCAAAGGAGGAAATAGCATTTTAAATGGTCAAGTTATTATTTTTAATAGTCTGTTTCCCCCTAGGAATGCATGTTAACCTCATTACTGCATTGAAGACACTACGGAGGAGAAAACTACTTTTCATAGCTTGGTTCTTGTAAGATAACTGCTAAGTAAGTAATTATAGATTCATCTGAAGGCATCATAACACCAGGGAAAGAACATAGTTTTAAAATCATGAAGACTGGGTCTGAATCTCATCTCTGCCTCCATAGCTACGGGGTCCTGGGAAAGCCCAGGATTTAATCCCTGCAGCCTCAGTTTCATCACATATGAAATAACATCATCAATACCTTGCAAGTTGCTGTGAATGTTAAATCAGATAAAATCTATAAAGTAGCTGATATACAGATATTATTCAACAGATTATGGCCATTGTTTTCTTTTTTCTTGTAGCTGTAATATTGATACCTCTCATCATGATACCTATCAAATATATATATAGAGAGATATATATATCTCAAACCTAAAGAAATGTGTGTGTGTGTGTGTGTGTGTGTGTGTGTGTGTGTGTGTGTGTATACATACATACATTTTTTGAGACAGTGTCTCACTCTGTCACCCAGGTTGGAGTGCAGATAGTTGAACCTACGTCTCCTGGGTTCAAGTGATTCTTGTGCCTCAGCCTCCCGAGTAGTTGGGACTACAGGTGTGTACCACCATGCCTGGCTAATTTTTGCATTTTTAGTAGAGACAGGGTTTCACCATGTTGGTCAGGCTGGTCTGAACCCCTAGCTTCAAGTGATTCTTCCGCCTTGGTATCCCACAGAGCTGAGATTACAGGTATGAGTCACTGCACCTGACCAGGTTTGTAATTTTTTACTGACTAATTTGGTTAGGCAAGAAATAAGTAACACTGAAAAATAAAAACAAAACAAAACAAAACAAAAAAACAAATCTGCCAGTTACTCTTTTGCTATGAGACAGAAGCACTCATTGACAGGCCCCTTAGTGTCACAATAAAGATATAATTGATATGGCCAAAATTCAACAATCATTGAAATCTGAATGTTCACTTTTTCAGTAGCCACTAGGCTAAAAAACATCACTGTCACAGAACAAAACGCTTTCCAGTTTGTCCCCTGCTGGTGTGATTATCCACTGTGTTTAATTGAAGGTACCATGTAATTGGGGTAGAGCCCGCGCCACCTGTTCCTGAAGGCCAGAGCTGCCCGGTGCTTTACCAGGGGCAGCCAGGCCACTCTGCACCAGCTGCATTTAACCCTCAAGGGTTTTAACTACCTTGCACTTGGGGTGGAGCTTCCAAGGACCACTAGGGGGCAGCAAACAGGTGAGAAAGAGCAAATAGAAGAGAACAAATTGGACGAGGAAGACATAGAAGTTATACTCCTCAGAAATAAGGTCCTGCCCTCTTCGGAGAACATGGGGTGCTAGGCACAGCACATCCCAGAAACAGAACTGGAGTTCTAGACATAAAGCTCCCGTGTAAGGAAAAAAAAAGGCAATTTCCGTTACATCAAGACAACCTACTTTTCCTGTGCCGGTAACTTTCAAATACTCATCGCTAGCCCTAACTTCTCTTCCCAGTTCCAGGTTCCTATAGCCACTTGGATGCCTCAGTCTCCTGCGACTCATCCTCATTATGCTTCCTTGTAAGCAACCTAGTGCAGCACTCAGGAACTTGTTCCCTGGAGCCAGATGCCTGGGTTCCAATCCTACTTCAGCACTAACCTATATTGCTTTGGGCAAGTTATTTAATTTCTTGATTTCCTCATCTGTAAAACTGGGGCAGTAACAGCACTAACCTCTCACTCTTGTGAAAGAGGTTAATGTTTGCAAACTTTCTTAAAATAGTGATTGGCACACAATAGGCACTATGTGAGTGCTTGTTAAATAAAAACAAATAAGTTGGCTGGGCGCGGTGGCTCACGCCTGTAATCCCAGCACTTTGGGAGGCCGAGGCGGGTGGATCGCGAGGTCAGGGGTTCAAGACCAGACTGGCTAACATGGTGAAACCCTGTCTCTACTAAAAAATACAAAAATTAGCTGGGCATGGTGGCTCATGCCTGTAATCCCAGCTACTTGGAAGGCTGAGAGGCAGGAGAATTGCTTGAACCGGGACCAGGGAGGCGGAGGTTGCAGTGAGCCGAGATCACACCAGTGCACTCCAGCCTGCGCCATAGAGCAAGATTCCGTCTCAAAAAAAATAGAAATAAAAATAAAAAAATAATTCTTGCTCCCCTTCACAGTTTCCTTCATCAGTAAATGGCACCTTCATCCACCCAACTAGTTGAAACCTACAAGTCAGTCTTGAAACCTCTGTGTCACTCATCTCCCACATCCAAGCAATGACTGAGTCCTATGACTTCTATCTACTAAATCAACATTAAATTTGTCCACCTCTCTCCATCTTCATGGATACCACCCACCACCTAGTCCAAGCCACCGTCATTTCTCACCTGAGCCACTCCTATGGCCTTCTGGTCTCTCCTCAGCCACTCTGGTGCCTCTCTGCTTTATCCAGAATTTTTCAAACACAAATTTGCTGCTTCACGACAGCAGAAGTGGTCTGTGCAGCTTAAAACACTTGAAAATCTTATTTTTCCTACAATGAAACAATATTGTGTCCTATAATGGCTAATGTGGCTCATCTCTTTTCCTTGGTCCCTTCGTGCCACCTATCTTGGCACTTTTCCGTCTTCCCATGTGACATGTGTTCCCTTGCAATGGGGGCTTTGCATACATGTGGAACATCTTCCCTTCTCTGTGCCTACTTAACATCTCACCCTTCTGATATTAGTTCAGATAGTCCTTTCTTAATAAAGCCTTTCTTGATCCCTTAACTAGGTTACACCCTTTGTTACCTGTCCTCAGAGCATGGTGTATACTTCCCCCACACGTTCTTTCTCAATTGAGGATGCCTTTCCATTGCCTTTAGGCATTCATTGTTCTGATAAGAAGTCATAATTTTTTTGTCATTATTCCTCTACATGTGACATATCATTTTTTCCTGTGGTTGCTTTTATATTTTCTTTATCTTTGGGTTTCAGAAGTTTGACTGTGATGTGCCTGGGTGTGGTTTTATTTGTATCTCCACTACTTAGAATTCACTGAGATTCTTCAACCTATGGATTGATATTTTCTCATTGTATCCCAAATAATTCAGTTGTTATATCTTTAAATATGTTTTCTGGCTTATTTTCTCTCTCATTATTCTGAGATTGCAACTATTCACATTTTAGACCATTCTACAGATCCTGATGATGGGTAAGGTGTTTTACAATATTTTTTTCCCTATGCTTTAGTTTGAACAATTTCTATGAACCATTCTTTAAGTTCACTGATCTTTTCTTTCAGTTTCTGTTATGCTGTTAAGCCCATACTATGCATTCTTTACATCAGATGTTTATTTTTACTCTAGAATTTCTATTTGTTTCTTTTTTATGGCTCTCATTTCTCTGCTGTAATCTCCCATCTATTCATTCATTCTGGCCATCTTTTTCTGAACATCCTTGAACATATTTGCAGTAGATGTTTTACCTTGAACACATTTACAGTAGATGTTTTAAGGTCTTTCTCTGCTAGTTCCAATGTCTGGTTTATCTGTGGGCCTGCTTCTGTTGATAGTATTTTTCTATTTATTTATCATATTATCTTGCTTCTTTGCATGTTATTACCAAGATCTACCTGTAAATGGAGTCTATAATTAGTTCCATAATTTTTATAACTCTAAAAATTACATAGTAGACTGTGTTCTTTTTTTTCTTTTTTGGAGACAGAGTCTCACTCTGTTGCTCAGGCTGGAGTGCAGTGGCATGGATCTTGGCTCACTCCAACCTCCACCTCCTGAGTTCAAGCAATTCTCCTGCCTCAGCCTCCTGAGTGGCTGGAACTACAGACGTGCACCACAATGCCTGGCTAATGTTTGTATTTTTAGTAGAGATGGGGTCTCACCCTGTTGCACAGGCTGATCTCGAAGTCCTAACATCAGGTGGTCCACCCACCTCGGCCTCCCTAAGTGCTGGAATTATAGGTGTGAGCCGCTGCTCCTGGTCACACTGGACATTTTTTGTAGAAGAACAGTGCAGACTGAAGCATACTATTGTTTGTTTTGTTTTTCTGGAGAGTGCTGACTTTTTCCTATATCTGGGGGATTAGGTAAAAGTGATCATATTTCACTAAGAGTTGAATTGTAAAAAAAAAAACTGGGGTGCACTTCCCACTGCTAGATGTAGAGCTTGTCTAT
This sequence comes from Sapajus apella, assembly GCF_009761245.1. NCBI lineage: Eukaryota > Metazoa > Chordata > Mammalia > Primates > Cebidae > Sapajus > Sapajus apella. The sequence continues at coordinate 11,108,665 of NW_022436994.1, forward strand.
CCAGGCTTTAACCCTACAGAAGCCATTCCCTACCATCAGCAAAGTCAAGGCATTTGCCTCTGTTAGCTCCAACAAATAAAAATATGTCTCTTTTTGCAGACCAGTTGCAACAGAGCCAACAACTCTATAAGCACAGGCAATTTAACAAGTACGTTTTCAATTAGTGCCATTTTTAATTCTAATTATCTTCTATTAGGCCAACTGGAACATTTCTAGCCTTCCTGGGCCAATATATTAAAAAAAAAAAAAAAATCCGAGTCTGTCCTGGTTGTCTATATTCCCATTCAATTACACTGGCTTAATCCAGTTTTGGAGACATTCTTGGCCAAGATCTACCTGTAAGTGGAGTCTATAATTAGCTCCATAATCTGTATCCATATGCCTCTCAGTCGCTTTACTGGCATGCTACAGTAGAAAAACATGGGGCTTGGGGCTAAACTCACAACCGTTTGAGTGCTAGCTCCACTAGTTTTTAATCTGTAATTCTTTATTTTTATTTTTTTGAGATGAAGTCTCTCTCTTTCATCCAAGCTGGGGTGCAGTGGCCCAATCTCAGCTCACTGCAACCTCTGCCTCCCGGGTTCAAGCGATTCTCATGCCTCAGTCTCCCGAGTAGCTGGAACTACAGGCCATGCACCACCATGCCTGGCTAACTGTTTTGTATTTTTAGTAGAGACGGGGTTTTACCATGTTGGCCAGGCTGGTCTCAAACTCCTGATCTTAGGTGATCCACCCTCCTTGGCCTCCCAAAGTGCTGAGATTACAGGTGTGAGCCACCACACCTGGCCTTTAATGTGTAATTCTAACATTAAACTTTCTGAGTTTCAATTTTATTATCTATAAAATAGAGAAGACAATATCAGATTCATAGGATTGGGAGAACTAATAAGCATTTAATAATTAATGAGCACTTAATGAAAACCTACCAAGTGCCAGGAATGTGAAGAGTGCTTCACCCATGTTATCCCACTGAATACCACTATTATTATTATTTCCAATTGCATATGAATAAATTAAGACTTAGAGAGGCAAAGTAACTTCTCTCAGGTCATATAAGCCAGCAGTGGTAAATATGGCTACAAACCTAAAAATTCTGAGATCAGCCTGTAATCTCGGCATTTTTGGAGGCCGAGGTGGGAGGATCACGCGGTCAGGAGTTCAAGACCAGCCTGACCAACATAGTGAAACCCCGTCTCTACTAAAAACACAAAAATTAGCCAGGCGTGGTGGCACGTGCCTGTAATCCTAGCTACTAAGGAGGTTGAGGCAGGACAGTGGCTTGAATCCAGGAGGGGAGGTTGCAATGAGCCAAGATTGTGCCACCGCACTATAGCCTGGGTGACAGAGCAAGACTCCATCTCAAAAAAAGAAAAAAAAAAATCTGAGCTGAGAGTCTATACTCTTTAGCCCCTGTGCTAACATTCCTGGTACTCTGTTGAGGGTCACCTCAACACACTGCTTTTACTACTAGTAATTAATAGTATTAAAATTAATAATACAAATAAAATAAATCCTCTATCAAGTCAGCTTGGTCTAGATAATGGCGCTTGGTTTTGGTTTTTCATCTCCTCTCCACTGGAGGTTTGCTGCTACCCCTCCACTGACCTGAAACTCATGCCTCTTGCTTAGGGCCCTAACCTGCCTCACTAATGGCAGCCTTCTTACCTTGAAGGCAGAACCCTGTTTTACTGCCTAGATTAGTGATTCCTAGAGTATACCCAAGTAATCATGAGTTACTAGATGATAGGTTAGAAAAATGTGATATAAATGCTATGTTTCAAAATCCCCTTCTTGACACATATTAGACTCAGAGAGGTCTTGCAGCAAATACATCAGATCAATCCTGTTTACCTTGGTGTTTCTCAAATTTGCTTGACCACAGAACTCTTCCACGACCAACACTAATAGCTCACTTTGGAATATTAACATACACTGTAGTCATGTGAACATCTCTTTGTGTCTTGTTCATTTGGGTGTCCCCACAGCCCTTAGCACAATAATCACTTAAGGCTCACAGAATAAATGAATGATGAAAAGGGTGAGTGAGTAATAATAATCACTGGAACACTAACTGTTAATTTTGGAATGGAGAGAATGGACATTTTGTTGTTGTTGTTTCCTGATTTCTGTATCAATATTCTAAAATGCTTAGCTCTCAGGCTAAAACTAAGTCTTACTTGGCATAAATAGAACCAAATAAATGATTGTCAAGACATGGTCTATATACTGTACTTTCTTTCTTTTTTGCAGCAGGGGTGTTAGCAGAGGGGAAGCCAGATGCAGAGAAAGGGCATGAAAAAGAGCAGGTTCTGTTCTAGGAAATATTGCCTTTAGTGAAGTAGCTTTTACTTATCTTATCACTCCCTTGGCACACATTAAGCTAATGTACTACTTATTAATTATTCCAGTATTTTACCATGATATTGTTAATCAGAAATTACTTTTTTTTTTTTTTGAGACAGAGTTTTGCTCTTTTTGCCTAGGCCAGAGTGCAGTGGTACAATCTCGGCTCACTGCAACCTCTGTCTCCCAGGTTCAAGCAATTCTCCTGCCTCAGCCTCCCAAGTAGCTGGGATTACAGGTGCCCACCACCATGCCTAGCTAATTTTGTATTTTTAGTAGGGACAGGGTTTCACCATGTTGGCCAGGCTAGTCTCGAACTTCTGACCTCAGGTGATCCACCCGCCTCGGCCTGCCAAAGTGCTGGGATTACAGGTGTGAGCCACCACGCCCAGTCGATGCTCATCTTTACTATGTTTTAATTTGGCTTGAACTGCAATGTTCCCTTTTCACAGTGCTCTGTGAGATCTTTAATGCCAAACACAGCTTCAAGACCCACATACTAACTTTTCACATTTCTATTTTGGATTGCAAGATAAAGCAAATAGCCAGTCATTATTCTTTGCCTTAAAGACTCTCAAAACACTTACAAGGGCCTACTATGGACCTAGAGTGTCAGTTACCTACCCAATAATAGGAGATGATTTGCAAGATGGTGAGCGGCACACTTTAAAGATTAAAAAGGACAGTTTTAGCCATGACAAACCTTAGCTTGTTTTATTTTTCATATCTCTTCATATTAAATAATGAGGTCAGATTTTCTTGGAAGCAGATGACATCATTTTTTATAATAAGGAAAAGAATTTCTTCTTCCTCACCTAATTACTACAGCTCACATTTTAGTTCCTCAACTTCGGTCCAAATGAAGTCCTCCCTCCTCCCCTCATGCATGCTCACATAGCTGTGTTCTTTCCCTTCAGAATACCCACACTGCCTGTGAGTGGAGTGGCTTTTCTCCTTCAGTGAACTGGAAGCCTGTTAATAAGTTGGGGCCGGCTTGGTTCATCATACCATCCCCTGCACCCATTAGAGTGCATGGCCCAGAATAGCCACTTTACAAATATTTATGGATAAATATGTTGAAAAATACACATTTATTGAATACATTTTTTTTTGAGACAGAGTTTCACTCTTGTCACCCAGGCTGGAGTGCAGTGCAGTGGTGTGATCTTGGCTCACTGCAACCTCCGCCTCCTGGGTTCAAGCCATTCTTCTGCCTCAGCTTCCTGAGTATCTGGGATTACAGGTACGCAACCATGCCCAGCTAATTTTTGTATTTTTGGTAGAGACAGGGGTTTCACCATGTTGGCCAGGCTGGTCCTGAACTCCTGACCTCAGGTGATCCACCTGTCTCGGCCTCCCAAAGTGCTGGGATTACAGGCATGAGCCACCGTGCCGGGCCTGAACGAATCTTATTTTATGCAATGGCGACTGAAGCTATCAAAATAAGGTAATATAGTAGCTGAAACAGTCCTTGACTCCCCAACTATTTTAATTTCAAATTCTTTTGCTTGGAAGTAGAATTCCAGATGAGGAATTAGCATAGATGGCTTAGCTCCTTGGCTCACACTGGGCACACTTGTCAAGTTTTTAGATGCCCTAATTCTTAAATAACATAGAGTTTGTGTTCCAACCTCTAATTGTATCAATTGACTAGGCCATTGTGTTTTCTCTACTAAACTTGTAATTATGGGTCATTGGACTGAGTGTAAAATAGCTACTGCCCGGCCCAGTGAGGAATGACAAAACTATCCTTAGTCCACAATAGAAAGCGTTAATGAGGGGAGCAAACCAAGATGGCAGCTCCTAGTGGCGGTGATTCAGGATCCCTTCTTCTAGTGGCATAATAGAAAGTAGGGTGTATAAATGACTCTAGCAAAGACAAATTTAGATAGATACAGTTGGTTCTGCGGTTTTCAAAAGTAGAGAGTGGCCATCTCTCTGGGCATTAGAACCAGTGCTGGAAGCGAAGAGAGATGGTAATTAAACTGAGGTGCAGCTGAGGCCATTCCTGGCCCCTCACGCTCTTTCATTGATCGTATCCAAGGGAGCTGGAAGGCTGAACTCTCTGCTGAGGAGTAACAACGCTGGGGGAGGCAAAGAGGCTTTTGCTGAGGTTCCTGTTGGTATGGTGTCAGTAGATTGTATATTGACTTAATGTTTGATTTGTGTGTTTTCTAGTACATTCTCCTGAATTCCTTGACTAACTTTCCAGTAAAAGTGCTTGTCTAGTAAGTCAGGTATTTCCAGGAGGGCTGGAAAGTGGAACGGTGCCACCTGGCACTATTTCATAAAATTAATTACCTGAAGGAATTCATGAAAAATTGCAAATACAAGTGCTACAATACAGAGTTAGTGGGCCATGCCATATTTCTTCTCTCTAACAATTACCTGTGTTATTTTCACTTAAGTGGGCCTTCATTATTTTGCTCTCAGTGGTCATTGATTCTCCACTGGGAAAAAAAAAGATCTTCTGTGTTTGGTCTCCTCAGATTTGAAAAGACCTGAAGATAAGACTAAATTGGAGCCTGACTCAGGAAACAAAGACGCTTCCCAGGCAATTGTTCATCTAATCTGGGGATGTTCATTACCAGTCAATCAAGGAGATTTGCCTGGAAACGTTCCCTTAATATGAGCTTCAGATAGAAAGACCAGCAGTCAGCACAGACTCAGAGTCCGGAGATCTAAACCTCACTCCACGTTGTACAATGGGCAGCTCTAAGCAAGCCCCTCCCATCTCTAAGCCTGTTTCCTCAGTTATAAAATGAATGTATTCATGTGTTATTTCTTCACATTTCTTAACATTGGAGGGAATGCCAAAGTTGATGACATATTTAAAGCCCTTGGAAAACTGAAGATACCGAACAAACCTAGGTCAGAGTTAGTAAAAGGTGGAATCAAACCTAGAACAGAGCTACCAGCAGCCATAAGAAAATAATAGGGTTTATTCTGACAATCTATGTTTGTAGGCTTGTAAACAGATGTGTATATAAAGTAAGGCCTGTGTTTGAGACAAAAGGAGGCTAGATTTGAGTGTACTCAGTGGGTGTGTAAATGGAGCCCGTGTCCTCGCCATCACCATCACCACCATCATCACGTCATCTTCACTACCAGTGAGTGAGCAACAACTACCTTATAGGCATGTGGCAGGACCCTCCCTTCATGCTACCATTTGATTCTCTCGAAAACTCAAGAGGCTTCTCTGTTACCATCCTCATTCAAGAAAGGGGGAAGGAGAGGCTCCAAGAGGTTGCCAGTGGTTCTCAAACTGGGCTGTGCATCAAAATGACGAGGATTTTTTTTTTAAGTGCAGATGTGGGCCGGCACGGTGGCTCACACCTGTAATCCCAGCACTTTGGGAGGCCGAGGTGGGCGGATCACCTGAAGTCAGGAGTTCAAGACAAGCCTGGCCAACATGGTAAAACCCCATCTCCACTAAAAATACAAAAATTAGCTGGGCATGATGGCGCATACCTGTAATCCCAGCTACCTGGGAGGCTGAGGCAGGAGAATTGCTTGAATCCGGGAGGCAGAGGTTGCCGTGGGCTGAGATCACGCCACTGCATTTCAGCCTGGGTGACAAGAGTGGAACTCCATCTCAAAACAAACAAACAACAACAAAAATGTGCAGATGCTTGAACCTTGACCAGCTACTGAACTAGGTAAATCCCAAGCAGCTAAAAATTCATGTCCAAGCTCTACAGATGATTTTACTGAGCAGATGGAGTTGCAAATAACTGGGCTAAATATCTTCCCCAAGGTTATGCAGCTGGAAGCAAAGCTGAATTCTAACCAGGATTCGCCACTGGACTCCCGTGTCAGCTCTTAACCACTATTCTGTCTTGTTCGATTGGCAGTTAACAGTCTATTTAACAACAACTATCTTTTATTGACTTTAGTTTTTTCACATTCTACATCTACTGTTAAATTACACTGCAAGATTACTTTCCCCCAGTAACCATTCAGGTGTCTTATAATGAATGGCTCAGCTCCCAAGGATCTTTTATAGTCTGACCAACTGCTAGTCTAACTACTGGTGATGAAGATTATAAAATGCATGGGTATGACGGTGGGAACTCATAACCAATGATCAAATAACATCTGTACATTGGTAAAGGTAGTTTTTCATGAGAGGCTGGGATCAGCGGGCCCAGAGGCAGCTGTGAAAGCCTATGCATGGCTTGGGCCATGGTATAAGCCAGTGTGTTCCCAACTTAAATGTCTACATGAATTACCTGGAAATCTTATTAAAGTGTAGAGATTGATTCAGCATTTCTGGAGTGGGCTCCGGAGTTTACTTCCCCAAGCTCCCAGGTGATGCTAAAGCTGCTGGTTCTTGGGGATAGGCAAGCATGGCCCTAAGAGAGCTGTGAAGAGATCCACTCTCAGAAGAACCACAAGGCCAGGGAGTGAGGATCAGACAGCTCCCCACTGTCTGATCCTCATTCCCTGATCCAGACACGGATACTGACTGGGGACAGAAAGCTGGGGAGGACACTCCTAGGTGAGCTACTGAAGTGAAGAAACCCTCAAGTAGCAGGGCAAGGCATTGCCCAGAAGAGAACCTATTACCTATCACTGAGTAGGAAAGGGTGATGAGTGTTAAGTAAAAAGTACACTTAAATGCTGAGGAGAGGGCTCGCAGTTGTGTGGTTCTGACAGTGATGCACACTTGGAAGTATTCTTTATGTTCAGGGAGTGAATTCTAGACCAACATTGGTTGAATCAGCGGAGACAGGAGGAGGATACTGCTGGATGGTGGGATTCTTACAACGCGAGCCAAGGACCCTGTGGAATGTACCCCCTGGAGCATAGGGTCCAGCTCAGATGAATGACACTGCCCCTTCCGATTGCTGAGGTCCCACCCCTACCTGTCAGGTAATAGTATTCTACTTTGAACAGCCACATGGAAATAAACAGTAAGTGGAGCAAAATAACATGTGCTTTGGCTAATTCCATTTGGGAAAGACAGAGTCTAAGACTTTGTAGGTGGAATTGTGTAAGGGAGAAAAGATGAAACAAGCAGAGCATAGGCTGGGTTTTAACCAGACAGGAGTGTGATGAACCCCTAACTCCAAGAGCATCTTAGTCATTTAGCATCTTAATTATTGATACCTGTGGGTATAATGAATACAAAGAAACTAGATTTTGTGGCCAGGGATGGTGGCTCACGCCTGTACTCCCAGCACTTTGGGAGGCCAAGGCGGGCCGATCACCTGAGGTCAGGAGTTCGGGGCCAGCCTGGCCTACATGGTGAAACCTCGTCTTCACTAAAAATACAAAAATTAGCTGGGCGTGGTGGCAGGTGCTGGTAATTCCAGCTACTCAGGAGGCTGAGGCAGTAGAATTGCTTGAACCCGGGAAACAGAGGTTACAGTGAGCAGAGACTGTGCCACTGCACTCCAGTCTGGGTGACAGAGCAAGACTCGGTCTCAAAAAAAAAACAAAAAAAGAGAAACTAGATTTTGTGCATCCACATTCAGTTCCCTGTCCCACTAGGCTAGGGAAAAGAAATCTAGGATTGCAGAAGGACAGGGCTCATTCTTTGATGGACGGCTTCTGTGACTTGGCCTGGGACTCTGATAGAGATTTTTGCGAAGCGGCACCTTCGCAAACCCCTGCAAGCCTCAAGGAGAGGCAAACCTCCATAAAATGACTGGGAGAGAAAGCCGGGAGAGAAAGCACCCACAGGGCCCATTGAGTAAGTGGGGGGGGTCCCTGACACCAGATGCATTGTTTTCCCGGGAGAAGTAATGAATGATTGCAGGGCCACCATCAAGACAGGCAAAAACACAAGTGCCTTCAGAGGAGGTGAGCTAAATAGGAGCTGTGATGACCTGAAGGTCATATGCCCTCTGGCCTAACAGGGCCTTCCTCACTCAGCTCTGTGGCCAAGTAGAAGGTGGGCCCAGGACTGTAGGATCTTTTAATTTTTCTCAAGAGGAGCTAAGATTCTGAATTTTTATATAAAATTTCCTGTTGTTATTTAAAAATTCATTAACAAAATCAAACCCAAAAAACACTGGCCGCCAAATAAAATAAACTCACGAGGGAGCATAGCGTTGGTGACTTCTGGGCTGTTTTTATGCAAGTTCAGAGAGACAGCATGGGATTTTGGATTGTACCCAGAGGCGGAGGTGCAAGACAGGGCAGGCGCTGTCTTCTCCACCTTCCTTCCCCTGCCCTCTCTTCTTAGCACTTCCAGGGCTCTACATTGTGTGGGTTTTTCATTTTCTGCCACCCCTCCTCACAACTAGAATAAAACCGCCAGGGGGGCCGAGACCTGTTTGCTAACAGTTGTATCTATCGTTCTTTGACTGTATCTGGCACACAGTAGGTGTTCAATAAATAGTGGCCCAGTTGAAAGGAATGACTGGTTCGTGCTCCCATCTACAACATCCAACCCAGGCTGAGCTGGTCCACAGACCCCTCATTTCAGGGTCTGACATCTAATTCAGAGCAGTTCATGAGGCTGCTGTGGACCAGACTGACACAGGATAATCCCTATCCAAAAATTTTTATAGGAATAAAATGCTCCCAAATCTGCTTTTACTTTGTATTTGTGTGTGTGTGTGTGTGTGTGTGTGTGTGTGTGTGTGTGTTTTGGTTTAAAAAAAATCTTCAAGAGAGGAAGAAAAATACACATCCATCTGTGGTGTGTATTCAGCTGTGATCATGAAAATACTGTTATTGTTTGAAATCGCGTAAAGCCAGAACCTGCATTAAGAAAGCACAGCTAAGCAAACAGGCCCGGGCCCCCATATCTGCTGACATACAGTGCTATCCTGAGGCCGCTGCAGAGCATATGCAAAGCCGTGTTCTCTAAGAATTCTGCACAGTGCAAACAGGCATGAGGAGAAAAAATACTACTAGGGAACTTCTAGTTCTTGCTGAAAAGGAAAATTTTGAGCTCTAAATCTAGCACTATCAAGCAAAAGAGGCATCTGTGGCTGCATATAAAGCTGGTACTCCTTTGCTTGAACAAAATCCCTCAGTATCAGTACTTAAAATAAACAAAGCTCAAAACAGTCAGCTACACACGCATGTTTTTCCGCCACATGCTGCCTGAAGAAAATAGCTGTGCAGTGTGCATGCCCTAGTTTAAACCAAGCCTTGAACACTGCACAGTCTCGTTCCTCTCCCGGTCTCCTTTTCTAGACAGAAATACATTTCCCTTTAATGTACAAGTGAGAAAAAAATATATATGTTTAAAAGACAGTCCAGGCCCTTGATAAAAGCACTTACTTTGAAAGAGCAGGACCGACTAGGTATTCAAAACAAGAGCGCCTTCTCAAAGTGCGGGCTCAGAAGTGGTTCAATGGCCCGGAGTGTGCGCTGGCGGCTCGGGTCCTGCGGGGCATGGCTAAGGGCGAGGCTGGCGGCCCGCTCGGCGTGGTCCTCCAGGGGCGCTGCGTCAGGCTGACGCTCCGGAACAGTGACTGGGACAGGCTGTGAGCGACTCAGCAGGACAGTTTTATTTCTGTGCTGAGCTTGCCGCCTCCTGCTGGGAAAATGTGGGTGGCGGAGTCGCATCCAGGTACGGGGCCGAGGCTCTGCGGATGACCCGAGCTCTGACGGAGGTGGGGACGGAGGCGCCCAGCACCTAGCGGGCAGAGGGCGAGCAGTCCCCGGAGCAGACTCACGCCAGGCGATTGGTCTCCTCGCGGGAGCTCCTCGACCCTGCCAAGGGCATGACTCAGCGCACCCAGGGCAGTGCTGGACCACATTATTTGCCCCCTAAGGTCCAGGAAAGCCGAGTTCAGGCAATGGCTGGAGAAGAGCTAGCGGGGAGGCTGGGCGGGCCCTACGTCGGTGGGGTCTGGAGCTCGTGGCCTCACGTGCACGCAGATTCAACCCCTTTCTCTTTGGACTCAGACCCTGAAAACGATGAGGTGGGGGAGGGGAAACAGGAGGAGAACGGGGAGATGGGGGGAGAGGGGCAGGAGGAGGAGGAGGAAAACGAGGAGGGAGAGGAAAGCAGCCAGCCTTTCCATGGAGGTCCGAAATCAGTAAGTGTACAGAATTAATGATGTCCTGATTTTCTGTTGCTGCCAGGATGACAAATTGCAGGGCTAGAAGAGACGCTTCTCATGACTTTGTCAATTTATGTCTGCACAGCATTATAAACGAAAGCCAGAGATACAGTGGAAGTTTAGGGAAGCTGGCTGTGGCTTCAGACGCCTGAAAATCGACACCTCTGCCTCCTGATACATTCTAGACCCAGGATGTGTCCAGACGAAGGATGTGGTGGGGTTGGGTACGGTGTAGGGAGCCTTAGGATCACTTTCAGTTTGGAAGATTTAAGCAAGAACATAAAAGTTCTGGAGCCACAGATTTTCTTTATTGTGTAGAGTTTGGGGTGAAGGAAACTGATATGACAAGAGGGGTGTGCCGTCAGGAGCTCTGGGGCTCCACCTGAGCCCCCTCGGCGTCTCTAGGTGATCTCCGATGACACACAACCTCACTGGGTTCCTCTCTCTTTCTTTTTCTTCCTCTCCTCCTCTCCTTTCTCTTTCTTCCCTCTCTCCATTGCTTTCTCTTTCTCCTTCCCTCCCTCCCTCCCTCCCTTCCATTCCCTTCCTTCCCTCCCTGCCTTCTTTCTTTCTTTCTTTCTTTCTTTCTTTCTTTCTTTCTTTCTTTCTTTCTCTCTTTTCCCTCTTTCCCTCCCTCCTTCCCTCCTTCCTTCCTCTTTCTCTCTCTCTCTTTCTTTCCTTCAAGAGCATCTCACTCTATTGCCTAGGCTAGAATGCGGTGGCACAATTAGAGCCCACGGCAGCCTCTAACTCCTGGGCTCAAGCAATCCTCCTGCCTCAACCTCCAGAGTAGCTGCGACAACAGGTGCACTGCCGTGCCGGTCTAAATTTTTAAATTTTTATTAGAGACGGGGTCTTGCGATGTTGCCCAGGCTTGTATAGAACTGGGCTCAAGCTATCCTCCTGCTCTCCCCCTTCCAAAGTGCTGGGATTACAGGCATGAGCCACTGTGCCTGGCCTGGGCTCTACTTTCTACATGAGAAGTTATTATGATCCCTCAAATCTTAGTGCCCTATTCTTCCATGTCCTGCTATCTAGCACATGCCCTAAACAGATGGAAATCAAAGGAACCAAGTTTTCCTGCCTATTTATTCCATTGTCCTTCCTTCATTCCTCTACCTCAAGGCAGTAAATTCCACCAAAGGACTACACCTTGCCATTGTAGTCAAAACAGAGCTAAACGCTGAACAGCCCAGAGGAACTGATTTTCTAGTCTTTGGAGGATATAGCAGACATGGAGCTATGCTTTCTCTTTTAAGAATGGATTCACTGCCCAGTTGTCAGGATGCTGTCAGCTGACAGCTTCCAGCCACCAACTCCTTTCACTCCACCTATGTTTGGAGGGGTGCTCAGGCTCTTTTTAGGGTACCTTGGCCTAACACTAAGCCAGGTGGGAGTGCAAGGGCCATTGCCACCCAACACGGGGTCTCTGAACAGGCAGTTTTTGCTCCTGAGGGTCCATTGGGTTGGCAGAGGCTCTGCCAGGCTGCAGCCTCACGCAATCCTACTTTCTCCCTTTCCCTTTCACGAGCATTAGTTCTCGCTTGCCTGCTCAGGGGACCCAACAGACACAGAGATGCCAGTCATTTGCAATGTATGTTTTGTTTTTGCTCCAAAAAGGACCTTTGATAGGCTTCAGAAAGCCATCTTTGGGTGACAAGATACTTGTTTTTGTAGCATAAAGATCTTCGGCACAGATTTCTTTTCCATTCTCTTATTCACAGACAGGGAGAGGCTTAGTTCCTGTCAGGTCTAGCTAGTGTTTCTCAACCAGGAGTGCATGCCAGAATCACCCAGAGACCTTTTCAGTGTGCAAGTATGCAGGCTCCACATGCACAGCTAGACTTGGTGGTTTGCGATGTACCCCTGGCTGAGAACCGGTGGTTATAGCGTAAAATTCTTTCCTGTTTCAGCCTCTTCCAGAGATGAGCATCCATCCTGCTGAAGATCATTCTAGAAGCTGAAAATACACTGACATTAAGTGGTCAACTAAATGATGCCTAGTTTATTTCTCTTCTTTTCTTCTTCTTCTTCTTTTTTTTTTTTTTTTGTTTTTGAGGCAAGGTCTTACTATGCCACCCAGACCAGAATGCAGTGATGCCTTCATAGCTCACTGTAGCCTTGAACTCTTGGGCTCAAGTAATTCTCCCTGCTTAGCCTCCTCAGTATCTGGGACTACAGACACACACCACCATGCCCAGCTAAATTTTTTTTTGTAGAAATGGGACCTTGGTATGTTGCTCTGGCTGTCTCACACTCCTGGCCTCAAGTGATCCTCCTGCCTTAGCCTCCAGAGCTTATTTCAGATATTTTTACAAGTCCAGCTAGTAGTGCTGCAGACTCATTTCAGAGCGTGATGAATCTTCTTATAAAATATTAGAGGAAGGTGTAGGAAACCTTGGGATTATTTTGAATTTTGAAGATTTACATGAAACCGAAGTTATGGGGCCATAGATTCCCTTTACGGAGTAAGGCTCGGGGTAAGGAGCTTTGCATTTACCTTCCAGGGAACCTGAAAATAAAGTGGCTGCATCCTGTGCTTTCAGGTTCCCTGTGTCATTGCAGGAGGCTGTACTCCTGCAATGTTTTGCTTCATAAGCTAAGTCCCTGAGAGCATCAGCTGGCATCCCAGTCTTCTCTTTCATGTTACCGGGTGAGGACTCAACTCACATAAATGTCAGGGGAGAATACCTGGCCTTGTTTCCTGGATCACTGAATAAAACCCCCTATGATGATCTGTGTGCATATTTGGCTTTGCTGTTAGGTTCCAGGAGTTTTATTTCAAGGCAAAGCTTGTATCTGAAGATGCCACTAGCTGAGGTTGTCTAGGACGGAGAAGCCCTAACTTCCCAAGGACACTAGTCCTAGAAAGAAGAAAGAAGGGACATTCTTCCTGAATGTGAAATGCACCCAGAAGGAACTACTTGGTATTTAAAAAATACTTCTCACTCTATCTTTAAAGCCAAAGAGAAAACACAGAAGCCCAAGGGGAATGCAGAGAGACTGAGGACTATGGAAAAACCTTCTCTTAGCAAAAGTTACGCCTTCTCCAAGGGATGCCTGGAGGGTGGAGTAAGCTGAGTGAACTGGGGAAATCAAGGCTCTGCTGAACGCTGAGGTGTGAAAATGGTACTGAGAAAGTGGCACCTGAGCACAAACCACGCTGGGATACTCAAGGAGATAAAGGGGAATTTAAGTGGGTGTGCTGAGCCTGTCCCTGGATGTTTGGCAGCACGGGATTAAGTTCTAATTTAATGTCTCCTGAATCCAACCCATGCTATGCTCATTCTTTAAGTGCATTAGGCAGAACTTGTGAATTAAGGGAGCTGCCCTCTGCATGAGTAAGCAGCAGGGCACTGTGGCAGAGGAGACGCTGCCTCTGCACGTGAGCGTGGCCTCATCCTGCTGCCTGCTGACACGTACCGAGGCACACACTGAACATCTCAGGGCGCCCCTCTCTTTCTTGCAGGGTTATTTCAAGGATTAGCTGAATATGCATGCGGATATGCTTAATAAATTTGCAAAGTGCTATGCAAATGTGAGCTTTTATTTATTTTTTAGAGAAAAGCCTCATGTCAGGATTGGCTGGGTATCACCCGAGCAGCACAGGGCCCAGTAGGTGGACTCCAGCTCATACAGGCAGAGCTCAGCTGGAATCAGCGCTCCTCACTTACATATTAGGAGACTCCAGAGCAGTCGCTCAACCCTCTATGACTCAGTTCCCTCGTACATCAAACGGGGAAAATGATCATACCTACCTCTCAGGAGAGGAGCTCATGGGGAAAGAGCATTCGGCACAAACCATGATGCATGGTGGCCAGTAAATGTGAGCTGTGATGATTATAAACCTGGGCTGTCACCAAAAGTAAAACAATGACACAGAGGAAGGAGGGGGCCTTGGCAGAACATCTTAGGGGAGCTGGTGGAAAGCATTCCAGGGAAAGCCACCCAGCTGCAAGGGCCCATCCTAATGAGCCATCAGCCTCCCAGAGGATGACCTGGCTCTGAGTCAGGAGGAGAAGCCATTGCTCTTGTCTCAAGGTCTATTTCCGTCTGTCCATATCAACTGCACAGCAATTACCCATAGACAGTGGAGCTCTCAGCTGCAATTTTGGAAGTAGCATCATAGACTGTTTCCAGGTACAAATTCACTTGTAACAACTATACGTTCACATCACACAAGGGGGACTCGACATGCAAAGAACATCATCTCAAAATGGAGCACAGTCAAATTCTGGGGTGGATGCAGGTGGTGGGGAGGGAGGGTGATGGATCTCAAATGTCCGGCCACACTTGAGATAATTCCTGGGCTGGGCAGCCGCAGCGGCCCTGGGCTGAGAGGCACATTCCATTATGAGTGGAGTGGGTTTATAATGGAATGACATGGATGGTTTCTTATAATCAGAAAAGCACACTGACCTTCACACTACACAGGTGCAGCAGCATAATGACCCACCACGTGTACGCGCATCAATTCCTGGGGAAAAGTCCAACGAGGTTAACTTAGCGTGTATCCCAAGCAAACAAAATCAGCAACATTACCCACACAAACAACATTGTTCCCTCCACCCCCGCCAAGATACCTGGCTTGGGCAACCGACGTGCAAAAGGAAAAATCACACAAGGACCACACTCATTTTGATAAAGTGGATAAAGTTACAAGCAACATTATTCTGTGCCACAAGTAATTTGATTTGATTTTAAAATTTAAGGAATGAGACTCATGGGCCTAGAAATCTTTTATTTTTCTTTTTCAAGAAACAAGGATTTGGTGTGGGTGTTTGTGGGGAAGGAGAAGTTCTGCTCTCCCAGCTATCTGAGAAAGCTACTAAAAGCATCCTCACATATGATCCACTCCTGAAGCTCCCTCAACCACAAAGGAAGGGGAGCTACAATTAAACTGCTGAAAATTCACTGCCTATTTCAGTGCCCTTACTCCCTCGGGCATTTACTCAGACGGGAAAGACTCAAGATGCGCCGTCCCCTTCCACTTGTCCTGCTGAGTGTCTGTCACCACAATCAACTTAGCACCATTGGTCACACCACTGGCACTTTAGAGTTACCACATCCAAAATTAGCATGCAGGACTTGAGCAGAGATGCCAGCCATGGGGAAGCTGCAGATGGCATCATCTGTCAGGGTATTGTTTTGGTTCATGAGTCTTTATTCTGATTGTATAACCTCATCTTCCTTTGGAGCTACAGTCACCATGAAAATAATCAATATCCCTGATTCCAGAAAAAAAGCAGTCTATGATGTCAGCATTCCCAAACCCCGAGGAAACCTGAAGCTTTGCTGACAAATGAATTCGTGTAAGAAACGAGTAGCAAGCTTGCATTCTGGGTGCAGAGATTATGTTCTCAAGCCTGGTCCAAGCAGATCTGAATAGAAGAGGAAGAGAATTCAACACCCATGTACTGAGATCCTGCTCTGTGTCAAATACCCTGGTGGACGCCAATGGACTTCTCAGTGGTGATGTGTGCCGTGCAGCACCTTGCTCCTTCCCGCTCCCTGCTGTGGCCACAGGCTTCCTGGCTGCTTCTCAGACTGCCCCAGCTCTGCCCCGTTTGCAGGCTCCCCTGCACTACCTTCCCCCTTGGAGAAGGGCCAACCAGGGAAAGATGCAGGAGAAACACAATAGGCCCATGTCCCTGCCTCTGGCCTCGGTTACCACATGAACATCAACAACTCCCTGATTTCTGTAATAGCTCAGAACACTCATCTGATGTCCAAGCCCAGTCCCCATCCACTGGAGCATCACGCAGCCACCCATCCACCGTGCAAGAAAAACTCAGGATCTTTATGCCTAAGCCTGAGCCTCCCTTAAAAGCCCAGCCTTAGTCATGGTTCCTCTGCTACTTAGAACTCCCTGTCAGGAACTTGGACAGCATTCTTTCTCCAGTCCTCTTTCTCTATCCTTTTTGTCCAACCAAGCACTGAGTTCATCTGCTCTTACCTTTTAATGGTTCTAGAATTAATCTGCCTCTCACCATTTCTGCCTCCTCTAGCATGGTCCAAACCTCCTTCTCCCACGCAACTCCCATGGAGCCTCACTGGCCTCCTTGTCTGCACCCTTGCTCTTAATACATTCTCCGCAATAGACGGAACGCTTTATTGAAAAAGGAAACCTGATGTCACCTCCCTTGTTTTAGTGGCTTCACAATTCCTTCAGGCTAAAACTCTAAACACCAGTTTGAGACTTACTTCATACAAACATGCGAAGTGGATCTGGCCCTCCCTCCTCCCGACCTGTGACATTCTGGCCACTTGGGAATCCTATGGTCTCCAGAGGCATTTATTTCTCCCTCCTTGGAGACTCCAGTGTGCTGTTCCTGCTGCCTGATCTGAGTTTCCCTTGGCATTTCCTCCTCCAAACCCCTCACTCCTTGGCCTCCCCTGTGCTCCCCCTTCCCCCATGACAGAGGCCCGGGAATAGTACCCTGTAGTTATTATATTTTGACAGTTTTAAAAATAATTCTAACGAACTATTTATGTATGTATTTGTTTAATGTCTATCTTGCAAAATTGACTCCGAATTCTCTGGGAGCTGGGACTGCCATCCTCAGCACTGAGCACAGAGCCTGGTGCAGGGTGTGCTCACTGTCCTAAGCCAAATGTTGATCCAATTAATTAAACACACACACTACATAAGGAGAGTAAATAGAAGAGGAAAAAAGACCACTCAAATGGGATGTTCAGACGTTATCTATTTATTTAGCACTTAGCACTGGGGATACTGGTGTATTTCACTTTCCAGTTTACTAATTGTTTAACTGTGAAGTGTGACTCTGGAAATAAAAGGGAAGTGGAGACTTTATAAAGAAAGTGAATGGGGTCCAAAACGATCTAGCTCCAGATCCTGAAAACTTACCCCACCCCACCAAAGAGGACCCGATGGAACCCTCTTCCACCAGGAATAAACTGGAGCCCAAGGAAATTAAATAATCAGATGGGGAGCAAATGACCTGTCTACACAAAAGCCGCCTGATAAGTGCTTCTACTCCCTGCTTTCAGCCCGTCTTCACCTACACAGATCTGCACGGCCCCTCACTTCTGCCATAAGGGGTCTGACCTGATAGCAGCATGAGTGCACAGATTTCAAGTAGAGGAAATTCCCAGGAAATGGCAAGGGACAGTATCAGGAATCAACAAAGTACTACTTTAAAATAACCTGAGATTAGATGATTCTTCCTTCAGGAAAGGCACGACCGGTTCATACACAGCTATACACAGCCAGTTCCTCTGTTGAACTCAAGTGGCCATGATCCTCGGGAAAATCCTCTAGGAGTGCCTGGCACAGGGTGGCAGGAAGTCACATGGTAGGGTCCCTCTGCAGACCCTTGCAGCACAGTGACAGGAGAGCGGGGTGGTGTTGGAGGCTTAGCCCTGCCTGAGGCAGCTCCTCCATAGTCCTGGCTACTGCCCCCTGCTCATGCCCTGCAGACCCCTGGCACCTCTCTACAGCCCTGGGAATCAATCATGCAATAGGGCCTGTCACTGCTCATCAACACTGACTGGCAGTGACACCACCTCCGAGGCCTGATGCTCTGCCACAGTCACTAGGTCACCTGAGTAGAGTTAGGATTATTAAAAATCAAATGAACCAAGCAGGATGTTACTCCAGGGCCAATATTGATCTGTCCCTACCCAAATGAACTAAGATTAAAAACCAAATAACAGAAAGCACAACGTTACCCTTCAGACCACACTGTGATTCATCATAGGCTAAAACAAATTGTTCCATTATTTGCTTCCCTCATCTTTCATTCAGCCTGTCATCTGATAAGTGGAGGATTTTTTGAGGAAGAGGTCAAGAACATTCATGGGTAGAATACATAAAAGCTAGCAATATAAAGGATGACATTTAAAAAAATAACTTTATTCCCTAATTATAGAAACAAAGTACATTTGCTTTTGAAAATCCAAGTCATACGGACAAGAAACAATATGATGAAAGGTCCCTCAGAACCTCACCCTAAAAGAAAGCCAGAGGTCCTGGTTAGGGTAAGGTTCTCTTTTCTATGGGGTGGTTTGAGGGAGGCCCAGCCAACATGCTGCCTTTTTTGGGGGGATGTGTCCCTACAGGGCTGGGCCTCTAACAGGACATCACAGCTAAGAAGCCCTGGAGTGGCTGGTCCTCAAAGGGGGTTTGTGATATTTAAAAATGATTTACACTTATTTTAAGTGGGTGTATCTGATATCCCCAGAAAGCTGGTCAGCTATGGCAATTGCCCTCACAAAAGACTACCATTGTGACTATGAATTATTTTAAGTTGTCCTAAGTATGGACAATTGGCCTTTAGGATCTGTTGAGTTCCAGCAGGAGATGCCAAGTTGCAGAGATATTTAAAGACATACAATTCCTATTTCAGTGACCTAAAACCCCAACCCTCCTCTTCTTTCAGGCAAAGACCCTAGCCCAGTGTTTGCCATCTGATGAGTATTTGCCGACAGACCGACCAACCTGGCACATGAGGGAGGGAAGAGCCTGGGTGAACGTTGCCATGTATGTGGTTAATTCTAGAAACGTCACACCCGACAACACCCTTGCAATGACAAAGGAAGCTCAGTTGTACATATTTTGAAGGGGATTTTAAAAAACATTCTTCTTAGAGAGCAGAAAATTACATTTGCTAATTTAATAAAACTATTCTCTGTTGAGACAGCACAGGAGGTGGATGAAGAGTTTCACTAGACCGTCTTCCTTTGCGGGTGTTGCCCCAAGTATTCATCCGCCACCAGCCAGCCTAGACAGCTTGCCAGGAAAGCAGCAGTTTGGTCTCATGTTGCAAGTTCTGCTTCGAACTTTGTGACCTGGATGCCTTCCTCATGACTTGGGGTCTGACTGATTTGTTTTGTCCCAATCTATTTTCTTTCGGTCCCTTGTTTTGATCCAATGCCAATTTTCAGGAGATACGAAATTTACTGTCATATAACATGATGGTGTTATTGTCAGTGAATTCATTTTCCTGGGAGGAGATCTCTTTTTGAGTCAATAGCATTATTTTCTGTCAGCAATGACTTACGATGCCTTCCAAACTCCCAGGCCCCTTCACTATGACAGATCCTCCCTCTTACATTAGAGGTAAAAAAAGGCTTTGACAAATAGCCCAGGCTTTACTTGAAGAGCATGAACTTAGTGGTGTAGCCAGTGAGCTGTTCCTTTTTTAAGGTATTTATTTTACTCACATATCTTTCATTTTCATTCATTCACACATGTATTCACTTCTCTAGCGTATCCATGACTAAACAATGACACACAGGGAGAAAAGAAAGATGCCTTCACTTTGAACTTCCACATCCCCTAACTTCCCATTTGACACTTTCTTCCCAACCTGATAGACTGGTCCAAAGATATCCAGTTTGTCCCTAGGGGAACAGTTCTAACTCCATAGCCAGGCAACATAAATATGACCACCTGGGGATGTGGTACCCTCCTCCCCATGCCTTACTCCTCAGACTCCAATTCTGAGCACCAGAGAGAAAAGTCATGTGAGAAGTAAAGCTGGGTCCTGGAGCCAAGGTGGTGAGGACAGGGGTGGGGACAGCTTCTGGCCAGCACCCACTCTGGGGCCAGCAACACGGCCGTGAGCTGGGACCCCTCCCCACCAGTTCCATCCCTCCCCATGCAGCGCTTTCTTGCTGCTCAGCCCAGAGCTGTTTGCTTTCTTCCCTAACCTTCATGTTTCATCCGAGGTACATCTGTGATGGGCAAACACACATAATAGAACTCTATCCTTGAATAACTCCACAACAAAGCTGTCTTCTAAGAATAATAGCTAATCCCAGGGTGTTTTCATTAAAAACAGATTTCAGTGACAGACTATCAAAATATTATCCGTGTACAAAAAGCAATATGATAGGGTAGAATTATGCAAAGCGTACGGGCTTCACTCTGCCCTGAGCAACCCAGGGCCCTCTCCCATTGGCTTCAGTATCTCATTTATTTCCTGTCACGGGTGTGCAAGCAGACTAAGTCCTACTCAGCGCTTTTGTAGGCTCCAAGTGGAAAAAAAAAAAAAAAAAGACTGGTGAACTGCATTTCTGCCTCTATTTTCAAAATCCAT
The DNA here is from genome assembly GCF_009761245.1 of Sapajus apella. NCBI lineage: Eukaryota > Metazoa > Chordata > Mammalia > Primates > Cebidae > Sapajus > Sapajus apella. The sequence continues at coordinate 11,129,105 of NW_022436994.1, forward strand.
CACCAGTTATCCTTGAGGGGTGGGGTTTTGTGTTCCTAGGGAGTTGGAGAGGTATTATCTAGCAAAGCAGGCTCAGAGTCACCCAACATGCATTGACTATCTCCTACATAGCTGGCATTGTTTTGGACACTGCAGATACAGTGGTGAATGCTCATCGCTAGCATTTATGTGATTTCCTATGTGCTAGGAACTGTTCTGAGTGCTTTACACATATCAACCCATTTGATCCTCACAATAATCTAGTGAGGCGGTTGCTATGGCTGTCTGCACTTTACAGAGGAGGAAACTGAGACACGGAGAGTTGCTGTCATATGCCCAATGTCGTGCAAGCAGTAAGGAGCAGAGGCAGATTCAGAGCCAGTCACCTGGGTCCAGAGTCCCATGCTCAGTGGCCCACTCCACAAAGACTAGTGTGGTCCCTGCCCCTCAGGAGGGAAGACACACCTCCTCGCTAGATTATTGTGAGGATCAAATGGGTTAATATGTGTAAAGCACTCAGAATAGTGCCTGGCACATCGGAAACCACAGAAAGGCTACAGACAAGAGCTCCAGGCAGGTCCTGTCCAGTGAGTTACATTTTATTTTGGTCAGAAATACCTTTAAGACACTGATGGCAATGTCCCTTCTCCCCAGAACCTCTGAAGCCCCAGCTTCCATTAGGCAAACAGTCCACTTTCCCTCCCTCCTTCCCTCCCTCCCTCCCTTCCTTCCTGCCCTCCCTCCCTCCCTCTCTTCTTTTTTTCTTTCCTTCTTTCTTTCTTTCTCCCTCTTTTTCTTTCTTTCTCTTTCTTCTTTCTTTCTTTCTCTCTCTCTTTCTCTCTTTCCTTCTTTCTTTTCTTTCCTTTCTTTCTTTCTTTCCTTTCTTTCTTCTTTCTTTCTTTTTCTTTCCTTTCTCTCTTTCCCTTCCTTCCTTTCTTTCTCTTTCTCTCTCTTTCTCTTTCTTTCTGTCTCTCATTCTCTCTCTTTCTTTCCTTCCTTCCTTCCTTCCTCCCTCCCTCTCTTTTTTCTTTCCTTCTTTCTTTCTCTTTTTCTTTCTTTCTTTTTCTTTCTTCTTTCTTTCTTTCTGTCTTTCTTTCTTCTTTCTTTCTTTCTTTCTCTCTCTCTCTTTTCCTTCCTTCCTTCCTTTCTTTTTCTCTCTTTCTCTCATTCTCCTTCCTTCCTTCCTTCCTTCCTTCCTTCCTTCCTTCCTCTCTCCCTCCCTCCCTCCCTCCTTTCTTTCTCCCTTTCTCCCTCTCTCCCTCCTTCTCTTCCCTAGTTTTCACTTTACCTTTATAGTCTCTTCTTTCTGAAATTTATCATTGGGTGTAGCTAATGTTTTGTTTCATTTACTATTGTGAAAGGAAAATAAATCTCGGGACCCCCAAATCACTAAGCCAAGGGAAAAGTCAAGCTGGCAACCACGGCAGGCAAACCAGCTTCCCATTTTATTCCTAAATAAGGCAGCTACAAAGATTTTTAGAAAGTCACAAACCTCCCTCATAATTTGCCCATAGGAAATTTCTTGTGGGCCTCAAGATCTTTACCCTAAAACGGTTCTGTTGAATTTCACCCTGGCAATGTAAACTGATAGCTGATCTTCACAGCTCACCTGAGAAAAATGCATAATTGATTGCTTCCTGTGCCCTATTGTTTATGTAAAAATGCAGATTCACTGAGCCAGACTAAGTTGAATATTCAGTGAAAGGCTGATCAAGGACTCAAAAGAACGCAACCTTTCGCCTCTCATCTACCTATGACCTGGAGGTTCCTGCTTCCTGTTTTCCCCCCTTTCCGGACCAAACCAATGTACATCTTGTACATATTGATGTCTCATGTCTTTCTAAAATGTGCAGAAGCAAGCCGTGCCCCACCACCTTGGGCACATGTCCTCAGGACCTCCTGACACCATCATGAGTGCAGCCTTAACCTTGCCAAAAGTAACTTCCTAAATTGACTGGGACCTGTCTCAGATGCTGAGCTCACACTGTTTCATTCTAGCTTTCCCCCAGGAATAGTTTTCCAAATCCTTGAATAATTTAAGTAATTACATAAATAATGATATATATTAAGTAATCACTTAATATATCATAGTATATGAAATTTCTTATTAACGTGTGTCTGTTTCAGGACTTTACTCCCATGGGTCTTTCTGGTCATATGCCCACACATGGAGCTTTAGTGTTTGCATGTGTGTATATACATGGACTAACGCATATAAACCTATGTACTATATGTGTATTATATCTATCACGTTGGGTAGTACAGGTGCCCCTTTATTAATTTTGTTTTCTCATTTTTATAAAAGAGATGGAGTCTTGTTATGTTGATCAGGCTGTTCTCAAACTCCTGGGCTCAAGTGACCCTCCTCACTCAGCCTCTCAAAGTGCTGGGATTACCGGCCTGAACCACTGCACCCGCCCCTTCATTAATTTTTTAAATAAGGTCTCTTTTCAGGTTTGCATTTTTGTCCATCTAGAATCCAGAGAGCTGGTTGCTCTGGGCCCAGGGGAGTATGCTGGGTGTGCAGGAGAATGCCACCAACACCCACACTCAGGGCTCCCTACGAAGATGCCACTAGAGTCCAATACTTAGACCCACTGGCCATCCTCCAGAACATAAAAACTCACGTATTTTGTTAGCGGGATTAAATTAAACTAAGAAATGAATCTGGGAAAGTGTTGCCCATTAAGTTATCCCATCCAGGAGCACCATGTCTCTGTATGTATTAAATTCCTGTTTTGATTTTTTAAATGAATCTTCGTAGATTTCTTCATGTAGGTCACACAAAGTCCTTGCTGCTTTGTAGCCCATGTTTTCTTTTTCCTGAGTTCAAAATGTTTTCTGAAATTATCGTAGGTTTTGGCCAAGAATGCTGTCTCATTCTGCATTTTTAAAGCATAATAGTCCCTTATTCCCTTCTGTTGTCTTTTATCAGCCTAGTATTTGTTTCCAAGTATTACCTTTAAACACAGTTCCTGGTCTGAAGTGCCGCCTGGGAGGACAGAGGTCCCCCATCATGGGAGGACAGAGGTCCCCCATCATGGGAGGACAGAGGTCCCCCATCATGGGAGGCCAAATCTCCTCCCCCTGTGGCCACTCCTCCGAGCAGGGGGTACCCGCTGTGGATTTCACCTCAAGTAAGGTGCTTGGTGTGGGGGCAGGGGTTCTACTTCTTCCTTCAGGGTCCCCAGGGACAGAGCTCCAGGCTCCCTTGGATGTGGCTCTGCCAGTTCTAGGGGAGGCTCTCCTGACCTGACCAGCCCCAGGTGTGCTCCGGCCAGCTTCCAAGGGACTAGTGCAGTCAAGACTTGGGCCTGGACCATGGGTCTGGCAGGGGATTGGCTGGATTTGCTGGTGATTCACTATTTTGAGGCAACGAGATAAGGAGCAGAGGCCAGCACGGGGACCCAGGTGGTCATAAAGGGTGACTTCTTACTCAGCACTTGTTTCATTTGCTGTGCACATAGTTCCTTTCAGGGCCTCATGTGGAGGGGGCTTTTCATTCACGCATTCACTCAGCAAATGTTTGTGGTGGGCCAGCTGCACACAGGCACTGTGGGTCAGGCAACATGTGAGTGAGCGGCACAGCCTACCGGCCCTGGCTGTGGAGCTTGTGTTGAGGGGAAGAGGGCAACCAAAACCACGGCAAATATGTAAAATGCACACGTTAGAGACCGTGCGATTTCAAGAAACATCACACGAGAAGCGAAATGTTAAAATGTAGGCAGGAGACGAAGGTTTCCCTGGGTCTCCAGGAAAAACTTCAAAGATAAGGAGACTTTGAGTAAAGACCTGAAGGAAGCTAAGGAGGTGTCTATTCCTGCCCAAGGGAAGAATATTCCAGGCAAAAACGCCCAAGGTGGGAGAGCACCTGGGTTTCCTGAGAAACTGCAGAGTCCAGTGTGGCCGGAGCATGGGGAACAAAGGGGAGGACAGGAGGAAATAAACCTGGGATGTCACGAGGGGCTGGGTCGTGTCAGGCCTTGAGTCCACTGGAAGGACTCTGCTGTTTACACATTGCAAGGTGGGAAGTCACTGGGGAGCCCTGAGTGGGGAAGCGACATGATCTCGCTGGCATTGAGCAGGGGCTCTCTGGCTGCTGCTTTAAAAACACACTGGAAGGAAGAGGAGGGAGGAAGTTGGGAGACCTTGCAAGAATCTAGGCCAGACACGATGGTGTGAACAGGGTGGGAGTGACGTAGGTGGTGAGAATTTGGCAGAATTGTAGTTAGGGGAGAGTTGTCGCTGGCAGGGCGGTATTGCATGTCATTTGTAAAGCCTGTGGCTAACCTTTTGCTTGTTTTGCACCTGCTCTTACAGACTACAGAGAGAAGCTGGCTGCTCCTTACCTGCTCGTCTTGCTGCCTGTGACAAAGCTTATTTTTGGGTGACATGAAGCATCTTATCTTTCCCATACCAGAAGCTATAATCTGTTTTCATGTGTCTCTCTCTGAATCTGCCTTCTTCTATTGTGGCCATCACAGCTTTGACTACGCCCATTGAATTGCTATACCCACTTCCAGCTTTCCTGAATTTTTGGGATTTGGAGAGCTCCAATAAGTATAGGAAGAGAGGAGCAAGCAGAGGCTTTGAGACTGACTGGTGCAGGCCTGGAGCTATCGAGGGCAGGTGAAATGTGCAGGTAGGCAGAGGTCTGGGCTGATCTTCAGAGTCCGATTGCACTTTTATCCTGGTAATCAGTTCTGGAGTCAGATATACCAATCCCTATTCCTAGCTTCCAGAACAGTATTATTTTGCATCATTTTGGAAGCTTTCATAAAACTATTTTTATGGAAGTTGCTTTTTGGGGGAAGGAGAGGCATCCAAGAAAATCTATCATCAGTCAACCTGCTAACTGGACAGCACCTTTTCCAATCACATGTTTTTCTACTGGATAATATTTTAAATTCTACAATCACATGAGGGTCTCAGATATTGAAAAACAAGCAGTAGCACATTTCAACATAAGGATATTAAAACCCATAGGCATGCACTGACTCGGATATATGCAACTGTGTGTGGTCAACTCTTGTCTTTACCATTATAGCATCTAAAAAGTCCCGGAGACAAAATAAATTATGTTAGTAGGTGATAAGATATTGAGGGCTAATGAGGCAAGAAATATTATAATATCCAAATTGTGATTTTTTGTTTAGTAACTATTGTTTCCATATTGAAAGTCTATGAAAACATAAAGAGTTTCCAGATGTGATATTGAACATAGAACTAGAGGTTCTGGATGATAATGTCACCCAGCCAGGGAGAAGGAGAAGTTAGATTTTGGATCTCGCCTCAACATGTCAGCTAAAGGAGAATACATGTCTACTGACAGCTATGAGCCAGAGGGGCTCATAGTTTTCCACAACTCTGAAAACTGGGTCTCTACAAGTAAGCACAGTAATCAGAATATTAAAAAGCATGAGTGTCAGGAAACAGTGTTCCACAAATGTTTTTATGCTTTTGGCATTAATGATTTCTGAGCAAAGGCACTTGGGTTAAAGAATGATTATTGGCTACTTTAAAGAGGCTTCTAGAGAGATATAAAGTCTTCTCTCTTCTGGAGATGGTGATAGCCTACAGTCCTTTGCCTCCTCTCCCCAGAGAGATTTATTTTAAATTCCACAGTGGAGATCTGCCTTTGGCCAATTAAATGTGATGTTCACTGTAAGCAAGACGTTTTAAGAGGTATCATGAGTTTCACCATCCCTCTTGCTACTGCCCTCTTTCCCGTAAGAACACCATGTTCTAGTTCTAGATTGGGCTATGCCTTCAGCCTACACTTCTGAAGCACATCTGAGCCCAAACCAGAACGGGAAGGAAAGCTGCAGCTGACCCACAGCCAAATGTGGTGTGAGTGAGAAATAAACCTTTTCTGTGGAAGCCAGTGAGATTGTGTGGATGTTTATTTCACAGCATAACCAGCAAAAGGAAGCTAATGCAGTTGCATAGCCAGCCTCCATTTCTACCCCTCTTCCGAATTAAATTCTATTGCTCAGGGCAAGATGGCATGTCCTGATTCTTTTATGCCACCAGCACTTGGCTTTTCCCTAAATCAACCCACTTCGAAGGAGGGGTCTTATAGTTCACCAGTGGAGGAGAGGTTACGGCACAAATAGAAACTTGCAAGGTTGCACTGAAGGGTGTCTGTCTTCTTTCCCGTGGCCCATTCAAACTATCCCAACCAACCAGGTCCTCTACTTTTTCTTTCTGTATTTTCTGTTTTTTTTTTTCCTTTCATTGAAATTTCAAGCTCTTTCCTTATGATCTTTCCCTGATTACTGTCAACTCTGGGATCAAATTCCTCCCAGAGGTTGTTACGTCAGAACACATTTTGTGTGCCCCCCTCAATGTTACCACCGGGACTTGGCTCCTGTTGACAACAGCTGAGGAGCTATATTACTGGTACAAGCCCACAGTGGAATTCCTGTATCTTCACTAGGTTTTCATCCCAAGCATTGAAAACCACGGGAAGTAAGTCTCCAGCATCATCCAAGGACTACATAATCTCCTTGAATCTATTATCTTGGGTCCTTTTCAATCTCTTTAGCTGGCAAGCAGTGAATCTCCGTGAAGGCACTAATACAATCACAATGTTGAATTTCACAGACTAAACTGGGTCCTCCTGGAGGCATTTACATTTTAGAAGAAGTGCCACCTTCCATCATAGCAGCTGGAACAGAGAGGGAGTAGGAGGAAGACCTGCCAAGGGAGGTGATCATCTTGGCTGCTTTCACTGTTTACCATGGCCCAGGAGGGGCTTCTGACAAAATAGCACTCGGAGTATGCTAGAGATTGCTCATATTGCGCCAAAGAGCTTAAAGGATCTCATATTTACAGATTTAGTGAAATAGCTTCCCTAAGCGGCATCCAATAGTTTGAGGAAGGTGGAACGATTTTAAGGTGGCCCATTGAGCAAAGCAAGATAACATAGCTTGGTGGAAATCAATTCAGTGAATCCATGTCATGTGATGACACCGACAGGGATGCTTTCAGATTTGTGAATACCCAGAAACAAAGAGTTACATTCAAGGGGTTGTGATGGGAGGGACATATGATTCCCAGCTATGGAAAAGACAGAAGAGCAGAGGAAGGTAGAGAAGCCCCAGTTCAAGTCTCATTCTGCTACTTTCTGGCTCTGAGATCTTCTGCAAGTTACTCAGCCTTGAGTAAGAGAATTAGAATTCTATCTATTTCACAGTGCTGTCAACGGATTTTGGAGGGAAAATACATAGAAAGGCTTTAAGAACAGCACCAGACACATAGCATCCATTGCCTACAGGATAGAGAGAGGATTCAGTGTTGAAAAAGGCATGTCAAACTCAGGAGCTAGAGGGCCCTAATGATGTGCTAATGCTTGGAAGAGCTGCAACCACCAATCCCCTTTTTGCTTTAATTTATTTTTAAAAATCTTGGCATACTTTCAGACTTACAGAGAAGTTGAAAGAATACGACAATGAATTCCCTAATATATTTCACACAGATTCTCCAAATGTTCACATTTTGCTGTTGTTTTTCCTTTTTCTCACTGTCTCTATGTGTGTGAGAGACATATAATTTATATATTTATACATATTTATATATACATATGTGTGTGTGTATCGTGTTTTCCTGAACCATTCAAGAGTAATCTGTAGACAGGATGCTCCCATATTCCTAAATACTTTGATGCCTATTCCTAAAAACAAGACATTCTTTTTATATACCTATAGTAAGTACAGTTATAAAAATCAGGATATTAACCCCAACATGGTACTATTATCTAATCTACAGACCTTACTCAGATCTCATCAATTTTCTCAATAATGTCCTTTATGAAAAAGAAAACTCCATAATGCAAGATCTTGTGCTACATTCAGTTCAGTTATCTTTCTTTGTATTTTATGGCACTGATGGTTTTTATTTATTTATTTATTTTGAGATGGACTCCTGCTCTGTCACCCAGGCTAGAGTGCAGTGGTGCGATCTTGGCTCACGGCAACCTCTGCCTCCCGGGTTCAAGTGATTCTCCTGCATCAGCCTCCTAAGCAGCTAGGACTATAGGCACCCGCTACCATGCCAAGCTAATTTTTTGTATTTTTGGTAGAGATGGGGTTTCACCATGTTGGCCAGGCTCAACTCCTGACCTCAAGCAATCCTCCTGGCTCAGGCTCCCAAAGTGCTGGGATTACAGACGTGAGCCACCACGCCCAGCCCGCTGATGGTTTGTAAGGGTGTAGGTTAGTTACTTTGTACAGCAGTTCTCCCTTCAAATTTGCCTGATGTTTCCTTGTGATCAGAGTCAGGCTCTGACTTCAGCAGGAGCCACAGAAGCCTTGCCAAGTCCTCAGAGCCCTGTAGCAGGAGGCATTAGGTTGGTGCAAAAGTAATTGCAGTTTTTGACATCAAAAGTAGTGACAAAAAATAACAAAACTCACAATTACTTTTGCACCAACCGAATACAAGCTGCACTGGTGAGGGCAATTCTTGGTGAAGGTGCTGTCGGTCAGATTTCTCCACTGTAAAGTCACTATTTCATCCTTTGTAAGGTGTAAGCATCCTGTGTAGAGATACTTGGAGATTACACAAATATACTGTCAGTTCAAACTTTCATCCATTTACTTTAGCATCCATTAATTTTTTTTTGCCTGAATCAGAGGCCTCTATTTATAGCCCATTATTTTTTTTAACTTTTATTTCAGGTTCAGATCTGTTGCACAGGTAAACTGCTGTCATGGGGGATTGTTGTACAGATTATTTCATCGCCCAGGTACTAAGCCTAGTATCCAACAGTTATCTTTTCTGCTTCCCTCCCTCCTCTCCTTCTCCACCCTCAAGTAGACCCCAGAGTCTGTTTCCTTCTTTGTGTTCATGAGCTCTCATCATTTAGCTCCCACTTATAAGTGAGAACATGCCATATTTGGTTTTCTGCTCCCCTGCCAGTTTGCTAAGGGTAATGGCAGAGGTCTCTTTTTAAACAGAGTTTAGAATTCTATCACTTAAGAAATATTTCCCATGGCAATGGATCTTATGAGACTCATCAATGCCATTATGGAGTAAAGCACCTCTCCAAAAAAAATGAACTCCTACTTGGTGTGAGTTGATTGCAAAGCCTTCAATATAGGGAAGGAGGAGAGAGCTCAACCCTGGAAACATATCTAATTTACCGGAAAGTGAATAGAAATTAAATGTCTCTTGACCTTAAGCTACAACAACTATGTCACATCTCATTTAAACATAGCATTAATCGTTCTTTCTTTTTATTACAAAAATAATTCACTTGTACTGTGGAAAATCTGAAAGCTAAAAGAAGCAGGAAATAGAAGGAAAAAAAGACACACATGATGCAGAATCTACCGCTGTTAACCAGTTTGGTAGATTCCTTGCTGCCCTTTGTTTTCCTTTTCTTTTGTCTTAAAGACATATTGTATATGCGATATGGAATTCATTGAAAGTTCTAAGATATTTTTATAAATTGTAATGGATGCTTTTTATACACATACTATCATTTAGTTTTTTGATCCTGTTTTGGACACATAGATTGTTTATATTTTTGCTATTAAATAATGGTGGAGAAACGTCTTTGCACACACACACAATAGGTACTGCACTTTGCTTCATTGGTGTAAGAAACATTATGGCCTGAATGAGTTTAGCTGAGTGAAAGGCTATGATTACATAGCCAAGCGACCTTACAAAAAGGCCTTACTAATTTCCATTCAACTGGTGATCCACGCAAGTGTTCACCCCCAAACTCAACAACACTGAGTGTTCTCAGAGTTCTTTGCATCTGACTACATTTTCAACCTTCTCTTAGCTAATTTACATTGCCCTGTTGTGAGCTGTCTGATCTTGTTCTTTAAAGCCTTATCTACTAGGGCTTGTTATTATTTTTTACTCAAGGATATGAGCTCTGTGAATTCTAAAATATCAAGCTGCTTTTTTTTTTTCTTTTGTAGAGATGAAGTCTCTGTATGTTGTCCAGGCTGATCTTGAACTCCTAGACTCAAGCAATCCTCCTGCCTTGGCCTCCCAAAGTGCGGGGATTACAGGCGTGAGCCACTGTGCCTGGCCTGCAAGATTTTGTCTATCATACTTGTTGTAAATATTTTCCCTTGGTGTTATTTGCTTTTTAATTGTGTGTATCTGGCTGTTAATGTAAGATTTCCAATGTTATGTGTTAAAACTATTCTTTCTGGTTCTTTCTAACACTTTAATTTTGGAAAGCCCTACTCACTCACTCTATGCAGCCAAATAGAGGTAAATATTATTTCTACACCCACCTAGCATGTGATAGCACTATTTTGAAAATATCAGCTCTTATTGATTTGGGTGCATGTGAACTTCTTCCTTACTGGTAACCTGCTTCCCCCTTATCATATATCAGATTTTTATGTGTGCTAGAATTTACTCTGAGTTATGTAGTTTCATGGATCTATTACTTTTTCTGGAGTCAGGATCACATTTTGTTCATTATCGTAGCTTTAAAATACAGTTGCATTAATCCTATTTCATTCCTTTTCTTTGTCCTCTTGAAATGTACCTCTTCTGGGCTATCCATTATTTCAGAAAATTTTTAAATAATGTTATTAATTTCAAGTAAGAAAAAATGTCAATTAACAGAAAAATGGAGGATATTTTATTAATAACATTGTAAACTATATGCGAATTAACATAAAATATAACTTTACAATATTCAGTTTTCTCATAAAAGAACATGGGATGTTGGTAGATTAATTTAAATCTTTTGTGTTTCTTAGTAAAGTTTTGTATTTCTATTTACATATTTTCTGCACTTAGTGATTAAAGTATGGATAGTTTATACTATCATTGCCATTGGAAATCAGATGCTTTTTAAATGACTTTTAAATTTTATATTGTAATGTTGTGAGCTTTGTTTTTTTTTTTCCCCATTTATTTATTTTATTGCATTTTAGGTTTTGGGGTACATGTGAAGAACATGCAAAATTGTTGCATAGGAACACACGTGGCAGTGTGATTTGCTGCCTTCCTCCCCATCACCTACGTCTGGCATTTCTCCCCCTGCTATCCCTCCCCAGCTCCCCACCCCCCACCGTCCCTCCCCTATTTCCCCCCAACTGACCCCAGTGTGTAGTGCTCCCCTCCCTGTGTCCATGTGCTCTCATCGTTCAACACCCGCCTATGATTGAGAACATGCGGTGTTTGATCTTCTGCTCCTCTGTCAGTTTGCTGAGAATGATGGTTTCCAGGTTCATCCATGTCCCCACAAAGGACCCAAACTCATCGTTTTTTGTTGTGAGCTTTGTAAACGGTCTTATTAATTCAAATAACTAGATATTTTCCTTACACTTTACAGATATAAACTCATATCCCTAAAAAAAAAATGGCCATTTGCTCTCATTAAAATAACCATCCCTGTAGCTTTTGCCTTATATTTTATTTCATTAGCTTGAACTTCAAGATCAATGTTAAATCACTAAAAACAGTGGTCAATTTCATATTGTTTCTGCCAGTGACAGGAAAGTATTTAACATAAAGCAGAACACTGGTCATTAAATAATGAAATAGTTGATGTTAATAATGAGACATTCATAATGACAGAGGCATTGACTTCCAGATTATATTGTCTAGATGAATATATTTTTTAATATGTTATTTTGCTAAAAATAATGACAGCCATGTCAGCCAAATATGACAGGCAGTTTTCATGACATTGTGGCAGCCATGAAAATGTAGCGCTTAGATTTCGGACAGCCGGAGATGGACCTAGTCCTGTGCTCTGGAGCCCCCATGCCCAGGCCATCCTCTGCAGGCTGCCCCGACCAATGACTGCACACAGCAGGGATGCAGAGGGCACCCATGTCCAGCAGAGCCAGGCTCTTCCGACGGCAGCATTTTAGAAACGACATTGCAGCGTGTGGGCTTCCGCTCCACTCTTCTCCCTTGCTCTCTCCTCCAGGAGGGTCAGGCCCTCACAGCTCCCTGGCCTTTTCCCCTCACAGGCTCTTTCCTCGCCCAACTCCTGCATGTCCAGTCCCATCCTGGCACCTGCTTTGCCAAGGACATGGAATGACACAAACCCTAATGATTTGGTCTGTGAATAGAAAAGCCAGGCTGCTTCGCTGTCCTTTCTGACCTGTCAGTTGAGTGACAATGTTATTTTGAAATCTCTGCCTTCCATGAGATGAAAAAAGTAAACCATTTGGACAGTGAAGTATTAGTAACAAGTGCTGGAGGGCACTTACACATCGCAGAGCCCCTGGCCCGACGCCATCTCATGATCCTCACCATCGTCACCCCACCGGGGAGGCAGGGTAGATATTCCTGACCTCATTTTAAGACAAACCAGCCAACAACAGAAGTCTCAGGTGTTTAAGGGATGTGAACAAAGTTATGCAAATAAGAAGGACAGAGTCAAGGCTAGAGTTTATATCATTTGAATTTTTATCAAAACAATTTCCATTTTAACCCCAGTGTTCCCTAAATTAATATAAAACATGATATTATTATTTGGTTTACAAAAGCAAATGTGGTATTTAGTGGCATTTTGAAATTTCATGTAGGCATCTAAAAATAATATAATAAGATGCAAATCCAAATCAAAGGTCTATTCAGCTGGCCAGGCATGGTGAGACCTATAATCCCAGTACTTTGGGAGGCCAAGGCAGGAGGATTACTTGAGCCCAGGAGATTGAGACCAGCCTGTGCAACATACTGAGCCCCAACTCTATGAAAAAAAAAAAAAAAAAAAATTAACTGGGTGTGGTGGCATGTGCCTGTGGTCTCAGCTATTCAGGAGGCTGAGGCAGGAGGATTGGTCACAGTTGTAGTGAGCTGTGATCATGCTACTGCACTCCAGCCTCGGCGACAGAGTGAGGCCCTGTTCCAAAAAAAAAAATGTCTATTCAATTAATGATCATGGCATCCTCTGTAGATTCTATACTGATCTCATAGAAAATTAACAGCATTTTCTATCATTATTCATGGTTTTTAATAATCTTTTTGGTAGTATGAATAGTTTCATAATCATAATTTTAAAGGTTCCCCACAATATAGGGATAAAATCCTTATTTGGGATATTTACCTACAGTAATACAGGCATCTCTAGTTTTCTGGTTTAATCATTCCATAATATTTCATTGATGTGTATTCCAAATTTATTTATCTATTCTCCTACAGATGAGCATTTAGATTGTTTCCAGTATTTTCATTCTGCTATTTTAAGCCAATTGCTTTCTTATATACAACTGGTTATACACATATATGAGCGGTTCCCCAGGGTATGCACAAGCCCAGGTCCTCTGATGCAGTAAGTTAGCCCATCCTCCACTTTGTCAGGTGGGGCCATTGTGCTCGCCAAAAGGAAGGGACCAATTGATTCTCCCACCATCTGTGCAGTTCGCCTAGTATTACCCTCTTTCCAGTACTTGCTATCGCCAGCTTTCTTTGTTTTTAACTTGATGGTTGTAAATGATGTAAGTCCCCAGTCATGGCTTCAACCATGAAAAACAGGCCAGCCAACCTTTGATAGCTGGATAAGTCCCTCTCTCTGGCTCAGTCCATCTCCAGGCCCCCGACAGAACTCCAACAAGTCAGCTGCCGTCTTCCCCACACCTTTGCTGGAGGATTTACCTGCCATCTATCTAATCATGACCTTTGTTCAAAACATTCAACAGCCCTCCAATTGCTTACAGGATGAATACAAACTCAGCAGCACAGCAAACAGCCTGACAAGCTGGTCCCATCCCTGCCCTTTTTCCAGGCCTCTCTCAGCCACTCTGTCCCCTACACCCATGTCCCTCCTGCTGTACAGCAATCATAGACACACCTGGGTCCTTTCTCTTTTTTTTTTTTTTTTTCATTTGAGACAGGCCTTACTCTATTACCCAGACAGTGATGCAATCACAGCTCACTGCAGCCTCAACCTCCTGGGCTTAAGTGATCCTCCCACGTCAGCTTCCTGAGTAGCTGGGAAGACAGGCATGTGCCACCATGGCCAGCTACCTTTTAATTTTTTGTAGAGACAGGGTCTTGCCATGTTGCCCAGGCTGGTCTTGAGCTCCTAGGCTCAAGCAGTTGCTCACTTCAGCCTCTCAAAGTGCTGTGACTACAGGCATGGGCCACTGCACCGGCCTGACTTATGTCCCTTTTCACATGGCACAGTCTTTGTCTAAGATGCATTCTTTTTCTTTGCCAGGGACTCCCATTCTGCACAAGTACAAATGCCACATCCTTGAACTCAGCCAGGTTGTGAGTGTCCCCCTGAGCTCCCAGGGCATCTGATTTTGAGCGACAAGTACACAGATCATTTTGTATTGTGCTTGTTTGTACATCAGACCCCTCACAAGGCTATGAACTTAGAGATGCAGGGATAACAATGTCTTACTGATCTTCCGCAACCCCTGGCATGGGCCTGGTAAGCACTGAGTGAGAAATGCATGATGTTTCACTTAAATGCAGTTCAGTGTTCTTTGCAATAGCAAATACATCTATTCATTCATTTTATGTGCCTTTTCTAGATGACAGAAGACCGCAGTGACTAAAATAATCAAAGCGCCTTTTTCCACCATCAAGGAGCTTACATTCTGGAGTGAGAAGACAGACAATGAATAAAACTAATGGAATCCTGCAATATAGTAGAAAGTGATGTAAACTCTGGGGACAACGAAGCATGAATATGGGAGAGGGAGGTGGGGATGGCAGGCTGTGAAAGGGTTGAATCTCAGAAGGGGCAATCAAAGGAGAGAGAAGGTGGCATTTTTGCAAACTTGAAGGAGGGAGGAAGTGAGACATGGAGATTCAGAGCTGGGGCTGGGGAGCCTTCAGGAACGGCATAGTCAATGGTCCTGAGGCAGAAGTGGTGGAGTGGCCAGAGCAGAGATCTGGAGACGCAAACTGAGAAGTAAGGAGAGAGCATGTTAGGTGGCACCTTGTGAGTCACAGCAAGGACTCTGATTCTGCTCCTAAGGAACAGGAGGCCACTGATGGGATTTGAACAGAGAAGTGACATAACTTGACATATGTTCTAATGGGCTCTCTCCGGATGTCATGCTGTGGATATACTGAAAGTGACCAAGAGCATGCACAAGAGACAGATTAGTAGTCTTTGCAATAGGTCTGATGAGAAACAGTGGTGGTTTGGACAGGATGGTGGAGAGAAGCTGTTGTTGCATTCTAGATATACCTTGACGATAAAAACCAAGGGTCTGCTGCTAGATTGTACATGGAGCAGGATAGAAAGAGAAGGATGACTTCCATTTTTAACCCGAGTGAACTGGAAGAATAGACTGGCCATGAACTGAGATGAGGAAGTGGGCAGAGCAAGTTTGGAGCAAAACAAGAGTTTGGTTTTGGACATTTTGTTTGAAATGCCTCTTAGACATCCAAGTGGTGGTAGAAAAACAAGTCTGGTATTCAAGAAGGAGATGTGGGATGGAAATAAAAATTTGTGTCACCTGTGCATAGGTGAAATAGGTCATAAGACAGATGGGGTGATCAGGCAGCGAGTGGAGATAGGAGAGAAGACCACAGCCCTGGGCCCTGAGATAGCCCAATGGTAGGAGTTCAGGGAAGGAGGGGCCTGCAAGGGAAAAAGGTGTCCACCTGGCGGGGAAGGCCACCTGCGGCCATGGGAAGATAGACTGAATGCCACAAATCTCACACGTCAGGTTTCCAGATTAATTGGATAATTTGAAACTCCTGTGCTAACAAGCTGCCCCCTCTACTGAACTTGGCTCTTTATGGAAAAGAACAATTTCTTTAGACTCTAATTCAGCAGTAGCAGTTGCAGAAAATATGATCAAAAGATCTCGCCCCAGAAACATGCATTGTATGTTTCTCATGCTGTTTCTCAAGGCGCTTCAATCCTCTTCAAAGTCAACATTTTTAAAACATCTGATCCTAGACTAAACATGTCCCAAATGCCATTCCTCTTATACAAAGTACCTTCTGGACATAGAATAGTGCATAATCTTTCAAAGATTATTTATAAACAACCTTTGAAATAATTATGCAAATAATCTTTGAAAGATGTGCAAGATACAGAGATGAAACCAGACTTTATTGGAGAAAAAGCTGACTTGGTTCATGAGTATTCGGCTTCTTATTTTCAGAGCAAAAAAACCCCAGGTTCTCTGAATGGATTTGCAATGCTTACCTCAGTGGTTTTCCTGGAGAGCTTTACTAAGTACTGAATCCCGGGTTCCAACCCCAGAAATTCTGACCTAATTGCTCTGAGATTCTAATGTGCCATGACAGTTGAGGAACGCTGGTCTAGAGGAACTTTTAAACCTAACGTCCATATGAATGACCTGCAGATCTTGTTAAAATGCAGATTCGGATTCAGCAGGTCTGAGACTAAGCATTTTTATTGCGCTCCCAGGTGAGGACACTCTGGCCAGTGACTACATTTTGAGCAACAAGGATCTGCACCTCATAATCATCTCCCAACAGTCACTTAGCATTGTCACCCATGATGATAAAATGCAGTCAGCTCAACAATTAAAAACTAATTCCTCTGACATTTAGTTTAGCAAATAGTTACTGAGCACTTATTATGCATGAGGCTTATCATTAGGGGCTTTAAGAGATGAAGAGATTTAAAAAATTGTGGTTCTGACCAGGGTTGGGAAGGGTAAATAGGCTTCATCTCAAGTATCTTCTCTGATTGATTGGTACATATTTCATCCTTGGCCTAAAGAGATCAAAATATAAAATGACCCTGGAAACAGTATCAGAAGCCACAGAATCTCCCTAATCCTCTACATACTGTGCCAAGTACCATCACATTCTTCTAGTGTATGTGAAATGGGACCCCTGGCAACTGTTGACTCACAACTGCCTACCTAAACTCTCTTAGCTCTAAAGCCCAGGTAATTAACCTATTATTTGATAAGTGATCCATGTAACAGAAGCATAACATACTGTCCCCTTACCAAACAGTACTCAAGGTGCTTCCAGGTTGCTAGAGGAAAGATTCTTTAAAACATTCAACAAGCCCACAGTGTCTTGCAGAGGTGGGCACTAAATACTGAGCCCAAATGGTCCCTCTTCAGCAGTAGGAATCACGACCATGAACATGCATTTCTAATGGCTTCCTTCTGTGACACCAGCCACACCTGGCCTGCACAGGGAGGCCTGTGAATTTCTGGCCCAGCCCTGCCCATTTTTAAAGCCAAAGGGCACCACAATGGAAAGCTACAAGAAGCTGGTCTCCCTTCTCCCCTTTGTTCCAGGGCAGGCCATGGGGGTGGAAGGGATTGGTGGTTGTCCCAAAGCTACCATCTGGTTGCCAGGCCCCGGCACCCACATGTCAACATTTTCCTTCATATTCCTGCTCAGCCAAAAATGATTAGGATTCCTGTGTCCTAGAGTTTGGCTGGACTTTGTTTCCAGTTCCTGGGAGGTAGCCTCTAAATCTTTGGAATTTCTCAGATGATAATGGTGCCTTTGTTATTCGTGATGGGCTCTAATAGTTTATGCTAGAGCTGGTGGGCTCCCGGTTAGCTGATGCCTAACATATGACTTACGATGGGGGCTGTGATTGGACGGTTGGGTTTCTGAGTCACGTGATATCGGCCTGATCTCTGGAGACGGGATGGGAGCTGATGACTGAGGTCAGCCACATGGCCAATGATTCAGTCAACTATGTCTTCATATGAAACCCTGATAACAACTCTGGAGAGTCAGGCTAGACTCAGACTCAGGTGAGCGTCCCTATTCGCAATACTCTGTGCTGGAAGGGTAAAGCATCCTGAGCCCCCAGGGAGAGGACACCAGAAGCGTGGCATTCTAGGAGCTCCCAGACCTCACGTGATGCAGCTTTTGTTTTGGCAGGTTCTGATTTGTCTCCTTTTGCTATAATAAAACGGTAATAATAAGTGGGTGGCCTGGGGCCCATGGCCTCGTGGCTGTGTGTGGGAGACAGTGTTGACTTTTGAAGTCTGGCCCAGCCCCAGGTAGCTGGTGTTAGAACTCATTGCAGGAGCTTTCCTCAGTTTCCCGAGCAGCACTGCACTGAATGACAGGCCTGCTCAGACCAATCCCCTGAACCCTATGCAAATCAGACACCACCTCTGCCAGCCTTCTCATACACAGGGCTGGTATATATCTTGAACGCACACCTTTAGCCTTTATTCTAAGATAAAGATGTGCATCCAAGATGTGATATCCTAAACCACTCCTCTCTCAGCTTTGGAGCCTCCTTCCCTCTGTCTCTGTACAGGGGAGCTTCTTCCTTCTTTCTTCTTCTTTCTTGTCTATTAAACTCTCCACTCCTTAAAACCATTCCACGTGTGTCCATGTCATTTTATCTAAATCACGTGAGACAAGAGTCTTGGTGTTCCTCCACTCATCAGAGCCATATCACTTTCTCTATGCACCTCCCAACTGTGGCTGGGGATTTGCTCCAAATTAATGAATCTCTTAAACCATGATATGGTCTTTGCTCCTGGGCTTTGCTCATCAAGGACTATCAATCCGGAAGATGACGGTGGCTTTATCAGCCCATCAGTAAAACACCCTAGGTATAAATGCTGCCCAAACCCAGCCTAGTTGTGCCTTCCAAGACACTGTGATCCATACTCCTGGTCACAGGCACGCTGTGGCCCGGTTCATTCCCTCTGCCCAGCCATACGCCATCCCTTACTTCCTTCTCTTCTCCACCAATATGTGTTATCAGGACACATTGCTTCTAAGATAAAGAAGTACATCCAAGATGTGATATCCTAAACCACTGCCTATTCAGATCCATGATACGTCTTGTCCCATTGTTTAGAAAAAAATGCCCTGAGCCCTAAGAGGTTCAGATAAGCAGGTTCTCAAGGTGACTCAGTGCTGCTGCTGGAGAAAGCAGTGAGGCCTCCTGCCTCCTCTCACCTTCCCTTGGATCATGTTGCTGTTCGGGAATAACAATTCAACCCGTGATCTAAATATACCTTACACTGAATGGCCCCGCATTGTGGCATTGATTTTTTAAGTTAAAAATACAAGATGAACTATCAGTTTTCACCTGCAAAATTCTGTTTCTAAAGCTTCAAAATCCGTTTGACACAGACTTTGTTGGGCCATTTACACAGCTCTCCTCCAAAGGGGAATCTAAAACTCTTCCTAATGCCTAGCTGGTACTGTGCCCTCATTCCCTCTAGTGAATCTCACAAGGCTCCCTGGGAGGCTTTTCTTCTAGGAAATTCTGCACTCTCTAACCCCAAAAGGATCGGGTGCCAGTGGCCAGACTTGTGCTAGTTAACACTGCTCTTGGGACAGAGATGGACACATGGCACCCAAAGGAGCCAATTAATTGGCTGTTTAGTGACCAAAAATAGTTTCTTTCCTGATGATTCTAAAAGACCTGAGTGGTAGGTGTTAATTCTGTGAAGTCATCCAAACCACACACCAAGAGCTATGTAAAGCCATGGCCAAGAAATAGGATAAAGTTCAGAAAGAGAAGAGGAGAGACGCCTAAGCCCCTCATCATTTTGCAAGTGAAGCTGTCTGCTGTATAATCGAACTACACTGCTCCTTCTCTCCTCTTCCCCGTTTTGTGGTCATTTGCAATTAGCCTAAGTAGGTTTCACTTCCTTGCAATCCGTGATTCTGGAGGGAGTAAGACATTCCCTGCTTTCAAGGGTACCCCAATTCATCTACAGATGAAAAGCAGCAACAGTATCTCTCATTAATTCGATATAGACATTCAACCGTAATCCAACCCTACCCTAGTTACCAGAGTTCATGCTCTTGAAGTAGAGAGAAACATGTTTCTTATTTCTTATCTGTATTACCAGAAAGGGACTTCATTTAGCTGGAACCTAGAGTGTATTTTACATAGCTAACTGACACTCAATTATAATTGAAAGTAGTGGGTTCAGGGTCAGAATTCAAGCAAAAAGTGTCTATGCAGCAAAATATGGAGAGATGAGAAAGGTAAGTTGAGTGTTTAAATTTATTCTAGTATTAAAAATTTTATTAGATAAAGGGCTCACTTTGATCACATACTTGGTAATAAGTTGCTGTCATTAAAATGTGTGCCTGGCCTAGGGATAGGACACAAACAGGAGAGTGTGATCAGAGAAGGAACTATTAAAATGGTGTCTGAAAGCATTGTAATGCTGCCACCATGACCAGACTCTGAGCCGTGGGACCCTTGAGAGCTGGTGCCAGGGTGCTTGAAGATTACACTGCAGCCGGGTGTGGTGGCTCACGCCTGTAGCCCCGGAAATTGGGAGGCTGAGGTGGGCAGATCACTTGAGGCCAGAAGTTTGAGGCCAGCCTGGGCAACATGGTAAAACCCCGTCTTACTAAAAATACAAAAATTAGCCAAGCATGATGGTGGGTGCCTGAAATCCCAACTACTCAGGAGGCTGAGGCAGGAGAACCACTTGAACCTGGGAGGCGGAGGTGGCAGTGAGCCAAGATCGGTTCACTGTACTCCAGCCTGGGTGACAGAGTGAGACTCTCAAAAAAAAAAAAAAAAAAAAAAAAAAAAAATCCACTGCATTTGCCACACTTCTAAAAGGATGCAGGATGTGTGCTAGTGGAGAATTCTGTCCCTAGGGCTGACACAGCAACTGGGGAGCAGTGCCAGACAACATCTTCAGCTTACCATAGTCCAGGAAAGAGAAAAACCCAATGGTGCTGATGGCTAAGGTGGATGGACTCTTTTGCCACAGCAGGAACTTTTAAGGCATTAAAAACCTACTTCGTCTCACCAGACCCAGCTTTCATCTTATACAACAAAGACCATATAAAATGACTTCTTATTCTGTCTTCTCCCTGACTTAGGGTCAGAGACTACTTCCATAAACTGGAAAATCTCTCCTCCATGGGGTCAGTTTGAAGAAACTACGGAGGTCTCTGTCTGTCCCAATCCTCTGCCTGGTCTCTGCACACTGGCCCTACACGTTCTTGAAGGGACAGCAGTGACCAGGACAAAGCTACAGAGGGATGTACAGACACGGCAGAGGAAGTTGACCTAACTCCTTCAGCGTTTGACATATCAAGTTGATAAAATATAGCAGTATACAGAGACTCTAATTTAAATAATATCAGTTAAGCAGATGTCTTTCAAGATCCTTACAATCAAAGAATAGACTTTGTTTTCTAATATCCATGGACCATTTACAAAAAATTGATTATGCAAGGGCCTCAAAGAAAACCTTGAAACCTTGATAAATTAGGAAATGCCCAAAGGGTGGCAATAACATTTTCTGACCGCAAAGCAACTATGATAGATATTGTATGAACAATGCCATTTTGAAGTTTAAAAATACCTTAACCATTTGTTAGTGATGAACCAAAATATCTCTTTGGTTAAAAGGGAATTTGAAATTACAATTACACGCTGCTCAGAAATGAACAACGAGAATGCTACAAAAGGAATACAAATAGAAGTATGTGCAACAGTGGAATCCATGGCATGGCATAGGATTGCCATCTAGCCATTACTGGCTAGGTCAGCCATGCTGACTGTTAGGACAGGGCAACCCTTCTGTGAAGATTGGAAAACAGCACTGCTCTCAGCCTCTCTCGGGACAACCGACCCTTGCAAGGCGCAGCAGCTAAAGGGTTAATGTGGGCATAGCAAGGGCTCTGCCGGAGTCACAAGGGCAGTGTGCGTTCTGACTAGGTGGTGCCTATACAGTCACGGGTAATTAAATATTGTATAGTTTAGTTATTGTCATAAAACAAGAATAATGTAAATCATAACCTGAGAATTCAGTGCTTATATTTCTTAGGATAAAAAGAGCAAAGCAAACCCAAGGAGAGCAGGAAGAGTAAGTGAATTAATATCGCAAATGTGTAGGCTACCTTGCACCTGCCTCTTCAGTCCCTCTTTGCTCTTCCTGCCCTGGGTCCAAGGAGGCTGACCAGGAGGAGGTATTCATGGGCTCCCTTACCTGCTGCCTCCTGGTTGGGTTTGGCCAATGGGGAACACAACAGAAGGCTGGAGGGAGGGAGAAGTGCAAGATCTGAGCATGTTCCCACACGGTTCCCTATTGTGGGCTGTGAGCTGGCCCCTCTCTGGGGGCTCCTCCTCCTCCTTTTGGGCTAGTGCCCATGCCCACCTGCGCCTGCCCATGCCTGCCCAACCACCTTGCTGTCTCCTGTGTTCCGCCCATGCCGTGGTCAACAGTGCCTTTATCAAATGCTCCTTAGATTAGCCACCTTAAGTTCACCATAATTTCCTGATTGGATCCTGACTGACATATCAGCAATCACCACCACCACCTCCACCACCACAGAATAATGAAAAAAAAGAGAAATGGGCAGGGGAAAGTAGCATTGTCATCTAAATTAAACAGCTGTTTTTTGACAAGATGCATATATACAGACACGCACATGAAACTCTAGTTTGTCTAGTTTTTTATATCTATTACTCAGAAAAGTTACTCGAATATATACTTGATTGTATTATTTCATAAGTTATTTATTATGATATGTATTACTCTCATCCTTTAGATGGCATTCTTTTATTCTTTGAAAGCTGTTTTCCCTATCAATGACAGTTATAATCTCCTTTCACATTTCTAATCTTGTTTATTTGCTTTATTTTCTCTAATTTTACATATATGTACATGCATGTATAAAACCAGAAAAATGTATTTGAAAAAATAACGAGAAAAATTAGAGAAAAATATGAAAAACTAGAAAAACTATAGAAATACCTATGTGTATTTCAAAAGAAAAACTAGAGGGAAAAAGCAAGTAAATAATACCAGTAATATAGAAGATTAGAACTGCCACAGGTAGGGAAAACAGATTTTAAAGAATGAAAATAAAGGTCTCTAAAGATCTAATATAATAAATTCCAAAATCCTGATAAAATGCTTAATTTCCTGAAAAAATACATACTGATTTGATCATATAGAAACTTTACACTTGTTTTTCTCATTGCACTCATATTCCCATTCTAAGTCCCCAACAAAATTTCATCCTAGCGCTATAGCTATTTAGGATACAAACTCTTTTATTAATTATATCATTCTTTTCTGTGATAAAAATATGTATAAAGATTTAAATTTAATTTAAAAAAAATTTCTTATGATCACCAGCTCTAAGCGTTAAATCATTTCTTCCAACTTGAGTAATCGATTAGTATTATCAGAGTTATCATCAGTAGTATACAGTTGATGCAAACAAAATAAGCACATATCATTTATGACAAAAGTCACTTAGCATGAAATCATCTTTAATGATTTACAAGTCAACAACTCAATCAAGTCAGTCCTGCTTCGGTTTGATGAACATAAAGAACTTGAAAACAACTCACTTGGGGCAAAATTTGTTACCCAGTCCCAGAGTCATGCACTTTCTGGGGCGTATATAAAAAGGATGTACTGTGCCTTATCAGGTGATCAATAATTACACCTGCCACTCTTTCACTGAGAAGTACATTGACTAAATTCATGAAAGGCAAGAAAATTGACCTATTATTAATTTTGCTACCCTTTTATTGATAGAATAATGTAATAAAATGATTTAATCTTAGCTCACACTTTAAATATACTTTATCATAATCTTAGAGCTACATATTTAATCATTCTATTTGTGGAAAATATCTATCATATAATATAAATGGCAAAACCAGTCCTCTTTCTCAAACCAATTAGCCAAATAAGATTTTCAGAAAAATGTCTGACTTCATTTTAAAATCTAAATAAATGTTTGAATGTACATTTTAAAGAATATTAGAAATATAACTGGAAATAAAGTAAAAGATGCAATTTGTAAGTTAGAGTACTAAGACATTCCAGTAAGATTAAAATAATGAAAATCTAATGTATCTATCCATTTTAAAGTAAGTTATATGAACAAGATACTAAATCATTCTCATTACTTAATTTGCTATGGTGCAATGTGATTTGCAGCTAAAATTACCAGTTACTTAAGAAGAGTGCAGTATAATAGCCTTGGCCTCCCTTCTGTAATTGCGTGTGTATGATTTCGTTTTGAGGAACAGTTAAACGAGTCTCATGTATAAATACCAGAAATAACTTGAATAGTCTTGTTAGACATAACCATCAATTTAAAATATAAATTTTAAAATTTATATATTTTAAAAAGTGAAAAGAATATTTTGCTAAAAATTATCAGTCTAGCAGCAAGTATATAATTTTGTTTTGTATTAATAGTAGGAAAAAATTACTGAATGTTTTATAAGATGGCAAATGACTGTAAAGAAAGATCTTATGATCTGATTTGACAAAGCAGGTTTTGACTACATTAATTAATAACAGAGCCCTAATCTGAAAGAGATGGGGTAAAAGTTTTATTCATGCATTTCATTGAATAGGCTTGAAAATGTTGATAGTTCAGGAAACATCACAACTGTGTTTACAAGAATCAGCAGCAAAAATCACTTTGAAGAGATTGTACTCTTAGCTGAGAGATGAGGGCTGAGGACAGGCGTAAAGAAATGCTTACATTTAAATATGGGAGGGGTTGTTTCCAACAGTCAGTCTTTCTTACAGTGTTCTCCTTGCCTTGTTTTCCAGTAAGTCTCCCTTAAGAACTCCTTGCACAGTAGACAGGAAAAGGCAAAGTCATTAAAATGAAACTTGTCATTACTCCACATACCATACATCTGAAGAATTCTGAACATCGCAAACATGCAGGACAAAGTGTCCCCTTCTAACACCACACTTTATTCTTAACTGAGCAGTATAAGGCAGAAACAGAAAGGAAGCTTGAGGGGTTTATGATGTCTTGATTTATTGCTTTGAAAAAGGTTTTTCCTTTGTTCAGTATCCTCAATGTTTTATGCTCTGTGGGTTATGCACAGGTAAAACTTGAGGGAGGCAAGGAGGAACGCCCCTTTTTGCAAAAGGTTATTATGAACACAGGCTTATTCTGGCATGTCGATTTTAGAAAAGAATATATAGAAGTTGAGGTTTTGAGGACAGGATTCCATAGAATCTCCATGCTTGAGTCCCCCTTGGAAAGTCTTTTGGGAATCATATCCGCTGGTGGGAGGACACTGTCCCATGAGACTGTGAGTTCCCTGAGAAGAGAGATGATGGATCCTAACTCTCCTGGCATCCCCAGTACCTGCATGGTGCCTGCATACACGGAGTATTCACACTTAGACACAGAATCTGTTCATTCATTCACAGAGGAAAAAAGTGGTGCGTCAGATGGAACTTAAACCATGGGAACTGCCTGAATAAGCCAAAAACTGTTTTATTTACATAAAATGGTAAAGGTTGAATTTTTCATCCTGATATTTAACCTAACTGCCTCCACATCTCACACACACACACACACACACACACACACACACTCTCTCTCTCTCTCTCTCTCTCTCTCTCTCTCTCTCTCTCTCTCCCCTACTTGACCCTTCTTGAGTCTTCTATCAGTGGCCCAGGCATGCACAAATCCTGTCTCAGGATGACCTGAGTCCCTCTTGATCATGTTCTACCAGAGCCACCCAGGGCCTCATGCTCTGAAAATTTCCCCATTCTTGCCTCATCACAATGCACCTTTTCAATGACCTATCTCCACAAGTTCTTTCTGGGCAGTGACAACAGACACATCAACTTCTATGAGACCCCTCCAGTTAAAAGAGTCCTTGGTCAGCAAGGTCTCGCCACCGAGGCAATGAGACAGGCTGCAGGGATCCTTCTATGGGAAGGAAGGCCCCATACTCAGACCCCACGTATGGCTGAGTCCACTCAGGCCAGCAAATTGCCCATCCCCAGCTCTTGACTTAAAACCATCAAGAGCAGCTGATTTTAAGTCTCTCTCAACTGTGTTTGACCTTTGCTTTGGAGAAAAGTGCAAAGTTCAGATCAGTGGCTGTGTTCTTTTGGTTAAAGCTCTGCTCTGACATATTGAATACCTCACCTTAAGTAGAGACACTGTGGGACTGGGCATGGCAGGTGATCTCAGGGTGAGCGCCAGTGCCTGGCCCACCTTGTGACTTGCTCTGTTAATGCTTCCTTCACTCTTCTGGAATGCCTCCCTCCTGTTTTGTTTCAGCTCCTTCCTGCCAGCATTCAGATATGTCCGCTCTTCTCCACATTCCTCTCCCTCAAATAATCAATTTTCTTTTCTCCTTCCCAGCAGACTCGTGGAAAGACTTGTGGGAAGTAAAGAGACACACACCCTCTTCCCCAGCCAAAAACTAATACCAAAAAGCACCCTGAACTGCTGAATCCCATGAGGCCCAGAAGAGGTGAATATGAGCTGTCCCCTGGAAATACTGCCAGGTCCAGACCCAGGGGACTCTCAGTGACAGAAAACTGCCAGGAGAAGCAGCAGGTGAAACACCGGGAGACTTCAACCCCAATAACTCAGGATAATAAAACAGCCCAAGAGAACACTTAAAATAAAAATGTCACCTTACATTGTTCTGAGGTAAAGGAAGATATGGGAGTCATAAGACAGTAACAGGACCTTGTGGGAAAAGACCAAGTTGATTTGCAAAAGAAGCAAAGGAATTCTACATATGAGACGTCTAGTCATTGAAATAGAAAAATCAATAGAAGGTTGAAAGAGCAGACTTCAGAGAATTAGTCTGTTGGAAAAAAGATTTGAGAAAATCACTCAGATGTCACATGAAGAGGTAAAGATTTGGAAAATCTGAGGGTTTTAATCATAGTGAAGAGAAATAAAAACGTCCATTATCTATTAACAGAAATTCCAGAAACAGAAAAAGAAAATGGGAGAGGATTGATGTTTGAAGGGATGATGGTGAAGTTTCCAGATAAAAAGAACAATGGAATTTCTAATTGAGGCAGCACAGCAGCTCCTCATTACAGCTTAGTAAATCTGCAGGCCATAAAAAGACAACTAGCTTAATTACCAAGAGGAAAAGAAAGATTATCTCAAAAGTATGGCAATATTCATTTCTGCAACACACCTGCCAGGATTGGAGCAGTAAGAGCAGATAAGCGTGGCTCCTCCAGGAGATGACATGCCGAACTGTGAAGCATTCCATGTTTTCTAAAGTGCAGTAAGCCAGGAACAGAAAGTTAGGCACCACATGTTCTCATTCACACCTGGAAACTAAAAACAGTCGATCACGTAGAGTTTAAAAGTAGAATAGAGGATACTAGAGGCTGAGAAGGGAAGAGGGAGGGAAGGAGAGGGAGAGGTTTGTTAAAGGATATAAAATTTCAGTTAGACAAGATGAATAAGTTCTAGGTTCCATAGCATGATAGGATGACTATAGCTAACTATAATATATAGTTTCAAATAACTATTAAATAGGAAGAGGGTATTGATTGTTCCCAAAACAAAGAAATTAATGTTTGAGAGAGCATATATGCTAATTACCTTAATTGCATCACTATCCATCACTTTGTACACCATGAATATGTACAATATTATCTGTCAATTTAGAAATAAAATTTTAGACTAGGCGTGGTGGCTCACATCTGTAATCCCAGCACTTTGGGGGCTGAGGAGGGCAGATCACTTGAAGTCAAGACTTTTAGACCAGTCTGGCCAACATGGTGAAACCGATCTCTACTAAAAATACAAAAATTAGCCTGGCATGGGGGCACGTTGCCTATAGTCCCAGCTATTCAGGAGGCTGAGGCAGTAGAATCACTTGAACCCAGGAGGCAGAGGTTGCAGTGAGCTGAGATTGCACCACTGCATTCCAGCCTGAGCAACAGAGTGAGACTCTGTCTCAAAAATAAATAAATAAATAAAGTAAAATTTTAAAAAGTAATGGCAGTTAGACAAAAGCACCTTTTTATAAAGCAGCAAAGGACTTTGGAAGATAATGCAATAACATATTCAAAATGCCAAGTGAAAATATAACAGCTCTCCTAGAATTATGTATTCAGTAAGTCTGTCATTCAAAAATAAGGGTTAATTCATATAACAAAGACCGAGAGAGTTTTCCATTCTAAATAGCTTAAAGATTATTTCAGCACAAAGAATATTGAATTTAGAAGTGAGTTGGATTTAAGAAGCCATCCGAAGCAATGAAACTGGTAAACATTTTGATTCACTTAAATATGAACTGACTGTAAAAATAATGATAAATGGCCAGACTTGGAAGTTTACAAAAAGAAGGAAATAAAAGCAGCCCCAAGTATGGGAGTTGGGGAAAGGAAGCTGGGCATTGCAAGGCTTTCGTGGTGTTAGGGCACAATACAGAGAATAATGAGCTTCAGTGTTCATAAAGTTAATTATGCCTCTTAAAAATTGAAATTTAACCACTAAAGAATTGAAATAGAACACATTACTTCCAGGCTAGTAGGGGCTGAGGGGAGGAAAGAAAGCTATAAAACAAAATGTGTTTGATCCAATAGAGAGCAGAAGAGACATAAAAGACAAAGAAAAAGAAAAAAGCATGGTAAACCTTTTTGGCCAACCCTTATCTTTGCACCCCATTTCCCACTCCACTCCCCTGTCTTCCTAACCCCTCGATTTACAGAAATGACAGAGGCTCCCGGAAGATCCTCCTGACTCCAGGGCAGATCCGCAGCCGTGTTCCTGGTGTCTGTTCCCAGAGCTCCTGGAACTTCATCATCAGAACTCTTAAACTGCTGCCTTGTGTGTGCACATGGTGGAGGCTCATCTAAAAGTATTCATTTCATGTGTTTCCTATGTACATTAATTTGCTCTCCATTTCCAAAGGATGGGTTTCCTCCCCTAGTCCAATGCAAACAGGAAAAAAAGAGGAGAAAGAAAGAGCCACAGCCTTGGGTGTTAGACAATGTCTGCTTATGGAAAAGTTCAGTGTCCAGGGGGAGGAAGTGGCAGGCAAGAGAGGGTGCCCGGGATGGGGAGTGGTAACAAAGACCTTCTCCTTGGAGGGTTAAAGGACAGGCAGGAAGGAAGATGGGGCCCAGCCATGCTCAGTGTAGGAGGCCCCCAACTCCCTGCACTGTGGACCACAAAGAATCCAACAGTCCTGGGACTTAAAGATCTTGGATAGGGGTAGGACAGAAGGGAACTTATCCACTGACCAGGATGAAACTGAGGAGAACCGATTAGAAATTTTCCGAACAGCTGAAACAGCTATGGTCACAAGACCACTGCACATGGCCAGGCATGCTCTGTTGTGTACAACCTGCACGACATTCTGACTATTGACACAATGAGCCTTGTTTTAACCACCTGTGTCCCGACAAAGACTCTCCTCAAGCAGGCCTTTACCTTGGCCTCAAAAACAACCTGTAGCACAAGTGATTGCATCCACCCCACTACAGGAAAAGTCTTAAATAAACACTAGCATAGCTCCTATCAGTTCCAGGCTCTGTTCCTAGGATGACAATTCCGGCCTCCTCAAAATGCATATCTGAGAAAACTCAATGCTGCCAAAAGAATTTATTGTTTGTTTCAGAGAACCCCTGATGATAGGCTTCTGAGCTCACTTTTCTTAGAGCATGTACTTTAGAAAACTTGCAATTATACATTCTTTCTGTGCCCCTTTGAAATAGAAACCTTCTACCACCCAGAAATGTCCCCTCAAGTATGTGGGAGCTATCTCTTTGAAATGCAAACATTCTCTGGGCACCGTAGCTCACACCTGTAATGCCAGCACTTTGGGAGGCCAAGGCGGGAGGATCACCTGAGGTCCTGGAGTTCAAGACCAGTCTAACCAACATGGAGAAACCCTCTACTAAAAATACAAAAAATTAGCCAGGCATGGTAGCCCATGCTGGAAACACCCCTAGTTGGAAGGCTGAGGCAGGAGAATCTCTTGAACCTGGGAGGCGGAGGTTGGGGTGAGCCGAGATTGCACCACTGCACTCCAGGCTGGGCAAAAAGTGAAACTGTGTCTCAAAAAGGAAAGAAAAAAACATTCAGTAAGATAGCTCTTTTGTCTCCCAGTTCCTGTGGGAGAGTAAGATCCTAACTTTGTGGGGCCCTGATCCAATTGGCAAAACTATGTCCTGTCCTAAAGAAGGAGGCTTTTGTTTCTCCCCTCCAAGTAAGCGTCAATTAACAAACCCAGATGGCCTAATCCCATAGGCCACTCCCTTACCTTCCTTTAGTCCCTTTACCTGAGCACACACCACATTTGTCTCAGGGGAGCTGAGCTGAGGTCTCACTGAGGTCTCTTCCTTACTGCAGTAATACTGACTAGAATTTGTCTGGTCTCCTTAACTAGTGTCCAGCTTTGTGTTTCTCTGACAATTCCAAGCTAGGCCAAAAGTCCCATGAGGGCAGGGCCATGCCTGTCTTGTATAACCGGCCACCACCAGGGTGAAGGTGCGCAGTAGATATTTACATAATGAATAAATAAACATAAGCTATTTTTTCACTTGATTTCTACTCTGATAGTGAGTTGTTTCATTTATTTATTTATAAGATGGAGTTTCACTCTTGTTGCCCAGGCTGGAGTGCAATGGCATGATCTCGGCTCACCGCAACCTCCATCTCCCAGGTTCAAGCTATTCTCCTGCTTCAGCCTCCCGAGTAGCTGGGATTACAGGCACATGCCACCACACCCAGCTAATTTTGTATTTTTAGTAGAGACGGTATTTCTCCATGTTGGTCAGACTGGTTTCGAACTCACAATCTCAGGTCATACACCAGCCGCAGCCTCCCAAAGCGCTGGGATTACACGTATGAGCCACTGCACCCGGCCGAGTTGCTTCCTTTAACTGCCATCTTGCAAAAATATAGTGCTGGACAAAAAAATGCACCAAGAAAATGACTTAGAGTTTCTTGAAAAAATCTACTGCCAACTAATCATGGAGTGATTTCACTGCCATGGGTTTCTTTTGTTTATTCAACAAACTTTACATGAGTCATGCAAAATGGTCTTCAGTTTCAGACTTTCTTTTGGAATTTCCTCAGGATAAGAAAAAACTAACACAATGATGGAGCAACAAAATTAGCTGCTTTGACACCTACTGTTGAAGAAAGCAAAAATATTTATTTATTATGGTGCTGAGATATAAGATTTCTAACCCTAATCTGCCAAGAACTGTAGGAATTATTGATATCTGGAGCTAAATAGTCACAACCAGCATTCTTGCTAAGCAACAATTCATTTGATATTACAAGTTCAAAATAAATTCTTTGGGTAAGACAAAGAGTCCATTTATAATTCAGTTTGTACTTTTTTTCAGCAATATACAATCTAACATCTAAACATAGAGAATACAAGATATTACATAATAGCAATAATTGTCAGGTATTAAATACATATAATTTAAGAAAGTGGGGTATACAACTGCAAAAGGATTGTAACATTAAAATACAATAATACTTGTGATAAGTTACTGTTGAAAATTACCCATTACCATATGGCTTGGCTGGGTGCAGTGACTCACGCCTGTAATCCCAGCACTTTGTGTGGCCGAGTCGGGTGGATCACTTGAGGAGTTCAAGACCACCCTGGCCAAAATGGCAAAATCCTGTCTCTACTAAAAATACAAAAACTAGCTGGGCATGGTGGCAGGTGCCTGTAATCTGTAATCGTAGCTATTTAGGAGACTGAGGCAGGAGAATTGCTTGAACTGGGGAGGCAGAAGCTGCAGCAGTGAGCCGACATTGTGCTACTGTACTCCAGCCTGGGCAACAGAGTAAGACTCAGTCTCAAACAAAAAAACAAGTAACGTGGCTTTATTCTGACAAGAAACAAAAAATATCCTTATCCTTTGTTCAGTAATCTTACTCCAGGAATTTTCTTTAAAAAATAATCGAAAGCCAGGTGTGGTGGCTCATGCCTATAATCCCAGCACTTGGGAGGCCGAGGTGGGTGGATCGCCTGAGCTCAGGGGTTCGAGATGACCCAGGAAAACATGGTGAAACCCCTTCTCTAATAAAAATACACAAAAATTAGCTGGGCATGGTCATGCGCACCTGTAGTCCCAAGTAGTAGAGAGGCTGAGCCACAAGAGTTGCTTGAGCCCTGGATGCGGAGGTTGCAGTGAGCTGAGACTGTGCCACTGCACTCCAGTTTGGGCTACAGAGTGAGACTCTGTCTCAAATCATCACCATCATCATCATCAAAGAAGGAAAAGAAATCATGTATTGGATGTTCACTGCCATATTATTTGCAATATTACACAAAAAAAGGAAACTGAGAGAGGACTGTCTCAATAGGTTAGGAGACATCAACTTCCGGGAGCATGTTGCAGCTATCACAACTGATTATGATGAAGGTAATGTAGTAAAATAAAACTATTTGAAATATAGTAAGTATAAAAGGCAAGGAGAGGGCAGGGCGTGGTGGCTCACGGCTGCAATCCCAACACTTCGGGAAGCTGAGGTGGGTAGATCACCTCAAGTCAGGAGTTCAAACCAGGTTGGTCAACATGGTGAAACCCCATCTCTACAAAAAATACAAAAATTAGCTGGGCGTGGTGGCGGGTACCTGTAATCCCAGCTCCTCTGGGAGGCTGAGGCAGGCAAATTGCTTGAACCAGTGAGGCAGAGGTTAGAGTGAGCCAGGACCACCCCACTGCACTCCAGCCTGGGTCATATAGTAAGACCCTGTCTCAAAAAAAAAAGGGCAAGGAGAAAAATTTCGTGATTATAATCTTATGATAATTATGTATGCATATGAATGTGGAAAAGAACGTGAAAAAGGAAAGATACTTTTCTTTTTAGTTCTGTAATGATTGTCATTCTTGATGTCATGTTTCTAGTGCCATAAACATGCACACACAATGTTTTGATGAGAGAAAGATCCTATGGAGTACAGATCTTGACCAAAACAAGTGTGAAGGCTGTTGGGACAGCACAGTGTACATCGTGCAGACTCTAGAACAAGACTCTGTGTTCAAATTCTGGCTCTGCCACTGCAGGTATCCTTCAGCAAGTTATTCAGCCTCTGTAGCCCTTGGCTTTCCCATCTACTTGTATTTCATAGAGTTACTCTGAGGATTAAATGAGTAAGTGCTTAAAGCAGCATACGGAGCATCACGAGTAGTTCAGTATTGGCTAAGTGTTATTTTTACCATTATCAAGGAACCTCTTTATGCAGAAGGCTCCTTATTACGAACTTCTCTGAAACTCTCACAGATAAAATGGACTTTGATTCTACCCCAGAGTCATGAGTCATACCCTTCTCACATGAAAAATATTTTAGTTAGTCCTTTATCTATACTTGGAAATTTGGGTGTGGTGTTCTTTTTTGTTTTTATGTCCTAATTTTAATGAAATCTTCATACATATAATTTTTTCATTTAGTGGCAAGAATTCAGCATAGGTATTTCTCTCCACACGAGACCATTCACTGGACATAAGTCATTGCAGACAAATTCCCTGACCAAGATTCCCTAGTCTAGAGTCTAGGAGAATTGCTAATTTTCTTTGGTGATTTTGTGTAAGAGAAAGACTTGGAAAATGGAATTGTGAAGAAAACGTCAGCTTTACCATTTGCATACCTTAAGTCACAAGTCTACCATGGGGAATGTAAAGATGAATTAACACTGGCTGTTCCACCACTATTTGTCTTATAATAATTACCCTAAAATATTATAGGTTTACAGAAAGGCCCCCTAGCATTCCATCGAGTGTGGATTCTCAGATCGACTTCTGGGCATCCTTCCTCCTTTTGTGTTAACACAGCATGCTTCTCCATGAACGTGCACAGAGGTTATTCTCTGTACATTCTGCCCCTACAGGCTCATGGACATCTACAGCCTCAGCTCTAGAAGAAAGACTCAGAAATCTGCATTTCTAGCTTCCAAACCCCCTTCTCTAGAGCTCTGTGATTGGGACTGCCTCTTCCGTTGGACTGGCCATTATTCACCACACCCAGTCAGCAGGAGGGACTCGGGCAGGCCAGTCAAGGGAGAATTTGATGAAAAGGAACATCAAGGGTCAGTGTGTGATGCATTTGAGTCCAGCCTAGAGCAAGTTTGTTACTTTCTGTCCATGGTCTTCAAGCTGGATACACACATACCTCCCCTCTCACAAATGTCCTTCTCCCATGTTTCAAAATAATACAGGTGTATCTCATCCCCACTATGAATCTTATGTTGACTCTGGAAATAAAAACCCTTTGGAAAATGAAGAAAGGGTTAATGAGATCATGTCCTTGTGAAGCTTCCTTCCATCGAGGCGCTTTTGTAAGTTTTCCCATCTTGATGGCTTTATAACTATTTTTGTTAAGGGTAAAGCATGGAAACAGACTCAGAGGTGAGCATGTTGGGCCATGTTGCTACATTTGACTTACTATCCAACAGGGAAGCAGAAGTGGTAACAAGTTTTGAACATCCTGTTTCTTCTATATCCCAGCTGAAGCCAAATTGCTCCTGCAAGAGATGCCCGTAAGAGCAGAGCATTAAAAAACGATAAAGGGGACATCATCACCGATTCCACGGAAATACAAACTACCATCAGAGATTTCTACAAACAACTCTATGCACACAAACCAGTAAATCTGGAAGAAATGGATACATTCCTGGACACTTACACTCTCCCAAGACTAAACCAGGAAGGAATTGAAACCCTGAATAGACCAATAACAAGGGCTGAAGTTGAGGCAGCAATTAATAGCCTACCAACTAAAAGGACCTCTTCAAGGAGAACTATAAACCACTGCTCAATGAAATAAGAGAGGCCACAAACAGATGGAAAAACTCCAGATGGATTAAAGATCTAAACATAAGACCTAACACCATAAAAACCCCAGAAGAAAACCTAGGCAAAACCATTCAGGACATAGGCATAGGCAAAGACTTCATGGCTAAAACATCAAAAGCATTGGCAACAAAAGCCAAAATAAACAAATGGGATCTAATTAAACTCCAGAGCTTCTGTACAGCAAAGGAAACAATCATTAGAATGAACTGGCAACCAACAGAATGGGAAAAAATTTTTGCAATCTACCCATCCAACAAAGGGCTAATATCCCAAATCTACAAAGAATTAGAACAGATTTACAAGAAAAAAACAAGCCTATTCAAAAGTAGAGGAAGGATATGAACAGACACTTTACAAAAGAAGACATCTATGAGGCCAACAAACATATGAAAAAATGCTCATCATCACTGATCATTAGAGAAATGTAAATTAAAACTACATTGAGATACCATCTCACACCAGTTAGAATGGCGACAACAGATGCTGGAGAGGATGTGGAGAAATAGGAACACTTTTATACTGTTGGTGGGAGTGTAAATTAGTGCACCCATTGTGGAAGACAGTGTGGCAATTCCTCAAGGACCTAGAAACAGAAATTCCGTTTGACCCAGAAATCCCATTACTGGGTATATACCGAAAGAATTATAAACTGTTCTATTATAAAAACACATGCACATGTATGTTAATTGCAGCACTATTTACAATAGCAAAGAGCTGGAACTAACCCAGATGTCCATCAACAATAGACTGGATAAAGAAAATATGGCATATATACACCACGGAATACTAAAATGACGAATTTGTGTCCTTCATAGGGACATGGATGAATCTGGAAACTATCATTCTCAGCAAACTGACACAGGAGCAGAAAATCAAACACCACATGGTATCACTCATAGGCGGGTGTTGAACAATTAGGACACAGGGAGGGGAGCATCACACACTGCGGTCAGTTGGGGGGGACTAGGGGAGGGGCAGGGGATGGGGACGGTAGGGAGGGATAATGTGGGGAGAAATACCAGATATAGGTGATGGGGAGGAAGTCAGCAAACTACCTTGCCATGTGTGTACCTATGCAACAATCCTGCATGTTCTGCACATGTACCCCAGAACCTAAAGTACAAAAAAAAAAAAAAAAAAAAAAAAAAAAAGAGCAGAGCAAACAGTGCAGGACAAAACATTGGCAGCAGAAGAGCTTTATTTCATCAGACAAGAGAACACAGCAAAGCTCCGTTTCTCACCTGTGTTATTTATCTTAGAAGGCAACTTCAGAAGTGGGATGGCTGCCTCAGCACACACATTAACACATGGGGTTTGAATCTAAAAAAAAGGAAGGTAAGATTTCCCAACAGGGAAGAAATCTGACTTGGCTGCTGGGTTTGCTGAAGAGGACTGGTTTTGCAGATTTTGTTAAAAGGTGACCATTTTACTAATTGAGTGACATGGATGGGCCAAAATTTGCCATTCCTAAGATTTTGACAAAAGCATTTTAGAAGATTTAAAAATACTGAATCATATTACAAAGGTGTACTAACTGAACAATATTTCGATCTTAATTTTTCTAACGATATTAATGAATTATAGAAGGTACCACTAATAAAATAATAAGCATAATTAATAGTCATTCAGGAAAGCATTTTTTGGGTAGATGTTCCAGAAACTGAGACAACAACTCTAATTTGGGCCGATCAAATCCAAGAGTTAGCTGGTTTCTAGTCCTTTGAAAAAATAAAGGAGAATCTAATCGAACTGTCCGATGATAGGACCTTAAACATAATTTTTTTTGTGATTTTTGTCATAAGCCCTAGGAGTTATAAGTAAAAATGGAGTGACATTTGGTAACTTTTTCTATTCCTATGTACTTATTCACATATTACTATAACCATGCCTTAAATACAAACGGAATTAAGTCTTAAAATTGTCCTCACTACTTACAACAGTGAAATTAAAAAACAACCACAACAACAAACCAAATATGTATATATAGAATTGATGCCAAAACAGTGTCATTTTAGCAGGAAATAGCACCCATTTGTGGGTACTGGAACACTAGGGAAATAAAAGCCCCTTCCTCCTCAGTAAGAGATACATTACTGATAAAATTCTATATTTTTTCTACTAAAAATGTATAGCATGTGTGATCCATTGTGTATGAATCCCAACTGTAAAATAAATTAATCTAGATATTTATAATATATAGAAACTCTATGTTTACAAAGAATTTTAAAAAATCGAATTCCCACTTATGTACTTATTTTTGTTGACAGGATATATGACATCGTGATGAGTAAGACTTCCTGCCAGAGGGATATACTATATTAGGATAAAATGCAACAGGGTTGGTGAAATAGAAATTAAGTTCCGGGAGAAAAGAATAATGTAAACGTCCAACTGTTAATGAAAAGCTTTACACATATTTTATAAACGGATCATGGAAATTCTCAAAGTCTATGATATTCAGATTCCATAAGGTATATATTCTTTTCTTTTTTGAGATGAAGTCTCTCTCTGTCTCCAGGCTGGAGTGCAGTAGCGCAATCTAGGCTCATTGAAACCTTTGCCTCTCAGGTTTAAGCGATTCTTCTGCCTCAGCCTCCCAAGCAGCTCAGACTACAGGCACATGCCACCATGCCCAGCTAATTTTTTGTATTTTTAGTAGAGACGGGGTTTCACCATGTTGGCCAGGATGGTCTCGATCTCCTGAACTCATGATCTGCCTGCCTCGGCCTCCCAAAGTGCTGGGATTACAGGTGTGAGACACCACGCCTGGCCCCATAGAGTATATATTCTTAAACAGATAACTTTATTGTAAAATGTTAATAATTAAGTAAGTAAAGATAATATACTTTGCTATTGATTAGACTTATAAAACACGTTTTTTTAAACGTCAGCATTAAAAGTGCAAACCTCATGAGTTGAAGGGAGAGCTAAAGACAGGCAGGCAAGCTGTAATCATAAGAGATGACGGATGCAGAAGGAAAGCACAAGGCTGTTCCTAAGTCGGAGCACTCAGCTTGCCCGGAGAAAACCATGGAGAGAGAGTGTGCAATGAGGATCTGGAAGGTTCTCAGTGTGGAGCCAGGGTGTTTGACTCTGTTATAAAGGATTTGCGGTCATTCCAGGATTTGGAATGCAAGGTTGGAAGCATGCTGAGAGAGCCTTCAGAGGAGCCATAGCCAGCTAGCTCTTGATGATGAGAACGCTGGAGAGGGTGCTGCCTACTTCCCCAGTTCTCCTGGAGAAGAACATGGCCAGCCCAAAGGGATCTCAGGAGGACTGTGGGTATGCGAGGATGTGCGTGTGCTGAGCGTAGGGTGTGAGAGTGTGTGAATCTGTAGTGTGTGTGAGAGAGTGTGGGGTGTGTGTGAGAGTGTGTGAACCTGTATTGTGTGTATGAGAGAGTGTGGGGTGTGTAAGCATGGTGTGTGTGGTGTGTGAGTGTGTGCGTATGTGTGGGGGCTGCGCATGAGATAGAATGTGAGGTGTGTGAGTGTGGGTGTGTGCTGTGTGACTATGGTGTGTGAATGAGTGTGTATGAGTGTGGGGTGTGTAAGTATGGTGTGTGTGGAATGTGAGTGAATGTGTGTAAGTGTGGGGTGTGTGCGAGATAGTGTGGGGTGGGTGTGGGGTGTGTGATGTGTGACTATGGTGTGTGAGTGTAAGAGAGAGTATGTGACTATGGTGGGTGTGTGTGTATGTGTGTGTGAGTGTATGTAAAAGAGTATGGGGTGACTAGTGTGTGTAGGAGGTGTGTGTGTGTGTGAGAAGGTGTGTGACTATGATAGGTGTGTGTAGGGTGTATGTGTGTGACAGGGTGTGGGGTGTGGGTGTGTGCAGGCTGTGTGAGTGTGTGAGTGGTGGGATATGGGTGAGTGTGAGTGTGTGGTGTGGGGTGTGTGACTATGGTGGGTGTGTGTAGGTTGAATGTGTGGTGTATAAGTGAAAGCGTGTGTGAGAGAGTGTGGGGTGTGTGACCATGGTGTGTGTGTGTTGAGGATCAAGATGACCTAGGGGCAATGGCAAGGAAAGACGTGGGTTGTCATTGCTCAGACTGAACAGGGCAGCCACACAGCTGACAGGGAGTCAGGGGCCCAGGGCTGGCTTCAGGGGCCTGTGAACCAGCGCTTGCACCGAGAACCCTGTGCTGGGTTTAATGCTCTGCTGTTGCCATCTCAAAATCCTTAATAATTTTTGCACAGGATGTCCCATATTTTCATTTGTCACTGGGTCCAGGGTTATGCCGCTGGTCCTAGAAGCAGTGTCCCTGGGTCAGAGGCCCCCACCTGCCCAGCATACTGGCATCCCCCTGACCTCATTGCTCCTCTTCCAGTGGGCAGAGTGCTGCTGATTCTTGTCTTGCCATGTGCCACACCTGTTCTTGTTCTTCATGCAGCAGTGCCTGATATAGATTTAGGGGCTCAGAAAAATGGAGAAATCGCTCAGAGCTGCAGGAGCTGTAGAAGGTTATTTAGCAGAGGCAGCCATTGGCCTGTGCCAAGAGGCTCCCACTCTCTCCTTGGGCACTGTGCACAGTCCTGGGCATCTGTCCACCCAGGACGCCTTGCTTTGCAGGGTGCTAATCGATGCCTCTCCACAGGTGGCAGAAGGTGTTCTGGAGCAATGGAGTCTTTCTCTGATTTGCATAAAGTCATTATCTAGAAAAGTTGTTTCTCTGTGTGAGTGTGTGGGGGTGGGTGGGGGGATTCCACTCCCTCTTCCACTTAATGAGTGAGCTCCTACCATGGTAAGACTGTGACCTCACCCATACCCCAAAAGAAGAGATTTTCTTTTTTTTCCTCATCTTTTCTTGAGTGTACACAGAACAAGCACTATTTTTTTTTCCTACAAGTTCTCCTTTGGATTATATCACCCTAAAGAAAAGTGCACTGGGACCAGGGATGGGGGCTTTTGTGTTCCAATTAATAAGCCTTTTTTCTTTTCTTTAAGGATTTAATTTATTGGACAATATGAATGAGTTTGAGAGATATGTATCCATCCTTTAGCTCAGTGATCTCCTACAACCATCAGTGCTTTTATGAAATGAATGTAATTCACACCCTACCATGTACATACTTGAAAAAAAAAGGCTCAAGGGCAGGGGAAAAGTAAAATTCAATCTAAAACATAGTTTTTTTTTTCTTACTCATATACATAAATGTAAAATATGACAAGTTATTCTTCATATGAGTTTTAAAACCACCGTAGATTTAAGTTTAATAAATAAAGGTAAGTAATGTAACTCCACACTTAATTAAAAGATTGCCCAGATGACTTTGTAGCCATGCAGACTGCAGACGAAACTATCAAAACACACTCCTAGAGACTTCCACTGGAGCCCCACCCGACTCCGGCTCAGGGAAGAAGTGTGCTGCGAGAGTGGCCACTGCACTCATTCTGAGGGTGTTAAATCAATGAGACAGGACATTCACGCATATGCGGTTACCCTCTGAGAGCCGGGACCTATAGCAAACTACCCTGGACTCGAACACTGAATGACATCATCACAGAGGTGCTGGCTGTTTGTCATCAAAGCATGGTTCACTCTATGCAAAATGGAACAATTGACAAATGTGACAAACCCTAGAAGAGTCTTAGAATTAAAATAGTTGTCTTAGAAACAATAAGACCTATTTGGGTTCAGATAAAATCAGGTTAAGATAGAGGCAGTGCCTACCTCTTTTAATGAAAATATCTGCAAAATGCCAAACTTTTTAGAATACCAAAATCTCAAAATCCCATAAGATATCAAAATTAAGGAACAAACAAATATCCTCTAACAGTATTGGAGAGGAAGAACAGTCATTTGCCGACGGGAGGGATTTCACCCTCTATAGCACTGGTGGTAAGGGAAGAATAATACACAGTGTTTGCAGGAGGTTGGAAAATTCCAGGCAGCAGTTTCATGTGACTAGCAAAAGGACACTTGAAATAGCTACAGAAGCCACGAGCTTATAAAATCCTGAAAAACCAGGGTGTGGACCAAGCTGGCTAATACCGACTGGACCCAACATGGTGCCGGGTTAGGCATCGGTTTCCCCTAGAACCTCATTATACCCTCATTAATGTCCTAAATCACACACCCACCACCCCACGACAGTTCTGGGAATACCCATATTTGATATAAAAATGGGTGGCACCACAGTTCCAAGAAATTTCTATCTTCTTCCAGGAATTTTCATGAATATTCCATCCCTTGGTTAAAGAAACCCATAAAGGTAGCCGGCCAAATCCATGGGCTAAACTCTCCCTTGAGTATGCCTGCACTTCCTTTTCTCTAGTACGTACTTTTTGCTTTGCAAATAAATCTCCCAATTTTCACTATTTTTGGACTCATCCTTGAGTTTCTTCTTGTCATGGTGTCAAAAGCATGGACGTTGGCTTGAGTCCAGGTCCAACCGGTATTTGGGGACTGACCCCAGCCCACCAGTATCAATAGCGCCAGCCTAAGAGATGGAGATGATGATGCCCACCGGCTCTGCCCTCGGGGGCGGTAACAGAAGAAGTGTGGCTCCCAAGCAGGGAGGAAAAGGCTAGTGGTCCTTCAAGTCACCTGGCAGATCTGCCACCCTGTGGCTGTGTGGGCAAATTGATGAGGCAGCCAGTCTTGCCCAGGACCCGGTCCCCAGGAGATGCCTTTGTGTGTGGATGGGAGTTGAGAGCTCCTTTAGGAAGCCTGACAAGGTGGCACAGCGCCTCCCAGACTGTGCAACCTCACATACAATGCCATGCACAGCCCTGGGAAGTTTACATTCCCCTTTTAAGGCTGAAGCCCTGGTAGCAAACACCATACCATTAACACCTCTTTCTTTTTCTTGGGAAATAAATAGCATTAGCAATATGTGACAATTATCTATTGCCATTAAGTCATTCTTAGGATCTGGGAGTCCTTCTATGTAGAAAGTAAGTCATACTTGTGGCAGTAAGTAAGGGGAACACAATGGTTGCCAAAGTCTTGTGAAAAACTCTCCCTCATTAAAACATAGTCCTTCAGAGAAACCTTCATCGGACCTGCCTCATGTGAGGTAGCAGGGTACTGAATGCTGGTTGCTACAGCCCATTATTTTGGCTCAAGGAAGGTAATAAAAGGTGAAGAGTAGCCAGACATGGTGGCTCACGCCTGTAATCCCAGCACTTTGGGAGGCTGAGCCAGGTGGGTCACCTGAGGTCAGGAGTTTGAGACCAACCTGACCAACATGGTGAAACCCCATCTCTACTAAAAATACAAAAATTAGCAAGGCATGGTGGAGGGTGCCTGTAATCCCAGCTACCTGGGAGGGTGATGCAGGAGAATTGCTTGAACCCAGGAGGCAGAAGGTGCAGTGAGCTGTGATTGCACCATTGCCCTCCAGCCTGGGCAACAGAGTGAAACTCTGCCTCCAAAAAAAAAAAAAAAAAAAAAAAAGGTGCAGAGCATCCACTTCGCCTTCTATTGAAGCATTTGCGTGGTTGACTCCACAGAGCTTGACCATCTTAAAGGATTTCAGAAAAAGAACAAGGCAGAGACTAGTCAAGAAAAGAAGGTTCTTGTCTCTGATTGGAGCAAGGTTTCGTGGAAAAGAAGGGTCCAGGGAGCACACACACACACACACACACACACACACACACACACACACAGGTTGATGGCTTTTCTTTCTTTTTATGGTAGGGTGACGTTCTGGTAAAGACTGGAAAACCTGCTAGACAAATTCTAAAAGAGCTGTAACACTAGCTTTCTGGTTTTTCACGTACTGCATCTAAACTGATCAGAGAATGAATGAGCATCCCAGATTTTTAAGGAAGAGAAAATCTCACTTTAGTTCAGCATTAAAAAAAATGCCTACTAAAATTAAGACTTAGTGATTAATTGCTGACTGAATGCAGTAATTATCATGGTCCTATAAACCAAAAAAAAAAAAAAAAAAAAGAATTCTAAGCCCCTCAACTGACTGGAAAGACCCTCCTCTTGGCTAAGAGGACCCAAAGAAACCTGAAAAGCCAGTTCAGGCCATATGGGACAGGCCTCAAGATACCCTCCACCCTGAGAGTTCAGTCACAGCTGACCAGCACTAACATTAAAACAGAGATCTCAACACTGACAGAACAGACTCTTTGTAACAAGATACCAAATTCCAAACATGTTTGCACAGCATCACAAAACACAAAGCAGGTGCTGAAGGGAATCAAAGTATTTTACTCCAGAATATATTTTTTGACAAATTTTGATATGGTCCTGCAAAGCTGTCTCTGTGGGGGACATTCACATTCTGTAGAGAATCTCCTCCCCTTACTAGGTCTTTCTGTTAGAGTACATAGTTAGGCAGACATGAGCAGGGCAGGAGAGGCCCCCAGGAATGTCAGGTGACCATCAGGTGACGGTCAGGCAGCTGTTCATTGTGTCTCTGAAATAATAATTGGTTGTAGCCAATGCCAGGGAAAGGCGGTCTCCCACTACATAGAAAAC
Organism: Sapajus apella; assembly: GCF_009761245.1. Lineage (NCBI taxonomy): Eukaryota > Metazoa > Chordata > Mammalia > Primates > Cebidae > Sapajus > Sapajus apella. The sequence goes on from NW_022436994.1 coordinate 11,171,988, forward strand.
ACACGAAGTAAGATAGGAAGATATAATACATATAGTATTTTGGAAAAAGGGCATGAGACAGGATTTCAGCAGGACAAGTTTTGCAAGATACAGGTCACGAAGACCCTGCTGATGAAACAGGCTGCAGTAAAGAAGTGGCCAAAACCTGCTGAAACCAAGATGGCTACAAACGCAACCTCTTGTCTTCCTCACTGCTCATTATTCGCTAATTATAATGCATTAGCATGCTAAAAGACATGCTCACCAGTGCCATGACAGTTTACAAATGCCATAGCAATGTCCAGCAGTTACCTTATATGGTCGGAAAGGGGGAGGGATCATGGGTTCCAGGAATTCCCAGCCCTTTTCCTGGAAAACTCATGAATAATGCACCTGTTATTTAGCATATAATCAAGAAATAACCATAAAAATAACCCAGCCAGCAGGCCTTCACACTGCTTTGCCTATGGTGTAGCCACCCTTTTATGGCTTTACTTTCTTTTTTTAATTTTTTTTGAGACAGAGTTTTGCTCTTGTTGCCCAGGCTGGAGTGCAATGGCACGATCTCGGCTCACTGCAACCTCCGCCTCCTGGGTTCAAGTGATTCTCCTGCCTCAACCTCCCGAGTAGCTGGGATTAAAGGCACACATCACCATGCCTGGTTCATTTTGTATTTTTAAAGTAGAGATGGGGTTTCACCATGTTGGCCAGGCTGGTCTCGAACTCCTGGCCTCAGGTGATCTGCCCGCCTTGGCCTCCCAAAGTGTTAGGATTACAGCCATGAGCCACCACGCCTGGCCTGCTTTACTGTCTCAGCAAACTTACTTTCACTTTACTTTGTCAGCCGGCTGGCTCTTGAATTCCTTCCTGCGTAAAGCCGAGATCCCAGGTGGCCTCCCAGGCTGAATCCCAATTTTGGAGTTTGCTCTGTGACAGTAAGGATGTAGAAATGTATGTACAACCTTAAAAGATGGGGAAAGATATCTATTAAAATAGGATCTAAAAAATAAAGTATACCAAATGCTGACATTGATTGTCACCAGGTCGTAGCATTAAAGACAATTTTTTTCTTAATACTTTTCTCTATTTTCCAATGTCCTACAGTGAGCATGTGTAAGTTATTAATATAATTAGGAGACTTAACTGAATTCATTTAAAAAGAATCTTCAATAATGTACCACTTTTTTCTTTTTATGAAGTTTGTTTTTACTTATTTATTAGATACACGTATATTCAACGTACAAGTCATATTAGGTTGGTATGAAAGTGACAATAATTTGATACACTCATATAATCAAATCAGGTAACTGGAATTATCAATCAACTTAAATATTTATATTTTCTTTGTGCCAGGAACATTCAAGTTATTCTCTACTAGCTATTTTGAAATGTACGACCAATTAACGTTTATGATAGTCGCCCTAGTGATCCATTAACACTAGCTATTATTGCTTCTAAATGAATAATGTGCCACTTTTTAAAGGAGCACCAATTATTGGCTAAGCCATAAAAAATGTATTTTGTACCTTGTGTTTTCCATCAGTCCTCCTATTCTCTGCATTATATGAGTTTGCTGTATTATTTGAGATTATTTGATTCTGCTGAAGAAGACAAGAAAAGCAAATTAAGTGGATGAAATACGTAAGCAATGTAAAAGCATAGATAGTGAGTTAGCGAGTGGTTTGTATGCCACAGGAGAGTCTCATAGTCTGTGTTTAGTCCCGACAATGTGTAAGCAAATGGCTTGTGAGGCATGGGCAGAATTAATCATATATGCTAAATGCTGACAGCAAAGTAGAAACCTGAAATGCTAAAAATAGAAAACAGAATATGTGACAGCACAAATGTGTTACTTAGAGCTAGAAAGGAATGAACAGACCAAGTTATGAGCACACAACTGTGGGTGACAGCTGGGTCACACCTGACATCGACTATCCACTGGTGACTCCTAGTACGTCCCCCCTCTGGCTCTGCATGTGCTTTGTCCAAGAAGTGCAGTTAGAAAGCATGGTGGTTTAGCAGCTAACTGTCAAGCTACAGCTATAGGCTGGCTACATCCATCGCTGTAATAGAGCTAGGGTATGTCAATGCCCTGGGATACCTTCTAGTCTGGGGGTACTCTTGCTTAAACCCAGTTCTGGCCTCTTAATGACACCATCATTGGAGAAGGCTCCTGTGGCAGACAGACAAGACACATAAGCTTTGCTAGCCCAGGATTTAGGTAGTGTGGGTCTTCCTCCTGCATAAATATACATATATATACATAACCCAAATGTGTTAATCTACCGCATAGTTTTTCATTGTTTGTGTTTTAAATTGGTTTAATAAACTGTGGGATTCAAGCATCTAAATTTGGTGTGTGAGCCTTTTTGCTTCGTAATTTCTGGGATAGCTTGCTTGGTAGGTACTTGCACCAAGGTCCTTCTCTACACAGATCATGGAAGGGGGAAAACGTTGTTGTTCACAGAATGTTATTAATACTCGAGACAGACTCCAGTTTGGGATTGGATATGAAGTCACACAGTGACCTATTAGCGGTCAGAAACGAGACTGGGTCTAAATTAGGAAGAAATCGTTTGCACAGAATAATCCCTTATAAACTTAGAGGCCTTGAATAAGGGCGGAGATGAGTTTGGAAGGCAGAAGGGGAGCCTTCTGGGAAGAGCATCTGTGTGCAGATGGGTTTGTTTGGAAACCTTAAAACTGCCCCATTTGGGATGGTTGAAGCATTTCTCAAACTTCCCCATAGCAATAAGCTCTCTGGCCCTTGAACAGGGCATAGAAAGACGAGGACTGAAATTATTCCACAAATACATCACTGATCAACTGAATACTTTATGAGAATAGTTCTCAATCCATGGTTCCCCTATATCAATGTATTTCATTGTTATTCTCCCTTTGAAAATCCCTCAAGCTTATCAGGATTTAGTCGTACAATGACGAAGTACACTATTCCTCCCCTTTCCCATTGTGACTATAAAACGCATTTCCAGCCGGGCACAGTGGCTCATGCCTGTAATCCCAGGACTTGGAGAGACCAAGGCAGGTGGATCATGAGGTCAGGAGTTTGAGACCAGCTGACCAACATGGTGAGACCCCCATCTTTACTAAAAATACAAAAATTAGCCAGGGATGGTGGTGAATGCCTGTAATCCCAGCTACTCAAGAGGCTGAGGCAGGAGAATCACTTGAACCCGGGAGGAAGAGGTTGCAGTAGACTGAGATCGTGGCACTGTACTCCAGCCTGATGACAGACCAAGACTCTGTCTCAAAAACAAACAAACAAACATCTCCATGGCTGTAACCATGGGTGTGTAAAGGAAATGTCCCAAGCAAAGAGCATTTATTTGCTTTGAATCCACTTAGCAAATTTTTTTCTCTCCCAAGATTGGCTCCTGAAATATTGAGCGTTACTAACCTTCTCCTTCTTAGAAAACAAATTACACTAAAAGCCCCAAGGTTCAAAATATGTTGCAGGTCTGCTATTGTATTCTACGTACCAGGCACTCTTGGAGTTGGGTAGTGAGGTGACTCTGACTGACATTTTGTGAGACGTATCTGCTTAAAGCTTGGTTAATTTCCAAAAGTCTTGTTATCAACTTCCATTGGTAATTGTGCATTTAATACAATATGGTAGAAACTCTCTTCTTCAATGCAAAAAGTTTTCTTAAGTAATGAATCACTTAAAAACAATAAAATCCTTCTGGAAACTTTTACTTTTAACCTCATGTATTTATTTTTCATAAGAAAGTCAAGTTCTCTCTGTTTTTTAAAATGTGTTTTACTGAATGATGTTCACATTATCTTTATGAGAAGAGGCAGCTTCATGATATCCAGGTCTATGTTTTTCAAAGTTGAGAGAGCTCTTAGATAACTTAAAGTACTAGCAAAGCGACCTGCAGGCAGTCTCTTTTGGTGTTTTAATGATTTTCCAATAAGCTTTTGTAGCCGTCTCATATTTTGCTATTCAATGTGTGATCTGTGGACCTGCAGCATCCCTATTGCCCAGGAGCTAATTAGAAATTCGGAATCTCAGGCCCCACCTGCATCTACTGAATCAGAACCTGCCCCTTAACAAGCTCTCTGGGTGGTTTGTGTGAACATTAAAATTTGAGTAGCTATGATATGGCCTATTGAGTTCCTATTTCAGTAGCAATTTTAAAAGAGCTTTGTTCTTCCTTTCTGTCCTTATATTTTATAATATTATGTACTATTTAACTAAATTATGTCATTAAAAGTAAGTATTACTGGCATAAACAGGCTTGAGCAAACACACAACTTCTGTAAGCATTCAACTCAACCGTAAGGAAGGAAGGGGAGGAGTGTAGCGTTAGCCGAGTGCGCCTCACCCTGCAGGCATCACTCAGGATGCATCACAGAGGGAAGAGAGCTCTAGGAATCCAGAGACTGGCTGAAATGTAGGCTGTTTAAAAGAACCAGTCCTATGATAGTAATTGATATTCACCGATGACTTCTCATGAACTGTTTCTAACCCCAGTGACAAGATGGCAGGAGGGTGTTAGCAGAAGGCACTGCACTGTTGATCAAGTATCCCCAGTTCTTCCGCCTCCAGGCACTCGCAGGATAGCTCTTTCTGACCAGCTGTGGCATGGGGGCAGGAAGCTCATCTGGTCAATGAACTGTAAGCCAAAGTAACATGTGTCATTTCCAGCCTGTACATTTAAGTTTTAGTGAACTTCCTGGAGCCCTTAATTTCTTTTTGCCCAGCAATATCAGAGGTGCCAGCTACAAGCCAGCAAGGAAACACCTCCAACACTTTAGTTGCCTGTGATTCTGGGTTTCTCACAGCAGAATCTAGCCAGGGCTGACCAAGACAGTATTTTCACTTAGAGAGTACAGCCCTAGGTTAGTGATTAAACTCAAACACACCATCTATCAGGATTTAGCTTTAAAATGCCTTAGTATAGAGGGCATACTTGAGTTTAACCACTAACCTTGGGTTGGGTAAGTAACACTGAATTTCCTTGATTTAAAATCCTCACACACCAATCTTAGGAGCGGTTATTTCACTCTTAGAGCAGTCTTCAGTTCAGAATGTGGCTTTCCTTCAAAAACCTCAATCTAAACATGTATCGGAGGAGATCGCTAGTTGATCTACGGGATTTGGAAATAACTTTTCATTAACCAGCATATTGTACAGGCATCTCCAACTTGGAATGAATAGGGTGGAAGAAACTGGTGAGGCAAGAAAACAATCCCTTTGAAGAGACATCTTCGGTCGAGAACCACATTCTTTCCTGTACCCACAGAACGTCCCTCACCCGATCCCACCACAAGACAAGCTGCTCCTGTCATCAGGATATTTGTTATGTTTGTGCTGGAATTATTCCTTCCTGTAAGGTATGTGCTATGGTGTGAAAAAGGCAGCGGTGGGGTCTTCACGGAGTCCAGGGCTAGGACATTCCGCCATTTAGCGCTGCTTGCTAACAGATGTTTGCACATGACCGAATACAGTTTGAGACTGGCTTGGGCTGTAGCATATCACTTTTAGTGTAGTTTTGGGGTAGAAAACATTAGAGCTCCCATCTACCTCTAAATGTCGGAGCTTACCTATAATTACCAAAAGAATCTGATGGTTACCAAAAGAACCTATTTGGTCAAACTGGGTGAGAAGGCAGACTAATAGACAAGAAAGACAAGCTTGAAGGAGTTGGAAATAAATCCAACTATTTAAAGATTATCATAGCTAATATAGAAAAGCAAATTATAATATAAATGAAAAGCCCAAATTCAATCACATAAAATCAAAATTTCAGACAACATTAACTAAGAATATTAGTAACAGAAGTCACAAAAAGGATTTTAGAATGAGTAAAAGATAGTAGTGTCTAAAAGAATAAAATATAGATAATTTGATGAACTATTAAAAAGTAAAATAAAAACCCTAAAATTTGAAAGCACGAATCAAAATAACAAAATGAGCTAAAGTTACCTAAAATTATGGTATGTGGTGTTTCCAAATATGTCCACAGATTCTCTGACACTACCTTCAGTGGGTGGAGCCTAATTTCCCTCCATTTGAGAGGCTGCACTTAGTGACTCACTCCTAGTGAATAGAGCAGAAGTGATGCGTGACTTCTGAGACCACATCTTAAAAGACATCATAACTTCTGACTTGCTCTCTTCTGTGGTCATTCGCTCTGGAAGAGGCATCTGCCATGTTGTAAGGACAATTGTGCAGCCCTATGGAGAGGTCCATGCAGCAAGGAAAACAACCATGGGATGAGTCCTCATAGGTGCAGACCCTGGAGACTAGTCAAGCTCTCAGATGCTGTAGTCTTGACTGACATCTTGACTGCAACCTCATGAGAGGCTGAGGCAGAGCCTTCCAGCTAAGCTGCTCTAGACACCTGCCCTCAGAGACGGTGAGAAAAATCAATACAGTCATGTCACTTAATGGCTGGGATATGTCCTGAGAAATGTATCATTGTGTGAACATCCTAGAGTGTACTTAAACAAACCTAGATGATTCAGCCTAAGACACACCTAGGCTGTAGAGTAAAACCTATATAACTGACGGTTCCTAGATTGAAAACCTGCACAGCATGTTACTGTTCTGCATACTGTGGGCAATTGTAAGACAGTGCTTATTTGTGTATCTAAGCATAGCTAAATGTACAAAAGGCACAGTGGAATGACCGTATCATAATCTTACGGGACCACATAAGGTTCGTCTTCGACTGAAACATTGTTATGTGGTGTATGTGTGTACTTGTTACTGTAAGCTACTAACTTTTAGGTAATTTACAAAGCACAAACAGTTAATGAGCACAAACTGCTAGAACTGTGTTTTATAAATAAGCAAATAAATAATCTAGGGGTTAGAAAGGAATCAGAGAAGGTGTGTTCTGTGATGGAATCCTCCCATTTAAGAGAGATGACCTCTAAGTATGAAATTTCCAAAGAAGCTGTGTGAGGATGATCTTGATCTTGATCTTTGAGCAAGTGAGCCCTGGAAACCACTGTTATCCAGGACGTACCAAGTAGTATAGGCCCATCCTCTCCTGCAACACATCTAAGCGTTCTTCAACATACAACCTAACCCATATCCCATCCCAGCTTGCTGGAGGAGCTCACACCACCTTGTGAGATAAGACTGTCAAGTTTTCAGAAATTTTGCATGCTGATTGTTAAATAAAACCATGAAATCATTATTACGAATTAAATCATAAACTTTAAATTACACTAAAGGAAAATGTAATAAATACTAAAAACTCATCAAATCTAATGATTTTACTACATTATGCAGTCATTGGGCTTTTGAAGTTATTCTGTGTGTACTGAACCTATATGATAGAAAATCTACTATTAAAACATAGAAAAAATCTAAGGCAAAGTGCTTTTTCCTACTGTCATGCAATAATCAGCAAAGAACACTTCTGTGACCCTTGGCCACCAAAATCTGTGGGGATTTTTCCCCACCAGGCAGTCTTTCAGGAGATTCTCTAGCAGACACCAACAGGGTGTCCTCTGATTCAATTCTGACACTTTCTACCTGGAGATAGCATCAGATCTTACAGGTTGAGGGCTCTCAGTCTCACAAGACTGGCCCCACTTCAGACGCCAGTTGAAAGTAGGTTGTCACCTAGAATTCTGCGCCAGTTCCTACCATTTACCCCTTGGGTTTGATTAATTTGCTGGAGGGTCTTACAGAACTCAGTGAAACACTTTACTCATGTTTACCAGTTTATTATAAAGGATATTGCAGATGACACAGGTGAACAGCTAGATGGAGGAGACACACAGAGCAAGCTCTGGGGCATGGGGAGTGGACCTTATGTGCCCTCTCTAGGTGTGCTGCCCTTCAGGAAATCTCCCCATGTGTTCAGCCTTCAGGAAGCCAGCCCCTTCCCCCATACCATCACTGTCTTTTTGGGTTTTTAATGGAAACTTCAGTACACAGGCACCGATACAGTTTGGATCTGCGTCACCACACAAATCTCATGATAAAATGTAATCCTCAGTGTTGGAGGTGGGGCCTGGTGGGGGCGGTGATTGGATCATGGGGGTGGTTCTAATGGTTTGGCACCATGCTCCCTTGGTACTGTGAGTTCGCCTGAGATCTCATTGTTAAGGGTGTGTGGCACCTCCTCCCATCCCTTCCTCTTGCTCCAACCATGTGCCTGCTTCCCCTTTGCCTTCTGCTATCACTGTAAGTTTTCTGATGCCTCCCCAAGCAGATGCCAGCATCATGTTTCCTGGACAGTCTGTAGAACCATGAGCCAACTAAACCTCTTTTCTTTGTAAATTACCCAGTCTCAGGTATTTCTTTAGAGCAATGTGAGAACGGATGAATACAAGCATGATTGGTTAAATCATTGGCTATTGGTGATCAACTCAACCTTTAGCTTCTCTCCCCTCCCCAGAAGTTGAGGGGTGGTACTGAAAGTCTCAATCCCAATCCCAATCTTTCTGATGACTAGCTCCTATCCTGAAGCTAGGGAAGCCCAGATACCAGCCATTTCCTTAGCATACAAAAAGCACTCTTGTTATTCCAGAGATTGCAAGTATTTTAGAAACCCATATTTCAGGAAATTGAGATGAAGACCAAGTACGTATTTCATAATATCACAGCAATATAATGGTCTGCTACTGGGAGTCTCTTCCCAGCTCAATGTTCAGTGGCATCACACTGATGAAATTGGACATGGTGAGACTATAAAGTAAGAATTGCAAATGCTACAAATTAAGTCTTGACTTACTGTTTTTTTAAAAAAAATTGTGTAGTCTTAAAACAGTGATGGATACAATGTTAATAGCATAGATTAAACTTAAAACTATGTCTATATTTGTTATATTGTAAATAGCAAAAAACATTGATGAAATATTCTTCCAGTATTCAGAAAAATTCTATCCTTAGCAAAATAGTTACTCACAGTCCAGAAGAATAAGTGAAGTTCCAATATATGTCTTACTAGTTAAGATAAATGAAAGTATCAAGCAACATTCAATTTGAATTATACTCATTCATTGGTTGTAACCACAGATTGACTATGGATAGTCAGAAATTTGGCAAAAATCAAGGTAAACATTGTGTGAGAATCAATTGACTTTCTAGAATTTATATAAAGAAGATTTTATACTTTATTATTATTTTTAAACTGTGTGCTACACATCCTTTATATCAGTTATATTTTTAAATGAGTGCATGTGTATATACATTCTTCATTTTTCAAAAATTGTCAGGTTTTAAAGATTTACCAGCATACTAACTCATGCTGACTATAGCAGATAAAATACTTTTCTTAATAATGAATCTACATTGTGTATTGAGGGTGGAGGATGTTTGCAGCATCTTTACCTGAGAGCAGGAGGGGGAAAACTAGGAATAAGGCAGGAACACCAGCTATCTATTCTCCAGCCTGGCTCACCTACCAGTTTGATAGGGAAGTGGGCTTTGTGGTAGAAGTGGAGAGCTGTTTTCACAGGGGAAAGGCTTATGGGACTGATGTCACTGTAACTCAATTGTAACGTAGGTAGTGAGGTCAAGTGCAAATGGTAGATGAGGACCTACAAAAAAGACCATTTCTTATATGCCTTTTTCCCCACAGCTCTGTACTTACCCTCACAGAACATTGAGCTTAGGAGATGCTCAAAAATATTTGATAAAAATTTGTATTAAAATAAAGATATAGTGATAAAAATCAACATGTAAAAATCAATAGTACTTTTATGTGCTGATAGTGAACTATCTGCAAAAGTAATCAAGAAAACAATCCCATTTAAAATAACAACAAAAGAAAAAATATATCTATGTCTAGGAAAAATTTAATCAAGGAGGTGAAATATCTCTACATTGAAAACTATAAAACACTGATGAAAGAAATTGAAAATGACAAAAATACATGGAGAGCTATCCCCTGTTCATTGACTGGAAGAATTAATATTGTAAAAATAATCATACTACCAAAAGTGATCTACAGAATCAATGCACTCCCTATCAAAATACCAATGCTATTCTTCACATAAATAGAAAAAAAATCCTAAAATTTATATGAAACCACAAAAGACCCCAAATAGGCAAAACAATCTTGAGAAAAAAGAACAAAGTTGGAGGCATCATATAACTTGACTTCAAAATATACTACAAAGCTATAGTAACCAAAACATCATGGTACTGCCAAAAAAACCTGACAAATGGAACAAAATAGACATCCCAGAAATAAATCCACACAACTACAACCAACTGATTTTTCCATGAAGGGACCAAGAACACACATTGGGGAAAACACAATCTTTTCAGTAAATGGAGCTGGGAGAACTGGATGTCCACATGCACAAGAATGAAACTTAATGCTTACCTCTTACCATATACTAAAATCAACCCAAAATGGATTAAAGACTTAAATATAAGACCGGAACCTATTAAACTACTAGAAGAAAACATTGGGGAAATGTTTCACGACATTAGACTAGGCAAGTATTTTCTTAAATAAGACATTGAAAGCACAGGCAACAAATGTAAAAATAGACAAATGGAAATGTATCAGATGAAAGTGCTTCCACACAGCAGAGGAAACAATCAACAGACTTAAGAGAGAACTTAAAAAATATGAGAAAATATTAGGAAACTATACATCTGACAAAGAGCTAATATCCAGAATATGTTAGGAACTCAAACAACTCAATAGCAAAGAACCCAAATAATTCAATTTAAAAATAAGCAAAAAATCTGAATAGACATTTCTCAAAAGAAGAAATACAAATAGTGAACAAGTATGTGAAAAAACACTCAACATCACTAATCATCAGAGAAATGCAAATCAAAATGAGATACTGTCTCACTCCAATTATAACATCTATTATCAAAAAGATAAAAGAAAACAAGTGCTGGTGGAGTGGGGAGAAAAAGAAACCCTTACACAATGTTGGTGGAAAGGTATATTTGTACAGCTATTATGGGAAACAGTATTGAGGTTCCTCAAAAAAATTAAAATAGAACTACCATATGATCAAGCAATCCCACTGCTGAATATTTATCCAAAGGAAATGAAATCAGTTTGTCGAGGAGACCTCCACTCCCTTGTTGATTGCAGCACTACAGGTATTGATCGACTTATGACCTATGCAACTTACGACCATTCGACTTTACAACCACAATCACTAGCCATGACTGCTCCGCGTCTGGCAGCGCAAACGTTGCCCAGCTGGGCGTATGACAGTGCGGACCAGCTTCTGGCAGCACTACCATCTCCGCGTGCACCATTTCAACTGTTATCCCAGACTTGGTACAGCAATTTGTGTTTTGTGTCTTGGATATTTTTCATCAAATCCCTCCCAATAAACTTCTTATACATTTCGAAGCAATGGACCCAAACATCGAACGATTTGCAAGGATTGAACGGATGGCGCACGATGTGTTTCATCTGTATCGTGAAATTTATGAAGAAAAAAAGAAACATACAATTCAGACAAAACTCACCATGTTTATGAAAAAACCAACTCTGGTAACCCCAACTGCTGCCTCAGATGATGACATCAACGATCCGCAGCCAAGCACCAGCGGCCAATAAAATATTTCATACATGTTTATATATTTTGATATGTTTTGCAATTGGGAGAATGTTTCCTATGGTATTTTTTACACCTGTATTTTGTATTTATGTATGCACCTGTATTTTGTAATTTTGTATGTTTTGCAAATATTAAACCAGTTGTACTGGTAATGCAGTGTTTTACTTAAACCTGACGAATGTAAAAATAAGAAACAAAATGGTGTAGAGATGATACAAATGGCATAAAATGAACAAAGAAAATTATGATATATAACAATGAAAGAAAATTATGATAAAATATGACTTAAAGATTTTTATAATATCATTTCACAGTACTGTACATATAGCCTACTTAACTGATGACTAACTCGTGCTACGACCGGTCTGTTGGAACCAATCGTGGTCGTAAGTCGAGCACTAGCTGTATTCACAACAGCTCAAGCTATAGAAACAACCTAAGTGTCCATCAAGGGATGAATGGATAAAATAAATATATATATATATATACCATATACATATATACACAACGGAATATTATTCATTCATAAAAAAGAATGAAATTGTGCCATTTGCTACAACATGGATGAACCTGGAGGACATTATGAAAAGTGAAATAAGCCAGGCACAGAAAGACAAATATCACATGATCTCCCTCGTATGTGAAATTTTAAAAAGTTGATCCCATAGAAGTAGATAGTAGAATAGTGGTTATCACAGGCTGGGGGTTTAGGGGAGAGAGGGGAATGAGGAGAGGTTGGCTAGTGTGCACAAAGTTACAGTTAGATAGGAGGAATAAGTTCAGCTCTTCTATTGCACAGTAGGGTGACTATGGTTAACAATAATGTATTGCACATTTCAAAATAGCAACAAGAGGCTGGGCACTATGACTCACGCCTGTAATCTCAGCACTTTGGGAGGCAGAGTTGGGCGGATCACCTGAGGTCAGGAGTTTGAGACCAGCCTGACCAACATGGAGAAACCCAGTCTTTACTAAAAATACAAAATTAGCTGGGTGTGGTGGTGCATGCCTGTAATCCCAGCTACTCAGGAGGCTGAGGCAGGAGAATCAGTTGTGATGAGCCGAGATCACGCCATTGCACTCCAGCCTGGGCAACAAAAGTGAAACTCTGTCTCAAAAACAACAAAACAAAACAAAAAACCCCGAAATAACTACAAGAGAGAATTCTAAATATTCTCACTAAAAGAAATTATATATGTTTGAGGTGATGGATTTGCTAATTACCCTGATTTGATCATTACACAGTGCACATATGTATTGAAACATCATATTGTACTTCATAAATATTATGTGTCAATTAAAAATAAAATAAAACTTAGAAAGCAATACAATATAAGTCCATTTGAATACTCAAAATCCTCAAGTTCTTTGTGCACCCTCCAACCTTTGGAGAGGGTGGGAGCTAGAGGACTTCACCTACACAGCTTGTCCCAGGAGCCACAGTGCAGTGAGGGTAATCCTGGGCAAACGTTTGTTACTTGCAGGCTCCAACACAGTCACACACCTGTGCAATAAACTGGTAATGTCCCCATCTTCTGTTCTTTTAGGCTCTGCAAGGTGCATCTTGCATGAAAGTGAATGTTACCAACTCTGCTAAGGGCAGGATAAGGTAAACTGGCAAGTTCAGTTGCGAAACTCCTCTATTGATTTGGGGCCATGGGATCAGAGTGTCAGATCTATGGTTGCTGGAAATCTCTGATCATTTTACCCTCCATAGACAAAGCAAAGGCTCCTGTATAACATCCCTGGTTAAATTGAACCTTCATTCATTTTACCTAGAAAAATGTGCGAATAAATGTACCTTTCAGGGTAGATTTACATGGTGATAAATAAATCTCAATCATGTTTTTGAAAATGAACTCTCCCTTAGATTCTTTTATATAACACTGAGTTATGGGCTACTATTGGGAAAATGTGGATGTTATTTAACTTTCCATAGACATAAATTATGGCAGTCATATTCTATGCTGCAGTATTTAATAGAGACAATAAAAAGTACTAAAAATACTTAAAACACACTCCTTTATAGTCATTTGTTCTTATAACTAAAAAGTATAAACCTTGCATTTAGATGTATTTAGATGTAAACAAAAACAAACAACAACAACAAAAATTTAGCAAATACACAATTCTCCCAAATAACCAATGGTATTTATTTTAACAGGTGAGCATAGGCATGTTAAGGCATTCAGGTACCAGTAAAATATAAAGCCACTCAATTTTAATTCCACACCTAGCTCTTAAGCACAAGGAACTTCTACTGAAGCATAGTATAATTCAAGCAAAGGGTGCCATTTTTACCACACTTGGAACTCTCAGACTTGGGAGTAAGAGGTTTCTATTAATATTACAATCTCCTTTGCTCTCAATGCTGTAGACTTCAGCTTCACCTTAATGCTGCACAAATAATACAGCTCGATTCAAGCTGGAGCCTTTGGTGCTGCCGTCAGCCACTCTCCAGCATGTCGGGATGGCTATTTTCCATTTATTATTTTCTGTGGAAAGCAAGAACCTGTCTTTTTTGAGTGTCAACAACTTTGATGGTTTCTCACTGCGGAGGAAAGGAGATAAATTATTCTGGAGAAAATGCTTTCTTTTTTCTCGGTGTTCCTTGTGAAGGGCCTGGCACTTCTAAGAAAGCAGTTGGTATTCTCCAAGGCTTTTTTCTCTAGACGATATTATTTCGGGGCTCGGTGAATTTGAATCAGGTATCATCCTCCATAAAAAAAGATATTTTCAGGAAGTGTTCTGAAAAGGCTACTTTTGCAATTGAGCTTTCCATTTTAACAAGCTGTCCTTAATTTAAAGAATCTATAATGAAAGGACCTTTGTAAGACTTGAAGGTCCAAGTGGCCTGGAGTTGAGGAACACCACAGCGGCTTTGGTAGTGAACCACAGTGATTAAAGCATATATTCTCCCTTGCTGCCCAACCCCTAGCTGGGGCACCTTGGACATGTTTCTTTACATCTTTCAGCCTCCACCTCCTCACCTTCAAATTAGGATGTCAGAGAACCCAAGTTAAGGAGCGAGAGTGAGGAGGCAGTTCTCCGCACAGTGACCAGTGCCTGATAAGCACGGAGGGCCTCAACACATGTGAGCTGTCATAGAAAGCAGCAGCTCTGCAGAAGGCCGTCTGGAGGCCAAGCTGGAGGATCACTTGATATTTGGCACTTTATTCCAGGTTACAAAGTGGTGGCTTATTTAATCCAGTAAATTCATGGGTAACACGGAATACATCTTATACTAAATTCCTCTCTATCATAAGTAGCATTAAAACCAAGTTCCAGTCTTGGACGTTCTATGTGCAGGAAAGCTTGTAGCTGGGTCCACGGGGATAGTTAAATAAGAACCCTGCCAACTGGGTGCAATGGCTCACGCCTTGTAATCCCGGCACTTTGTGACACCAAGGCAGGCAGATCATTTGAGGTCAGGAGTTTGAGATCATCCTGGTCAACATGGTGATACCACGCCTTGACTAAAATACAAAAGTTAGCCAGGCATGGTGGGGGGTGCCTGTAGTCCCAGCTACTTGGGAGGCTGAAGCAGGAGAATTGCTTGAACCCGGAAGGCAGAGTTTGCAGTGAGCTGAGATGGTGCCACTGCACTTCGGCCTGGGTGACAGAGTTAGACTCTGTCTCAAAACCGAAACAAAACCAACAAAACCATGCCCACAGGGGCAGGGGAGATCAAACAGATGCCTGAAAAGTTCACAAAGTAAGGAGTGGTTAAGTGCTAAAGATGAAAATAATGTGCTACCAGTATTCAGAAGAGGGGGACAGTGCCTCTTGCAGGGCAGTAAAGGCAAGAACTGAGAAGACTTCTAGGAGGAGATGGATAGGTTTGGGATTTGGAGAGAAGAGGAGAAGGCAGAGATGGGAGGAAGGGTGCCAGCTAAAGTGTTTATGCCAGATGCTGTGCTAAGCTCCATGTTCACGCAGACTCATTTAACCCTCACAAAACTGGTTGAAGTGTTTTTCATATATTATTAAGGATGAAAGGAAGGCTCAGAGTGATTAAGTCTCTCTCTAGACTCACACAGCTGACAAGTCGCAGGGCCAGGGCTAGAGCTCAAGTTTGCCTGAATCTAAGTCTTTTTGAAAACCGCAATACATGGAGAATGAAAGGGTGAGTGGCTCCTACCCTGGCTGGAAGACAGCACGGGAAAGATGACTGTGGGGAATACACTGAGAAACTTGAGGGACAGCCAGACTGCCCTGGGGTCAGGCTCAGGTCCTGGAGTTCTGGTCATTAGGTATTGGGGAACACATGACGTTTTGGAATGGAGGGTGACATGCTCAGATCTGTGTACGGGCAGATTCACTGTGGAAGGCCCCACCATCAATGATTAGAGGGGAGAGTGCTGGGACTTGGTCCTACAAAGTTCTCATTAAGCTTCTCTGGGCACCATTTCCCACAGAAGCTGAGCCACTCAATCCCAAATGTGTGAGAAAGCAGTATTCTTCCTCGGTCCAAGCTTCTGTTTTCTAGAGTAATAGTTTTACATACGTTGAATGCCATAGAAGAAAATGTTTATATGCAAATCACAAAAGTGTTTTCCACCCTGAAACTCTAGAGAAGTAGTTCTCAAACCATAACGTACATAAACAAATATCCAGAGAGCTTGTTGTAATGCAAATCTTCAAACTCCAGCCTCAAAAATGGTGGTCTGGGATCTCAGGAACAGGCCCATAGTCTGCAAGTGAACTGCCTCCTACTTGCAATGCGGGTGGCCTCTAGGCAAACTTCTAGAAACTCGGGCCTAGGGGCCCCCAGTCCCTAGAGAAAGAGCTCCTATTCTAGAACATCACATAGTGGTATGATTCAAATGCACCCCCAAAAGGTAATGTGTTGGAAACTTAGTCCCCCACGCAGCAGTGCTGAGAAGTGAGACCTTCATGCATGGATTAACCTGTTCATGATTTAGTAGATTAATGAATTAATGGGTTATTGAGGGAGGGGGTTAGTTATCACAAGAGCAGGTCTGTTGTAAAGCCAGTTTGGCCATCTGTTGTGAGCCCCCCACTGTGTGATGTCCCCAGCCACCTCAGGCCTATGCAGAGTGCCCACCAGCAAGAAGGCCCTCACCAGATGCAGCCCCTCAACTCTGGACTCCCCCGCCTACAGTATTCAAATAAAGAATTATTTTCTTTATAAATTACCCAGTCTTAGATGTTCAGTTATAGTCACAGAAAATTGACTGAGGCACAGATGCATAACGAAAATGGTCCCAAAATACAAAGTGAGAACTGCTTTATGACCTTTTATTGCAGTTCTATTGTATACTCCTTGACTGAAGCCTGTCTCTTTCTGCTTTCTGAAAAAAATATGGCAGAGCAAAAGGAGACATTGAGGGTTTCTTTTACAGTTCACTCACAAAGCCCTCTGCACAGAGTAATGGACTCCAGAATTGAATCCAGAGGTACAAATATCTACCATTGTTTACCAGATAAATTGCCCATATTTGCCACTCTTTATCTTCATCAGGAAACCCATTTTTCCTCCTCAAGAAGTACTTGCAAAATAGGTAAACATTATGCTGAGAAAATACTACATGGCTCACTGAGAAGAATTATCCAAAAGGTTATCCAAATCTGAGCTGGCCATTAGACACTGTGAGCATTAAGAGGAAACGTGCTCTGGCGGGTAAGGGAAATTCAAGACTTGAATATAATTAAGTATTGAAAAGGTGGCAGAACTGAGAGGATGTTAAAACGAGGTAAGCCTGTGAGAAGGAACACGTGACGAGAACAGCCAAAACCAGTCATGAAGGCTGCATTTATCAAAGCGGGCGGTTTGCACAAGCCTGGAGTGAAACATTAGCTCCTTGTGTTCATGACTTGTTCGTTACACAAAGCGTTCATGCTTTTCCCAAAACATGCCATCTTACATCCACGGACAAGGTCCAGCAAAGATTAGATTTACTCTATTTGCCTTCACATTGGTTGCATTTCTGGCAGTTATTTGTGGTGATTATAAAGAGCCTTTCATCTGGAAATTCGCAACCTGCACCATGAGGGAAACTCATAAGTACCCACTTGAATAGGACTCGGTCAGTCCTGAAATGAAGTGGTCTTCATGAATCCTAAAAAAAACTTATAAATTTAAAAGTAATGACAATGTTCACAGCAAAATTCCTTTAACCTTCCTGTATGCTGGGAAATTTTCATAATAAGAGATGGAGAAGGTGTTTGTCAAAGGATACAAAACGTCAGTGAAGAGGAATAAGTTCAGTCCTATTGTGCAACATGGTGACTTTAGCTATAATAAGGTATTATATATTACACATTGCTGAGAGTGTATTCTGAATGTTCTCATGACAAGAAAATGGTAAGTGGGTGACGAAATGAATGATAATCCGCTTGATTTAGCCATGTCACTGTGTGTGTGTGTGTGTGTGTGTGTGTATGCGCATGAGTACACACATATCATGTTTTACACCAAAAACCCACAAAATCCAATAAAAATGTATACTTCAACTTAAAAGAAAATTTTCATAATAAAATGTTGAGAAAATGACATCGGGAAATCAGCGGGATGGTACTGGAGAGCACATAGGTACCCTGAGCTGTTCTAATTTTTAAGTTGGAAGATGGGTTTGTTTTATTAACATGACTTGCATTTACATGCACCTGTGATATCTATTCCTTTTGTTCAAATATTACATAATAATACATTTTAAATAGAACAAAATGGAGATGACTAACTATATTCCATCTGAGTTGCTGTTAGGGACACGGCAAAATGTTAACTACTTTAAACCATTCTTCTTTGCTTACTATCCACATGTGGCAAGGGAAGGGACATTGTGACAATGTTCTCTAGTGTGTCAATGAGTTGGTTAAAATAAAAACTTTGTGCATCCCTTAAAAAGGAAAGAAAATTCCCTGGAGCTGTTTTTGTTATTGTGAGTTGACAGTCTTTATTCATAAGGAAAGAAAAAAAAAAAGCTACTAAGATTGAGTGTGAATGAGAGAAACAGTGAAGCTTTGATGTGCGGGCCAGGGAGCTCATCTGAGCTCATTCCAGCTTCCAGGAGATGAGAACCTTGGTCTGGGGCTAGTCCAGAGAATTATTCTTGGTCTGGATTGATACAGGGAGAAGATCAAGGAAGCAGAGAAGGAATTGGGGTTATCTCTGAATTACATCAATAATAAGCAGAACAAGACACACTGCTGGATCAAGGAGTAGAATACTTGCAGAAACTAAGAAAGAAACAGCATCTACAAAGTTGACTGGGAGAAGGGTTGGCTCTGAGACCTGCTATGCATGACCCTGAAAACCGAGGCTGATAAGGGTCCAGCCTCCCTCATAAGCGATCTCCATGGATCCTCCAGTAGCAATGATGATGCTTCAGAAACTGGGGCTTTGTCAGGAACTGGGGGACAAACCCCTTTCTTGTGTAGTAGGATATTTACGACATCTTCCCAATATGCTCTGAAATTCCACCTATCAAAATTCATTTAAGGCTAGGCATTGTGGCTCATGCCTGTAATCCCAGCATGTAGGAAGGCCGAGGTGGGAGGGCTGCTTGAGGCCAGGAGATCAAGACCAGCCTGGCCAACAAAGCAAGACATTGTCTCTACAAGAAAATTCCGAGAAAATTAGCCAGGTGAGAGGGTGCATGCGTGTAGTCCCAGCTACTAGGGGGGCTGAGGTAGGAGGATCTCTTGAGCCAGGAGTTGGGAGTCCTTAATGAGCTTTGATCACCCTACCACACTCTAGCCTTACTAAGACTACGTCTCCCCAAAAATTCATTTAAAACAATAGGCACATGGGTGGTGGCGGTGATATTGTGAGTCTTTCACACCCTGGAGCTGAGGTCCCCAAATCCTGGACCATAGACCAGTACTCATCCTTGGCGTGTTTGGAACCAGGCTGCACAGCAGGAGGTGAGTGGCAGGTGAGAGAGCATTACTGCCTGAGCTCTGCCTTCTGTCAGATCAGTGGCTGCATTAGATTCTCACAGGAGGTGAACCCCACTGTGAACTGCACATGTGAGAGATCTAGGTTGTGCATGATCTGAGATGGAACAGTTTCATCCCCAAACCAACTCCCGACCCCGTGGAAAAACTGTCTTCTATGAGACCAGTCCCTGGCGCCAAAAATGTTGGGGACTGCTGCCCTGGAGAACTTTATTGAATCAGATGGTTTTCCTAACACATGGGGAGGGGCAGACAGCACTGGAGGCAACATATGGTCACTGGATGCTCAGGAGAAACCAAAACTTTCTACTGACTGGCCCTAAAGAAACCAAACCATTCTTTCCAGAAACCAAATAGTAAAACCTTTCTGCCCTGCTCAGCTTTGCAAAGTGGCCCTTTAATTTTCCTCTGTGTCGTTTTTAGTCACCATTTGCAGGTGGCTCAGATGTGACTGGAATGGTATCATACATCTGAAAACTGGGATTTTGCTGTCTTTGTTTTAATTTTCCCCCGAGAGCCCCGGCTTCAGATTAAATCTTACATAGAATCAGAATACGTAAGATAGAGAATCAGAGCAACTCTAGCTGTAGGAAGCTGGGTGTCTAAAGAAACCAGTGCTTTGGAGAGACTCCGGGTTAGGAACCTCAGCCAGTGGGTGCTTAAAGGCACAGTCAAGGGCTAGACAAAGGCAGACGAATGTGAAATGGTCTAGCTGTCTGTGTCCTTCTAGCTGCTCATTTGTTCCATCTTAAGTAAAAAAGTGTTTCTGCTCCTATACACGTGAGTTCTTTGTGCTGTGGCCAAGGATCACTCACAATGCCACTCAGAAAATAAGAGTATTTCCCAATATCAGGTATTCCTGTGAGCCTCTTATAATTAGGGCAGACTTCTAACTGTCACATTTGTTCCCTTTAGGGATCTGTGCCAATTAAGGAGATTGTGAGTTCTGGGGAAGGGAGACAGGGCGGAAAGGGCTGAACCCTAACTGTCTCATGTCTTTTTTGTTTATTTTTCTCACACTTAAAGCATGTTTATAAAAGTGACCTTAAACATTAGGTAACACATTTACATTTAATGCATATAGTAATAGGTGAGTTAGTTAACATGGGTGTACTTCAACCCTGCCTAGATGTATATATGGATTTGATGTATAAACACAGGCATGTGTGAAATAATTTACTGAAAAAAAAATCCTAGAAATCTCTAAAGCCCAATAGTGAAAATATTAAGAGTTGTAGTTTTATTTTATTTTATTTATTTTGAGACAGAGTCTCATCCTGTCCCCCAGGCTGGAGTGCGGTGGCATGATCTGGGATCACTGCAACCTCCACCTCCTGGGTTCAAGTGATTCTCATGCCTCAATCTCCCTGAGTAGCTGGGAGTATAGGTGCCCACCACCGAGCCTAATTTTTTTTTTTTTTGTATTTGTAATAGAGACAGGGTCTCATCATGTTGGCCACTCCTGACCTCAAGTGACCCACCTGTCTCAGCCTCCCAAAGTGCTGGGATTACAGACTAGAGCCACCGTGTCTGGCCTTTTATTTTATTTTATTTTATTTTTACCTATAAGGACCTAAATAACATTCAGCAACTGTAAAAATCATTTATCTGCATGAAGATTCAGCTCATCAAAACTTAAAGCTGACAGCACACATGTAACATTAAACTAATCTCAAAAGCTGTCAAACAAAAGATCCCAAAAGCATTTTACGTTTATTATCTACAAGTGCCATCATACTGCAAAAGATTTCTTGTACCGTAGCCAACAACGGGGAGAAGAGATAAGAATGCCCAGTCCTTTGAGGAAGGTTCTGTATTTAACACTTTCAAGTCTGATCGTTTATCATTCTCAGACAATTCTTCAAAATCTCAGCTTAGAGATTTTTCTAGGGTATGAGCTAAACACCCCATTTCTCCTTTCATTGTACCACATGCATCTGACATAAACTATGGTACTGAATTAGTTTTTATGAGACTCTTCCCCACTTGTTTGCCCGCATGGAGCTCCTGAGGGTCGCCCTATACTTGGAGCCCGGCCAGCAGGCAGTGGCTGACCAAAAGTGTGATGCCCAAACTTTTCAGTGTTCATTCAAGCTTTGAGCAAGAGTAAAGAAATAGCAGACTTATGGGATGGGAAATACAACTGTGAAAAATGAGATTTTATAAAAGCAGGACGTAGAAACTTAACCATCTGAGAGAGAGTGTGTGTGTGTGTGCGTGCGTGTGTTTCACTAGTGACCTTGGGCAGTTCAATATTTAGTGGAATCACATTTCCCAGCACTCAGAATAGTTTTTGAACTCCTAACTGTAGAAGCATAATCTTCATTCCACATAAAGAAGCGGAGGATTTTTTTTTCTAAACTCACGCACTTATTTTCATTTTTAAGTTAAAATTTGAGAAGACTCAAATACCAAATACATGGATTTTCATGCTTGTGCGCTCCCATCTGACCAGCTACTGTGTGCCCTGTTGAGCTTTTGTAAGGAAGTAAAAATGCGACTGATCCACAATAGTGTCACTTTCTCTAAGCTCAAGGACATTGGTTTCATTCATGTTTTCCCTGGCTGCCTCACCTTTTGCAAAAACGTTTTCATTTTCCTCGCTGTGTGGGAAAGGACATTCACCCTGCACACGTGCTGCTCCGCCCTACTTTCAGCTCAGCTGACTCTGATTTCCTTGGGGTCAATGCATTCACTCTATTCCCACCTTCGCACGGTCAGCTGGGCCACTTTCATGTCTCGTTGGACAGCTGGCATTCACTTAAAAGGTCCTTCTCGAACCCACTCTCACTTCCCAACCCATCCTCCAGGCCTGGATGATCTGCGAATTCACCTTCTCTGAATACAAACCATGCACCTTTGACAAGGACCTTTAAAACTTAACCCCTGCTACCACTATTTTCCAGGCACCCTGGCCTTTGCCAGAGAGTGCGCTGTCCCTTCAGGTTCTGTTCACGGGCTGTAATTTTATGGTGACTAACCCCTTCTTTTGGACTAAGCTAATTTACATGGGTTTCTGTTATATCCAAGAGTCCCAACGCATATCTGACTGGGAGCCAACGGCGTCTACTAAATCAGCGGTCTCCAACCTTTTGGGAACCTGGGACCTGTTTCATGGAAAACAATTTTCCACAGAAAGGGGCTGGGAGAGGATGATTTTGAGATAATTCAAGAGCATTACGTTTTTTGTGCACTTTATTTATACTATTATTACACTGTAATATATAACATATATACATGTATATATTATTACATGTAATAATATAAAGTGACAGGTCATCAGGCATTAGATTCTCAGGAGGAGCCCGCAACCTAGATCCCTTGATTGTACAGTCCACAATAGGTTTTGTGCTCCTATGAGAATCTTTTATCACTACTGATCTGACAGGAGGAGGAGCTCAGGTGGTAATGCTTGCTCACCTCCTGCTGTGAGGCCCAGTTCCTATCAGGTCATGGACCAGTACCAGCCCCACAGCCCCAGGACTGGGGACCCCTGCATTAAATGATATGTCCAGTGGTTCCGATAAAGGTGATGTTGTCAGACAAAGTCATCACTTACTCTCTATGCATGTGGCTCTGTGCTACCCTAGAGGGTCAAGATCTATCAGCCTCACCAGGCAGGGGATTGCCCCCTGGGGGTGGGGAACTGGCATCATGAAGAGGGAAATAAGATGTGACTAAGATACAAAGGTAAGAAAAGCAATATAATGTAATTTCTGTTCAGGGGTTTATAACACTGGTCATTTTAGGCAAGAGCAAAGTACTAGCATATTATAATTAAACCCATTATTTTCACTCTCCTAGAAGTAAACTTGGGCTGAGTTGGGATGCTTAAGTTCTTTTTCTGAGCTTTCCCTGGACACCAGTGCTTCTCAATGGAGAAAAGGGTGGATCTCCCAGGGGTATCTGTCAATGTCTAGAGACATTTTTGGTTGATTCGACTTACAGTGGAGAGGGTGGGGGTGGGTTGCTATTGGCAGCTGGTGGGCAGAGGCCTGTATGCTGCTGTGCACCCTGCCATGCACCAGACAGTGCCCATGACAAAGAAGCGCCCAGCCTCTGTGAAACACAGCTCTAGGCTCTACATGTCACCTCCATACCCTTATTTCCTGAACTTCCAGATCTGATCTAACTTATCATCAAAGTGTAGTGGAAAGATGACAGAATTGAGAACGGAAGTTCTCTCAGCTGTGAGAGTAGCAATGAATAGCATAGATTCCTTGTTAATTACGCAATAATGTAAAATGAGGGGGAGCATTTGATTTCTTTCCGGATTAATTTCATACAAGTAACACATGAACTTATTCTCCTTGTAAAACAATTTAAACATTCCAGATAAAAGTAAAGTCCTCCAAGTAACCACCCCCGACCCCAGCTCTCAGAAGTCATCATTTCAGTTTATTATTAGTTCGGTGCATATCTTTCTGAAGTGAAAAGTGACAAATTTCCTGACACCCCAAAACATTTTATTTCACCAATCTGGTTGGAGTCATATCTTGTCAGTGTTTTAACATGCATATTGCTAATTACAGGTAAAACTAAGTACCCTTGCATATAGTTATTGACTTTTATTTCCTCTGTGAATTGTCTGTTCGCCTCCTTTACTGATTTGTGTCCACCTATGAATGTGTCTCTTATTCCTATTAATTAATACATGCTATTATTATGATTATTATTTTAGAGAAAGGGTTTTGCTGTGTCACCCAGGCTGAAGTGTAGTGGTGCAAACACAGCTTACTGCAGCCTCAGACTCCTAGGCTCAAGTGGTCCTCCCACCTCAACCTCCTGAGAAGCTGGGACCTCAGGCACATGCCACCATGTCTGGCTAATATTTTTTTTTTTTAATTTGAGAAGATGGGGTCTCGGTATGTTGCCCAGGTTGGTCTCAAACTACTGGCCTCAAGGGGTCCTCCCACTTCAGCTTCCCAAATTGTTGAGATTACAAGCGTGAGCCGCCATGCCCAGCTGGGCCATGCATATGAGGTACATCCCAAGGTCCCTGTGTGTTCACCTGTGTCCCTGCACTCAGCATACTGCATAATGGTTGTATGTTTACTTGTCTCTCTTTCTCTCGCATAGGCTGAACATATAATTGTGGTCTGAATTAACGATATCATTCCACAATTCAACAAACACTCATAAACACCATCATTGTGCAATGCAGGTGCAAGATATTGGGGACATCATGCAAATGTGAAACAGTCCCATTCCCTGTCCTCACGACATGTATGCAAATCTGTTTGTAAAAATAAACTAGTTAGTAATTCAACAAATGCCAAAAGATAAGTATAGACCACGGGGTATGAGGATTCAAAGAAGGGAGGAATAATTTTACTTGGTGGTGAGGTGTCGGTGAGGGGTATGTGTGATGTGGGAGTATTCAGGAGTGCTGGGTTTAGAGTATGCTTGTCTGGTTCGAATTCTAGCTCCAACATTTATTTACTAGCAAGCCAGCTAACCTCTTCAAGCCTCAGTTCGTTTCATCTTTAAAACAGGGTGTGTGCTAGAGTGTGAGTGATCATAGTAGTACCTGCCCCGGGAGACTGTTTAAGAATTAAATGAGGTGATCCTAGCAACACTTTTGTCAGCAATTACAGGAGAGAGGGTGGTACTTGAACTGAGACTTAATGCTAGAAGACACTTACATGGGTGGAAAGCAAATTTGTGAAGGTTTGGCTTTTACTCCACAATCCCTCATCCTTCTTTTTTACCCTTTCCTCCCTTATTCCTCCTGAACACACATTTCCTGAAACATTTAAGAAAGCCATGTCAATCTCCTTCACCAGGCCAAGCATGGTGGCTCTTGCCTGTAATCCTAGCACTTTGGAAGGGAGGTGGAACACCTGAGGTCAGGAGATCGTTACCAACCCAGCCAACATGGCAAAACCCCATCTCTACTAAAAATACAACAAGTAGCTGGGCATGGTGGCGGGTACCTGTAATTCCAGCTACTCCAGAGGCTGAGGCAAGAGAATTGCCTGAACCCCAGGGGGCGGAGGTTGTAGTGAGCTGAGATAGCACTATTGCACTACAGCCTGGGCGAAAGAGTGAAACTCCGTCTCAAAAACAAAAAGCAACAACAGTAACAAAAACAAACAAACAAAAACTCCTTCACCAGAGAGGAAGGAAGACTTTTGACCATGCCCCATTCATCTTTGTGACCCAGCCACTCCAGCTGTGCTTGAACCATGCAGGAACTCATAAACACTGGCTGAATAATTGAATGGGTGAATGAGTATATTAATAGGTAAGGAGTTAGAGGGAAAGTCCTCTTTTAAATCTGGATTGGGACTCAGAATCTCAACACATGCAAATGGCTGATGGCTTGGTTTTATATCTCTGGCATGACTGAAATAAGAAATAGAAAGGAAGTTGTTTATTTCTGCTGGAGACACAGCAACTCAACTTTATTTGTCTTAATAGAAAGCTCATAGCATGTTTTCACAACTGCTGGCATGATTGATTGTAAGGAAACTATTACCAGAAAAACCCCTCAGTGATTAGAGTGGGCTCACAATGCCTGTGTCTAGATAAAAAAAAGCATCATACGACCAGAAACCAAAAGCTGTATATAATATATAGGAGAGCTGTGTCCTTTTCAAATGCACAAAGAGCAAAAATAAAAACATTCTTATGTTCTCAAAGCTATTGAAACTGCACAGAATAAGCATCTTACAGCTTCACAAATTATTAATGACCTTTAATGTCGTTAGAGGCTGTTGTATTCAAACACACATACACACACAACTGTGTGCACATACACAAACACATACACATACCCTGCAAAAGCCCAGTGTCCTTTGCATTATTTTCTAACCTCCTGTGTATACTGTAATGTAATTCATACACTGTGCTCTAAAAATGGAAATTGTATGCACATGGCTGCCAATGTGTTCTGGAATTCTCCAACTCTGGACACAAAAGTGAAAACAGGAAAAGAAAAAGGGAAATTGATACATTTCGGTAAACATCATAAACAATCAGTGCACTGTAATAATACTTGAAATAGATGCCAGGGAAAATTAAAATCCCTTTTGTTTCCATTACTTTCACCATTTAGGGATTGAGAACCCCTTACCACAGAAACCAAATTTCAAGCCAGACTAACTTACGGCATTTCTCCAAAAGTAGAAAGGCTCTGAACCAAGTGAGCAGTTGCAAATGAAGACAAAGGGGCATTCCCCAATTCACAGAGGAAGGAACCTTTAGAAAGCATTGATTCATCCTTCTGCCTTCAGCCACGACTCTTCACTCTTAAGACGCTCCCTGATAAATGAGCTTGTGTTATTGATGATGACCTGCACAGTGCAGGACAAATCTGAATTGTGCACCGTGGAAGCATGGCTCCACGCTCGGCATCTCCTCTCTAATTCTGGAAGACTCTGCACTCGCCTCACATGAACCATCAGTCCTGAAGATCTGACCCCAGGACATGGCCCTCTCTGTCCTTGCCTCTTTCTCCATCAGTTCTCCCTCCTTCCACACCAAAAGCAAAGTCCAGTCCAGTTCAGCCCTGACATACACCCATTATGCACCAAGGACTGCGCCAGGGCTGCTAACCCTGCAGGGGCCTGACCCTCGGAAGCACTGTCAACGGAAGGAGGCAGGGGAGGGTCCTCCTGTGAGGAGCACAGGAGGGGTGCCCTGAGGGGAGTCTGGGCACACAGCACGGGTGCCAAGCAGCTCCCTCCACTCAAGGCTCAACCCAGAGGACACCCTGGTACTCTCCTGATTTCCCAGTGCTGCTGAATCTTCCCCCAGGAGGCCCCACTGGCACCTTCAACTCAACTTATACAAAACACTGTTTCAATATGTGCTAACGTTTTATTGGCTGTGCACTTTATTAGCTGCTTTAATTTTCTGAAAGTAATTGAGGCAAAAAGAACTCATAAAAATAATAACAAATAAATGCCCATGGCCATGGCCAACCCCTTCTTCCTCCTGCCTTCCCTGCTGCCTCCCTGTCTCCAGCCCATGGGACCAGATGCCTGGGCCAACTCCAACTTCTCTCTGAGCATTCCTTTCCCCGCCTGGTCCTCAGCTGCTCTTTGACTTCCGCCTGAATCAGCTCCCTTTCATTCCCACTGCCTCCACCCAAGCCTGGGCCTCCAGTTGCTTTCTTCGCTGCCTGCCCTGGCTCTTCTTCCTGTGTGAAATCTGCCAGCCAGGGAAAGATGACCTCCTACCTGCCTCCTGCCACCCAAGGCCAAGTTTTTTTCTCTTAGACTCAGATTCTAGACATACTAAATAAATTACTTGCTCTTGCAAGAACAGGACCATGACTTTCTTCTTTATAGTTGTATTCAACTGTTTGAGTCACCTGCAATATCCTCCTCTTTGCTTGTCCAAACGCTTCCATTGTTACAGTGAACCCCAAGTTTCTCTTCAAAGAATCAGTATGTCAGTATGTTCAGCTCTCTAATTCTTCAATACCCTTTTTTTTTTTTTTGAGACGGAGTTTCGCTCTTGTTACCCAGGCTGGAGTCCAATGGCATGATCTCAGCTCACCGCAACCTCCACCTCCCGGGTTCAAGCAATTCTCCTGCCTCAGCCTCCTGAGTAGCTGGGACTACAGGCATGTGTCACCATGCCCAGCTAATTTTTTGTATTTTTAGTAGAGACAGGGTTTCACCATGTTAACCAGGATGGTCTCTATCTCTTGACCTCGTGATCCCCCCTTGGCCTCCCAAAGTGCTGGGATTACAGGCGTGAACCACCATGCCCGGCCAATACTCTATTTTGAAGTTTAACTTCCTTGTAATTCCAGTAAACAACTTTCTCCACCCGTTCTAATCAGTTTACATCTGTTCCCCCTCCTCCCTGCTCCATCCTGACTCATCCCAGTCACCTGCTCCAGTCACTGTCTTTGACTTAGGTCACCCTGGCTATCTGCTCTGACCACCTGTAACCATCCTTCCCGCCAAAACACTCACCCTGCCACTCCAGTTTGGACCCTTGCTCTCTTTCAAATAGCCAATCAGGATTAGTCTAGCTTGTGAGATCTAACTCTAGCCAATAGGGGAATGACACGGCAGTAGGGACAACCCTCGTCAGGCATAAGTACCCCTTCCCCGCTTGTCCCAGCGTGTGGCCAACATTCCTCCATTCATGTGCCACACCCTTCTATAGAAGCAAACTGCCTTGCTGGGAGGATTTATCTTCAAGTGCTATTTCTTTTGCGACATCAAAATTTTACTTATAACACCATCAAATCCAAACATCACCATTTCTCAGGGGTTAGACCCAAGATGTGAGAGTTCCTGGCAGCCACATGCAGCAGGCAGGGAGGGAAATAACAAGATTAGGAAGAATCAAAGCAGAGTCATTTGGGGGAGCTGAGCTGATTGGACCTGTGGCAACTCTTTCCCAGGGGTCATGACTGGTCACTGAATCTGGGTTCTGGCTGACAGCTAGGGATAGAAGACTGGGAGCCTGAGGGTGACTTGTAGCAAGCTCCCTGGATGACTGGCATATGGTCTGTGACTTGGTCTGGACCTTTAAATGGAAGGTCAGAGAGCCCAGAGAGGTGGGCCAAGGAATCTAGCCAGAAGCAGAGCTTGCCTTCATCTCCCCAGTCTTCACAGCACCTCCCTCCAGACAGAACAAGGGTGGTGTTTGGCACACAAAGGGAATTTCTGTCACCACCAGCAGTGGGGGTGTGTATGTGTGTGCATGCACAGTGGGTGTGTGTGTGTGTGTGTGTGTACATGCATAGTGGGGGTGTGTATGTGTGTGCATGCACAGTGGGTGTGTGTGTGTGTGTGTGCATGCCCAGTGTGTGCCCATGCAGTGTGTGTGTGTGTGTGTGTGTGCATGCACAGTGTGTGTGTGTCTGTGTGTGTCCATGCACAGTGTGTGTGTGTGCACATGCAGTGTGTGTGTGCATGCATAGTGGAGGTATGTATGTGTGTGCATGCACACTGATCAACATGGTGTCTTTTCCATATACAGTTCACAAGCCAACCCAAGGGGAAATGTATTTGTGATCCTCAAACTAGTAATGAATCTGATGGGATTTGCGTTCTTTTCTTCCAACAGCTTGGCAATGGGGAAAAATTGTTCAAGAAGCCAGGCTTGCATTTGTTTATTGGGAGTGGTTTGCACAGATGTGATAGAGCAAAAGGCTTTTGGGCTGTTCTTGTCTGTGCCATGTGCTTCTGGTCAACTCCTTTGCCTTTGCCTGCACAGGTCTAAGGGTGCCGGGTTGTTTTGGTTAATGAGTTTCATAGTCACACAGACTTTGGAGTCTAACAAAGGTAAGCGACTCTTCTGCCCGCTGCTCATGTGACCTTAGGCAACTTCTTTGACTTCTCTAACACTCATGTTCTTCATCTGTAAAACAACAGTAACAAGAGTTGCCTCTTTATAGAGTTGTTGAGAGATTAGCTCAGATGATGCTCGTAAAGGTAGTTAGGACAATTCCTGGCACAGAACAAGTGCTCCATAAATTACTGCTGCTATTATTAGAATGTTATTATTACAGCAATGTGGGAGCTTTGTTTATAGGGACCACTAACTCAGTATTAAAAGGCATTATCAGGATCTCCAGGTGAGCTCTTACTCAGTTCTCCCTGTGGAATCTCCTGGCTTACTGCCTGTAATAAGATGAATGGTGGCACTCCAAAAGATATGTCCACATGCCTGGCAACTGTAAATGTGACCTTATTTGGGAAAAGGATACATATATAATTAAGTCAAGGATCTTGAGATAAAAAGTTCATCCTGGATTATTTAAGTGGGTCCTAAATCCAATAACAAGTGTCCTGTGAGGGACACGCAGAGGAGAGACAGAGAGAAGGGAAGGCAGACCATGGAGACAGAGGTTGGAGTGACGCAACTGTAGCCACTGAACAACTGAAGCCCCCAGAAGCTGGGAGGGGAAAGGCGCTGATGGGCACTGAAGCCTTGGGAGGGAGTGCAGCCCCGCCCATGCCTGGATCTCAGACTTCTAGCCCCTAGAACTTTGGGAGAATATATTTCTATTGTTTTAAGCCACCAAGTTTGTAGTAATTTGTTATGGGAGCCCAAGGACAGTGATCCACTAACAAATAAGTTCTAAATATCATCTTGCCTTCTTTTTAAATTCCTTATAAAACGCAAAGACACAAACAAAAAGTAGCCAAGAGCGATTCAACACGCTAATGGATAGATCTTGACGTTTGTTAAAGTGGACCTCTGATGGTTTATGGTGTTCAATAACATGAGATCATTTTTTCCTTCCACCAGTTATGAGACAAGAGTGATCACAGAGCAAGTGACAGATGCCACCATCACATCTGCATGTTAAGACAAGTGGGCAGGGCAAGGCAGAAGCCCACGAAAAGCGCAAGCATCCCCAGGGCATTCATAGAAAATGGGTCGCAGCCATTGCACAGAGGACACAGATGCACACAAGAGATGCTGCAACAAACACACTTTGTAGAGAGGTGTGTCATGGGAAAAAAAGGAAAAGGAAAAATCTAAAACACAAGGTTAATTAGCCAGGAATAACAGAATCACCTGGTCTTACTGATACAGGGACCTTAGAAGTTCACCCTCCAAAATAATGGAAGCAGTCATCACCTCTGCAAACTTAGCTTGAATATTTCCAGGAATGGAGAGTTCACTAATCTTATAAGCCTACATTATCTGAAAGTGTCGTTTGAAATATCTTTCTCAATCAGAGCCAGAGAAAATGTATCTCACTGTATCATGCATCTACTGGTGCTGTTTCTGATTTAAGAATTGTACACCATCCTTGCATTAGTTCACTCAACAGATACTGCCTAGGCCTGTGCTGTGTGCCAAGCACTGTAATTACACAAGGATCTAGAGGCTCAGGAGCCCTCTGCTCTCTGGACAAGGCCACGCCTGAGAGTGTAAGGCAAGCCGGTGATCAGAGAGGTTGCTATGAAATCTCTAGCTTCCCTCGACCAGCTCTTCTCATTCTCAGGCTGAGTCTAAAACATCACCAATATGAATACCATTAAACAGCATAATGAAAAATAATTGTACCAATAGTGTTAAAAAAAAAACAACAAACAAAACAAAACCCAAAGCACTCTCAAAAAGCATATCATAGAAACCAATGGGCAACTGCAAAAGGGAGCTCTCTTGAAAAAGCAACACTGATTCAGATTGTTTTGTCATCCTTCATTCCCAGTCAGTCATTGCACACAGTTCCACCTGTGGATCTGGCAGGAGGCAGAACACTCCCTGGTCCCTGAGCTTTCAAAGTTCCTGGCCCCACCTCACTCCACAGGGCCCAGGAACTCACACACCCAGAGCCAGCATCTCCTCAAGAAAGCTGATGGCTTAGAAGGAGGAAAAAAAAAACTGTAGAAATGGAGAGATGTCATAAAATTTAAACAAGGTAAACAAATTGGATATGGTAAAAATTAAAAAATAAATTAAATGGCAACAACTGTAAAAGGCATAGCACAGTGGGCCAGAACAGCGGAAGTGTTGAAACTCATGAACAAAAGAGCTTGTCCCTGAGGTGAAATTTGACACAATTTTATTGGTCTTTGTGAAAGAAATAGGAGAAATAACATTTTATTAATTTTATTTGTAAGCTGTTATAATTGCTAAAGAAACTTTTTTTAAAAAGAAAATTAATGACATGAATTAAAAGTATATAGGCCGGGTGCGGTGGCTCATGCCTGTAATCGCAGCACTTTGGGAGGTCGAGGTGGGCAGATCACCTGAGGTCAGGAGTTCGAGACCAGCTAGACCAACATGGAGAATCCTCGTCTCTACTAAAAATACAAAATTAGCCATGCATGGTAGCACATGCCTGTAATCCCAGCTACTAGGGAGGCTGAGGCAGGAGAATCACTTGAACCTGGGAGGCAGAGGGTGCAGTGACATGAGATTGCACCATTGCACTCCAGCTTGGGCAACAAAAGCAAAACTCCATCTCAAAAAAAAAAAAAAAAAAAAAAGGCATAGTGACAATAATTAACAGTGTGGTTCTGAAACAGAACCACAGATCAATGGAAAGAAAAAAACTCCAAAAACAAACCCTGATACGTTGAAGACTTTGCGATGAGTCAAAGTGACATTTCCAAACCAAGGGAGAATGGGTGAATTACTCAACAAGTGGCTTTAGGACATTTATGGAGGGAAAACATTATATCTCTCTCTTATCAAAATAAAGTCAAAGCATTGAAATGTAAAAAGAAAGAAAACCATAAAACTATTAGAAAATCCGAGTGCATAGTTACACCCTGCTGCGGGTGAAGGCAGGTCTTACTTTTCTAACCACAGGACTAAATCACGACACCACAAGTGAAGCACTGAGAGCTCTGACCATAGAATGAAAAAAAGTATTTGTATAAAAATAATCATAAACAAAAATGGGGAAAATATTGAAAATATGTATAAAAGGCAATTCTTTACATATAAAGGCTATCTTAAATTATAGAATAAGTGAAAAATAGACTCATAGAAAAATGGGCAAAGATCATTAAGATGCCACCCACAAATCAATACATGCAAAGGGACAAAGGTATCTGCAAAATTGTTTAATCTCACTAGTTATCAAAATAATGTGAAGCAAAGCAATAGCTTAATTTTCTCATTTATCAATTGGCGAGGATTTTAATAAACAAGAAAATAGTGTATGTACTATATTTGTAAACATACAAGGAAATGCTTTTATGTATTTGTAAAGATAAAGAAAATGCTTTTTGTATGTTAGTAGAATTATAAATGCCTAAGAAATCTCTGATGGACAATTTGGCAATCTCAAAAACTTTAAAAATGTGTGTATACCTGTGCCCAAGTTCTACTTTTTAGAAAATTTTTTTGGAGGAAACTAACATATCAATGTATAAAGATTTAGTTAAAATGATATGAAAGCCAGAGTTATTTGCATAAGAGATAAATGGTTAAATAAAGGTCAGATTCATGCAATGGTGTGAATGCTTAGTGCAGCAGTTCTCAGGCTGTGGTCCCTAGCACCATCTGGGAACTTGTTAAAAATGCAAACTATCTGGCCTTTCCCACCTACTGAATCAGAACCTCTGGAGAGCCATGGTCAGGAATCTGTGTTTTCACAAATCTTCTGTGGGATTCTGATGCACACTATAGTTTGAGAACCTCTCTTTTGGTGTGTAAGTCAGGGTCCCAGAAACTAGATGAGACACTTGAATTGAGTATTTGAAGCATTTTGAACTATTCACAACAAGAAAGTAAACCACAAGCAAGGTACAGTTACTATTCTGTCGAGGATATGGTAACTGGAACCCAGGGAGAGGTAGCTGCTGGGAATGACTGCCGGACGGAGCAGGTAAGGTGGAAAGGGGAGGGGAAAGGATTGGAGGGGCAGATGGAATGCGCGGCACATGCCCTCATTGGAAAGGATTGTGCAGGAGAATATCCACATGAAAGGTGTTTATGAAATATCCAATTTTTTTTTTTTTGAGATAGAATCTCGCTCTGTCATTAGGCTGGAGTGCCATGGCGCGATCTCGGTTCACTGAAACCTCCCCATCCCGGGTTCAAGCGATTCTCCTGCCTCAGCCTCCCGAGTAGCTGGGACTACAGGTGTGCACCTCCATGCACAGCTAATTTTTGCATTTTTAGTAGAGACGGGGTTTCACCATGTTGGCCAGGATGGTCTCGATCTCTTGACCT
This sequence comes from Sapajus apella, assembly GCF_009761245.1. Taxonomy (NCBI): domain Eukaryota; kingdom Metazoa; phylum Chordata; class Mammalia; order Primates; family Cebidae; genus Sapajus; species Sapajus apella. Next base: position 11,206,044 of record NW_022436994.1, read on the forward strand.
TGTGATCCGCCCACCTTGGCCTCCCAAAGTGCAGGAATTACAGGCATGAGCCACTGCGCCCTGCCAAAATATCCAATTTTTAAAAAGCAGTACCTAGTTCCTTTTTCATTCAGAAATATATATCATACATATTTTGTACGCACCCACACATATGCGTGAAAAAATGCTTGTGGGATATATGCCAAAGTATTAACAGCAGTTATGTCTAGATCTTGAGATAATGGGTAAGTTCTTGTTACTTGATCCTGTTTGCTTCTCTATGTTTTCTAAACGTTCTACAATAAACATGTAAGAAAAATATTTAATGCATTCCCTTAAACAAAATCATGAATAACAGAATCTCAAAGAAAATTGGAAAACTGGTATGTTTCCCCAATATCTTAATCTTCATTGTTTATGTATAATCACCACCCATATTGGTTAACCTATATTGCCTTTTACCTTGACAAGTTTTTGGAAGCAATGTGGTTATAAGAAGAGAAAATGTAATAACTAATAGTACTAATTAGTAAACATCTTCAGTGACTACTCCAAATAAAACACTGTGCGCAAAGTGCTTTCTGAATTATCTCAATCAATACTCAACAAAAAGCTTAAAAGCCTTATTATTATTATGTTTCACTGTATTGATAAGGAAATTAAAGCGAAGATACATGAGTTACCTGTACTAGCTTACATCTTCACTTTTCATCATAGGGGGAGAAAGGACTCAGACCAAAATTGTCTCAGGCCAAAATCTGTGCTCTCCATTGCTGTGGATGTGAGGGCATATGATTTTGAAAATAGTGTATTGGCCGGGCACAGTGGCTCATGCCTATAACCCAGCACTTTAGGAGGCCAAGATAGGTGCATCACTTGAGCTCAGGAGATTGAGGCCAGTCTGGGCAATGCAGCAAAACCCCATCACTACAAAAAATAGAAAAATTAGCCAGGTTTGGTGGCATGCACCTATAGTACCAGCTACTCAGGAGGCTAAGGTTGAAATGTTGCTTATGCCTGGGAGGTAGAGGTTGCAGTGAGCCGAGACTACACCACTGCACTGCAGACTGAGTGACAGAATGAGACCCTGTATCAAAAAAAAGAAAAGAATATATCAGTTCTATCCTTATCAAAGTAAACCTGTGATGGCACAACTCATTGCATAATTTCACGCAGTAATTTATTATACTATGAGTACAGCAATGGTTTTCACATTAGTAACTGAATGTCACGGTCAAAATTATTATTTTAATAGTCTACTCAGAAATGATTTAATATATCAAATGTGAAAGCTTTTTTTTAAATTTTGGTCTTGAATAATGCAACCAGAGGAGTGAATCTGCTGATAAAAATTTTTTGAGTGCTTAATAGAATCTACTGGAAAGAATTCATTTTCAGCTAGGAAAACTCTGGAGTTTCCTAAAGATTAATTCAAGCCATTATACCTGAAGCCACATTTCCCACAATGTTTAATGCGTCCCATACATGTTTGACTTTGTGCTTATAGGCTGAGTGGTACTTTTTTATATGCATGCCTCTCCTATTGAATGTAAATTTCTTTGAAATAAAGATGCATATTTTATTAGTATTGGCTTCCACTATGCCTACCACAGTGCCCAGGTTTGTGATGAATCTGTGGGTCAGTCAGGACAGGTTAAATTATGCTGTGGTAACAAATCGCCCCTCAAATCTCATTGACTAAAAGTTTCTTTTCTCATTCACGCTACATGTCTAATCTGGGTGGGTAGGAAAGGCCTGCTCATAAGAAACGGATGCTGATGGAAGCTTCAGCGTGACCCATGCTTTCCTGACCACTTTGGTGTGGGAAGAGAGTAAGGTGAATGGCCTCATAAACTTCAATCTAGAGGTAACACACATCACTTCCATTTATTCCATTGGCCAGCACAGGTCACCTGACCATGCCTAACTTGAGCAGTGCTACCACAAGCCTGGAAGATGAAGGACCAGAAATATCTGGTGACAATATTAAGAACTAGCACACAAATGTTTTGGGAATGAATCATCAATTTATTAATTAGCACTTGTTGGTACATTTACTCACTAGTAACAGTTTCCTATCTCAGGTTATCTTTTCTGAGACAAATCAAGCCAAACAGGGAAATAGATAGCTTTATATATCTTTTTGAGATTGCAGTTGTGTTACTGCTGAAATATTAATTTTATTTCATGATGTGTGGCAAACTTCATATTAATTCCACATTTATTCACTAGTTTTATCTTTCCATAGGTACTAAGATAAGAGAAATACCATTGATTAGTAATAACCAATCAGAAAAGTGAGAGAAGAAAGACTGGCTTGGGCACGCCTCATAATTCATTCACTTAATTCAGTGAACATCTACTGGGGTCCCGCTCTATCCCAGATACCTCAGCAACTCTGCGAGTATGAAGAAGATGAAGTCTCAACGCACACCTAAATTTTAAAGTATTGTAGAGAATAAGTTGTTCTTTATGTGGTACTCTTTCATGTATACGATATTTGTCTTGTGTTTCTTTGATAATTTTGTTAAAAAGTAATTTTTTAAACTTTTAATTATTGATCCTTCATCACAGTTTGGAATTGGTAGAATTTATTTTCCCAGTTAAGTGCTCTTAAGTATTTAACTGCACTGCTAATTTTCTTCCTGTATTACTGTCGCTGGATTCATTCTGGATTTACTGTTTTAAATGAACGAAGAAAGACACTAGTGAAATGTAGTTTGTTGCCAGTCCAAGTGGTTTTGTCAGTGAAGAAAAGACCTTTTTGTACACAGGCCTTTGTGCTCATTCATGAATCCACTGTTACACCTGTGAGATTGCTGTACTGGACCTGGGAAGGTGGCAGGACCTCTCTGAGCTCAGCATGCCCGTGAGCACAAGGGTTTCTCTGAAGTCAATTTCATAACATCGGTGCCCATTGTATCCCACGATAAATGCTCACAAGCTTTTATTATTGCAAAGATAATTGCCACAGAGAAAAGGCAAAGCAATAATTTAATACTCACTGAGTAGAGAAATACACGCTCAATGAATTTATCAAATAGCATGTTTTAAATTAACCTTCCTACTTTTACTATCCAAAGCATTTCACTAATGCATATATAAAACATTTTTTTGCCAACGTAAAATATAAATTTCTGTAAAGACTTTCTAATAATTTTTAGTGAACTCAAATTTCTTGTAACATAGAGGTGTTTTTTTCCCCATCCACTTGTTCTTCCTATTTTCATCTTGTATTTTAACCAAAAAATGTCTTTGAAGAGTTATGAACCTTTTTTGTCCCCAAAGTCTCCTTTAATCCTCTCCAACTTAGTTGCCATGTATCCTAGCCCTCTTGGTCTATTCTCTGTTTATTGTTTATTTTTAAGAATTTTATTTCCTTGAGGACATTTTAGAAAGTTGTTAAATTTGATAGCAATATATTGCATCTTCATAAGGACATTTACATGTGTATACAATTTCATAATTTACAAGAACTTTCCTACATGTGATCTCACTTGGGTCAGCAAAGCACAAAGTTTGTTATTTTGAAAATCGTGCTACAAGTTAGCCAGCCACTCGATGCTGTTCCTCCAGAGATGCATGAATGTACTACATGATTTGAAAGCTCAGGTCCCTAAGTCACCCAAGCCACAGCTTTGTGTTGTAGTTTGTATACCTCACGGGAGGTCACACTAAATACAAAGTTCAGGACTGGGGAGGAGTGCTGGGTGGATGCAGCAGTGTCAGTCATGTTCCAGTTCTGAGGTTACAGATCTTCTCTGCATATATCAAATGTTACCTAATTTTTCAAAGAAAACAAAAAGATAACCCCTCACCTTTTCAGAACATTATTCCTATTTCACTATGGAAGAAACATCACTCTGCAAAAATGCATCTTGGAACCTACCAATGAAGGAAGCTTGGAGAGCAGGGAGGCTTCGCCAACAGAAACAGCGTAGTGTGGCTTAGGACATTGCTGCTTCTTGTGCTGGAATACACGGCTTTCTTGAAATTTCTTCCTTAAAATGCTAGGGGTGAAAATTTCATTTCAAATGCATACTACTGTTTCCTGGTATACACGATTTACCCCTTCAAACAAATACACCTAAGCTGTAAAGAAGAACAATACAAATGCTTATGAAAGCCCCTCAGTACTACAAGATAATTCACTGGAGGATGGAGGGAACTTTTACTAACCTAGAAATGCAAATAGAAGCTAAACTGGGGAGATTTTATCATAATTTATTTTGCCTTTGACAGATACAACAGGTGAACGAATGAATGAGTGAATGTAACTTGTCTTCCGATATTTAACTAATAAGAAAAAATCAATAGTTATATATCAAACTTGTACCTACCAAATAGGAAGTACATCTTCCTTGTAAATGGAGCATGCTCAAATATATCAATATATTTGACAAGCCCTATCATTGGACCACAATGCAGAAATGTTAGGAATTATTAATTAGGTTTTAGACACAGACATGCAAACACATGACTACTTGGAAAGATTTTTGACTATTGTAAATAAGTATTTTGCCATAAAGAAATCAATACCACATTTATAGAATCTTAAGAAAATAGGGACAGTCATTCATTATTTGCAAATCCAAGAAATGATTTAAAAATACTATTAGAATTTACATGAAATTTGAGTAACAAGATTAAGGCTACATCTCCAAAGAGAAATTGCTTATCTAACAACTACCAAAAAACAACTGCAATCTTTGAAAAGTAAACATCTCATGTATCTCTTCAACAAAAAGCATAAAATACCCAGGCATGTGCCTAGAAGTACCTCATTCTAATAAAATAGTAAATAAATATTATAATTTATCTCAATTCTGTATGCTTCGCATGAACTCTTTGTGATTCTCACAGCTCCACAAGTGGGGTTATTGCCTGCATGTTTATTATTCAAAGCACTTCAACAATATATATAAAAAATTCAATTTTCCTCAGTTGGACCTCAGGAAAATGAGGTCTGGACAATTGAGTAAATTGTCAGATGCCACACAGCTCTTGGAGAGGCAGGCTGGAAACCTTTGTCTTTCTTCAAAGCCTCCTCAAAGTCTTTCTACTCCCCACCGTCCCTTGATCAGCTGCATCAATACAAAGAAAACACATGCTGATGAGAGGACTCTGAACTGAATGTAGAGACATCTATGTACCCAGATGGGAAAACCAGACATGAGAAAGATTTTTTCCCCTTCAAATAATGTACAGATTTAATGTAACTCCAACCAAAGTCTCTATGAGACTTTCTTTTTGTAGGGGGAGAAACTTTTGTGGAAATGTAACCCCAAAGTTCACAGACATACATCGACAGGGAGGGAATACATATGCCCATCTCTACCTCTCTTTCCAATGCTGGTCACACAGCAGAAGAACATTGTAAAAGCAGTAATTTCACAAGGACAAGAAAATTCAAGAAATAATGACAATGAGTGTACATATTTTTTAACAAGGGGCTTGATGGAGATCAGTCCCCTGATCTCCATTAAAAAAAAATGCAAAGGCCAAAAACTAGCACTCAAAAAGGGGAGTCAGCAGGGAACAAGCCAATTCACATGACAGAATCATAGAAAGTTCTAGAACTGGAGAGGAGCTAACATAGGAGAGGGTGTATATAGGGAAAATTGCCTCTCACATCCTCTTACCCACCCCAGCAATCAACAGAAAATTTATTCTCAGAGGAAGTTTTTTAAAAGAAGCTCCAGACTAAGAGGCACCAGGAGTGATGGGCATTACTGAATTGCACCATGCTAAGTTGAGCCTTCTCCAGCTCCCAAACTCACAGTCAAGCTCACATCCACAGGAAGAAGTCTGGAGGCTTCTCTGAAGAAAACAACCGGCTCATGGGGAAACATCTACAGACATGAAGACCCAAGGGCCCCCCACCAATGAAGTGAGTTCCACCAATTGATAGACTAAATCTCATTCCTAAATATGACCAAATAGCCAAGGATCACCAGATATTTGAAGAAAGCTTTTAACAGGAATTATAGAGACCAAAACAAACAAGCAGAACGTGGAAGAAACAGAGATATTAAGGAACAGAAGAAAATGAACAAAACAACAAGAAAAAGCAATCATGAAACAGGAACATGAGTCTATAAAAAAGAATAAAGAGTAATATAATGCTCTGAAAAATTAGATACTTCTATTCAATATATTTTTAAAAACCATTTGAAACTTTAGTTCTGGATTGTTATGATGTTATTAATTTATGCCTCTTATTTTAGAATGTTTTTGTTCACAGTTGTATACACAAAACATATAGTATCAAAGTACATTTTGGCTTATCTGTGAGATTACTGCTTTCAGTGCTTAAAACTGTCTCGCGCATGTATTGTCTTTCCCTCGTATGCATTCTGTATTCTGGTGGGTTTTAATGAGTGGTATAGGTCTTTGAACATTTTTGCCAGGAATATTGCAGTAATAGAATATTTCCTAAGTATTTTCATGTCTCAAATTATATTTTTTTCATGGCTTTACAAACACTAGTTTGTCTACACAAAGGAATCCAGGTTCACAATCTTGGTGAATCTTGCTCCTTTGTCATCAGGCAATCAGTGCGGTAAGTGAGCTATTTGATGACGCCTTTGGTTGATCTCTTCCATCTTTGTTTAGAGATTTATACAATTTTTCTCTTTACCCATGAAATTAGAACATATTATTAGGATATGTATTTGTGTGTGTCTTTTTCAATATCTTATATTGGCTTGGGAGAACCTTTTCACCAGCAACCTCAAATCTTTCTTTAGCCTAGGTATATTTTGTCTTCTATATCTTTAAATATTATCCCTTCTCCATCTGTTCCAATTAGAGTGGAGAGAATAAACATATGTTGGATACACTAAATCTATCCTCTCAGTCACTTCCATCTTGTAATTCCTATTTCTATTTTCACTCTATGTTCTGTGAAAATCCCTCAAGTTAGTTTCTAAATCTCTAATTCAATTTGTAGCAGTGTTTATTTGGTATTTGTTGCCCATATCGGTGGGGCTCCTTCAGCAATCACATTTTTAATTTCCTTTTTCACAGCAGCCTATTTTTTTTAGCACAATATTCCCCCCAACTCTCCTTGAAATTGCTAATTGGAATGTTGTTCAATGTTTCTTTTATTTTAAAAATTAATCTATTTTATGCATTTTCCCTAACACTTCACATCTTCCCCCAACCCACCTGACCTGCTGCTTTTCTTCAAATGTCTTCAGTTAAAATTCTTCACTGTCTGTCCATGTTTATCAAAGAGAAGTGTAAATCAATCATTTTTACAAGGTTTACTAAGTACTTTCTGTGCCCCAGGCAGAACACTAAAGAATGGAAACTCTAAGTCAAGGAAACCCCAAAATAATCCTATGAGATCATGGTATCCTCCATGAGCGTCACTTGAAGAAGAAAAGGTGTAGCCAACTGCACCCAGTTGGGATTTTTTTCCAAATTAATGAGATCTTTCTGTCTTTGGCTCTACTCACTTCTCCAGCCTCTGTCTTGGGACCACGGGACCATCTCTGCAGCCAGAGCTGTAGGTGCCAGGAGATGTCAGGAAAGGGCACATGAACTGAGATTTCTTTTTCTTTTCCTTTTTTTCATGTATTTGCTGTGTGAGCCCAGAGTTAGCTGGAGGCCCGTCCAGGTAGAAGCCAGCTGTAGCCCACCCCTCACTTTACGTAGCAAGTTGTCCACGCCAAGTGAAGACTGGGGGCTAAGCTGCAGCTGCTGTCTGTGTTGTGGGCACTGATACAGATGCTGAAATCCTTCATCACTCACTCCCTGGCCCATGGACCTTCCCAACCACAGTTGTTCTGAGCTAAGAATGTGGCCTGGGACCCCGTCTTCTTTGGATGCCCTGCTATATCTGTACTGGGTGGGGGATCACAAAGCACTGACTGGTTTCTTTGCTATTGTAACACCATCTTAAAATGCTGGTTCAGGCTGGGTGTGGTGGCTCAAGCCTGTAATCCCAGCACTTTGGGAGGCCAAGGTGGGCAAATCACTTGAGGTTAGGAGTTCAAGACCAGCCTTGCCAGCATGTTGAAACCCTGTCTCTACTAAAAAATACAAAAATTAGCCAGGCATGATGGCAGGTGCCTATAATCCCAGCTACTCAGGAGGCTGAGGCATGAGAATCGCTTGAACCCAGGAAGCAGAGGTTGCAGTGAGCCGAGATCATGTCACTGCACTTCAGCCTGAGTGACAGAGCAAGACTCCATCTCAAATAAATAAATAAAATAAAATGCTGGTTCAGTGATGGTAGCCTTCCATGTTAAAGCAAATCTACCTGAAATCAATTGGTCACATGACTACACAGTGTTATAGACAGTGTAACTACAGACATTGATAGAAAATTAAGTAACCTTTGTTCAAATCCTGGTTTCACAAAATCCTACGTGAACTTGAGCAAGTTATTTTACTTCTCTATTTCCTTTTCTGTAAAGTAGTGATAATAATAGACCTATCGGGCAGAATAATGAAGTTAAGGCATTTAAAACAGTTCAGCACATTGCCTGATTTGCTGTAAGTATAATAAATGTTATTTATCATCATTATTTTTAACCATAAAATATCTTACAATGCAAGAAGATGTCATGAGATAATATTATACAAACCCAAGATAAGGGATGTTCTTCAAAATAGAATTCCATTGCATTCCGCAATGCTAAAAGCTATCTATGATCACTACAATGATTCAGAATTGTTTGAGTTTTACTTTTTTTTTAAGGAAAAAAGGGGTAAGAACAGTAGAAAATTAAAAGCAAAATCATCATTATTTGCAAATCATGCTATACATAAAGTCTAAATAAACTCTATTGTATGAGTGCACTTACGTATAAAACATGTCTGAAAAAATTTTTGAAGAATATATCTGTAGATGTTTTTGCTATTTTCACTTTTCATTTTTGGATAATTTTAGACTTATAAGAAAGTTGCAAAAATAGAGCAGAGTTACCATTTATCTTCCACCGGTCATCTCTTACATTAACATCTAATCTTACAACATCATGATACATTTGTCAAAATTAAGTATCGGTACAATGCTATAAACAACTGACATTTGGATGTTTTACCAACATCTCTTTTCTGTTCCAAGATTCAAACCAAGATCCCACATTGTACTGTCATGCCTCCTTGCTCTCCTCTAATCTATGATAATTCCTCAGTCTTTCCTTGTCTTTCAGGATGTTGACACATTCAAAAAATTCTGGGCAGTTATTTTGTAGCATGACCCCTATTTTGGGTTTGTCTAATATTCTCTCATGATTAGGTTGAGTTTGTGTGTTCTGCATAAGAATACACAGAAGTGATGTGTCCTCAGTGTATCACATCCGGAGGTGATATTAGTATGTCAACATGATGTCAATGTGTTTTATTACTGGTGATAATCGTCTTTGATCACATGGTTAAGGGGGTCTCTGCTCTAACCTTATTATTTTTTCCTTGTAATTAATAAATATTTAAGGGGGAGATACATTGATACTATGCAAGTATTTTATTTCTCCTAAAACATTTACCTTTTAATTTTAGCATCCATCCATGGACCTTATTTGCCACAATTATTACAGGGGCATTCTAATGGTAATTTTGTATTTCCTTAATTTCTTCTATGTTTATCAACTGGAATTCTCCTGTAGGGAAGAACTGTCCCTACACTTTTGAGACTCTCTGACTTTCAGTGCTGAAGAAGACTTTGGAGTCTTCTAAGACTTCAGTTTGCCAGCAGCACAGACATCAGCAGAGCGCTTCTTAGAAATGCAGATTCTCAGGCCCCATCCCAGACCTACTAGATCAGAATCTGTATTTTATCAAGATCCTTGAGCTACTCATGTTATTCAAAATTCACTTTAGTTCCATGTTGTCAAGGGACGTGATCAATTGAGGTCAAACTTGAAGTTAGCAGCAGAGCCAGAGCACACCTGGGTCTCCTGATTCCCAGTGCACTCTCCTTTTCTTACTTGTTTGATCCATTCTCTAAAGAAATCCAAAGGATACAGGCTTTGGACTAAGACTCAAATTTAAATATTTGACACTGTTTACCTAGCAAGTTACTTAACCTCGCTGAACCTCTTCTACCTACGTAAAGAGGGGGAAATATTAGCTAACTTTAAGGATCACAGTGAAGACAAGAGCTACTAGGTGGAAAGCACCTGGCAGAATGGCTTGGGCATGAGGACACAGAGATCTGCAGGCACATCCTCTTCCAGGAGGGGCTACAGCCAGCTGCTGGGAGTGCTGTCAGCACATGCCTTCAGCTGCCAGCCTCCTCAAGTCTCACCGAAGGTCATGCCTTTTCAGTGGAGACCCACATCCAAAGACAGGGATGTGGAGGCCCAGCCATTTGGGCCAGACACAGAACAGAACAACACTGATGACCATTTCAGCTCCAGAATTCTATGAGGTCTGCTGGCCTTCTCCTTGCTCTGTTTTGTAGCTCAACTCTCCCTTGGCTCAGTTCCCTTTCTGCTCCCTTCATAGATGTTGAACTCAAGGGCACTGTGTACATGCAAGTCCATTTCAGGGTTCACTTCCAGGAGAACCCAAACTGCCACATCACACAAAATAGATTCTCAAGAGTTGGGAACAACTGTTATAAATACCACTATTATGCCTTTTGGGGATGAGCTTTGCAAATTGCCCACTATCACTAAATGCAAAGTGACCCAAATATGTATTAAGTTTCTATTATGTACCGGGCCTAATGCTTAGCTTAGGGATATAGAGTTTAGAAAAAAAAATGCTAAGTGCTATCTAGTAGGGAAGACGGAGAACAAACTAGTCTGTGCAATTAACCAAAACATCATTTTGGCAAGACTACTGTGGTCAGTGGCCAGTCCCTTCGCAGCTGAAACTCTCCTGATATACACATCTTGAAACAGCACCATCAAGGGCCATTACTGGAGAACCCTAGTTGGGAGATGGAGGATGGATCGTCACTCCTTTTTTCATAAAAATGGAGACCTGACCTGATTTTAAACTGAAGAAATTTATTGTTTTCTTAAAAACTCTTTGTTTACACTTGATACAAAAAAGTCCACAGATAGATATAAGCAAGTTTTGGACATCCAAATAATGATGAACATGGAACTGAGTTTCATAGCTCTGCTTTCAAAAGTACCTCTTACACATTTATCTATGCTTTCATTTCAGCTGTCCTGCAATAACAAAAGAAAAACTACACTGTGCTTCAGTTGCAAAGGAATGTGCACTGAAAGCTGAACAAAATCAGGTTTCTCCAAGCAAAGGGCAAAATGTACTCTATGTCACTGTTTCAATTGGCTGAAATGGTGTAGAGCTCAATCCTCAATTATTTGCTGTAATGCAAGATCCTTAGCCTGGAGTGTTGTTAAAAAAACAAACAAACAAACAAAAAACCCTACATTCTTTCATGATTAAATGCATATTACCATTAGGGAAATCAGAACTGGTACATTAAAATATTTGCCTGGGCACTGCCTATTATTCTTTAGCTCTGGCTTTGAAAGCCTAGTAAAGATTTCCTTGGATAATAGACAACTTTGATAGTCTTTCACAACAAAATTTAAAAGCACAAAATTTCCATCACCCACAGCTGTCCAGGGAAAAGTTCCTCAAGGGGTACACAAATGTACTGGCACAAAAAACAGCCTTAAAATAGTCTTTAAAAGCAATATGGTGCCCCCAAAGTGCCAAAGAACCTAGTTCCTGTATTCCAGTTTGATGATCTTCACCACCTACTCAAGTCCTCCATCTTTATTTCTTCATGTCCACATATTCCAGGATAAGCACCATACACTAATTGGCCGTAAGCTGCCTGTGCACAGACATGGGGATTGGCCAGGGCCCTGCTGCCTCTGGCTCCAGATTAGCCTGGCACATCTTCCTTGTCTGCATGAAGTGGGCATGCCCAAAGAAGCCTTGTCCATTGTACATACTCTATTTCTCCCCTTCAGAAGCTTCTCTCTTTAAAAATATGATACTTGGGTGAAATTCTGTCTAAGAACCAACAGGTGAATAGACAAGCAGTGGTTCAGAATTGTTACAGTAATCCTTGGGCAACTTACTAAGACTCTGATTTCCAGGTCCAACTATAAATGTTCCACTCCCTTTCTCTTCTTTTCACCAGTTAAGGCTTGTTCGCTTCATTACGATTAATTTAAAATGTTATACACTGCCTTATAATCAAAATGTTTCAGTGATGGCATTGATAAATATAATCTAGCGGTTCTCAACCAGAGGCAATTTTGCTCCCCATGGGACATTTGGAAACCTCCGGAGATATTTTTGATTATTACAGCTGGAGAGGGTGGGGTGGGTACAGCTGCTACTAGCAAGCAGACGCCAGAGACACTGCCAAACATCCTGCAATGCAAATGGCAGCCCCCAACAAGAAAGACTCCTCAGGCTCAGAATGTCAGTAGTGCCGAAGTGGAGAAACCCTAAATCCAATACCACAGAAAATTAAACGGAAAAGAAAATTAGGACAAAGCAAAATTGAAAGCAAGATAGTAAAATCCAGTCACAGGTAAACAGTTTGCTGTAAATGGGGACAGATTTGACTTTGAGTTTCCTATTGGCCAATCCAAAGAGGAGACAAGGGGTAGTGGAGAGGATCAAATCTTCTACTGTAAAGGTCCTGAATGATAAATCCAGGTGTGATTTAACTGTGGCTGCTTCTCACTGCATACCATTGTGCAAGGAAGAGGCAAAACCCAACGCCATTCAGCAAGAGCAGTTCTACAGATGACTCACACAGGCAGACCCAAGTCAACTTCCACCTGGTTATTATTATTCTTTTACCTGGAGGTGACACACAGAAGACACAGATAGCCTACAGATCTTTCATAAAATGATTTAGTGCTCTGTTTCTCACATCCACACTCTGATAACACTTGGGAAACAGAGAGTTTGAAGTTATCTCTTGTGGAAATTCATGAGAGCATATAGACTTTTCAATTAAGGGCAGAAACATATTCTCTAGACTTCTATAGCAGGAAGACACCCCTGCCTCCAGAAACTGTTCATGAAGATGTAAGAAAGACATGCCTGTAATCCCAGCACTTTGGGAGGCTGAAGTGAAAGGATTGCTTGAGCCCAGGCATTCAAGAACCAGCCTGGGCAACATGGCAAAACCCTGTCTCTAAAAAAAAAAAACAATACAAAAAAAAAAAAAAAATACAAAACTTAGCCAGACATGGTGGCACACATCTGTTGTCCCAGATACTTGAGAGGCTTAGGTTGGAGGATCACCTGAGCCCAAGAGGTGAACGTTGCAGTGAGCTGAGATCACACCACTGCACTCTAGCCTGGGCAACAGAGTGAGACCCTGTCTCAAATATGTCAAATATATATGAGAGAAAGAAAGGGCAAAGCAATGCTGATTTTACCAGGGAAACACACTCCATCAATCATACTAAGGGGCCATGCAGACTACACTGAGTTCATGCAGCTTAATCCATAATCCAATCAGCCCATATCGTGAGATTCAAAAGCCAGGGAAAAATAACTTAAAAAGTACAAAATGATTTCTGTTGAGAGAATTGGTAATTTATTTTGGGAATAAAGTTGTAAAACATCTACACCATGTGCCAAAAGTATAGCTTATATATTTAAATATTCAAATGTTAACAAAATGAAAGGACATGTATGCAGATTATTTATGTCTAAATTCCTATAATTATCCACTCATTTGTCTTTAGAAAGAAAAAGTTGTAAAATTAAGCAAGAAAATAGTATGTAAAAGGTCGATAGATTTTACTACGTAAAATTTAATCGTATGGGTTTTTGAACATTGAAAACACCATAAAACCAGCATCCACATCTTGATGTTTAATTTTATTCCCCAATAAAAGAAATCAGGGCATCTTGGAGAAATGGCTGATTCTAGGACTGAAACAAGAAGCAGACAAGATGAGTCTGTAGTACTTTGTAGTGCCAGGACGTAAAAAAGTGCTCAAGAAAACAAAACAACAGACAAAGAAACAAGAAAATTTCATAATATGCAGCATATCAAAGGGACACAGGAGTCAATAAAAGAGGCCCCAGGCAAGTTCAACAATAAAATAATATATTATTGGATTATAATTGAAATAATTAAAAAAAAATACCCCTGAGCCCATATGGACAAAAATAAGTGAGTAAACTAATCAATGGGAGAGAAGAGTCCAATCTCCCTTGGAGAAAAATTCCAACTTATGTGTGTAGGTATCTCCCCTCAAGGAGGAAGAACAGATTTCCTACTCCTTCAGTGTGAGCTGTGTGCATAGTGACTTCCAAAGAGCTCTGCATGGGAAGGGGGAAAAGGGAAACTTTCTAGAGGAGAAACTCAACAGACGCTACCTCAGCCAAGTGAATAAAGTCAACAATCGAGAGTCGTATTGATAGTGTATAACCTTAATACAATGGGATGAAAAGGTACCTTACTCTTCAAATGACATAGCCCCAGTATCATTGTGAGAAAGAAGTCCCAATGAAGGGACATTCTATAAAATAGCTGACAAGCATTCTTCAAACTGTCAAGGTCATCAAAAGCAGGAAACGTCTGAGAAACTCTTACAGCCAAGAGGTGTCTAGGAAGACATGATGACTCAATGTCATTTGGTGCTCCTGAAGGAGATCCTGGAACATGCTGGACTTGCTGATGGTGAGTGCAGCAATATCATCATCTATGGCTAAGTGGCCAGAAGCCTGCTGGCCAGTGGCTGACAAACGCAGTTTTAGCAGGTCAAATCTTGACCAGGAAGGTTATGAGTTTTGCTCCTGAGTATGCAGAGAAAAACTACCTAGTTTCCTCTAGACTTCTGAGCTGCAAAAATTCCTAACTTAATCAATGTCTTGTACCCATCCCAAGTGGCCATCAAATAAGGCAAATAACTCAGTCTCCCCAGTGAGTGTATATAGAATGACTGCATTCTGCAGGTTGAACAAGCAGCTGGTAGCCAGGAGGATCTTCTCCAAAGTCCTTTGGGCAGTTGAAGCACAGCTGCGTAAGGGTTCCAGGGCTGGACTCCTACATTCACACCCACAGCTTCAACCTCGGGAGTGAGAGCTGGCATCTAAAGGAGGCCCCCAGCTGGGCACCATGGCTCACACCTGTAATCTCAATACTTTGGGAAGCTGAGGTGGGAGGATTGCTTGAGCCCAGGAGTTCAAGACCAGCCTGGGTAGCATGGTGAGATCTCATCTTTAAAAAAAAAATTAAAATAATTAGCTGGGCATGGTGTTGCATCCCTGTAGTCCCAGCTACCCAGAAGGCTGGGGAAGGAAGGTTACTTGAGCCCAGGAAGTGGAGGCTGTAGTTAGCTGTGATCAAGCCACTGCACTTCAGCATCAGTGATAGAGTGAGATCTTGTCTCAAATATATATATATATAAAATAAAAAATAAAGGCAGCCTTGGCCAGGCACAGTGGCTCACTCCCACAATCCCAGCACTTTGGAAGGATGACGTGGGTGGATCACCTGAGTTCAGGAGTTCAAGACCAGCCTGACCAACATGGTAAAACCCCATCTCTACTAAAAATACAAAAATTAGCTGGGCATGATGGCGTGCACCTGTGATCCCAGCTACTCAGGAGGTAGAGGTTTCAATGAGCCGAGATTTGCATCACTGCACTCTGGCCTGGGTGACAGAGCAAGATTCTGTCTCAAAATAAAATAAAGGCAGCTTACCACTCTCCAGTCTAAAGTGTTACAAGGCCAAGCCCAGGTGCGGCTATTGCAGCACCCACCACCCTGAGCCGGCCTGAAGCTCTGGGTTCTGTCGATTTCACACCCTGTGCGCCATCCCACAGATAGGAGTGGGTGCAAGACAAGCCAGAATCGCTGCTTCTGAGCATGAGGCACAGGAAGCTATCAAGTGGATGCTGAAATTAGAGTGCTAAAAGAACCAATGTGTATGCATCGTAGATCCTCCAGGAACTGCTGTCAAATTCCAGAGGTAAAACAAAAAATTAGAAGCCACATAGGACTGATAGAGGGGCCAGGCCTGTGGGGAAAGAGATGCGAGAGGATAGGGAGCCAGTCTGCTGTTACTCTGAGCTGAAACTTAGCAGGACGTTGGCTTTGTGTGGGGAGGAAGCTGAACCAGAACCAGGACTGGTGGGCACAGCAGCCCACACTCAACCCTTGGCAGGGAGAAGGTAACTTCCTCCAGCCTGGTCTCCAGTGCTACCCTTTAGCGTGCTAGATTCTGTGCATGAATATATTTCTAAGAATTCTCTGTTTGGGTGACGAAGCCACCCTAGAGGAACACTGGAGTGCGAGTAAGAATTATCTCAGAAACTTGTTTAAAAGTGCCGATTTTCAGCAATATCCACAGCTCTGTCCAAGTCCCAGGGGCCTGATTCCATTGGCCCACTTCTGGGAGCTCAGAACCTGCAGGTTCAATTGGCACTCCCAAATGATGAGGATGCAGGCCAGGCGTTCTCCAAAAAAACATGCACTCCACACCTCCATCACAGCCAGACCTCAATCTAGTTTTCACATCCTCAGAGAATTTTCTCTATCATAGAGAATGTGGAATGCAGGAAAACAAATGGAGAAATAAATACAGACTTCAGTGCAAGCATACCGTGTGCAGGTTTTCAGGAGGAATAAAACTCTGAGGTTAGTTGCACCCAAACTCTCAAAGCCTAAATTAGAGCCAGAGGGAGGAATCCTGTAAGGGTTTGAGGAGTCCAGCTCATAGACTCCAAGTCACCAGTACACCCCTGCTCTTAGCAAGGATTTGTATTTGTTTGGTTCCTCACAAACTGAGAAATTAGTTTTCTAAAATCCAAATATCTCACAAAAATAAGTTAAAACCCAAGAGAAATGTCAACACTCTTGGCTACATTCCAAGAAATGCACATTCTACGAAAACCACTGGCTCCAAAGGGCGCAGCCCCAGGTGCAGCAGTTCTCTGAGGTAAGCAGTGTGACCCAGGAGTGGGCCAGCAGTGCCTGTGCCTGGGCAATTCCTGGTCAGGTGGCTTCAGGGAGATTCCAGGGCCGGGTGGGCGGGCGCCCTGGTGAGGCAGCTGAATAGAGTTTCCTAATGACCCCAGTCAGTGGATTTGGCAAAAGAATGTTACAGCCAGAGGGAGTCGGCTTTCAATCAGGAGAAACCTCACAATGCTGGCAGACCAGGCCATGGGTCAGCTTTCTCCATATCGAAGAGGGGTGTGATGAAATTAATGTCTCCATCTCCCCACAATTCACCTGTTGATGTCCTAAACCACCACCCCCACCTTCCCTCCTCCACCTCCTGCATGGCTGTATGAAGACACAGAACTTCTAAGGAAGTAATTATGATTAAATGAGGTCAGAAGGGCAAGGCTCTGATCCAATAGGACTAATCCCCTAGGAAGAAGAGATCCCTGGGAGCTCTGTCTCTCTCTCTCTCTCTGCTCCTGCCTCTGTCTCTGTCTGGCTCTGCACACATGATGGGGAAGGCCATGTGAGCAGTGTGAGGTGGTGGACACCTGGAAGCCAGAAAGGAAGCCCTCATCAGAAACAGACTCAGTGAGAACCTTGACCTCAGACTTCCAGCCTCCAGAAATGTGAGAAAATAAACTTCTGCTGAAGATGCGCAGTCTGTGGTATCACTTACAGCAGCCCAAGCTGATACTGCAAAAAGGGAGCGTGTGCACTACTACCTAATCTCGTGGGAGAACACTGAGCATGATATATTGAATCACATTATAATCTAAGACTAGAGAATTGATCAGGATGCCATTTAGAAACCACCTTCAAAAAGTAACAAAAGAATATAAACGAGGGACCATGAAGGCCAGAAACTGGATTCATGTGTGGTTCTTCCTGGCTGATGAGTGTGATGGAACAGCATTACTTGAAGTGCCCTCAACCAATGGGGAATTTATATTTGCTCTTGAAAGAATTCACGAATAGCTCACAGTAGGATTTTTCTGGAGAACTGACAAGAACAGAGACAGAAGACTTAAGATGGGGAGCAGTGACTCAACAGTCAGGAAGCGCCTTTGTGGCCCGGGACCTCCCCGCTAGTCCTGTGAGTCCACTAACTTCAGCTCACCCTTTGTCCCTGCTTCATGTACTGTCTAAGATGTCAGCATAAAAATAACCAAATTCAGGAGAAATGGAAAAAATTTAATGAGGAGAAATATAGATGAAATAGAACCAAAAAAGGATGTCAGAATCCAAAATTCCAAAGATTAAAGGTGAATGGGAAGAAAAATAAATGAGAAACAAAATAATCAAAAAGATTAAATAAGTATAAATTTAACAATAACGAGATGACAAAACAACTTAAAATGTAGTAATATTCACGTTATAAATAACCTTTATTAGATGTTTCTTATCTAGCTAGGCACTGGGCTAAGAACTTTTCATGCATTTTCTCGTTTAATACTTATGACAACTCATCACCAAGTCCATTTCACAGACCAGAAAACTGAGGCTTTGAGAAAGGTTAAACAACTCGCCTAAGACACCTAGACCGGTACTGGTTGGGAAGGCAGTCAAAATCACACCATCTGATCCCCAAATTTGCCCCTTTTTCCAAAGATGAAAGCCTCAAAATGAATAATAAAAAAAGCAATTAAGAGAAATGCAACCAAACTTGGATTAAGAAAGTAAATTAAAAGATTAGAAGCCGAGGCTGGGCTCGGTGGCTCACACCTGTAATTCCTGCACTTTGGGAGGCCAAGGCAGGTGTACCACTTGAGGTCAGGAGTTCGAGACCAGCCTGGCCAACATGGTGAAACCCTGTCTCTACTAAAAATACAAAAATATGGCCAGGTGTGATGGTGGGCACCTGTAGTCCCAGCTACTCAGGAGGATAAGGCAGGAAAATCACTTGAATCCAGGAGGCGGAGGTTGCGGTGAGCTGAGATGGTGCCACTGCACTCCAGCCTGGGCAACGGAGTGAGATTCCATCTCAAAAAGAAAACAAAAATACAAGAAGCTGAGAACAATATAAAATTGTGTTAAATTTTTGAATGAAGAGAAATAAGGGAAAATATAAAAAGCAGAAAAATTAAGATTAAAAAAGATTTTATAATAAAATGGAAATGGAAACAGAAAACCAATTAAAATGGCACAAATGTTGTGAAAACAATGCTAAAATACTAAATGTTATAAAAGAGAAAATATGACATTAATTAAATTGGAAAACAGGAGTCTTTCAGAAGAAAATGGATTCACAGCACGGTCTTCCCAGCAGCACAAAGGAATATTTCCACGTTTCGTCTTTGACTCATCCTCTATGCAGGGGGTCTTTTGAACATTTCTGAGCCAAGTCGGTAGCATTTTAGTGGCCAGAGAAGCTTTGTGGCAAAATTCCAATTTTACTCTGATTACAGGATTTGCAACAGCCCAGGCTGAGGTTTGCTGTGGCGCTCCCCATTAAACACTAAGCCTGAAAGATGCTCTTTGAAGAACAAGAGTTTCATGCCAAATGCATCTGGGGATGCTGTGGCAGCCCCCCTGGGATCAGGTCACTATTTCCCTCCTAGAGGCACCAATCACATCAGAGCAGCTCATGGCGGGGGCCCCGAGCAGCGTCTGCACAGCTGCACATCAAAACCCGGCCCTGGTGGAGCTTTACCACAGCAGCCTGCCAAAGGCCCTGAGAAGTCCTGCAGCAAAGAATCAAAGAAATCTGTTTCTCTTTGCCTAGGCCACTTTATCTGACATTGGAAATCTCTCTCCCACCCTCCCCTGCCCCACCCTGGAATAAGCTCTATTTTCATCCTAAAGCAGTTTTATGGAAAGCGCTTTGGAATACTCTGTCCTAAAACCATTGCTTGAGGTTTTGGGTGGAAGAGAGAGAGAGGGTTTTACCAAGGCACAGAACACTAACCTAATTGTCCAATTTATTTAAAAGCAAATGTTGCAGACATAGTTTGAGAAGATGATGCTTCTACGGGGTGGTAAATAGACCGTGCAGGCAAGTACACATCCAGAAGAAAAGCAGGGTGTTTTATAACACCAGTTCGGAAATGTGGAAGAAAGGACATGACAATGAACCCTCCCAAAGCGACCCTCAACTCCTGCTCCCAGAAGAAAACCACCTGGGAGGTTCCCAATTAATTTACAGGCAGTGCTGGAGCAATCTGTGCTTTAGAAACTAAAAAAGATAAACAGACATAAAAACAAAACAAAAACTCACGTTTTTAATAAAGAGATATTTAATCAGCAGCAAAGATTAAAACATCGACTACGTAAGTCAAGAAAACGTAAAGGTGAAATGATGTCTTCACCAGCATCCAATAGTTCCTGAACAACTGGGTTATGCCAATCTGGGCAGCAGCAATTCCAACCACTGAGAAAACATCTTTCATGACCTCTCCAAACCGGAGGGTTGTTATTCTGCTTTTATAGCTAGAGAAAGACTTGGAGGTTATTATTCTGACTCGTATGTTATTCTGCTTTTATAGCTAGAGAAAGACTTGGAGGTTATTATTCTGACTCGTATAGCATCTATTTATTGAACATTCTTTTGAGGAATCACCCATTTAAATGAGAGAGATGTAAAAGAAGTTATAAACAAAGCCATGGAAATTATTTCTGAATGTGTATGTCTCTTATTCGGTTTATAATGGCTAGAATCTTAAAAAAAAAAAGTGTTGGTCAGAACAATATGACATCTAGATTTGAGCTGCATCTTTGGGAGGGAGTAAGATCTAAATGGATGATAAAGAAAGCGGAAAGGGGCTGTGCACAGTGGCTCATGCCTGTAATCCCAGTATTTTTGGAGGCCAAAGCAGGCAGATCGCTTGAGCTCAGGAGTTCGAGACCAGCCTGAGCAACATGGTGAAACCTCTCTCTACTAAAAATACAAAAATTAGCTGGGCATGGTGATGCATGCCTGTAGTCCCAGCTCCTCAGGAGGCTGAGGTGGGAGGATCATCTGAGCCCAGGAGGTGGGGGCTGCAGTGAGCCATGATTGTGCCACCAAACTCCAGCCTGGATGACAGAGCAAGACCCTGTCTCAAATAAATAAAATAAAATAAAACAAAACAGAAAGCATTCCAGCATAAAAGATATCATTGAAAAAGAAGTCCAAGAGCTGAGGATAAACACAGAATGGAATGTGTGGAATCTACTGATGAGACGAGTATCCATTTCGGAGAGAGGCAGGAAGGAAGGAATACTGAGGGATGATGAGTGGGGGCCACAACTCTGCAGGGCCTGGACCGTTCGACCAAGGTCTTAGATCCTGATGCCGCGGATCACAGGGAAGAGACGGCAGCTCCTCAGCTAAGGGTAGCATGACTGAGGCTCTGCTGAAAGCATCACCCTGGGATTGACATGTCTGCTGAGAGGAGATGCAGAGGGGATGAGCAGCAGTGCTCCTTTGGTGATTCAGACATGAAGCGATTGAACCCCACACACTCGTGGCAGCAGTGAGAATGGAAAAGAAGAAAGTGAAATTCTGGATAACCTCAAGGGTATTTAGGTGATACCTTTATGTCTCATTGCTTAACTCCAACAGGTTGACTTGGTCTCCGGGTCTAGTTGCTTAACTGCAAGTTTTAAGGACTAGGAGAATTGAAATGTCATTACTCGGAGAAGTCATACATTTGGCTTTGGGCATATTAAACTTGAGGTAATAAAGGGTTTCTCAGCTGAAATGCCTTGAAAGCAGTGGGATCAGACTTAGGTTGGGAACATCCTGAGCTAGAGTTGGCCAGCACCAAAACAGGTAGGAGGAGTGCACCTGCGCTGACCGTAATGCTCCCCAAGGCACAGCCCTGGGAATTGCTAATGCTGACCAGTGCTTTTCAGCTCCCTGGGAGAAAGTTCTCTTAGCTGCAGTGTGGATTGGATTGTAAAACTGTGATCTGTTGAGGGGGTAATTTAGAAGAAAACGGGCTGGAGATCTTCCGTCTGTAGCCTACCACCCTTATTTCAGCTATGAGGCTGAGGCCACAGCCACACACCGCCAGAAAATGGGCTGTCATTCCTCCATTGTGAAGGCAGTGCTTCCAGAGTTGACCTGTTTTTGCCAGCTCTCCTTCCTAAGCAGTCTCTTTCTACATCTTTTGGGAGACGAAAGAGCCTCCTTGTAATTTCAACACAGCTGAGGAAGGAGTGTGCTGTCAGCCCTGGGGTTGGAATTGGCCTCCTTTGCGAATGAAGAGCTAAAGAGCCCTGGAAGTGCATGTCTTATATTATTACCCAGGAAACAACCCCTGTTCCACTCATGAGAGAAACACATATAACAGCTTTGGGAAGATACTTATTCAAAATAAGCCCTAGAAAATATGCCTCCATAGATAAGTGCCAGCTAAGCATTAAAATTCGGCACAGTCTAGAACCCGCATCCTGTCTATAGTAGTATCAGGACCCCCTGATTCTAGCAGAACCCACAAACAGGACTAGCTTCCCCTAATAATTTAGTAAATATCAGCCTGGATTGTTTTACTGTCCCAAGGTGAATAAACTGAAAAAAAAAGTTGCATACAGACAGGGCAGTGCAATTCTAAGGATTCAGGGAAAAATCACAGTTTGAAAAGGAGCTACCAGCGAACAGTGACAAAGTGTAAATGTTATCTATTGTGTATCCTGAATAAAATGTCATAAAAGCATAAAAGGCCTTGCGAAATCAGGTGAGAAACGTGGTGAAAAATAACTTAATGATCTTGATTTCAGAAAAAAGCTCAAATTCAGAAATCAAATGAAATGAAATGCAAGTTGAAATGAAAAAAGATATAACTCAAATAGGGGACCAGAGCTCTATCCGTCCAGCACGAACATTAAAAGTAATAGAAAAAAAGTCTGCTTTGGAGTGGAAATTCAAATTAGAGGTATCGAAAAGGAATAAAAAGCTCTTTAAGAATGTGAAAGAACTGATCAAGGTAAAAAGCTATGCATGAAAATATGATAGGTGTAGACAGATAATTTACCTTTATTGGTTTATTAGAGAAGTTATTTTGTTCAGACATTGACCAAACAAGCCATGAACATTTCCTTAGTCAAGAAAAATATTTATTTTCTCTTGTGTGGCAAAAAGTCCACAGACGGACAGATCTGGGGTGGGAGGGCAGCTACATGATGTTCTAAGGAAACCCAGACTTTAGCCCATCAAATGTAGTGTGTGGGCCCAGCTTACAAGGTGCCTGCGGGCACTCCAGCCATCCCAGTCACATTCCAGGTCTAACAGAGGAGTAAGGGGTGAATGCAGAATGTCAGATGAGTCATCCCCCTCGACCCTTAAAAAGCATTCCCAAGAGCTCCACCCAGCAACTTCCAAATTTATCTCATTAGATTCAAATATGTCATATGACTACCCCCCTCCCTGTAAGGGAGATAAAGCTTTTAAGAAGAGACCATTCCCAAATTAAGTCATGGTTCTGTTAGTAAGCAGAAAAAGAGAGAGAAGATATTGGTAGATAAATAACAGTCTATAACAAAAATCATTAAACATAAATACAGTAACATAGGGGAAGAATCAATACACAAAAATATAACAAGTAAAGATTTTCCTGCACTGAGTATGCAAATCAGAATTCTTCATGTTTCAGGTAAAGCCACTAAGAGCAAAAATCTATATACCTAGACATTTTAGCAAAATGCTCTGATACATTTTTTTAAAACTCTTAAGCATACCCAAGTGGAAAACCAATCAAGATTATCTACAAAGAATTTAAATTTAGGCTCCCCTCAGACTTCTTCATGATCACCAAAGGTAGAATAATATGTCAAGAGTCTTTTAATGCCATTTCTTACAGTTTGTTTAATGCCATTTCTTACAGTTTGTACAAAAGAAAAAAAAAAGGAACAAAAAAAGAGTCTTGGGGATAAAGTTACAACACAAAAATAATAGTCACAGCCAAAACACTATTTATTAAAGGAAAAAAAAATCCCCCAAATATTGAAAGATTGAGAAAATATGCCACTTCAACACCTGCAAAAGCCCAGTGTGGTGGTGCATGCCTGCAGTCCCCAATGACTCAGGAGGCTGAGGCAGGAGGATTGCTTGAGCCCAGAAGTCCAAAGTTGCAGTGAGCTATGATTGCAGCACTACACTCCAGCCTTGGGGACAGGGCAAGACTCTGTCTTTAAAACAATTAAATTTAAATTTAAAAACACTTAAACATAGATTTTTCCCAAAAATCTATAGATGGGAAGCTCATTCCATTCATATTTTAAAATAAATTTATTCTTAAAATTTAAGAATGAGATACTTGGGTTATTAAAAAAAAACATAGGGCCGGGTGCCGTGGCTCACGCCTGTAATCCCAGCACTTCGGGAGGCCGAGGCGGGTGGATCACAAGGTCAAGAGATCGAGACCATCCTGGTCAACATGATGAAACCCCGTCTCTACTAAAACTACAAAAAATTAGCTGGGCATGGTGGTGCATGCCTGTAATCCCAGCTACTCAGGAGGCTGAGGCAGGAGAATTGCCTAAACCCAGGAAGCGGAGGTTGCGGTGAGCCGAGATCGCGCCATTGCACTCCAGCCTGGGTAACAAGAGTGAAACTCCGTCTCAAAAAAAAATAAATAAATAAATAAAAACATAATTTAGGTGAGTGTGAACGAGGTAGAGAGGCCTTGTGACTAATTATATCTTCCAAAGATGGACACAGCTGTATCTCCTAGCCTACATGTGACAATGTACAGCTCTCTGTTGAGAAGAATTCTTAAGCCAAATCTAGGCTCAGCAGAAAAGAATGGCTTACAATTATTAACATGCCAAGATGGAAATCAATAAGTAAAGTTTTCATCCAATACAGCAAAAAAAGAAAAGCAAAAGACACTCATGAAAAATGTATTATTAAAATATACATATATTTGAAAACCATAGATATAAGAAACTACAAAATAAATGAACATCAGCATTCGATCTTGAGTTAAAAAACAATAAGATAGACAAATTTACAACCAATCTTATTTGAAAAAGAGAGGGAGGAATAGAGGGAGAAGGTAAGGGAAGGAGTAAGGAAGGAACAGAGGAAGAGAGAGAGAGAAATATAAAATTTTAAAACAACAACAAAAGAAATTAAAGTTACTAATAAACAGGACACTATAAAAGAAGATGGTCGAAAATTTGAATTTAGAAAAATAGACAATTTTCTAGGAAAAGATAACTTGTCTCAACTAGAAATAAAAACTAAACAGACCAATAACCATGAGATTAATTAATTGATTTATCAGATTGTTACAGAAAAAGGCATAAAGCCCGAGGAGATTTTCCAGGGAATAATAATCACGACATGATATTCATTTCCCAGGAGAATTTAAAAAGTTTATCAATTCATTTTATAAATTTCAAATACATAGTATAATAAAAATGCAGACTAATCTTATTTATAAGTATATCATACATAAAACTAAACATATTGAGTTATCACAGAATTAAAAAAATAATAGTGTTCAGGTTGGGTGTATTTGAAGGCTGTAAAGAAAGTTTAATTCTAGGAAAATTGTTAATGAAATAGATCATTTCATTAGATCAAAGAAGAAAACACACTAAACTTCAGTAAATTCCCCCAAATTCAGTAGACGTGATTAAAACACCGACAGAACTAGAAATAGAATCATCTTTCTTTCTTTCTAAAAGAAACTGAAACAAATAGCCCTTATTATTTAATAGTGAAAAACTAAATCCAGTTTAATTAAAGGCAAGCGCTAAATAGCACCCTTTTTTCACCACTTTTATTATCATTCTAATTTTAGTCAATTAGTTATAATTAGTTATAAATGCAGCCAATTTAGTTATAAGCACCTCTCACTCCCAACTGAAGAAGAAAAGAAGGGAAGAAGGAAGGAAGGAACAGAAGAAGGAGAAGAGAGCAGGAGGGTGGAAGGAAGGAGGAGAGAAGGGTAGAGAATTAAAGAGAAATATAAGCACTCAATTTCTTGTGTTAGAGATAATAAAAAATGAAAAAATGCAGTCAATGATTTGTGTACACTGTATTAATCAATTGAATGTTTCTTATATCCACTCCTGTCAAAAAACAAAACCCAGGTACATTTAACTTCAGTGCCCAGTAATAAGTGAAAAGCTGAAAATGCAGGATTGGTCATCGGAGAGCCCAGCTGCATGAGCTGGTCAAGCCATAGAAACACTTCAGGTCTCAGTGCTCCCATCTGTAAATTGGAGTTAATAATACTTCCCACACAAACTTGGAAGGATTAAATTTAAAAAAAAAAAATTTTTTTTTTTTAAGACGGAGTCTGCTCTGCTGCCCAGGAGAGAGTGCAGTGGCACAATCTCGGCTCACTGCAACCTCTGCTAACTGGGTTCAAGCGATTCTCCTGCCTTAGCCTCCCAAGTAGCTGGGATTACAGGCATGTGCCACCACGCCCATCTAATTTCTGTATTTTTAGTAGAGATGGGATTTCACCATACTGGCCAGGCTGTTCTTGAACTCCTGACCTCAAGTGATCCACCCACCTTGGCCTCCCAAAGTGCTAGGATTGCAGATGTGAGCCACCATGCCCGGCCAAGTAAAAATTTTATATATAAAACATACAGCAAAGTGCCACACTAAAGAGTCAATACATAATAGATACACGCATGTACACAAAGTACTAAGTAGATTATTATATACCTAGTTATTAATAAAATACAGGTTGAGCATCCCTAATCCAAAAATCTGAAATCTGAAATATTGCAAATTTTGAAATGTTTTAAATGCTGACCTAATGCCACAAGTGGAAAATTCCACAACGGACCTCATGGGCCAGGTCACAGTCAAAATGCAGGTGCACCATACGCAGTTGATCCTGCCTGCAGATACTTGTTGCTGTTGTTTAACAGCTGATATAGGTATTCTGGTGATGCTACTGTGTTGCTTAGTTACCGAGAACACATTGTTTATCACTGTATTAATGATATGTCATATTGTTTTACTGTTGAGTACTGAAGTGCGAATACGTGTAAGAAAATGATTACTTATCATTTTCTTTGTAGCATACAAATCCTGAGCCAGGAAAGATGGTGATGTCAAACACCCACGGAGTGTCCACATGGGTGACCGAGATAGTGACACCCTTGCTTTCTGATGGTTCAATAAGCACAGACAGTTTCATGTATAAAATTACCAAAAATATTGTATAAATTACCCTCAGGAAAAGTGTATAAGGTATACATGAAACATAAATGAATTTCATGTTTAGATTTGGGTTCCAACCTCAAGATACCTCATTGCATATATGCAACTATTTCAAAATTTGAAACATTCTAGGTCCAAGCATTTTGGTAAGAGATACTCAACCTATAATATATGCATATACAATGTCAAAAAATCTAGAGAAGAAAATGCATCTAAAATATTGCTAAATGAACATAGGTGTTTTGGAATGCCTAAAATTACACCTAAAATTATCTAAGACAAAGCTTTAAAAAGTTGTATTTATGGTCATAGTGATTTCAATATTGCAGTGTACACAATTGGCCTTTCTTATCCATAAGTTCTGCATTTGCAAATTCAACCGAGGATTGAAAATATTTGAGAAGAAATTGCATCTATATGAACATGTACAGACTTTTTCTTGTCATTCCTCCCTAAACGATGTAACACCTATTTACACAGCATGCACATTGTATTAGGTATTATAAGTAATCTCAAGATGATTTGAAGTACACAGGAGGATGTATGTAGCTTATGGGCAAACACTACACCATCATATATCAGGAACTTGAGCATCTGTGGATTTTGGTATTCACAGGAGGTCCTGGAAGCAATCCCTCATGAATACCAAGAGACAACTGTATATGCTTAGAGGAAATTAAGACACTAATGGTCTTCCAGCTAGTCATTGCATTACAGATGGTTATTTTATCCTTTATCCTTTTTATTTTGGTTTTTCAATTACCTATTTAATACAAGCATACATCAGAGATATTTCAGGTTCAGTTTCAGACCACTGCAATAGTGACTATCTCAATAAAATGAATCATACAATTTTTTTGGTTTCCTGGTGCATATAAAAGTTATGTTTACACTATACTATAGTCTATTAGCAGTGCAATAGCATCATGTCTAGAAAAGTAATGCACACACTTAATTTCAAAAATATGCTAAGAAATCCAAAAATTATCTATCTGGGCCTTCAGCAAGTCAAAATCTTTTTGCTGGTGGAGGGTCTTGCCTCATTGTTGATGGCTGCTGACTGATCAGGGTGGTGGCTGCTGAATGTTGGGCGGCTGTGGCAATTTCTTAGAATAAGACAACAATTAAGTCTGCCCCATCGACTGAATCTGCCTTTCACAAAAGATTTCTCTGTAGCATGTGATGCTGTTTGATAGCACTTTACCCATAATAGAACTTCTTTCAAATTTGAAGCCAATCCTCTTAAACTCTGCTGCTGCTTTATCAACTAAGTTTACGTAATATTCTAAATCCTTCCGTGTCATTTCAATAATGTTCACAGTATCTTCACCAGGAATAGATTTCATCTCAAGATATCACTTTCCTTGTTCATCCATAAGAAGCAACTCCTCATCTGTTAAAGGTTTATTATGATATTGCAGCAATTTAGTCACATCTTCAGGCTCCACTTCTAATTCTAGTTCTGTTGTTATTTCCATTCCATCTGCAGTGACTTCCTTCACTGAAGTCTTGAACCTCTCAAAGTCATCCATGAGGATTGGAACCAACATCTTGCAAAGTCCTGTTTATGTTGAAATTCTGACTTCTTCTCATGAACCTCAATGTTCTTAATGGCATATAGAATGGTGACTCCTTTCCAGAAGGTTTTCAATGGACTCTGCCCAGATCCAGCAGAAGAATCACTATCTACAGCAGCTATAGCATTTAAAAAATGTATTTCTTAAATAATAAGACTTGGAAATCAACATTACTTCTAGATCCATGGGCTGCAGAATGGGTTACCTTAGGAGGCATGAAACCAATATTCACCTCCCTGTGTATCTGCATCAGTGCCCTTGGGTGACCAGGTGCATTGCCAATGAGCAGTAATATTTTGAATGGAATTTTTTCTGAGTGGGTTTAAATATTTAGTAAATCATGCTATAAACAGATGTGCTGCCATTCAAGCTTCATTGTTCCATTTATAGAGCATGGGCAAAATAGATTTAGCATAATTCTTAAGGGCCCTAGGATTTTTTCCAATGGCAAATGAACATTGGCTTCAACTTAGTACCACCTGCATTTGCACCTAACAAGCAAGTCAACGTATTTTTTGAAGTTTTGAAGCCAAGGACTGACTTCTCTGTAGCTATGAAAGTCCTACGTGGCAACTTTTTCCAATAGAAGGTTGTTTTATCTGGGAATCTATTTTTGGCCAGGTGTGGTGGCTCATGCCTGTAAGCCCAACAATTTCAGAGGCTGAGGTGGCAGGATTGCTTGAGCCCAGGAGTTTGAGCCCAGCCTAGGTAACATAATGAAACCTCAGCTCTACAAAAAAAATAACGAAATTAGCCCAATTTGGTGGTGTGCACCTGTAGTTTCAGCTACTCAGGAAGCTGAATCAGAAGGATCACTTGAGCCCAGGAAGCCAAGGTTGCAGTGAGCTGTGATCATGCTACTACATGCCAGACTGAGTGACAGAGCAAGACCCTGTCTAAAAAAAAAGGAAAATTTATTCTTTTTTTTTTTTTTTTTTTTTGAGACAGAGTCTTGCTCTGTCACCCAGGCTCGAGTGCAGTGGCATGGTCTTGGCTCACGGCAACCTATGCCTCCTGGGCTCAAGTGATTCTCCTGCCTCAGCTTCCTGAGTATCTGGGAATACAGGTGTGAACTCCCATGCCCGGCTAATTTTACAATTTTAGTAGAGTTTCACCATATTGGTCAGGCTGGTCTTGAACTTCTGACCTCGTGATCCGCCCACTTCAGCCTTCCAAAGTGCTGGGATTACAGGCATGAGCCACCGCGCCTAGCCATAGGAAAATCTATTCTTCATGTAGTCACCTTCATCAATGATCTTACCTGGATCTTCTGGACAATTTGCTGCAGCTTCTCCATCAGCACTTGGTGCTTCATCTTGCTCTTTTATGTTTGAAGATGGCATCTTTCCTTAAACCTAATGAACTAACCTCTGTGAGTTTCAGGCTTTTCTTCTGCAGCTTGCTCATGCCTCTCAGGCTTCATAGAATTGGAGACAATTAGGAACTTGCTCTGGATTAGGCTTTGGCTTAAAGGAATGT
Source organism: Sapajus apella (assembly GCF_009761245.1). Lineage (NCBI taxonomy): Eukaryota > Metazoa > Chordata > Mammalia > Primates > Cebidae > Sapajus > Sapajus apella. The sequence goes on from NW_022436994.1 coordinate 11,236,066, forward strand.
TGTGTAGCTGGTTTGATCTTCTATCTAAGACCACTAAAACTTTCTTTATATCAGCAAGAAGGCTGTTTGTTTTCTTATCATTCATGTGTTCATTGGAGTAGCACTTTTAATTTCCATCAAGAACTTTTTATTTGCATTCACAGCTTGGCTAGCCGGTGCAAGAGGCTTAGCTTTTCAGTTATCTCAGCTTCTGACATGCCTTCCTCGCTAAGCTTAATCATTTCTAGCTTTTGATATCAAGTGACAGACATGGGACTCTCCCTTCCACTTGAACACTTAAAGGCTGTTGTAAAGTTATTAATTGGCCTAATTTCAATATTATTGTATCTCAGGGAATAGAGTGGCCCGAAGCAAGGAAGAGGGATGAGGGCATGGCCGATGGGTGAACAGTCAGAACACACACCACATTTATTGATTAAGTTAGTCATATTATATGTGTGTAGTTCATGGTGCCCCAAAGCAATTACATTAGTAACATCAGAAATCACTGATCAGAGATCACCATAACAGATATAATAATAAGCTTAAAATATTACAAGAATTACCAAAATGTGACACACAGAAACTAAGTGAGCACATGCTATTGGAAAAAAACGGCCCCAATAGACTTGCTGGACTCAGGGTTGCCACAAATCTTCAGCTTGTAAGAAAAATGCAGTATCTGCGGAAGTACAATAAAGTGAAATGCAATAAAACAAGGTATGCCTGTATACTTATTTTCATCCAAAACAATGGTTAGGTCAATTTTTTCTTAAAGGGCTAGTTAGTAAACATTTCAGGTTTTGTGGGTCTTACGGTCTCTGGATTAGCTTGTCATCTCTGTTATTGAAGCATGGCAGTAGCTTTAAGCATGATGTAAATGACTGGCAGGACTGTGTTCTAATAAAACCTTATTTATGAAAACAGGAGGCAAGCCAATTCAGTTTGCAGACCCTCACTCTAGATAATGATATATATGTGTTATATTTTTAAAATGACATTTTTAAGGTGGTGTAGCAAAAATCAAGCAAAGAGAGCAGTTTTTCTAGTGGCGGGGCAGATATAGATGAGGAAGATTTGCACAATGCTTTATGGACAAGAGAAAATAGAACAATTATGGAAGAAAGGAAGGAGCAATCCCTCAGAATCCAAAGAGACTCAAGTTAGCGGGGTTTCATTTAAATAAAAAAGTGATCCTCCTCAGTATAGCGGTGAGTAAAAACCAAAAAAAAAAAAAAAAAAAAAGTGAGAACAAACTCATATATATGCATACCTTGTATTTAATTGGATTTTGTCCCCAAAGCTTTTGGACCATTTCCCATGGCATGTTGAGGCGGCAGCTGGAGGTTTTCAGAATGACTGCAAAGCTAGGTTAGAAAGCAAGGTCTCCTGGAGCTCAGACTGAGGAGAAAGTTATGGGCTCACCTCTCCAGGATGGGACAGGACCAGCCTCCATCCAACAGAGACCTTTCCAGCATCCCCTACAAAGGGCCGATTGGCTCCACTCAGTGGCAATTTACGTAGTAAATGCCTCACTCTTCTTGAATAAGTCTGAGTAATAGAAAATATTTCTTGTTATTGAGTCAAAATCTCCTACCCGCTACTTTTCACTTTGGACTCAGAGCAAGTTAGGAGGTGCCAAGCCTCTTTGCCACATTTAGGTTTTAGTTATTTAGAGCCATGATTATGGTCTTTTTCCATTCATAGAAATCCTCTGTTAGGGACTGAATGTTTGTACCCCACAAAATTCACATGCTGGAATTCTAACTCCCAGTGTGATGATGCTTGGAGCAGGAGCCTTGAAGGTAATTAGGTCATGAGGTTGGAGACCTCACGGATGGCAATAGTTCCCTTATAAGAGATGCCCCAGGGCGCTCTCTAGCCCTCTTTCCACCAAGTGAGGATGCAAGAAGTTGGTAGCCTGCAACCCAGAAGGGGGCTCTTACAGACCCCGACCACGCTGGCACCCCAGTCTTGGACTTCCAGCCTCCAGAACTGTGAGAAATAAATCTCTGCTGTTTATAAGCCACTCGGTCTATGGTATTTGGCATAACAATGCAAACTAAGACATCTTGAAAGCACAGTTTTCCTGCAGCAGACATTGCAAGTTGGAGACTTAAAGTTACACTTGGTTTGGCCCACTGAGTATTGTAAAATTAAATTGAATAATTAAAAAAATCATTAAATTATAAAAATTTCTCTTAAAAATCCAATCTTTCAGCTGGGCATGGTGGCACCTTTAATCCCAGCACTTTGGGAGGCCAAGGCAGGTGGATCACCTGAGGTCAGGAGTTCGAGACCAGCCTGACAAACAGGGAGAAACCCTGTTTCTACTAAAAAAAAAAAAAAAAAAAAAATACAAAATTAGCCGAGCTTGGCGGTGCATGCTTGTAATTCCAGCTGCTTGGGAGGCTGAGGCAGGATAATTGCTTGAACCTGGGAAGAGGAGATTGCAGTGGGCCCAGATCATGCCATTGCACTCCAGCCTGGGCAATAACAGCGAAATTCTGTCCAAAAAAAAAAAAAAAAATCCAATCTTTTGGTTTTCTTGGAAAAATTTGAAGAACTAGTAATACTGTCAATAACTGGCTTGAAGATAAGGAGCAACCAGTGAAAGCTCCTGGCTACTCCCAGCCCCTAGCCCAGCACTGACTTTGCACCTCGCTTGTTGATGCCATCTGCCTGCACTTTGAGGACAGCCCCTGAAAAGAGTTATCGAAGGGTGCTGCAGAGCACGAGCTGCAAGCCCAGAGACAGGTTCCGCTTTTAGATTTAACAAATGTAAGTTCTGTGGCCCTGGGAGTTGGGTGCTCACAACGGGTTTCACTGTGTAGAAAACGAGTGGGTTGAATGGGACCCTGGCTTAGGTTCCTTACCTAGACAGCATTCTATGAATCAATAAATGGCTTAGTTAATTTTCAAATCTAACTGAGCTCATTGCCTGAAAATTGCCTGAAGTCATGAGTTCCACCTGCTAATAGCACTTTGAAAAAATAGTTTTGAAAAATAAAATATCCAGATCCCATAAAAGCCATTTGCAAATTCATACCAACATGTGCTAAATGTAAAAGCAAAGCCGTTCACTCTCTTTTGCCTTTAAAATGAAATTTCAAAGTCAGGAGTTCTAACAATTAAGAAAAAATTTCTACCACAAACTTTCATGTTGCTATAAAAATAGTGTGTTGATTACATCGTTTAGTAGACACAAATGAACACTTGAAAAGGGTGGAGTGAGGAGCACAGAATGAAGGTGTTTTATCTTAGAGTTTGATGCTTTCCTTCAGTTCCTACCCACCCCAACCACTCTCACACCTGTAGATACAAGTTTGGGTTTAGATTGGTTTTATCTCTCTTGCCGTAATCCCTCAACTTTCTCTATGTAGCTTAAATAGTTCATTCAATGCTCTCTCCAAGAAACTAAAACACATTCTAGAATAGGGCAAGAAGTGCCATTTAACTGACAACAGGACACAGACTTCTGGAGGAGGGCCTGGCCTTCTAGCCTCCCTTCCCAGCCCACAGCCCACTATTCCACAGCATCAGGCAGGCAAGAGGGCTAGGGCTCATGTCCAATGTGGTGTAGAAACATCTGCCACCGTGGGCTCATCCACCTGCTTATGATGTGCACCAAGCCACCCCATTCCCTTTGCCCATGGGTAAAAACCACAGAAACTTGACTTTCAGGCCAAGTCTGAACCTCAGAATGTCCCTTGACACAGCTGTTCATTAAAATCCATATGGAATATTCAGACAGAGTGCTCCCTGCTCCAGTAGATTCTCCAGATCCCTGGGAAAAAGGGAACTTGGGTCAAAGCTCAGGGTGACAGGGAAGCAGATTCCTACGGCAGTGGTCTCTCGGGAAGTGGACCTCGTGCCTTGGGCCTAAGGGACCTGAGGTCAATGACAGACACACTCAGTTCTGGTAAAATTAAGTTTAAGCCAAGAATGTCACAATGATTTCTAAGCTCCCGACAAGGGCAATGTTCTGTTTAATGACTGAACTGTGGGTAGCTCTGGAAGCAATATTGTAAAATTGAGGAGTTTGCGCTGTAAAGACAAGAAATGTGCTGTGGATTCATTCACCATGGTAACAACCCCCAGCCCAGCGTCTGGTACAAAATAGATGCCCCATGAATAGTGTGAAAAATAAAATAATCATGCTTAAAGGCTACAACTTTTTCAATTTGCCTTCTCAAATTAGACCTTTCTGCATGGGAGGGATTTAATTCTGCTTTGTCTTTGGACATTTTCACCTTTAACTGTAAGCAGATTATTGTATAGATGGAAAAATCCCACACACAAAAGAACTGACATGCTTTTCACATAATAGCTTAAGAAATGTTTTTGGAATGAATAAGTAACTGAAAATGACTTGAAAATAATTAACCAGAATTTTAAAAATTACATGCATGTGTTTATATATATTATAGATATGTGTGTGTATGTAATTTTTCTATATATTTGTGTATGGATGTGTGTATATACACATACATATAGGCCTTTTTTTTTTAGATTTGTGATTTAGTAGTCCCTTGGTCAAATTTCTCTTTAGAATCTTGAAGCTTAACATTTATTATACATATAGTGATATTTTTCTCCTTTTCTGGGAAAAAGAAGAAAATAACAATTGGAGAATTTCCACGACTTTTCCCAAGGATGTCACACACACCAAGATCTGAATGTATGTTTCTAAGAAAGTAAATTTTACTTTATTCCTATGAGAGAGGTCTCATCAAACAGTTTGCTACTTGCTGTTGAAAGTTGTTTTTAACGCAGGAGAGGAGCACTGCTAATAAGCCCCTTTTTCTGGGTCTCTGAGTCCTTTGAAATTCTGAAATTTCTACTCTTGCTTGTTTCAGATGGTCTAAAAATTAGACCTGGCCTAAAGAAGGAAGCTCCTTAGACACTGGTAAGAAGGTAGCACTAATGAGCATCACCTGGAAAAAGTTACTGGGCCAATTCTGCTTAGGTCTGACACTATTCATGGCAGAGGTGGAGATCAGGAGAAAGATGGGATTTACGCTGCAGAAAACCAGGCTCTACCTCTGACTTTGTGAACCTGGAAAAGCTCTGCAGTCCTCGGCTTTGCTTATTTACAGAACAAGGGTATTAGAAATTTAAGATGCCAGCTATGTACTTCATTCATTCATTACATGGTTACTGAGGAAAGAGCACTGTTCTTTGCCCTTGGAGAATCAACAAACAAAGAAAAACCTGTCCTTGTGGAGTGCACCTCTTCTTTCTTCTTACCTTTGTGGTATGCATTTTGTGGATACACACACACACACACACACACACACACACACACACACACACACAGTGTATAGCATTCTAGAAGCAACAAAATGCAGACCTTCTCACTCTTAGGTTGTTTCTTGAGCTCATTTCACATTCAGAGAAAAAAGTACCTGCTGAGGCAGATACTGGGACAAATATTTTCAGGAATACTAAGAGAAGTGGGACATAGACCTTAACCTAGAGGCACTCAGCATTTAGTTGCTAAAAGACAGGAGAGTGAAGAATAAGCAAATAACAATACTCATTCCAGGAGAATTCATATCCTATTAGGAAACTGAGTGACGGACTCTGCTAGGACATAAGGTTTAAGCTAGATCTTAAAAATGGGTAAATTTACAGTGGGGAGTCTAAGAGTAGAAAACAGCATCAGAAAAAAGTACACAACTACAGAAAAGCGCAGAGGATATTTGGAGAAATAGGAAAATGATTCGCTTGGCTGCCACAGAGGGTCAAAAGAGTGCAGGGGACGTGGGCTGGCCAAGGCCTGCAGCCCGACAATGCCAGCCTAGGGAATTGTGTACACTTTGGCCACTCTTGAGACCTTTGAACAGAGAAGTGATCAAGTCACTGCAGCCCAGAGGAAGTAGAAATTGGAGGGCAAAGAACAGTTTTTGTTTTTGTTTTTGAGATGGAGTCTTGCTCTGTCACCCAGGCTGGAATGCAGTGGCGCGATCTGGCTCACTGCACCTCTGCCTCCCAGGTTCAAGGGATTCTCCTGCCTCAGTGTCCCAAGTAGCTGGGACTACAGGTGCTTGCCACCATGCCTGGCTAATTTCTGTATTTTTAGTAGAGATGGGCTTTCACCATATTGGCCAGGCTGGTCTCAAACTCCTGACCTTGTGATCCACCTACCTTGGCCTCCCAAAGTGCTGGGATTACAGGAGTGAGCCGCTGCACCCAGCCAAGAACAGTTTTTATCAAGTCCTGGCAGCAACAGTAACAACTAAGTGATTCGACTCAACAATAATTGAGTTGCTGGATGCTATTTGCTGGGTGCCGAGGAAGCAAAGGCAAGCTCACACTAGCCTCTCTCATTAACTATTAGAGAACACCAGCCAGGAGAAAAACAGAGTTTCAGTATCAACAAAATGTCCATACAGGAAGAAAGACCCCCAGCCCATCCATATAGAGGAGGGGAGACTAGTATATGGAAAAGGAAAGATGTATTCTCAGAGGATCCCAAGACCTGAAGATATCATCCAAACTCTAATCCAGCAGATTTTAAAGGGGTTTTATCTGCCCAAGCATGCTGGCTCATGCCTGTAATCCCAGCACTTTGGGTGGCTGAGGTGGGCGAATCACTTGAGGCCAGGAGTTCCAGACCAGCCTGGTCAACATGGTGAAACCCTGTCTCTGCAAAAAATACAAAAATCAGCCAGGTGTGGTGGCACACACCTGTAGTCCCAGCTACTCAGGAGGCTGAGGCAGAAGAATCACTTCAGCCTGAAAGGCAGAGGTTACAGTGAGCTGAGATTATGCCACTGCACTCTAGCCTGGGTGACAGGGTGAGACCGTGTCTCAAAAAATAAAACAACCTTCATAGAGAAAATTCTGAGGTTGGACTTCGGCTAAGGAGAGCACCTGTTACATCATTCAGTCAGTCAGCAAACATTCAGTGTGGTGTGTAATATGTTCCAGATACTCTTTCAGGCACTGGGTAAACAAGTAGGTTTCTGCTATAATGGAGATTACAAGTTAGAAGGGGAGCTAGATAACAGAACATAAGCAAGAAACTGTGTAACAAACTGTGTGGTGCTGAGTGGTATGAAGAAATCAAGCAAGCAGGCAGATGGAAGACAGTACATTGGGTGTGGTCCGAATAAGCCTTTCTGAGGGTGTGATAAAGGGCGTCAGGATGGGGGTGGCTGGAGGATCATACCTCCAGGTCAAGGGAACAGTATCTGTACCTAGTGTGTTCTAGGAAGAGCAAGGACAATCAGGGACTGGGATAGTGACAAGACACGAGTTATGCAGAGCCCGATAGGCAAAGTAAGGAGTTTGGGTTTCAACCAAAGAAGTAACACAATGTTCACTCCAGGAGGAAAGAGATTTGTGACTGTTTTGCTACACCAGTCACCGTGATCCTGCGATCCTGTGATCCTGCTACATCCCAGTACCTAAACCACTGCCTGGCACACAGCAGCTGTCTAGACAGTATCTGTTGAACGAATGAATGAGAAGACTTCCATTTTTAAAGGGCTCGTTTGGGCTGCTGTATAGGGAACAGACTGCAGATGAGCAAGGACTACAGAAAACCAGTCAGGAAAGCTCACTGGGGCTTAGACGGCGATGGCTATGCTGGATGGAGAAGGAGAGAAAAGGGAGAGAGATTTGCTGAAAGCTAGATCTGGGTAAGAAAAATGTCAGGAGGACTCACAGATATTTGACCTGAACAATTGGAAGGACAGGGTTATCCCTGCCAGAGATGGAGGACACTAGAAGAGAAGCACGTTTATAGAGCGAAATCAGGGATTACATTTTGCACATGTTAATTTTAAGCTTACGTGGCATTCAAGCGGAGATGCTGGGCGGTTGCATTTTCAAGTCTGGAGTTCTGGGAATGAGTCAGGGCTGACGAAATAAACTTGGAATCATGAGTATGAAGACAGTGTTGAGACCGAGAGAAGGGATTTAAATAGGGAGGGAAGAAATCTGAGAGCCAAGGCCTGGGGAATCCCTGCACCCGCATCTAGAGGTCAAAATTCAGCTGAGGTCAGTAGAGGTAAAACCTCAGAGGCCATCTGAAGGGCCTGAGAGAGAAGAGCCAGAGAGGCTGCAGGAACACCAGGAGAATCTGGTGTCCTGAAAGAAGCCAGGGGCTTAAGAAAGAAAGACTAGTCCCCCACAGCCCCATGGAAAATGCTGCTGAGATCAGCAAAACTGTGCCTTTGTACTTCACGAAGTAGAGATCGTTGGTTGAACCTAAGGAAAACAGGAAGGGGAGCGACGGGAACAAGTGCCTGACACTTATTCGAGGTGCTCTCAAGACAGGCAAAAGGTGAGAGGAGGCAGAAACAGAAAAGCAGCTTCAAATAAGATGGCAATCTTCTGGTCGCCAGCTGCGTGGTGGGTATATGTTGCATTTTGCTTCATACATTTCATATATGTTCAGTGTGGTGTTTGTTGAAATAAAATATGTCTTTAGAGGCTGAGATAGAGTGGAAAAGGCCAGTGGAGCAACCTTTTTGAAGCATGTTCTTTAAAAGGGAACAGAAAATGAATCATGGGGGATGTGGAGTCGGAGGGGTTTTGTAAATGTCATATATCACAGTACATTTGTATGCCAATTATTTCCTTATCATCATCCCATTTACATGCAGGTCCTTTGCCCGATCATGTAGAGGGGACACTGAGCGCAATGCTGGGGGGCGGGCGGGGGAAATAAAGCTGACAACAATTCTCAAAACAATTTCTTTTTTTTCAATTTCAAAAAGCTCATTTCTCCAAAAATAACTTGTGTTCAAAATAGAGGGAAAATGTCATTAAGTAGTTTTAAGGTTTGATGGTAAAAGGAATTATGAATAACGGTAAAGAAAAAATGAAGTTCTTTTGAGGATAATAACTTATTGACTACGTCCTGTGGTTTCTTCAGCTCGTCTGTGTGTTACAGGAAAGAGGATGAGGAATCACTTGCTGATCGATTTCATCAGCTCTGGTACTGATGGCACTGAAGCAAGGTCTTATATGTTTGAAATTATTCTCCCATCTTTCCCCCACTTAACCTAGATCTCTGAATTTTAACAATGTGTAGGGCTGAGATTTCTGTTTCTCAAACTGCTCTGTCTTGAATCCCCAAAGCAGAAGCAGGGAACATCCATGCACATTAAATGAGTGCCAATTTCAGGACAAAATGATTGAATTACAATCCCTGGCCATGGATGTGAATTTTGATCTTTTTTTTTCTTTCACACACATGATATTTCCCTGACATCTGTGCAATACAAATATATCTAGAAAGTGTGAAATAGAAAATCTGCTTCACTAAATATATAAAAGGGACCCCGAATGAAGTCTCCATGATGGTATTTGTCATCATGGGCACAGATGGCGTCCTTTCCCAGCTCTTCCCCCGCCCCCCTGGTACCGGCTTAAGTTCCATCCACCGAATTCTCCCTGCATATCACATGCATAGATGCCTGATAACACCAGGAGAGCCTGTCTGTATGCCACATCCTTATTTTTCAGGCCTCCATATGCATCAAGCTTCAGGCCAATAAATCAGGAAAAGTATGGGCTCTGAATGAATAATGCAAGCAGTGTAAACCACTTGTTGCTATGGGAATCCAGATGACCTAGGAGCTTAGTGATCTTTGTCATACGTTGCCAGTAAGTAATGGCATTACTGTCATTCTCCCTATAGAGCCCGTGTCTCAGAACAGGACAATCACTTACCAATACCCACACAGACACTATGGGACGGGATACATAAAATCAATATGCTGCTTTGCTTCCTAAAATATTTAAAGAGGCTTTAAGACACCTAATGCATTTAGTTTCCAAATGGTGGTCCTTTTCTGTGAGAAAAGGATGTAAGCGATAAATAAAATCGTTAAAAGACTTGATCTGCTTCTACGCCTCATTGTGTTTTAACCTGGAAAAGCAATGGTAATAACTAAACCTCAGAAAGTAGGAAAGCTTGAGCTGAGTAAGGAGGTTGTGAAGCTCTGCCTCCTGCCTTTGGCGGGGCGGGGTGGGGGCGGGGGCGGGGGTGGGAAGCTAGGGGGGGGGGGGCTGGGGGTGGGGGGGGGGAGCTAGGGGTGGGGGGGGGGGGGGGGAGCTAGGGGGTGGCAGCGTACTACTGGCATACGGTTTATATATATGGGGGATGTTATAGGAAGTTGGGTGGAGCTAAAGAAGTGGAAAAAAAGGAGCAAAATGAGGAACCAGAGAGAAACTGAAAGGGGAATTTATTGGATGAATTTCAGGGAATACTTTGGCTATAAGAGTTACAGTATTCAGCTGTGAAACAAACTCATTGGTGAGAATAAAAATGCTTGGAACAATGACTATTAAACCCCCAAATTCTAAAAATTTTGTACATTTTGGAGATTGCATGCTTTTTCCACTGCATTCCTCACTGAGAACAAGAAATGCCACAAATCTTTCCCTTTCATATAGTAAATTCAGTTTTACAAATAAGAAAGGATGACTATAGAAATGTATAAAGAACAGCTTTAACAGAAGGCTCAAAGTAGTTATTAGACAACCCACAGGCTGACCCATGTAGCCTTAATTATTTCTTCTCTACATCTTGCCAGGTTAAATTAATATTTTTCACCATTCAATTTGCTCAACTGAATAAACCAACAAAAATAATCACAGAATCATGATATTAGAAGTGACCTTTGGGATTATTTGGTTCAACTTTCTACTTTTAAAGAAGAAACTAACCCTCAAAGAGGAAAAGTGACTTGAAGAAAACCCCATAGAACATTTCAGACTGTTTTCTCTAAAAGACCATGAACGTCAAATATGTGGACAACTGCTTTGCAGAGAGGACATACGGGTATTGAAACTTCCTGGCTTCCTAATGTAGCTTGTCCTGTTTTTTAGGATGGAAAAGGAAGCAGGTAAATGGGAAAGAAGCAGGTGTCTGTAAGTCTGTAAGTCACACCTGTTAGTCTAGAAGCCTGTCTGTTGGGAGATTCAGTCAAGTTTGACTGGCCCAGGAAAGACGGTTGTCTCTGGTCTAACTGTAGGTCATTTCAGAAGTACTTAACAGTCGTTCAATGTTGTTTGAGCAAATAATGTGTAGGCATTCCCTAGGCGTGTCCATCATCCTAGCAAGCTCCGGTTGATAGAATCAGGACTTTGAGAAAAGGTGGGCAGAAGGGTGCTCACCTCTTCTGCTTAAGTGTGGATTAGAGGACAGAATGCTTGGGCCAAACATGTATCCTTCTAAGGCCGGAGCAAGACAGAACAGAAGAGTTATCAGATAAATTTTGTCAAAATGGATAATCCAGGTCATTCGAGGAAAAAAAAATAAACCAAACCTACAGCATTCGAACTCATTTTCTATGTTTTTTTTTTGTTTGTTTACTGAGGGTGGGTGGAGCCTCTCTCAGAGGCAGCATGGTGGAAGGCCTGGATTTGAGTCCTGGCTCTCCGTTCCCCTTAAGCATCTTACATAACCTCTCTGATTCCCCCAGCTGACTCACAGAGTGAAGGATTCCCACCTACCTCCTGCCTATACAATTAAAGGGCATTTTTATGACCTGAAATCCACTCAATAAATATTTCTGAGAACGCATGATATATCAGGCAAACTGCTAGGTGCTGGAGAGGTGAATATAAACATGTCCTCGTTCTGAAGAAGTTCATCCCATATTTAAGATAAGGAGACTGTGGTACTTTTACAACTCAGATAACTGCAATATGGTAAGTGCTACCTTAGGTCTAGGAACAAAAAGGCTATGGGAAAACAGGAGAAGTGGTTAATTATGCCTTGTGGGGACTGTAATTTCAGGATGTTATTTTGATTATAACTTAAAACAAATGAGTGCACAACTATGGAAAATTGTATGGCTAAGCATGAGTCAACAACCAAATACCTTGACTATACTTAAATTATAAAAATTACCATGAGAGCATGAAAATACTGCCTGCCTGCCTGTTTAGAACAATCATCGCTTCACCCATTTTTTATGACAAGCAACAGTGCTAGCAAGTTTTATGAGGAACACCAAATTATATTAGAGAAAGTAAGTCTCATGCCATTGTCAATTACTGCATAGGATGAAACAGCTATCTAGAGTGTCTCATTAGAAACAGACAAAAACCAATTATTGGAAAAAGCGAATTCTCAATTATCCAAGACAGCTGGAATGAATAACTCCACAAAAGGAGAAAACCTGTTATCCAATTAATTCAATTTTCTTCTCCTTTCCCCAACCCCCCACCAAATGTTTCACTATAGTAAAAAAGAACAAATGACCTGTTTGAGTTGGTGAGTAATTTCACTTATGGGGAAAATGCAGACACTTGGGTTTTAAAAGCTGAAAGGTATAAAAATAAGCCACAGATTCTATAATCAATTCTTGGTTTGCTTACATGGCTCACGTTGTAATTATTTGCCTTTCCAACACTGAATAACTTTTCTTACTCCTCTGTCAGTTACCACAGAATGCTGAAACCAGAAAGAACGATAGAAACCAGCCAGTCCAATTTCCTTTACCATAAGGAATGAGACTGAGGCTTGTCTTTCCATATCACACCTGGCCTTTTAATATTTCTTTTGTAAACAATCGTCAGATGGAAGCATAATAGAAGGTAAAGCTCAAAATGATCTTGTAATACATCCATCTTTGAAAGCCAGCGTGTGAAAGGAATCAAGTCAAATGATGCTATATACACAAATAGCAGCAGCTGCAGTCCCTCTGTATTGATGCATTGCTGGGCTGTTCCAGCTCTGGATGTGGCCTCCCTACCAAGTCAATAATGTCACAATCGAAACAAACTTCAGCAATTTGCCTTCAAGAAAAAAACTATCCCAGACAAAAAAAAAAAAAAAAAAAAGAGAGAGAGAGAACTGTCATTCCACAAAGCAGCCAGCTGCACTAGACTGGGATTATAGTGTGGAATTAGTCAGAACGTGGTTTATTAAATAAAACACTCTAACGGCCAATTTGCCTGGAGGTCTAGGAATTAAAATAGCGCTTTGTTTTTCCCATGCCACATTCCGGAGGAGGCAGCAAGCGGAGGAAACGGGCAACAGGGAATTCTACCACAATCTATCTCTCCACCAAACAGGCACGCACATTCATACCAGGGTGGGCATGTGGCCTCTAATCCCTTCTTAGTGGAAAACACACATTTTAAAATCAATCCCCAATCTAGAATGAATTACCGTAATAGCCACAGCCGGAGCGAGTCCGCTGATGAGAAACGCAGATCTGGCCACCTGCTTTGAGACGGCTTGGACCACAAAACTGCCCGGGTCTTTAAAGGTTGGCCTTTTCGGGTAGGGCATCTGCCCTCCTAAATCGCGTTTAAGTTCCAGGAAAAGAGAGTAGATGCCTCCCTCAATGTTTGAACTATGCTGCTCTTGCTGTATCCATTTCTGCCGAACATAGCATTGACATCTTTTCAAAGAGAAGAGGGGAAAAAATAAGGGGAGAATCGCCCACTGCAGATCCCAAGAGAAGTAAGCACAAAACTACAGCAACGTCAAACAATATCTTCTTCGGCAACTAGGAAAATCCCCACATGCTATCTGGTGTCAGCCCAATGCAGACTGAGGCGCGCGGTGCCCAGAACCACAGGAAGCCGGGCATCTCTGCAGCCTGTGTCCCTGCCAGCTCCCCCCACGCGCTGAAATTCGGCAGGGAAGAAGTTATGGTGCCCAGCCTCTGTGTGCAAGACAGAGACACCGCGCATCCATGGCTCTGAAAACCAGCCAAGCGGCCGGGACGTCAAGCAGCAGGGCAATCAGAATGCCCCGGAGCCGGGGATGGAGGGGCCACATTGTTTGAGCCCTCGGATTTTGCTGCATTGGCACCGCCTGGGAACGTAGGGGTAGCAGGAAGCGCACCTCCAGCCAAAAAAGGACCGGACGCATTTTTTTTCTCTCGGCGGCTCCCTCCCTGCCTGTCTGCAAGTCGCAATACGGTAGGCGACATGACGGGCTGCTCCCGCTAAAACTCAGGTGGCAGGCCCGGCTGAGCGGCGCAGCGGGCCGGGAACCTGGAGGCGCTGGGGGAGCACCCACATCGCGCCTCCTCCCCTCCTGCACCATCCACGGGAGCAAGGACAGGACCTGGCCACGCGCCCCTCGAGCGAGCACGGGCGAACCCGTGCGGACGCTCCAGGCGCTCGCTGGGCTAACCACGGGCATTGCATGCAACACAATTGTTGAAAAACGAGCCCAAGGCGAAGCGCAAATCCAGAGCTTTGGTTCACAAGGGGTGGGTGTGGGCTGGGAAGGGGGATTACGTAGGTCTCTCCGCCCCCTCCCCTGACACCTCCTCGCCACTGGGAGGGCGCTGAAGGGCGGGGGAGGCGCTGCGAACCCGCTTGGGGGCTTCTTTGTTTCTCTCAGTGCCCCACAGGAGGGCCGGGTGCGCCTGCCGTACCCAAGCCGGGGTCGCCACCCGGGGATGCCGGTCCTGTCCGGGCGGCGGCGCGTCCCAGGCTGACAATTGAACCTCGCGGGAGAAGCGAGAGGGTGGGGAGGAGGGTGGATCTCGGCCCCGGGAAGGGAGGGCGCTGCCGGGGCCTCGCGAGCGACGGGGAAGCCGCCCAGAGAAGGGCGGGGGAAAGGGGCGGCAGGCAGTGTCCCCGCGCGACGCCCGCTTACCTTGGCAGCCCTGGTCTGGGCACAGATCATGCTCCTGTCAGCGCGCAGGTTAGAGCTGGGGGGCGCACGTGCCCCGCATAGTGCACCGGGAGCCTGAGACTTGCTGGGCAGGAGACCCTGGCGACCGCCCGCTCTCGCCGCGCTCTGGCTGCCGGGTGCCCAGAGCGAGCGGCGGCCACAGCTACTGCTACGGCGGAGGGGCGCGCGCCGCTCGACGAGTGTATGCGCGAGGAGGGGGCCGGTTCGGTCAGAGACGCACGGTGTTCCGGCTCCAGCAACAGCGCCTGATGCGCGGTAACGCAGCACACTTCATCGCTTTATCCTCCCGCTTGCTTCCCCTCCCTCCCTGCCTGCTCATCTGTGGGTACCAGACTCCAGAACCAACCACAAGCCGGGCTTGCTCTCATTAGCGCTGCCCCGCCCTGCAGCCTCCGCGCGCCCCCACCCCCGCCCCAGCGGTAAATACATATTGATTCTTGTTACCGCCGGCCCCATCCTTCCAACACCCGGCACGCGTACTGGGCAGATCCAGCACCAACCCCGGCTCCTCGGCCCTTTTGTGTGTGTGCAAACAGTGTAGCAGAAAGGATGCGGTACAGACACTCTAGGCGGGTACCCTGTGACAGGTGTTCTTGGCCTCTGTCTTACACACTTTCCTCTCTTACCTTACACTCAAGAATGCTCAGAGGCACCTTTCGGGAACCGTCCTGTATTTGCACAACAAGCACACAAAGCAAACATCATAATGACAAAAGCAAAGGGATGAAAATCACCCCAGAATATCTATTGTTGGGCAAGCCTAGCTTCCAAACCGGGTTTTCTGTTACACTGCACACAGTGTCAGAATGCTAGAACTAGGGACAGCCAACTGAGATGCAAAGAGAAGTGAAATGCTGGTTACTGTTGGTGGCTCGCCGCTCCATGTATGCACATTTTTGTGCATTTGGTCGACATTTGGTTTGTGTATGTTCACATAAAATGCAGAGGCTTTGAGCACATAATCTTTAGAGCCTGGGATTCTATGAACCAACCACATTCTCTACAATGCTGATTTATTCCTTCCTATTATTTTGCACAGCATCCTCTACATGAACTTTTTTTTTTTTCACTTTCTGAGAAGTTATTTTCTTTCCCATACCCCGAACCCCACCTCCTCTAGAATAAACAAAGGCTTCACCCTGACGTCAGAACTCCTTCCTGAAGACCTGAGTACAGACTTCCCAAAATCAAATCTCCTTCCCCTTCCACTCACACTTCTCAGCGGCTCTCGTTCTACTGACCTGCCTCTTGGCGTTGATTTCACTCTTAGAACTGGAACTTTCCAGAAGTGGGAACTTTGGACAATGCGAAGGCAGCTTCGCCAGCTGTGCCCCTTTCTGCAAGGAGGCACAGCCCTTCTCTTTCCTTATTCCACTTGGGGTACCCAGTCCTCTCCTGACAGACCATTTTCTTTGTCTGACAACAGTCAGATCTTCTGGTCAGATGAGCTCAAAGCACATCACTTTTTGAACCTCAGCTACCAAGCCACGCAAAAGCTGTGCACACATTTCTCCGGATTTTACACTTGGATTAGTATCAACTCCTATATGAAGAAAACTCTCCGAGAATAGACTTGGACAGGCTGTGGCAGTAAACAGCAACAGCAACCAACCATGTGATGTTTCCAACCAGAGACTTGGAAGAAAACAAAAACTCTCACGTAAACCATGGCTTCTAAATTAGCACAATGTCACCAAACCACAATAAAGGATATATTTTTTACCTCAACTAATTGCCAGGATGTTCACCTCATTATTTTCAGTGAATCAGCATCAACTTGGCTCAGAGATGTTTGCGCTCTGTTCTATCCATCATGGAGATGACTTGACAAGTCAACATCTCTCACAGAAGTTATTGATGTAGCAATCCTTGTGGTGTGCTTTATTTTCCCCTGAGGAGTTGCTTTTTTTATACTGAAGACAAAAGATATTGAAGTAGCAGTACACAAAGTTTCACATCCTGAGTAGATAAAGAAGCACCTTGTAGAGCAGCTTCTATAGGCCACGTCCAATGGCAACACATAGAGACTCCTGTGTATTTTCCTTTATTATTTTTATTTTTGTGTCAGGTTCTCACTCCAATGCCCAGGGTGGAATACAGTGGAGCAATCTCCATTCACTGCAACCTCCGCCTCCCAGGCTCAAGCAACCCTCCCCCTTCAGCCTCCCGGACTACCTGGGAGTAGAGGTGTATGCCACCATGCCTGGCTTTTTTGGGGGTGTGTGTGTATTTTTGGTAGAGATGGGTTGTCACCAAGTTGCCCAGACTGGTCTCGAACTCCCAAGCTTAAGCGATTCTCCTGCCTCAGCCTCCCAAAGTGCTGGGATTACAAGCATGAACTACCGGTCCTGGCCTGTTTTGTTTTTTATTCCTAACAGTCCGCCTGTAGTCTGGGTAGCATGATACTATTTTACAGAAGAAAGAAAAATGGTTATGTGAGTTCTGTAATTTCCTTAAGGTCTTGTTTCAAGCAGAAGACCTTGAACCTAGAGTTTGCAGATATCAGCTGCCCTAACCTTAAAGAGAAGAGTATTTGGTGGAGAAAGGAAAAGATATGGCATGAATTTTAAAGCCATCTTAGCAGTCATACTTACTGTTTCTAAGGTACTCAAAATACTGTTATAAATAGAATAATAGTAAGTCACAGTCCCGATACGCCCCTCCTAACATTAGCCTTATATAATGGCATAAGGTGATGAAGGCATTTCAAGAAGCATATACAAACACCTGTGTTATCATAATACCCATGCAACCATGTCTTCCATCTTTTGTAACTCGAGGCCCAGGAGGACTGAGAGAGGGGCTGACATGACTGCTCACCTGCTCATCTCAGGCCAGGTGCCCATAAAGACCAGCAAACAGAACGCCATTCACAAGGGGTCCCTATAATACCCAGAAAATGATGACTTGAACCGATCAGGGGCTTTATCTTTGAGGACAGGCCTTCACCATAATGTCAGAAATGAGTGCACTATAACTCATGGAGGAAAAGGACCAAGCTGTTCAAGCTGTGTGCAATATCTCACACAGTCTCTGCACAGGATCAAATTGTAGCCAATAATACAAGATTGTCATTTGGACTTTCCTAATGACTAATGATGGTGAGGATCTACTTTTGTGCTTATCCTCTATCTATCTATCATTTGTAGTAAAGTGTCTGCTCAAAATTTTTGCTCATTTTTAAATGGGTTATTCGCTTTTATATTGTTCATTTTTGAGAGTTCTTTATATGTCCTAGATACAATGTCTTTGTCAGATAAGATTTCTAAATATTTCCTCCCCATCTGTGGTTTGTCTTTTCATTCTCTTAGTAGTTTCTGTCATAGGGTTAACATCTTTAAAGTTGATAGAGTTCTATTTGTCAATTTTCATGCTTTCAGTATGTCTAAGAACTCTTTTGACTAACCAAGGTTACAGAGAGTTGTGTTTTGCTTTATAAGTTTAAGGTTTTACATTTTACACTTAAGTATTTGGTTCATTTTGAATTCTTACTATTTTTTAGGTGTGGGGTATGAATGCTGACTTTATTTGCTGGCTTTGTTTTTGCAAGTGGGATATCCAATTTTTCTAACACCATTTATTGAAAAGATGATCCTTTCTTGATTGAATTGCTTTTGCAACTTTTCAATAATCACTTGGCTATATTTGTGGGAGTCTCTTTCTAGATTCTCTATGTTGTGCCTCTGATTTTTCTATCATTTTTCAAATACATTATTTTGTAGACATATACTGCCTTAAAATCAAGCAGTGTGAACCCTCCAATTCTGTCCTTTTTAAACATTATTTTGTCTATTTTCATTTCTTTGCCTTTTTATATCAGTTTAAGAATGTTTATCAATATCTATAAAAAAATTCCTACTAGGATTTTGATTGCAACTGTGTTAAATTTATAGATCAATTTCAGAAGAATTGACATTTTAACAATCTTCCAATTTCTGAATACCTTTCAACCCACAAACTTAGCATTTCTTTGCATTTATTTAGGTTTCCTTTGATTTATTTCATCAGTAGTTCAAGTTTTCAGCATGTAAATTCTACACAGATGCTAAGAATTTCCACATAGATTCTTTTTTTTTTTTTTTTGAGTGCTGTTCTCGGGAACACATAGATTCTAAGAGTTATATTTTTTGGTACTATTGTAAAACGTATTGATTTTAATTTTGAATTTCACTTTGTATTAAAGTATACTTAGGATTTGTTTTAATTAAGTACGCACATGCAGACATACAGACATGGAAATTTATTTCTCCTGAAGAGAGAAGTTTATACTCACAGAGCCTTAAAACAGGAAGCATGACATACCGCGCAGGGCCACAAGGGAGCTCCTGAGTCAGTCAGGAGGCAGAAGCAGCCGGGAAGAGCATGGCTCAGAGCTTCTATTTATTTTTATTATTATTATTTATTTATTTTATATTTTTCGTGAGACAGAGTTTCGCTCTGTTGCCCAGGCTGGAGTGCAATGGCACGATCTCGGGCCCACCGCAACCTCTGCATCCCGGGTTCAAGCAATTCTCCCGCCTCAGCCTCCCAAGTAGCTGGGATTACAGACACGTGCCACCATGCCCGGCTAAGTTTGTACTTTTAGTAGAGACGGGGTTTCTCCACATTGGTCAGGCTGGTCTCGAACTCTCAGCCTGAGGTGATCTGCCTGCCTCAGCCTCCCAAAGTTCTGGAATTACAGGCGTGAGCCACCACACCCAGCCAGAGCCTCCATTTAGTATCCCGTGGGAAAGAATGGGGAGGCAGGGCAGGCCAGTTTGAACAAGTCTAGGATTTGATAGATTCAATATTTCAGTGGCTGTGGGCTATAGAGGTGGTCTCTAGTCGTCCTGTACTTGTTCCTGGGAAGACTTAGGGCAAGGGAGATTAGCTTGTTGTGTGAGTTGGATAAAGGAGGTGGTTGTGGGCGTGGACTCTGGATTGGTTGGTTTACATATGAATGGTGGGCTTCATATCTCTAGGAATTAGCTAGCCCTGGAAGGGGCAGTTTCTTCCAAGCCTGCAAAACCCCTAAGATGTCAAGGCACCACAAAATATGGAAAATAAAAAACATAACTAAAACTCATTCACTGGTAGAATAGAAAAAAAAAAAAAAAGAAAGTGATTTGTGTGTGTATGTGTGAGTCTATTTATTATGTATCCTGTGACCGTGCTAACCTCATTTATTCATTCTAGGAGTTTTGGGTAGATTTCTTGGAATTTTCAGTGTTGTCTATGAATAGAGGATGTTTTATTTCTTGCTTTCCAATCTGTATGTCTTTTGTTTCTTTTTCCCACCTTATTTCAGCTCTCCTTTCTATTTATTGCATAGATTTTTATTTATTAATTAAATAATTTATTACTGAGCTTTTACTTTATGAGAGGCAGTGTAAATATCAATTACACTAAGCCTGTGGTCAAGTTAAACATGTACGTACAATATGATGCAGGTGCTAAGACAGAGATGTATTGTCAGTGTGAGAGGAGCAGCCATGCTAATACGGCTAGGAGGCTAGAAAAGCCTCCACTAATAGAGCTTTGAATGAAGAGCAGAAGTTTGTTGGGTGACCAAAAGACATCCTAAGAAGAAAGAAAAGCATACATGAAAAAGCAGAAGACAGAACAAACAGAATGTACTTGGGAAATGGTGAAGAGTTCAATTTAACTGGAGCAAAGAGAGTGGTGTTAGAAAGACTGGAAGCAAAGGTGTGAGACATACTGTGGTAGGCCAAACATGCCCTGCTCTAGCTGTTAGAATTAATTCAGCAAGTGCCCAAGTGCCGTGTGCGGTGGCTCACGCCTGTAATCCCAGTACTTTGGGAGGCCAAGGCATGTGGATCACCTGAGGTTGGGAGTTTGAGACTAGCCTGACCAACATGGAGAAACCCCATTTCTACCAATAATACAAAAATTAGCTGGGCCTGGTGGCACAATGCCTGTAATCCCAGCTACTCAGGAGGCTGAGGCAGGAGAATCGCTTGAACCCTGGAGATGGAGGTTGTGGTGAGCCGAGATCACACCATTGCACTCTAGCCTGGGTGACAAGAGTGAAATTCGGTCTCAAAAAAAAAAAAAAAAAAAAAAGAAAAGAAAAAAAGAATTAATTCAGCAAGTAATGGAGAACCCTAAAGAAACTCTAAAGATTTTTCCAGGAGCAGAAACAAGATTCATCATTTAAATACAGCAAAAGCCAGGTGTGGTGGCATGTACCTGTAGTTCCAGCTCCTTGAGAGGCTGAGGCAGAAGGATCACTTGAGCCCAGGAATTCAAGTCCAGCCTGGGCAACATCGAGAGATCTTGTGTCTTTTTGTTTTAATTATAAATAAATGAAAAATATGTTGTGAAGCAAAATTTACAGTGTGTAAATTTTACAAATTATTATTTGTAATAATTTTAGGTTATTAAGATAGGTTGACCAAAATTAAAATTTTAAATATAAACGGGAGATGTTGATAACAAGTGTCAGATGAGGAGGGCAGCTGGCTAATTTGCCCTCACCAACCTTTCCATCAAAATACTTATTAAAAAGCACAAGACAAAATTGACGCAGAAATATGAACTATGAATGCTTATCAACAATTTATCACATGCCAGAAAGATTCTCACTAATCCAATCAAAGTGTGTTTAGGCATTAAAACACCGCCAGATAAAAACAAACAAACAAAAAAGGAATTAGAAACAAATACCTTTAGAAAGGTGAAGGCTTCATTTAGGAACAGCAAGAGGGTGATGGTGAAGAGCACAGACACAAGAGAAATCACCTGGGTTTAAAACTTGGTTTGATTGTTTACTTGTTTGTATTCTTATGCAATTTATTTAAATTCAATTTTCTCATCTGTAAAACTACTTATGAATGTTTTTCACCGTAAAAATTGTTGAGATTTAAGTGAAATAACAAATGTGAAGTTTACAGCATTGTGATTAATACGTGGTAGCATTCAATATTCCTTGGCTCATTCCATCAGTAATGTTCTTTCCAAGTCCATTTGGAGATTTCAACATGCTGTAATGCATATGACTAAGTTTAAAAGTGTTTTGAGGAGAGTGAAATATTGAAATTTGTTTTTTAAGTTTTACCTAAAAAAATTTTTAAAACTAATTTACACAAAAGTAAAGTGGGCAAAATGTACTAAAAAACTGATGGATGATTTAAAATTTGTAATGTATGCATGAAAAATTCTTAAATAGCCCTATGACTCAATTAAGTGCAAATTAAATTGAGACACCTTTTCCATCAATTTAGTTGTCCTCAAAATTACACATAAAAAAAAAAAAATACTAGTCAGCATGCAGTGAGATTAGGACTTGTATTTCTCCTGGTAGGAAAGTAAATCATTCCAACGTAGCAGAAGTACAATTTGCATTTATGTCAAGGATCTTTAAACAGCTCCTGTGATTAAATGTAATGCATCAGTTAGTTATTGCTGCCTAACAAACCATCCCAAAACTTAGTTAACAATCATGTACTATTTCTCCTGAGCTACATAATTGTATAAATCCGCTACAAATTGCTGATCTAGTCCAGACTAAGCTGATCTCAGCTGGACTCCTTTGTGTGGGCAGTTGGCAGGTTTCCTGGGAGCTGGCTGATCCAGGACAACTTCATCTGGGACAACTTGGCTCTGTTCCATGTGGCCACTCATCCTGTAACAGGCTATTCCAGTCTTGTTTTCATAGCAGTAGGTGGAGCAAGAGAGAGAGAAGTATGCAAGGCTTCTGAGGTCTGGTCTTAGAACCAGCACACTGTCACTTCTACCATATTCTGCTGGCCAAACCCCATTATGAGGCCAGCCCAGATTCAAGTGATATGGAGAGACTCCACTCAATGATGGGAAGAACTGCAAGGTCACAGGGTAAAGAGCATGAATACAGAGAGGATGGAGAATTGGAACCAAAAAACCCAACAGTGTTGTCAGAAATAAAAGAGACAAGGCTGGGCATGGTGGCTCACACCTGTAATCTCAGCACTTTGGGAGGCTAAGGTGGGTGGATTACCTGAGGTCAGGGGTTCAAGATCAGCCTGATCAACATGATGAAACCCCATCTCTAATAAAAAAATACAAAATTAACTGGGCACCGTGGTGGGCACCTATAATCCCAGCTATCGGGAGGCTGAGGCATAAGAATCGCCTGAACCCGGGTGGCAGAGGTTGCAGTGAGCCAAGATCACGCCCTTGTACTCCAGCCTGGGCAACAAGAGTGAAACTGTCTCAAAAAAAAAAAAAAAAAAAAAAAAAAGGGAGAGAGAGACAAGAAAACCACACTGGCCAAAATCTGAGCAGGATTCTAACAATCACACCTTTGAAATGAAGGACTGAGATTATATTTTTGGACTATATATTACATGCTCTGACCTCTGGAATCTGGCATAGATCATACAATACCAAATGAGGTAGGCTAAAACTTTGAGCCCCCCTCCTGCCACATTTTCTTTGACCAACTCTGAGGCATTCACCTAAGCACACCAGGGGTCATCCTTCCACTGTGTGACATTTATCTTCTGATCTAGCTAAAAAAGTCCTTGCAATTGTCCCTCTATTATTCTTTCTATGCATCCGCTCAGATCTATATCTCACAGAATAGACATGATGGAGAACATAAGGGCCAGGAAGAGCTGCACTGCTCTCCGGAATGCTTAGTCACCCATGATGAAAGCTTTATGAGCTAAAATGGAGCCAGGACGAGGTAAGCAAGGAGTGAACACTGGAGCGGATGTGCAGACTTAAATGAAGCATGCTTTTCAAAAATATTGCAAACTGGGTTTTCAGTTTAAATAACCTATCCTCCCAAAGGATGTATACACCCTACCACAATCTGTAGACCCATGTTGCCTGCAAGGCACTGAAAGTTAAAGGAAACCACTCAAGTCAGCAGTGAGGAGGCTAAGAATGTTCCTCTCACCGCACACTCCAGGAACCTGGAGAACTCTCTGGCCATTAATTGTTTAAAATAAACAATTCAAAAACAAAAATGGGAGCACTAGAAGTACTCCTTATTAAAGAGAGAATATTGTTTTGAGAAATTAAAAAAAGATCATATAGATGAAATAACTTTATGCTATTTTTTAATTTAGAAGGTATTTCCTAGATAACTTTATAAAGCTGACAAAGAAAATATAAAAAGAAAAAAAATACCGATGAAGGTAGAGATACAAAAAGAAAAGAGAGGAACAACAAAAATATAAGAAAACTCTAGATACAAATACAAACTAAAAATTAGTATTGGAGACTGACAGGGAAGAAAGGGCACTGTAGAAAATAAAAAATTGATATAAAAGATAACCCTGAGAAAACAACCAAATTCCAGAGGAAAATGACAAGGAGATGAATAAGAGAAGAAATGTAGTACAGATAAAGGAGCCCCAATCTTAAAGCTCTGTTTTTCCCAGGGGAAAGAGGGAACACTTGAACCAAAAATAAAAAACAATCAAAACCTTTAGAAAAGCAAACTTTCCTGAGATGACGTAATCCTTGGGTCTACAAATCTAAAGAATTCTTAGTGTTCAAAAAAATAAATAAAAATCTTACATCTAAATATATACTAAATTTTAGATTATTATCAATACTAAAAAAAATATACAAGTGACATTAAACATATAGGAAAAAACAAAAGGATAAAAAACTGGCTGGACTCAGATTTCTATTATTCATATCAAATGCACTAAAACAACATTTGAAAATGCAAAATATTTTGTCAATAAATATTCTATACCTTACCAAGTTATTCAGATGGAAAAGCAATAGAAAGATTTCTCAAGCTATCAAGGAATTCAGAAACATACTACTCTTGTACCTTCCTAAAAAAAACTCCTCTAAAACATACATCGAGACAGCAAGATAGAAATAAAAATGCAGACATTCAGAACTGCAACTTATGTGTTTTGGCTCTGAGTCCCCACACAAATCTCATGTTGAATTGTAATCCCTACGTGTCATGGGAGGGACATGGTGGGAGGGGATTGGATCATGGGGACAGATTTCTCCCATGCTGTTTTCCCGATACTGAGTTCTCAAGAGACCTGGTGATTTAACAGTGTGTCACTTTCCACCTTGTTCTCTCTCTGCTGTCACCATGTAAGATATGCCTTACTACTCATTTGCCTTCCTCCATGATTACAAGTTTCCTGAGGCCTCCCCAGCCATGCAGAACTGTGAGTCAATTAAACCTCTTTTCTTGGCCAGGTTTGGTGGCTCATGCCTATAATCCCAGCACTTTGGGAGGCCAAGGCAGGAGGATCACTTGAAGTCAGGAGTTCAAGACCCACCTAGCCAACATGGTGAAATCCCATCTCTACTAAAATACAAAAATTAGCTGGGTGTGGTGGCTGGTGCCTGTAATCCCAACTACTCAGGGGGCTAAGGCAGATAATCACTTGAACCCAGGGGGCAGACATTGCAGTGAGCCGAGATCATGCTACTATACTCCAGCCTGGGCAGCAAAGCAAGACTCCCTCTCAAAAAAAATAAATAAATAAACCTCATTTCTTTATAAATTATCCATCTTAGGTGTTATTTATAGCAATATGAAAATGGACTAATATAACAATTGAACATGGAAACCAATTAAATATAGATTTTATTAGAACTTTGATAATAGAGTAACAAAACCAAATGTAAAAAAAAAACAATGCTCTTATTGAAGTAGAAATTATATATGGAAAATCATGATAAAGCACAACTGTAATTGTGTGTTGATAAATTGGGTGGATAAAGACAAGAAAATTGATGGTTGGGTGGGAGGTAATGATACACAATAGTCCTTGTTCTGATTTTCATAATTTAAAAAATATAAGGACTTAGTTGATTAAGAAAACTTTTTTGGAAAGCAGTTGTGGAGCATTATTAAAATTTGAAATATGCAAATACCCAGCAGTTTTACCTGTGAGACTACTCTGAGACAAAGCAATAGTAAAACAGATAAGTAAAAATTCTTGTGTACAAGAATAGCTATTGGAGTATTGTTTGTAATACAAAACCTAGCAAAAAACTGGGAAGGAATTAAATGTCCATTAATAAGGAAATGATACATATAGTCAAAGGAATTCTATGTAGCTATTATAGAAGAATGGAGGAGAGCTATATGAGCTGGTCTGGACAGTGTCCATATTTTATTTGTGAGAATGAAAAATTATAACATGATCCCATTTTTGTAAATAAAACATATATGATTGCATATTAATGGCTAAACATCTCTATATTGATTAATGCCAATATAAATATATTTTATGTCTATAAAATCATAGGTAAAATATGGGAAGGACAAAAACCAAACAGTGCTTTCCTCTGAGGATTAGGCATGGAAGAGGTGGAGCTCTTTTAAACCATTTAAATAGTAGAATATAAAACAAGATTTCAACCATCTTTTCAATCCACAAAATAGAAGCAAACAAATGATAAACTGTATTTGTGAAGACAGAGAAAGATAAAGATAAATTCAATAGAATTGATGTCAAACATACCATTTGGGTCTAATAATTGTTACCCTATTTAAAATAAATGGCTTAAATTCCCCTTCTAAAATCCCTGAAGTTACCCAAGCATGGTGGTGCCCAGCTGTGATCCCAGCTACTTAGGAGCCTGAGGTGGGAGGATCGCTTAAACCCTAGAGGTCAAGGCTGCAGTGAGCCATGATTGTGCCACTGTACTCCAGCCTGGGAGACAGGGCAAGACTCTGTCTCAAAAAGAAAAAAAACCACAAAACCCTGAAGTAGATTTAAAAACAAATATAACAATTTAATTCACACATATATATCATATATATACATATATTAAAAGTATAAAGTAAATTTAAGGAGATTAAAAAGGAAAAGTAGGCAGACTAGCAGACTAGGCAAAATAATACATTAAAATAGCATTTGCAACTCTTGACAAATTCAAGCTTTAAACATGCCAACAAATTGCATAATGAACAATTTTATATTGATATATTATCTATTTTAAAAAATTTCTTAATATTGGGTACAGTGGCTCACACCTGTAATCTCAGGACTTTGGGGAGGCTGAGGTGGGAGGATCACTTGAGCCCAGTAGTTCAAGACCAGCCTGGACAACACAGCGAGACCCTATCTTTACAAAAAATAAAAATAAAAAATTAGCCAGGGATTATAGCACAGGCCTGTAGTCCCAGTTACTAGGGAGGCTGAGGTGGGAGAATCACTTGATCTCAGGAGGTCAAGGCTGCCCTGAGCCGTGTTCACACCACTGCACTCCAGCCCAGAGGACAGAGTGGGACCCTGTCTCAAAAAAAAAAAAAAAAAGAAATAAAGAAATAAAAGAAAAGAAAAGAAGTTTGTAAAGTCAGAATGTGTAGAATAACCTTTATCAAGATGTGAACAAGTGTTAAGTGCAGAGAAATTGTTTACAAAATTTTTGGCGGGGGAGACTTCAGTAAATCTGAACCAATTAATACTATGTTGCACAGAGAAATTTAAATTGCATACTTAGAATAACATTATTGAAAAAAATAGTAGACACATATCACATATTAAAACATCAAAGTTATGTTTGATTTAATCAGCCAAGAAATATTTATGAAAATGGACTATATATAAGGCCACAAAGTAAACCTCCTGAGTGTCTAAAATAAAACATTTAATACTTCACATATTATAATAGATTAAAACATCTTTGCCTTTTCTCACATTTTCCTCCATAGGATAAATATTCTTTGACCCTTTCTTTCTAGTCCTTAACTGCAAAATCCCAGATCTTGCTGGTACATATTAGCCAGGTCCTGCACACCCTGCAGTGTGACATCTACTTTCTCTATCTTGGAAAATAGACAGTAATCACCAGTCCTTATGCTGAGACGTAACCCTAATTTAGCAGGACAGAGATAACGACAGGAGATCAGGGCAAATTTGACATAGGACAAGCTTCATCTTGTAAGATTCCTGCCTCACATGAGCCTCTATGAGGCCTCCAAGCAAGGAAAACTCACTTGTAGCAAAGGAGAAGAGCTGCTTCTGCTGGACTATGATTTTCAATGAAATTAAACAAATGTCCCACTTTTACGTTTTAGGGTCCCATTCTTTTCCTCCCAGGGACCTAACTTTGACATAGGCAACCTATTAAGGCTGTGTATTCAGTCTCTTTTGCAGCTTTACCACGCTCTGACAATAAGATCCTTGGTCTGATTTTCAGCAGCGTCTGCCTTGTCACTGAAAGATGTAAGGATTTCCCACAGCCCTGTCACAGAGACCTTCTGGCTTTTTAACATGCTGGAAGTGGATAGTTAGCTGATCTAAGCCTGTCATTTTCTCTGGCAAAGGATTCCAAAGCAATTAAGAAAACCCATTCAGGATGTCACTCCCTATGCATCTACAAAGATAGGATTATAAATTATTTTGTTTTATTGCCAACAACACACATCCAAAAAGGCATCCTTTTTCAGTTACCTGATGTTTACTCAAATAATGGTAGGCATTGAATATTTATTTGAGTCACTGAAAAAAATATGCCTTTTTAGATGTGTTATTGACAATACAAGGTCATCTGGGAACTTTCTATATGGTAGTTCTTGATATCTTCATGATTAGCTCCAATGTTCTAATTCCATGCTCTGGGGAAGTCCCGAACCTGCTAGAGAGTTATTTGAATTCCTGGTGTGCTCATATTCTCACAGTCATCTCTGACCCTGGACTACTGCTGCTTGCTATTGTAATGCATTGTGTTGACACATATGTGATGCTGTAGGATGCCCCGGTTACCCCCCGCTTCCTTTCTTTCTCCTGACCAAGAACGACAGAGTACTTTGACTGCTCTGTGACCCAACCAGCTGCATGATTTCCTCTGCAGGCTTGAACCAAAGTGCCTTGACTATTCCCAGGCACTGATAACGCTGTCTAGGTTTTTGCTCAAAACACTGAAAGACCAACCATCTTGCTAAACCTGTAGAAACTAGCCCCAGCCTGAGCCAAATTCCTTAAACCCTCAAATACGCTCCATAACCTTACCCCTACCCTAGCCTATCATTGACATACCTGGGTAGGACGTCTTTTGTCTCACTGTCCATTGGAGAATGCTACCGGCCTTTTTATGTAAGTTCTCCTAATATGTTCTTTAGATTGAGTACCCTGGCATTTGGTGCTTCTTTCTTTTGGAATCTCAAAGGGCCCCATCTTGGGATGGTTTGGGGCAGTTTCTTGAGGGAAAACTTCACTACCACTGCTTTTGGGATGAATCCAGCTGCAGGTTCAGCCAGACAGAACAGATACTGTTCTTTACCTACCCAAAAAGAAAAAAAAAAGACATAAACTGCACACAGAGGTATTTCTGGATGCTTGGGAGTAGGTTGTGGGGGAGGGGAGATGACATAGCACATGTTTACTGACTCAAAATCTAATCATGTGTTGTTAAAACTTTCTCCATCATCTGGCCACTGGAGCTTTGCCCCATCTCACGACTTCTTCCCTCTCCTCTGGTCCTAACTTCCTCCCACTAAGATGCCTTGGAAACCGAAATAGTTGTTCCTCCTTATTTTTATGAAGACATAAGCTTTCCCCTAACTCTTCCCCCAAGCTTTCCCACACATACCATTCAGCCCAGCAGAAAGTTGCTGCTGTTCAACTCAAGTCACTTTTGTTCTCAGATACAGATCATAAATAACAAAACTTGTTATTCTCTTATACTTTCCTAATTTTGACTCATTGTTATCCCCTTGTAGTCTCAGAGTGCACAATGCTACCGCTTTTACAAAGATGCAAGAGTACTCTTCTAATGTCAAGATCTACTTCTCCCAAGGTAAAAATTTTTACTCACATCCTGCCATGCTTTATTGCCTTATGTAGACCTAAAGTCCAGTTCCTTTTTTTTTTTTTAACTATTCTCAGTAGGAGTGGCTCATATATGTACAGGTGTGTTTTTCACCTTCTTTTACTCAGTTTCCCCATTCAAAAATGGGTATAATAATGTCTTCATAAGTTTATTATGAGGATTCAACAAATAAATATATGTAGGCACTTAGTGTCTGCTTACCACAAATAAGTTTCTAATATATGCTAATCATTCTGTTTTGATTATAATTCAGAATCCCCTAGTTGCCAAAAAAGTATAACATAATGCAGCAGAATGTCACTGATGTCAACAAGTGGCAGAACAGGGGCTGTTTGAAAAACTTCACTGTCAGTTTAAAATAGCACTTATTACAAAGTACTCCTCCACTCTCCAGTCCCATGTTTTATCTTTTTGTTTTTGGTTTTGTTTTGTTTTGTTTTTTTGAGGCAGAGTCTTACTCTGTCACCCAGGCTGGAGTATAGTGGCGCGATCTCGGCTGGCTGCAACCTCTACCTCCCTGGTTCAAGCAATTCTCCTACTGCGGCCTCCCAAGTAGCTGGGATTACAGGCATGCACCACCACAGCAGGCTAATTTTTGTATTTTTAGTAGAGACGGGGTTTCACCATGTTGGCCAGGCTGGTCTTAAACTCCTGACCTCAGGTGACCTACTCACCTCGACCTGCCAAAGTGTTGGGTTGTGTTTATTCACATAAGACTCTATGCCATACTTAATGTATTACCTCTCCAGCTAAAGACTAACAAAATAGACTGAATCTCATGTTTTTCTACACATACACACATGCGCTCGTGCACACGTGCACACACACACACGAGATCCATGTGACATCTTTCCAGCCATGCCTGCATACCATCCAGATTTCAGAGCTTCCTGTTGGACATGAAGCTCATTTGTGAAATCCCATTCGTACCCTGGTACAGTCATAATGGGGAGCCATTTTCCCCTTTTTCTTTGGCTTCAAGAAGTGACTTCAGCTCAACATTTGTCTTAGCCAAATGGGTAAGGCAAGCAATGTGTCTTAAATAGCATTCTTATAATTAGAAATATACATGCATAGATGAATTTTGGAATTTATGCCTTTTTTCCCCTGAAGAGCATAATTATCTAAAATCTGGGGGAAAATAGTTTGTGTTCACACCACCTTTTTGAAAAACACAAAAGAAGTCTCAACAAGCATTCTTGTTTTCTTAATTTTCACTTTGCAACCTAAATTTTGTAAGTTGGGTATAAATACAAAATGTAAATGGTAAGAAAAACTAGACAAATTTTTTGTCATCTGTATAATGGAGAAATTAATGCTTAACAAACAATGACAAAGCAATGAGTAAAAGGAAGAATCCCTTAGAGAAAGAAACAGAAAGAACAAACTAGTTATGAAAGAAGAATTACAAGTGACCAAGAAACATTAAAAAAAAGTTATACTAGTAATCTAAGGTAAGCAAATTTAAGATAATGATGGGTCTTAAAAAAAGTTTTAAGACTAGTGTATTAGTTGCTTCTCACATTGCTATAAAGAACTGCTTGAGACTGGGTAATTTACAAAGAAAAGAGGGGTAATTTATAAAGGAAAGAGGTGTAATTGACTCACAGTTCCACAGGCTCTACAGGAAGCATGGTTAGGGAGGCCTCAGGAAACCTAAAATTATGGTGGAAGGGGAAGGGGAAGGAGGCACATTCTACAGGGCTGGAGCAGGAGGAAGAGAGATCCAACTGGGAGGTGCTACACACTTAAATAACAACCAATCTTGTGAGAACTATATCATGAGACAGCCCTAGGAGGATGGTGCTAAATGATTAGAAACCACCCCCATGATCCAGTGACCTCCCATCAGACCCTATCTCCAACATTTCAAATTACAATTCGACATAAGATTTGGGTGGGGACACAGAGCCAAACCATATCCACTAGTCACATGCAGTAGTAAGAAGGGGTGAAAGAGTAGAGCAAACAGTTTGCTCTATAACTGACTGTGAACAATCAATTGAGGTAACCTGCTGCCTTCAGACCAGCCGGATCTTTTTTCTAAGAAATTTGTGGATACTAATGATAAAGTAAACAAAACTACCTGATTTTGGTGATGGTGCTGGAATACTACTACTCTCTTACAGCACAGAAAATGAGGATGAGTTGATTTAAACTTTGTAGAAGGCAAATTGTAAATGCTTTTAAAACCTTATCCTTTGACTCAAAAATTACTCTTATAGGATTTATCTTAGAAAGTTATCTAAGAAATATTTAGATATTTATTTCAGGTGATGCTTAGGGGTTATTTTTCATAACTGAAAAAAAATTATAAATTACCCACAAAAACAAAGTAGTACATTTGTTCAATGTAATATGGTATATTATTCAAATGGGCTATTATGGAGAAATTAACAATGATATTGTAGAAAGATTATGAATGATATGGAAAAATATTTATAGCATTTTAAGGGACAAAAAGTTAGAAAACTATCTCTCTATGTGTTTTTTTCTTAACACAATTCAAACATTCATAATTCTCCAAATTTCTTATCTAACACACTTTCCTTATTCACAGGTTTTCAACTTTTATTTAAAAGGAAAAAAATCTTGCCTTTAAAGCAAGCTTATCCAATCCATGGCCTGTGGGCTGCATGCAGCCCAGGATGGCTTTGAATTCGGCCCAACACAAATCTGTAAACTTTCTTAACACATTATGAGATTTTTTTTCTAATT
This sequence comes from Sapajus apella, assembly GCF_009761245.1. Classification (NCBI taxonomy): domain Eukaryota; kingdom Metazoa; phylum Chordata; class Mammalia; order Primates; family Cebidae; genus Sapajus; species Sapajus apella. The sequence goes on from NW_022436994.1 coordinate 11,268,149, forward strand.
TTTTTTTTCAGCTCATCAGCTATCATTGGTGTTAGTGTATTTTATGTGTGGCCCAAGACAGTGTGGCCAGGAAAGCCAAAATATTGGAAACCCCTGTTTTAAAGCAAAGATAGGACCTCTCTCAACTTCTATCATGACACCTACAAGGTTCTTGACTTACAGCCATGGCTGCTTCATATTCTCTCTTTCTCTCTCTCTCTCTCTCTCTCTCTCAATCTCTCTTGACCTGTCTGTCTTTTGACAGTGAAAGGGTACTCTCTCATCTATTCCAAGCTCATCACCTGGGCTTTTGGGAGCAATCTGACCCCCTGTAATAAATGAAGGGCAGGCTTCAAATGGAGACTCATATATCGTGTGTGTAAACAATTTAAAGTTAGAATTCAAGCTAACTGTTATGTAAAATATGTTTAATACTCTTGATGAACAAATATGCCTTCCTAAGACTTGGAAAACCACATTGGAAATCAAATTCTTGTGAAGTTCTGAGCTGAACAAGGTGGGTGCTGGGATGGCTGGCCCTGGCTTCGCCTCACCCTGCCCTCCTTCTCTTCCGACCTCAGGCTCCATCCCACACTGAAGGGACCTCTCCTGCAGGTACAAGCTCTATGCAACCCCCAAAACAGTCACCTTTAACCTCCCTTCCACCTTAAGGGTGGCCCAGACCTATTGAACCCTCTCACAGGAGGAAGGATGCTGAGAAGAGGCCACTTGGACCCAGAGGAGGCTGTGCAGGCTCTCGTAAACAGAAAGTGCGCTTTCAGTGGGCACCAGATTGGTCCCACGTGGACACATCTCCCACCAATAGTCCCTTCCCTTCAGGGAGGGGCATCCCCTGAGGAGGGATAGACTGACTCAGGACATGGTTTCTGTCTTCTCTTATCACAGGTGGACTACCACTGTTTGGGGGAGACAGAAAGGTTGCTCTTTTTGGAAAAGGTAAGATTTACTTTTTGTTTTGAATAAGACTTGAATACAATGTTTGACAATGCTGAAGAACAAATAAAAATGCAATGGTTTTACAATTTAATGAGTCTTCTTTTATATATTTTGAACAGTCCTATGTTAATTATAAAAGGGGCCACCAACAGCCTCAGAAAATTCCTCTTCCCAGGGGATTCTTTCAATTGTCATTCACCTGTATAAGTCTGTCAAGTTAAAAAAAAATATTTTTTGAAACCTATTAGTAATTCTTAATATATCTTATTAGTAAACACATTGATTAATAATCCTTAATATATCTTATTAGTAAACACATTGATTCTTAGCTTATGTAGTATATTTTCCCAGTTTATCATTAGTATTTGCATGTTTCATATATCATCATTAAAAAATTTATATACACTTCCAGCATCTTTATGTTTTTCAGTGTTGTGCACTGAGGATCTTGTGTCAAATCACCTTCAATTTCTCATCCTCTTCCTGCTCCCCAAGATTGTATATTCTCCTATGCTTTCTTTTTGGGCTTTAAATTGTGCTATTTTTTAGGTTTAATTATTTAACTTATTGAAATTTATTTTACTATATGGCATGAAATGCTATTAATGCCTAACCTTTTCTCCAGAATGGAATCAGATTTTATAACTTACTCTTACTATATAATGTGAAATTGTATCTAACCTTTTCTTCTACAACTTAACCAAATTTTACAACTTAATCTGTTGACAAATAATTTTCCTACTTTTTCATAAAAGATGCCATTCAGTGAATTAACACCAAGTGAACACATTCATAAAAACACCATCCAGCCCAAGAAATATAACATTGGCAGCATCTGGGACACCTCCACCAAGTCTTTTTCAGTCACTGTACATCAGCAGTGACCAGTTTGTGCTAGAATGGAAAAATAATAATAATTACCAGGCCAGGTGCAGTGGCTCACCCCTGTAATGCCAACGCTTTGGGAGGCTGAGGTAGGTGGATCACCTGAGGTCAGGAGTTCAAGACTGTCTTGACCAACACAGTGAAACTCCATCTCTACTAAAAATACAAAGTTAGCTGGCTGTGGTGACATGCACCTGTAATGCTAGCTACTTGGGAGGCTGAGGCAGGGGAATCACTTGAACCCGGGAGGAGAGGTTGCAGTGAGTGAAGATCGTGGCAACCTCTGCCTCTTGCACTCCAGCTTGGGCGATAAGAGCAAAAGTCCGTCTCAAATAATAATAATAATAATAACAATTACTGTAGGTTTACTAGTTCTCATAGTATATTTTAAGTAGTAGTATAGGTTTATACTACTAAATATAGTGGAAGTTATTATTCTTCAAGATTGTTATAACTATTCATGATGTTTTCCATTTCCACATAAAGAATCCTCTTCAACTCCCTATTGATTGGGATTACATTGAATCTTATTTCATTTCAGGGCACACTGAAATTTTTGCTACATTGAATGTGCATATACCTCCTCTTAAAGTCCCCAGTGGTGTTTTAGATTCTGTGTAGGACTTTTCCTTATCTTTTGTTAGTTTTATTTTTATATATCAGATGTTTTGATATTATTTTAAATGATATATTTAAACATTTTCAATTTCTAATTGTTTGTTGCTGATATATATATATATATATATATATATATATGCTGATTTTTTAAAAACTGATTTCCACAGATCTTGCTAATTCATGTATTAATTATAATGATTTATTGGTATTTTTAAGGTAATTACAAATATACAATCTTAACATCTGAAAACAATGAGAGTTTTCTTTGTTACCTTTTTAATCCTTTACCTTTTGTTTCTTTTCCTTGTCTAATTACATTACTACCTCCAGTACAGTATTGAATAAAAATCAAGTAGGCAGAAATCTTTATCTGGTTCCCAGTCTCAGGAAGCTTCCAACATTATACCATTTGACTGTTCAGAGATCTGCTACAAATTTTTGCAGATACTATAGGTTAAGGAGATAATTATCCTCACTCCCTAATATGCTGAGAGTCTTTTCCCCCTCAATAAATGGATGATGAATTTTATCAAATACTTTCTCTATTTCATTGAGGTTATTATATAAGGTTTTCTTTTCTTTATTTTTTGCTAACTTGGTAGTTTACACTTATTTTTGAATGTTAAATCAGCCTTCCTTTCTAAGAATAAATCAAAGGGTTAGTGATACATTATTTCTTTTTACATGTTACTAGCATGTTGTAAGGTTTTTTTTTTTTTTTTAAATCAGATTGCAGTATCAAAGTTTGGCTGGCTTTACAGTATGAATCAGGCAATGTTATCTTTGTTGATAATTTTTTCTTTTTGTCATTTTAGGATTTTTGAGTTGTCCCTTTGTTAATTCCTTATATGGATGATGTATGTTTTCTTCCTCTCTGGTTCTTCGTCAGCCTGCCAGGAGTTTATCAATTTCAGTAGTATCTTCAAGGAACCAACTTTTGGTATTGTAATCCTTCACATTTTTCTATATGATAATGATAAAGATGATGATGTCGTACTTTTTACACTTCCCTATTTCATTTCATTGTTTTCTGATTGTGGGTTTAATTTGCTGTTCTTTTACTGATTTTTAGATGGATGCTTAGATTATTGTTTTTCAGTCTTTCTCCTTTTCTAATATATGCATTTCATGTAAGTATGGCTGTAGTTGCACTTGACAAATTTACTATGTTACAATTACATATGTTAGCCTACACAGAGAAGTCCTTTTTTGTGCTACACTGTAATTGCTATATGCTATGTACACTTGACTCTGTTTCTGAAGTTTCTTTTCTGTTCTGTTGATTTTCTGTTTATTCTGGTCACATTCCCACCTTGTTTTACTCTTCCTAGCTTTATAAGATGATTTGATAGCTCATAGAGCAAGCCCTCTTCATTGTGTAGGATTTTCTTTGCTCTTACTCAGCACTCATTCACAGTTATGAACTTTAAAATAGTTTTGTCAGGTTCTCTAAAAATATCTCATTCCACTCATGTTCTCAGTGGAATTTAAAATATAGATTAGAAAGAAGTGGCATGTTTATGATATTAAATTTTACATCCATGAATATGATATCTCATTATTTATTCAGTAATTCCTCAATAAATATCAATCATTATTTACATTGTTTCTCAATTTTACATTTATATATTATAGGTTTTTAGATTTTAGTGTAGATCTTATATATTTTTCTCAACAACAATATTTGTAGGAATTATCTTCTAGGAAATATTTCTGGGTATGATTTTCCCATTCTAGCACAAGGGAATGGGAATATATCTATATCTGGTCACTGCTGATATATAGAAAAATTCATTGACTTGTTACTATTTACTTTTTAACAGGTTAATGTTTTTAACTATCTGGTTGATCTTATTATTTTTTTAGTTAATTCTGTTGGATTTTCCAGATAAAATCATATCACCTGCAAATAATGATGACTTTCTTTTCCTTTTCAGTATTCCCATTATTTTCTCCTTATTTCTTATTGCATTGGTTCTCTCAAACATGTTAACAACTGCAGTGACAGCAGCCATGCTCTTTGCCCTGATTTTAATAGAACTATTTTTAGTATTTCACTATTAAGTAGAATATATGTGGTAGATATGTATTGCATTAAGCAAGACACTTTTTGTTTTTCTAGAAGTTTACTTTTATTTATTTTTAAATTTAAGAAGGCTGATTAATTTTATCAGATTCCCTTTCAGCCTCTCTGACTCAAGGATCTCAATTCCAAGTGAAAGAAATGACTAGCAGATTGAATCAGAAAGAGAATTTGTAGGCTAGAACCTGGGGCGCCCAGATCATTCCCATGGAAGATGGAGAACCAGGCTGGCAAGGTCCTCAGAAAGATGAGACATCAATCAGGATGACAGCCAAATCATCCATGAAACCAGTACGATCACTTCTGCATACCAGGTGACCCTGGATTCTTCTGGGGGCACAGCTACACTGCCATCCAGGAGCCTGGACATGATGCTGCCACGGCCCTGACTTCTTTGCTTACCTATTTAATTTTTATCAAAATCTGGCGTCAGTATGAGTGGTCAAACCTAGGACATGTACTCATGCCCTGGATGCAGAAGAAGCTGAAAGAATAGATAATTTCTGCTTCCATCTTCTCTCTCATACCATACATTACTCACAAGGTATGGAATTCCCTAGCATAAGAAGAGGTTCTGATGCTGAATAGTCACCTACACACAATCACGGAGGCAGCTTCCCTACTTTAATTAAAATTATGTAATGGGTTGCCTCCTTTAACCTATTAATGTAAAAACACATGTTCTATTAGAGTCCCTGCTGCTGCATGCCTGGAAAAACAGTTGTACTTGGCCATGGTGCATTATTCTTTTAATATAGTATCAGGTTCAACTTGTTCATACTTGCCTATTTATAATCAAGGGTGGCCAAGTAGTTTTCTTTTCTGTGCTCTGTGAGGGTTTTCAAAGCTACATTACACAAAATGTGTTGGGAGGATTTCCAATTTTATCTAGGCCTTCAGGCAATTCATGTGAACCGAAGCATCATCTGTTTATGGGAGGATTGGTCTAAATGGTCAATAAAACAGCCTAGTCCAGTATGTTTTGGGACAGATGTTCTTTGACAATATTCCCAAACTTTTCCACAATTATCGATCTATTCAGGTTTGTCTCTGCTGGAATCAATGTCTTGGAAAATGTCAAAGTATGGTGAAGTCCGTGGGAAAGCAGAGAGAACTGGTTTCTGGTTCCTGAACATGAGTGGCAGGGATTGCAAGTGGGCTATTTTTAGAAGAGGCCATTTCAGCTCAGTATGGCTGTTCACTGTTAAGTTACCTATGAAGGGGATATTGAGACGGGGTCTGTTCAGAAATTGAAAACTGGAGGTGTCTGGTTGGACATACAGAGTGAACTGCTGTTTAATGGAACTGGTTTGTTCCTGTGTGCTACAGTTCTTCAAACTCCCAGACTTTGTCACACATTGAAATCTTTCTAAGGCCTGAAGGCATTTCAGTCTATTTCCCTTTATGTTATCATTTTTAAAATCCTTTCTAATGCTTTGAAAATTATAACAATAACACATGCATATTATATAATAAGTCAAACGGTGCATTATAAATAGGTATAATGACACAGCGAATCCTCTCTAACCAGTGCTAATAGCACGCTGTGTGCCAGCCCACCTCACATCTACATTTAAACGTATCTGCCTTCTATCTTTGTATTTTCTGAAGTGGAATCATACTATACTCCATTTCCAGTTGATTTTCTTTTTATGTTTCATTGTGAAAATTTTTGAACATGTACATCAGTAGAGAGGAAGGCAAAAGGAATTCCTGTGCATTCACCACAGAGCTTCGGCAAGCACTCACTCATTTCAGTGCTACTGTCACCTATCCACCTCCCCAACATCTTGGATTCATGTTATTTCTCTAATACGTGGCATCCCCTGCCCCTGCCTAGCATTTTAGTTTTTCAATTTTCAAACCTATAAAAAATGTTGGAAGGCTAGAACAAGCCATGTATCTATCACTTAGCTTCATCAGTTGTTTTACATCATTGAAAATATTTTCTAGACACCCTTATATTTACAGAAGGAGATTGCTGAGATGCTTAAATCAAGCTGGCCGAGTTCATCCAAACAGAAGGATTGAACCAAAATAGCTGCTGAAGGCAAAACAAAGAAGAAGCTTCCATGTAATGACTGGTGAGGCAGGCAAGCTCTCATGCTTAGCATGAGAGCATTCCAAAAATCTCTTTTGCCAAAGCACTTGCAGACACTTAGCATTGGGCCAAGGCAGTTGAGTATTTGAGGTAGCTACATCCCTGGGGGAAGAGAGAACTCTGGGAGCACTGAGTCCTAGCCTTGGACTTAGCTGACTCCTTCAGTGGTCAAACCTCTAGGCAATGTTTCATTTAATAAACTGTTGGCAACTGATAAGAACAGATACCACACTTTGCCACCTTCAGAAGTCGACCTGTGGCAAATGTGGCTGCCCCGCCAAGCGCAAGAGAAAGTATAACGGGAGTGCCAAGGCTAAAAGACGAAATACCTCCGGGACTGGTCGATTGAGGCACCTAAAAATTGTATGCTGCAGATTCAGCCATGGATTCCGTGAGGGAACAACACCTAAACCCAAGAGGGCAGCTGTTGCAGCATCCAGTTAATCTTAAGAATTTCAGTGATTATTCATGCAATAATGTTCTGGTTTTAAAAAATACAAAAAACAAATAAAAATAAAAATAAAAACTGTTGGAACAGCAAATAATTCCAAGTCCAACTATTTGTAGATCATTCCAGTTGCCTTTTGAATTGAGCAAAGTTTATCACTAATATTGTATTTTTTGTCAATTCTCCATGTATTTCTAATAGATCATGCTTTATGTACTTTCTTAAAGCATTTTTGCTATATCAAAGCTAATGACATTGATAGCTTCATTTTAAATGTTAGTGGTTCTCTATGTTCATGTGTGCACTTTATTCAGCTCCCACCTATTAGTGAGAACATGTGATATTTGACTTTGTGTTTCTGAGTATGTTACTTAAGATAATGGCCTCCAGTTCCATCCATGTTGCTGCAAAAAACATGATTTCATTCTTTTTGTGGCTGGGTAGTATTCCATGGTGTGTGTGTGTATGTGTGTGTGCATCACTTTTTCTTTAATCATCCATTGATGGACACTTAGATTGGTTCTATATCTTTGCTATTGTGAACAGTGCTGCAATGAATATGCAAGAGCAAGTATCTTTTTGATATAGTGATTTCTTTGCCGTTAGTTAGATACCTAGTAGTGGGATTGCTAGATCAGATGGTAGTTCTATTTTCAGTTATTTGAGGCTACTGCAAACTCCATAGAGACTGTATTACTTTATATTCTCACTAAGAGTGTATAAGAGTTTCCTTTCTCTGCATCTTCCCCAACATCTGTTATTTTTTTCCTTTTAAATAAGAGCCATTCTGATTAGTAGAAAATGGCATCTCATTGTGGTTTTGATTTGCATCTCTCTGATTATTAGTGATGTTGAACGTTTTTTCATACGTTCATTGGCCATTTGTATGTTTTCTTTTGCAAAATGTCTGTTTATGTCCTTTGCCTACTTTTAAATGGAGTTATTTGGGTTTTTTTTAAATGAGCTGTTAGAGTTCCTTGTAGATTCTGGATATTAGTCCTTTGTTGGATTCATAATTTGCAAATATTTTCTCCCGTCACCTAGCTTTTTTGTTTACTCTGTTGATTATTTCTTTTGCTGTGCAGAAACTTTTTAGTTTAATCAAGTCTGATTTGTCTACTTTTGTTTTTATTGCATTTGCTTTTGAGGTCTTAGTCATGAATTCTTTGTCTAGACCAACATCCAGAAAGTTTTTCATAGATTTTCTTCTAGAATCTTCATAGTTTCAGGTCTTCCATTTAAGTCTTTCATCCATTTTTAGTTAATTTTTGTGTATGAGGAGAGATACGGGTCAGTTTCCTTCTGCATATGGTTATCTAATTTTCCCAGCACGATTTATTGAATAGGGTCTCCTTTCCCCAGCATATGCTTTCGTCAACTTGTCAAAGGTCAGTTAACTCTACGTATGTGGCTTTATTTCTGTGTTCTCTATTCTGTTCCATTGATGTATGTATTTTTATACCAACACCATGCTATTTTGGTTACTATGGCCTTATAGTATAACTTGGTGTTGGGTAATGTGGTGCCTGCAGCTTTGTTGTTTCATTTTGGATTGCTTTCACCTCTGTGAAATATTTTTGCTAGGCATACAATTCTAGGTTGACAGGCTATTTCTTGTTTGTTTTTTATCTGTCATTACTTTAAAGGTATTGTTCCTCTGTCTTCTGGCTTGTAATAGTTTGAATTATTTCAAACAAGAAGTTTGCTGTCACTTGTAATTTTATTTCTCTTAATTTTTATTTCTCTAGTGTCTTTTTTCCTCTGGCTGCTTCAAGATTTTTTCTTTTATCACTGGTTTTGAGCAATTTGATTATATGTTGTTCTTTGTTGATGATTCTTTCATGTTTCTTGTGTTTGAGTAATTAAACTTTATGGATCTGTGGGTTTACATGTTCACCAAAGTTGGGAAAATTGAAGCCATTGTTTCTTAAATATATAAGTCCCCAGTCCTCCATGGGACTTTGATTAATGTAAATCAGGCAGCTGTGTACCATAGCTATGTTCCATAGATCACCGATGTTTCATTTATTTTTCTAAACTTTTTTCTCTTGTGTATAGCTTTGAATGCTGGGTTTTAAATTGGAGACTGCAATCTTCTTCTGTAGTCTCCAAGTTTCTGTTAATCCCATCATATATATTTTTTGACTCAGACATTAATTTTTCATGTTCAGAAGCTTAATTTGGATCTTTTTCATACTCTCTGTGTCTCTCCTTAGCATGCTCATTCTCTCCTCTGCCTACTTGGACATATCAAATATAGTTGTTTCACTCTCGATGGTAAAAATACAAACTATTCTTAGCCCTGTGTGAGTTCCCAGGATTTTTCTGCTAATGCACTTGGGTAGTTCTTTCACTAGCATGGGGTAGTTCCTCACACACATGCACTGATTAACTCAGCTGAAGGTTTGAGGGAACCCTCTGTGGATCTCTAGGGCTCTCCCTGCACAGCTTCCTTCTCTATGAGCAGTTCTCTTCTCTCTGTGCTTTGTGCTGTGACTTCCAGCCTCAGCAGCCTCCCTGATTCTCATCATATCACCTCACCGCAGGGAAACTGCCAGGCTCTGTTTCTTTGGGTTTCCCTTCCCTGCACTGCAGCCTGCAAAGTCTCTCTAGGCACTAAGCTGACATAATCACAGGGCTCACTTGATTTGTTTCTCTCCTCTCAGGGACACTCACCTGTGTCACCTGTTGTCTGATGTTTGAACGTCTTTGTTTCATACATTATGTCAGGCTTTGTACACAGTTAAGGAAGGAGAATAAATCTCATCCCTATTACTCCATTGTGGTTAGTAACAGAAGACCCTCTACAAACTGGCTTTGAAATCAATATGCTAGATAACTATTTGTATCAGTTATCTATTACTGTGCAAGAAACCTCCCCAAAACTTGCGGTTTAATATGATAGCCATTTGTTTTTTCGCAATCCTATGTGTTGGCAATTTGGGTTGGCCTTGACTGGATAATTCTTCTTTTCCTTATGGTGTCAGCTGTGCTAATTCACACATTTCAAGTCAATTGGCAATTTGGCTGTTTGCTGGTCCAGGAAAACCTCACTCATCTGTCTGGCTGTTGGTGTGGGCTTTCTGCTGGGCTGTTCCCTCTTCATGGTCATCTACCCTCCGGTAGGCTAAACTAGGCTTTTTTGCATGATTGCAGAACATACCGTTCTCTTTATTTCCTATCTTTGGCTATATGGGCCATACTTTCTTTACCTTTATCCTTCTTAATATTTTGGAAGGCAAATATGTATGAGATTATTGCGACAAAGACAACTGCTCTTCATCTCCTTACTGGGCTCAAAAACTAAGCTACCTTTCCCAGCCACTGTCTCTTCCCCACTTGACATCCAATGGTGACCTTGTGACTGCCCCATAGAATGTCAGCCCTGGTCATGAAATAGAATAATCTTCCTCATGCACATGCTTTCCTCCTCCGTATGGCTGGAAGTGAAAGTCTCCCAGATGGTGAAGCCATATGTTAGAAGAAGCAAAGTTCTTGGGAAGAATCATCCAACCAGAAGATCCACACTGGACTTAAACCTCTGCTGTGATAAGCCACTGTGATTTTGCTACAGCCACTCACTGTTTACTCAGGCTTACATTTAGCTTCAAATTTCAAAAGTGTTCTATCATTAAAGTTTCTCTAATGTCATAGTGAGAAGCAAAATGGTATTGTTTCAAAATGAAGAATCAATGGGTTTTCAACATTTTCTTCCTTCCCTTCCCATCTTGTCATAATATAATACAATATAATATAGATTCTTTTTCAGGACTTTGGATCTGGGCATTCAGTTTTGCACTCAAAACACAAAACCATAGCTATGCAGGGCTATCTCAGCATTTCGCTTGTTTCAGTGTTATTTATCATTAGCCTTTTTAGAATATGACTTTCTCTGTATGAGTACTGAATTCTGCTTTCTTTTTGCAGTTGGCTACAGTACTTTTTTTTTTTTTTTTTTTTTTTGAGATGAAGTCTCACTCTGTCGCCCAGGCTGGAGTGAGATGGTGTGATCTTGGCTCACTACAACCTCCGCCTGCCAGGTTCAAGAGTTTTCTTGCTGCAGGCTCCTGAGTAGCTGGGATACAGGTGTGTGCCAGCATGCTTGGCTAATTTTTGTATTTTTAGTAGAGATGGGGTTTCACCATGTTGGCCAGGCTGGTCTGGAACTCCTGACCTCAAGTGATCTGCCCACCTCGGCCTCCCAAATTGTGGGGATTACAGGCGTGAGCCACCATGCCTGGCCTACAGTACATCTTTATTCCAATTTTTCAGAATCAAACATGTTTTTCTTCTGTTGCCTAGAAGATTGTTTTTATGATTCAGAGTTTTGGTTAGAAAGGGTCTAGATATATATCACTTTTGTTGATTTTTTTTTTCTTGAAACACTTTGGAGCTTTTCCATCTGCATAATCTGATATTTTGTCAGCTAAAGAAAGTTTTCTTAAATGATGTCTTTAGTTTTTGCTGCTAAGTTCTCTTGTCTGTTTCCTACTTTAGAGAATCCACAATTCTTTGGTTGGATCTCCGTTCTCTGCATATCATGCGTAGGCTCTACTGTCTCTTGTAACTTTCATATTTTTGCCCTTTAGTCCTGGGAGACTTTGACACTCTGGGACATTTAGCTGGGTTTGTTGCTCCTATCACTTACTCTTTGGGGGCAAATTCTATTTGTCATTTTCTGCCATCATTTGTGTTTTAACTCTTCTGTTGTATTTCGGGTTTCCTTGTGTGATTTTCCTAACTTAGAAATCTCATTCTGCATCTTTAAAATTTTCTCCACCTGTTCTCTCCTTATGGATATTTATTCAGAGACCATGTCTGCAATTTGATTTGGGGATACATAAGTTAAAAAAAAATCTTCTGGTCTCACTAAAAGAGAGTTTCAGTCATCTGTTCCTCCTCTAAGACTTGGTGATTGATTCTGTCTTCCTTGATTTGATTTCCTTGATTCTGTCTACTTTTTCCCTAGTACCCTGCCTCTGAGCCCATGATGTTTTGGACTCATCTTTAAGTCAGGGGCTATTTGCAGACCTTGGTTTGTTAACTAAGTCTTCCATTTTACTGTCCATAGGCGTTATTGCCAGACTTTCAAATAAAAATAATAGATAAAATATTTATGTGATCATAAAATCTATTTTTGTGATTTACCATAGTTAGAATTTTTAAAGTTATCCTGAACACAGCATTAGTGAAGACTGAACCATTGTTCCTAGGGGAGATATAGAGTTAGATTTCTGCAAGCCCCTGCTCACATTTCTGCCAACTGATTGATATATAACCTTGTGCTGTGTTTCTGTTTAAAGATACTTTATAACTGCTGATTCATTAACACTGAACTCATGGCCAATGCACTACAACTCATGGATGAATGAAGCGCATCTAACGATGTATTTTCTCCATAAGGCACAAAACAGCCTCCTTGTACTTAGCAACACTAGGCTGCACATCAGTGCTATCCCTGAGGTGCATTTTAAACCGAGAAATTACCATCAAAAGGCTGGGTGCGGTGTTTCATACCTGTAATCCCAGCACTTTGGGAGGCCGAGGTGGGTGGATCACCTGAGGTCAGGAGTTTGAGACAAGCCTGGCCAACATGGTGAAACCCTGTCTCTACTAAAAGTACAAAATAAAAATAACCTAGCTGGGCATGGTGGTGCGCACCTGTAATCCTAGCTACTCAGGAGGCTGAGGCAGGAGAATTGCATGAACCCAGGAGGCGGAGGTTGCAGTGAGCAGAGATTGTGCCATTGCACTCCAGCCTGGGCAACAAGAGTGAAACTCTGTCTCAAAAAAAAAAAAAAGAAGAAGAAGAAATTACTATCAAAATGCATAAACCCATAAAAAAGTGGCATTAACCAGCCTGTGAACACAACACTTGTTTACAGTATGAGAGCTGAAACAAGAAGGCAGAGTGTTGCCTTGCTCAGCCTCGGTGGGGAACGTGTATGTTGAGTGACTCAAATTTATTGCTGTTCTGTGCATGCCCACAAATGGCCTCAAAATGCTGCAAGTATTGATTTGGGGGCTGCAAGTAAATGTTAGCGAGAGGTAAAATTCATAAATTTCGAATCTTCAAATAATGAGGATTGACTATAAATGTTAAAACATATTCTGGTCTTTCTGCTTCCACTATCTACCATATCAAGTCCCTCCATCTGGTGAGTGATTTTGAGGAAGCATAGGAATAATCATATCATTTCCCTACATTTTTGCTATCCACTGATGTCTACTTCCTACAGAATGTATACAGCAATGTATGTGCTCAGTGCTGACCAAGTGTCAAACATGCTATTATAGAGTGGGATTATATGAGATAGTGTAGCCGAAACGTACTTTTGGATCTACTGATGTATTGTTGTGCATTGATGCCCGCCCTGACGTACAGCCAGAGGTTGAGTGATGGGCTCTACCTGTGAGGAGCTGGATTAAGATGTAATTTTCCCCAATGTCTCTTCTTCTTAAGCTTTAAATTCATAGACAAGAATCTGGTAGAATGACTTCTTATATAAAACTGTAATATTTTGGTCAAGTGGCTGAGGAAAGTCAAAGCCAGTATTTCTATTCTGGATGCAATACTATCAAAGGGCATTTTTAACCTGTGGACACTACAGCCACCTAGATCCAAACTGCCACCATCTCCATGCTTACTCTTATTCCCTGTACTGTGTTTGTTGTTTCTGGTGGCTGTGATCTCTGAATGCATGTAGTGTTTGAGGAATAGCACATAGGTTGGAAGGAGCTAATGTGAGAAGAGTATCTCTAAGGAGAAGGAGAAGAATGGGGAATGAGTTCTTTCTCTTACAATACGAGCTGAAGAGAGGAGGGTTGCTCAGGCCTCAGAAGGGACTAGCATTTGGGGCTGTGGGGGGACTAATCAATATACACCAATATGCCCAGTCTGTGGAAAGACCTTTTAGTGCTGTACCATTGACAAAAGATCATGGAGCTCTGAATAATAGCATATCTCTGGTTACTGGTATAACTTAAAGATTATAATAACTTTTAGAGCTATTTTTTAAAATTGGTTCATAATAATTGTACATATTTATGGGGTACATATGATATTTTGATACATGCATACCGTGGGTAGTGACCAAATCAGGGAAATTGGAATTTTTTTGACTCAAACACTTATTTCATTGTGTTGAGAGCATCCAAAATATTCTCTTCTAGCTAATTTAAAATATGCAATAAGTTATTGATAACTATGGTCACTCTACCATGCTGCTGAACGCTAGAATTTATTCCTTCTGTCTAACTGTGCTTGCATACTCACTCAAACTTCTCTTCATTTCTCCCTCCCCTCTCCCCTTTCCAGCCTTTGGTGTCTATCATTTTAGTCTCTACCTCCATGAGATCAACTTTTGTAGCTATCACATTAGAGCTATTTTGTACAGCATGATTTTCTTGAGACTTCTGTAGGAGCCCGGGCCAGTGAGGGAGCCCAAGTAATGTCAGAGACTGAATCCTCTGCCAGCACTTCCATTAAACTTGATTTAGAAAGAAGAGATGAGGGGGGAGTGGGAATAGGGGAGGGACAGTGGGGGGTAGGGAGTTGGGGAGGGATAGCATGGGGAGAAATGCCAGGTATAGATGATGGGGAGGAAGGTAGCAAATCACACTGCCATGTGTGTACCTATGCAACAATCTTGCATGTTCTTCACATGTACCCCAAAACCTAAAATGCAATTAAAAAAGAAAGAAGAGATTATATTTCTTATATCCTGTGTGATGGTGTAAAATTCATAAGATTTGCTATGAAGTCTTAGATGTTATACTTTGCCCTTTTAATTCTTGAATTTTCTCATCTGTAGCAAAAGTACAGTAATCCTTACCTTGAAGGGTGATTTTGGAGCTTAGTGATTGTACGTGTAATGTACCTGGGGGTCAAGAGCAGGTGTCAGCACACAATGCGAATGCAGTAGGGCCCTCTCCTTCTAGCTGCTCTCTGAGTTCTGTTTTTTTAAGGTTATCACTTGCTGTCAAGTATTTTGTCCTCTGCTCTTTTAGGTGATGGTCAGTCAGGTGCAGCCACAAGAGGGAACACAGGAGAGTCACAAGAGAACAAAGTTTGTTACACACTCCCAGGTTCTAGAGCAGGAGTCACAGCAAATCATCAGGGTCACAGGGGAAGTGCCAGGTTTTGGTCAAGTGGCTGAGGAAAGTCAAAGTCAGTATTTTTATTCTGGATTTTGCAGAAAAGGCAAGGCAAGGCAGGAAAGGCAGTATAGAGTTGGCTAGTTTGAATCATCTCTGCGGGCTCTAAATCAAAAAGGTGGTCCCTAGCTGCCTGGAGCCTGGCCTGGGGTAATAAGGCAGATAATGTTGCTTTCTGGGTGGTAGAGGAGGTCTGGCTCAGGCTGGTTGGTTTGCATATCAAAGGCATGCTGCTAGCCGAGCTCTTTGTTGCCTCCAGGAATTGGCTAGCCCCAGGAGAGTCAGTCTATACTCAAGAGTTTTTTAAGATGTCAAAACATTGTAATATACAGAAAATGAAATAATATGTATACAATACACATTTATATATTCCTATGCTTATTTTTGTAGAAGTTTGCAGCCATGCATTTATGCAGGGACATCAATATTTTGATGGGGTTGTGTCATCATTTTATACACTGATCAGTCTAGGGTCCCACGGGTTGGTTGGTTTGCCGTCCTACCTCAATCACATCTGGGA
Source organism: Sapajus apella (assembly GCF_009761245.1). NCBI lineage: Eukaryota > Metazoa > Chordata > Mammalia > Primates > Cebidae > Sapajus > Sapajus apella. Next base: position 11,283,897 of record NW_022436994.1, read on the forward strand.
ATGTATTTGCACTCTGCTCCAAGAGTGGGCAGGAATCCCCTTTCCTTAGCTGAAATAATTGCCCATTTTAAATACTTTTAGTTTCTGATTTAAAAGATATATATTGATATAGATATAGGTATGTAGTGTAAACTAAAAATAAAATCCCAAGCTCCCTACTGACTAAACAGACCCCCTCTTGGCGAAGAGTACCCCAGAGAAACCTTAAAAATTGAATCCCTAGCCGTGACAGGAGGGGAGGTGGAACAAATCTTGTTACACCCCCTCCCTTTTGGAGTTTAGGCACAGCCGACTGGCATTAATGCTAAAATAGAGATCATAACATTAACAGAAAGAACAGTTTGCGACAATAAGTTACCCAATTATAAACAGGATCTAAGGCCATGCCAGACAATGGTTAAGTCACACACCCCTATAGGTCACTCTGACCCAGATTAACAGACTTTCTTATCTTAAACATTCCTTTCTGCTAACTCCAACTTTTTACACAGAGCATTCTTCCTTTAACCATTTGCAAATTGAAGAATCTCTGCATCTGCCTGTATAACCTGTAAGCCCCTATATTCAGACCTTTTTGGGCTGAATCAGTGTATATCTTCCACGTATGTGAGACAGCCAGGTGAGAGGGGTTCCCCAAAATAACTCCGCTGGCCTGCACACTGGGGCAGACCCACGGAAGTTCCAGCCCTTCCCAGTAGGGAGGAGCTGACTCCTCCTCTGCCTGTGTGGAACCTGGAATTCAAGCTGTGGGCAGGAAGCACTTTAGTAGGGACTCGGGCCTTGTGGAGCATCCCTGTTTCCCCTTTTTTTCCCTTTTCACCCAATAAAACCCTCTCTTACTCTTCAAACTGCCTGCCAGCCTAAATTTTCATGGCCATGAAATGAACAAGGATCCCATCTTCAGCTGAACTAAGGAAAAGTCCTGCAACATTTTTGGCTCTCAATGTGGGACTCAAAAGCGGTGAGTGAGGTGAGTGAAATGGGGACTCAAAACCTCTCACTGTTGCTCCTAAGCCTTTTCATCCTCAGACTTCTGAGGGTGGGGGAAACTGTGCCCCCACCCCGTTGCTCCCAGGCCTTTTCATGGTTTTTTTCTTTCCTGTTTTGGGAGGGACCTGTGATCAACAGCTCCCCTCCAGCCCCCATTCCCTGCTGGGCCTACCCCGGATAACCCAAGGGTCCTGCACAGTTGGCTGGCTAGTTCCCAGCCACACACTGCTGCTGCAGCCTTCCCCTTCCCTGGCCAAGGAGTTTAACTCTATTGGACAGTAATTCAGCTGAAACTTTTTTCCCTGGTGTAGGAACCAGGGAAAAAAATTGCATAAGAATAAGGGGTTCTTTCCCAGGTATTTTTTTTTTTTTTTTTTTTTTTTTTGAGACAGAGTTTCGCTCTTGTTACCCAGGCTGGAGTGCAATGGCACGATCTCGGCTCACCGCAACCTCCGCCTCCCGGGTTCAGGCAATTCTCCTGCCTCAGCCTCCTGAGTAGCTGGGATTACAGGCACGCGCCACCATGCCCAGCTAATTTTTTGTAGTTTTTAGTAGAGGCGGGGTTTCACCATGTTGACCAGGATGGTCTCGATCTCTTGACCTCGTGATCCACCCGCCTCGGCCTCCCACAGTGCTGGGATTACAGGCTTGAGCCACCGCGCCCGGCCTTCCCAGGTATTTTTAAACTGTTTTTTGCATCCCTTTCTCTAACCTATCAGCAGTTAACCTTTAAGTTGTTTTTTATTTTTTAGAAGATGTTTTTACTAGGCCAGGTCCCCCAACCATCACTGTTTATACTCTCTGTAAAGTTTTGATTGTGAAAAAGGATCTTGTGAGGACTGGGTTGTGTTCTGCCTGTGTATATTGTGTATAATGTCTGTAAAAAGAGCTCTAATTATTTTGGCCTAAAGAAAAACAAGTGTTTGTATGAAGTATTTTTTTAAGGAAAGTTAAAAGCTGTGGTACCTTTCAGTTCATGTGACTTTCATCTTTGAGAAATAAAAACAGCCTTAAAGATTATTGGTAAAATGCCGGTCAGATGCAAGGTTTACTAAGTGTTTTGAGGTTACAAACTGCTTTTTGGGTTTTGAGAACTATTTGACTTTCTGGCTTCACAATTGGTAAGGCTTGGGGCCATATGGGACTAAGCAGCCCTTAGCTAAGAAGGCAAAGCTTAGGTGCAGTTAGCACACAATTAAGGTAACTTACCATGTTTTACCTTAAAGTTAAAAATTGCTGGCGTTAATTGAAACTACGAAAAATAGATTTACATGCAAGGCGTGTAAGAACAGTAATATGCGTTTTTTGGTAAAAGGTTCTAAGAAGGCATGGAAATGTAAACTTTTGCCTGTAATTTTTAAGGATTAAAGAATTTTTAGTTAAATTAGGAAAAAGCTGAAGGTTCAGTGAAGTGGTGGAAGAATTATGGAAATCAATCTTGGAGAAGAGGTTCTCTGTGTGAATGTATTGACTAAATTCAAAAAGGAGTATTATATGGTTTTTCTGTAAATTGAGCATTGAAATAAACACATAACAGGGTTTTCCTAAGGCGCTAATCTGCTCTTTGGCAAAATCTGTAAAGGGTTATAAAAGGTTTTGATTATTTAAAATTTGTGAGTCATCTTTTTGGCAAAATAACTTATGGTGATCTGGAATTCTATTTCATAATATCAAGTGCTTTAAACATATTTAGAAGGCTTCCTAAAATCAACCTGAAGCTTCAAAATTGTCTTTCCTGACACCTGGCTTTTTGGATACTTCACAGGGCCCACAAAGTATCCAGAAAGAGGTAAAAAGGATTATTTAACATATTTAGGTACATGGGATTATCAAAATGATGCTCAATCTTCGTTAGGTTATGTCTTGGTGAATAATGCTAATCTACATTCCAAAATGTATGGGATTTCTAAAATTCTAATGTCTGAGTATACGCTATCAATCATAATTAAGGTTGTTATGTTAAGTTATTGTAAACCACAGAAATAACCAGTCTTCTTTGTCTGTTGTGTTTCTAACTGTAACTACCCTGGACATTTTGGATTCACAGACTATTGTCTTGTTTTAATCCTTCTCAAATATGGTTTATAATGAGCTACAGAATTTTAATAGGTACTCTTAAATACAGGCTTCTGATAACTTTGGAGATTGTAACATTGGAATAAAGGAAAATGTGTAGGACTCATAAAGAGCTGCGAAGTTCATGAATATCAAGCAAAACAAGAGTCAGCTATCTGGACTGAACTCAGGAAGCTGAAGCAAATCTTTTGGACCTTTGCTTTGAATATTGCTTATCATCGTTTTGTTTTTCAGAGTCAAGGAAACTTATTTTCAACTATTTACTTTACTTTTGAACTATTTAACCTACTTTAATAATTAAGTAGGTTATACACTCCTGTGATCAAAATTTGGAGCATGTTTGTTTCTCTCTGTCTGGATCCTCTAGAATTTGGAAACTATTTGTGAGTACTCTTATGGCAATATAGTTGTTTGCATCAGTGCAATAAGAATCCATTTTTCTTTTGCAATAGTACACAATTGGAGAAAGTGGTTATTTTACTAAGAATTTGATTGGAAGGGTATATTTCCCTTTAAGGAATCAATCTTGACTTATTGACAAAGCCAAAACAAGCCCATTGGGGAAACTGGCCTCATACCCTTGTCTACGCAGTCCCTGAACAGAGTTCCTGACCTGTGGTCAGTAAAGAATGTCACTTTCTAACAGGTCCAGGATCTCCAACTTTATTATGGGACCTTCAGAGGAAAGGATCATGCAACTCACAGGGTTTTGAGGATACAAACCCATGGTTGGGCTCAGCTTTAAAGGGCCTTATCTGAGATTCCTTGTGGAACAGACTTCCATCAAAGCCAATCTAAAAGCCCTATATAGAAATAATAATTCTTGCTGCACTTTATGCACATAATCAGGCCAAGTAAAAGACTAAAATTTGGTTTGCAAACCATTCAGTCCTATGATGATTTTTTAACAAAAATGAGAACTGGAGAGAGAGAAATCATGTTTCAAAACGTACACATTTGTCACTAAGTGCTAAACTCATTCGTTGTCTTAAGTTTTTGCCTACATTTTAGACTAACCCTGCTTGCTCCTGTGAACCAACCGGCAATCCCTGGCTGCAGCTCAGAAAGAACAAAGCGGGTAGTTAATGTAGAACTCCAGATCGGTATTCTAGTTCTGAACCATTATCCTGCAAATCCTGCTGGGTAATGGAATAATACATAGGGAATAAATAGGATGCCCATCACTTGGAGGTTTCCTTTTGGGAAAGTAAGACCAAGGGAGCTAACCAAAGCCAAGCACCATGCACCCAAATTCTATCAAGTGTAACTATAGCTACTAGTTACCTGGGTGTGTTGACAAGACATCCTTTCCTCTCTCTTGTTGGAGGAGAACTCAGTTCCACAGCTTCACTTTTGCTTATGATAAGGAGTCCATGCAACCCCCACTGAGACACATTTTTGTTCCAAACTCAATTCCAAGCTTCGGGTCAAAGCCCTAGGAAGGAAAGCTGGATCTGAGGGATCCAGAGGCAGACAATATCAGAAATGAAAAGGCACAGCACAGGTGAACATGGCTGATTGCTGCCGATTAAGCTAACCCCAAGCTTCCTGTTTCATGGATACAGGCCACGTTAGTATCCATGACATAAATGAGGTCTAGAGAATCCAAGGCTGCTGGCAGCAGGGGAGATAGGGCATATGTGGATAAGAGCAGATGATTCCCACCCACGAGGTCCCCTGCTTCGTGGGTGCAAACTACTTTTACACCCAAGGTGGCACCTGCCAAGGTTTCTAGGACTCAGGGATGCAAGGATGGAAGAGGAAAGAGGATACGTTTCCTTCTCTCCCTCATCCACCTCAGGTATCTGCCAGGAAGAGAAGGAAACCAGAGATGCCTGCTTCCCTCTTTCTAGATGGGTAGCCATTCGTCTTCAGTCTGTATCACTTTCAAATGTATCCTGAACCTCTGGGACTCCTTTAAAACAAAACAAAACAAAAAACACATTTTGTTCCTTTTTCCTTCTCTATCCTCTTCACTGATAGGTAATAGTGTCTCCATACTATAGGACACTCCCCTCAGATGCATTCTTCCATCCGGAAAGAGTTAATTTCCCAAACATTAAACTGGTTAGCTTAGGATGGGGCTCAAGGGAAGGGAACCCAGAAAAACTGACATGCCGGCAAAAGAGTAAACGTGTTTTTTATTAGGGTGGCTGAAGAAGGAGTTTTGCTCTTGTTACCCAGGCTGGAGTGCAATGGCGCGATTTCGGCTCACCGCAACCTCCGCCTCCCGGGTTCAGGCAATTCTCCTGCCTCAGCCTCCCTAGTAGCTGGGATTACAGGCACGTGCCACCATGCACAGCTAATTTTTTGTATTTTTAGCAGAGACGGGGTTTCACCATGTTGACCAGGATGGTCTCGATCTCTTGACCTCGTGATCCGCCCGCCTCGGCCTCCCAAAGTGCTGTGATTACAGGCTTGAGCCACCGCGCCCGGCCAACGTGTTTTAACTAGTTGGACTTTTGGCCTCCCTCTCCCTGTGCAAACTGGTAAAAGGCCTTGGAATTTTTGAGCTGTCCTTACCCCTCTCCTTGTTTCATTTTGATGCATGTTTTCTAATAACCTGGTTTGTCTGTTCTTGCCTTTAGGCCATCAAACTCCAAACGGTCATGCAATAGGAGCCCATGACCCCTTCTGCTGGGAACCCTTAGAGAGGCCTCTGAGCGAGCTCTGACTGCCGTTTCCCCAAAACAGCGCCCCCTGTCAGAAGGAAGCAGTTAAGATCGCTCGTCATCCTTATCCATATTCTAAGGGCAGTTAGTTGTACTTTTCTAGAGGGGGAATGACACAGCCAGGTGGGACGCGGTGGGGGGCGTCCACAGAGAAACTCCAGCCGACCTGCACAATGGGGTTCATGCCACAGAAGTTCATGCCTTTTGCAGCAGGGAGGAACCAGCTCCTCCTCTTCCTGTGTGGAACCTGGAATTCAAGCACTCTAGCAGGGACTCTGGCTCGCGGAGGATCCCTGTTTCTCCCGTTTTTTCCACATTTTCACCCAATAAAACCCTGTCTTATTTGCCCTTCAAACCATCTTTGAGCCTAAATTTTCATGGCTGTGGGACAGACAAGGACCCCGTCTTTAGCTGAATGAAGGAAAAGCTCTCCAAAATACTGATTGATGTCTTTGCCTGTAATTCTTGCCTCCCTGAAAGGTGTAATGCTCAACCGTAACCCAGCTGCCTCAATTTTTAAAATCTTTATTGTAAAAAAAAAAAAATCTTTTTTTAAGGCTGGGCATCGTGGCTCACATTTGTAATCCCAGCACTTTGGGAGGCTGAGGTGGGCAGATCACAAGGTTAGGAATTTGAGACCAGCCTGTCCAATATGGTGAAACCCCGTTTCTACTAAAAAAAATACAAAAATTAGCCAGGCATGGTGGCACATGCATGTGTCCCCAGCTATTCAGGAGGCTGAGGCAGGAGAATTGCTTGAACCCGGGAAGCGAAGGTTGCAGTGAGCTAAGATCAGGCCACAGAGTGAGACTCCATCTTAAAAAAAAAAAAATCTTACTTTAAGAAATGGGATGTGTGATGGAAATGGTAATTATGTTCCCAAAGCATCAATAATTTCAAAAAAAGAATGTAGAGGAAGATTGTTTTCTATAGTTTTAACACAGAAAATTTAATAATCTATCAAAAAGAAGGCACCTTCTCCCTGTAGCCCTCTGAAGCCTTCAGAACACACTGTAATAACAATTTCAAAAAGAAACCACTTTTATAAATTCATACCCACCTTGGTGTGCAACTGAAAAAAGTGAAAAAGTAAAACCCATTTTCTCAGGTCCTCCTGAGACTGTGTTCCCCCTATCATGGTCACTCATATTGGCTCAGAATAAACCTCTTTAAAATATTTTACAGAGCTGGTTTTTCGCTTAACAATAGCATATTTTATCAGTTATTTTATTCATTTATACTTGAAATCTTAAATCGGAGGAAATTCACAAATACTGATAGATAAGAGAAAGCTACATTAACAATAACTAAGGAAATATGGACAAAAGAAAAGTAAAGCATAGAGCTGGGATGCAGATGGCTTGAATGTCAAATATATTTGAATAAAAAGCATTAGTAATCATCTTAATTATATTCTATGTTATATTTTATTTCAGATAATGGAGCCATTTTCTTCTTTTGTTACCCAAGTGGAAGATATGAAAAAAGAACCCTCAGTGGTAATGCAGTTTATACCAACTTCACACAATCTGTTACATTCATTGATTCGTGGAATAATCGTGACGCTAAAATGAATTTGAATGCTGGTATTTATCAAGGGAATGTAAAAATATTACACTAGGTTTTGACAGATTTGGGCCAACAGGTAAATCTTTATTATAAAAACTTTTATTCTAAGAAATAGGATGTGCAAGGGAAATGGTAATTATGTTCCCAAAGCATCAATAATTTCAAAAAGAGAATGTAGAGGAAGATGGTTTTCCATAGTTTTAACACAGAAAATTTAATACTCTATCAAAAAGAAGGCACCTTCTCTCTGTGGCCTCTGAAGCTCTCAGAGCACACTGTAATACAATTTCAAAATGAACCCACTTCTATACATTTGTACCCAGCTTGGTGTGCAATAGACAGCTTCAGAGGTAACATTACTGACTATTTAAACAAGAAAAGAATCTTTATGCAGTGCAAATTTAAATTTCCAAGTATTTAATATTTTTTCAAGATATTTTAGAACCAAAAATTAGTAAATATTTTTAAAAGTCTAGCACGCTTTTTTAAAAGAATAGATCTTCTCATTTACTGCCTTGCATTTATCATATCATAGTTGAATCTATGTAACATTTTCTTAAGGGATAAGCATAATAGCAAAATGAATACCTGTGAATCCACTACTCAACTTGTGAACTAAGATCTTCCCAGTCTCACTGGAGTTACCTGAATCTTACAACCCCACCACCTGCCCCACCAGAGGTAGCCGTGACCCAGAAATCTCTACCTTTCCATGTATACATAGATCTTTAAACATTATGTTGTCTACCTTTACTTGTACTTGAGTCTTAAAAAAAGGGGCTGGGCAAGGTGGCTCAAGCCTGTAATCCCAGCACTTTGGGAGGTTGAGGCGGGCAGATCACAAGGTCAAGAGATCGAGACCATCCTGGCCAACATGGTGAAACCCTGTCTCTACTAAAAACACAAAAATTAGCTGGGTGTGGTGGCATGCACCTGTTGTCCCAGCTACTCAGGAGGCTGAGGCAGGAGAATTGCTAGAACCGGGGAGGCAAAGGTTGCAGTGAGCCGAGATCACACCACTGCACTCCAGCCTGGCGCCTGGTGACACAGTAAAACTCTTGTCTCAAAAAAATAAATAAATAAATAAATAAATAAAATTAAAAAAAAAGAAAGAATAAGGTACAATACTTTATTTAATTCTCTGTAATTTGATTTTATTTACCATTTTAAACTGAATAATTTTTCTAAGATTTATCCATTTTGTTCCATTTAGCCACAATTTATTACACACTAGTAAAATGAGTATTTTGCATACTAAGTAAATACTTTATTCTACAATAAATAATGTCATTCTCTTGTCAATCAATATCAGGTTTCTTCCAATATTTTGAAATATCAAATATGAGCATATTTGTATATGACTTCTAGAACACACATTTATGAAAATATACTTAAGAATGGAATTTCTGGATCACAGGAAACTCAAGTATTTAACTTTTTCAAGTCATGCAAAGTTGACACTCCCATTGACAGCGTGCATTTTCTTCTTTTGCATTCTGACACTTGGTATTATTAGCATTCTTATGTACCTATCCATTTAACAAAAACATGTTCTTGTTTTTATTTCCCTGACTACTAAGCATCTACAAAGCATACTCCCCTATCACTCCATTTATGTATCTATCTACCTGCCATTTTTGTTTTCTTTTCCATAGAATGCCTATTCATGTTTTATTCCTTTTCCCAGTGGATTTGTGATTAAATCATAAGCGTTTTTATATTTCTAGATATTAGTCTTTGTTGCAAGTATCTTCTCTCAGATTATGACTTACGTTTTTATTTTCATTATGGTATCTTTGGAAAAACAGTGTTCATTTTAATTACTTTAATTTTATTAGTCTTTACGTTGGTGGTTTTGGGGTCTTATTTGAGAAAAATGTTCTTAAAGTCAGAAAGATAGTGTCCTATATTTTCCACCTTGGGTTTAAAGTATGACTTTTACGTACCCTTTAAGTCACTAATCCGTTAAATTTTCTGTGTGGTATGAGAGAAATTCAATTGCATTTTTTTCCGTGTGGATAAGCCAATTATCTCCACATCATTTATTGACAAATCTACCCTCCTCCCACTGCTGGGCAATTGCACTGCTGTCACATATCAAGTCTTTGTTTGTTTTGGGTTCTTTATTTTGTTGCCTTGGTCAGTATGTTTAATTCTGCATTAAAAACATATTTTAAAACTTACCATTTTTGAAAAGTTAAAACTCTAGAGACAGAAGGAAGATTAGAGGTTGCTGAGGATGGGAGTAGGGTAAGGGATTGGGCACAAGAAAACATGAGGAAATTTGAGGGAGGAGGTCACAGAAATAATTTATAACCTGATTGTGGGGAGGATTATATGGCTACATACATTTGTCAACACTCAGAGGTGAACAAGTTTTACTGTAATTTAGAAACATTTCCAAAACAGTAATTTTATATTTTGTTATTTCTCTTCATAAATGGCCTCACTCTTCTTGGGGTTTTGTTTCTCTGTATAAATTTCAAAATCCTATTTTGACAAGTTTCACCAAAAATAAATCTGTGGGAATTTTGATTGAAATCGTATTGAATATGCATAAATTTTTGGAATGTGGCATCTTATTCATGAAAAGGGTATATTTCTCCCATTAAGACCTTTAAAATGTCATTTAATAATTAAATATTAAAAATATTTTAGAGCCAGGTGTGGTGGCACACACCTGTATTCTTTGGGAGGCAGAGGCAGGAGGATGGCTTACGCCCAGGAGTTGGAATCTAGCCTGGCCAACAAAGCGAGACTCATCTCTAAAAAAAAAAAAAAAAACCCATACATATGGCTGGATTATTAAACTATTGTCTCTTGTTTCAAGCCCAGCCTTCTATACTCTGCCATGGATACTGGGCTAAGTCCCTGCAAAGTGTATTTCTGCCAAATGGCTTCCTTTTAGGTTACACAATGAGGGATGCTGGGGAAGCACGGAAGTCAGGAAGGAAGAAGAGCCTTGTGTTCACTCAAGCAATGGATTTTTGCCATGGCAGGAACATTTGGTTCTGGAATAAGTGGGTCCAGTTTCCATCTCTTTTTTTCCACTCTCAGACCCAGCTTAATTGAGTTAATCACATCACCTTAAAGGTATAATCATCACCTGGGTCATTTCCCTTTCTCAGAAACCTAACACCTATTGTCAGGGTCCCCTCTTCAAAGATTCTGAAGCACCAACACATGTGAAGCAGTCCTTTCTGACTGGTCGACAAAAGTGCAAATGACAGCTGGGAGTGATGTCTGATGCCTGTAATCCCAGAACTTTGGGAGGCCTAGGCAGGTGGATTGCTGGAGCCCAGGAGTTCAAGATCAGCCTGGTCTACATGGTGAAACCTCATCTCTAAAAAAGTTAGCCTGGCATGGTGGTGCCTGCCTGTAGTCCCAGCTACTCAGGAGGCTGAGGCGGGAGAATCACTTGAGCCTCGGAGGTCGAGGCTGCAGTGAGCTGTGATCACACTGCTGCACTCCAGCCCTGGTGACAAGAATGAGATCCTGTCTCTTAAAAAAATAATAATAATTTACTTAAGTCTAATAATCCTACATCTGTGTATCTTGGTATACTCTCAAATTTCTCATGATTTGTTTACAGATTCTTTGAGACGTCTATATAGACAATCATATGTAAATAATGGCAGTTTTGTTTCTTCTTTTCTATTCTTTATACCTTTGTCTAGCTTTTCTTTTTTCTTTCTTCTTACTCTGCTGAACAAGATCTCCAGTATAATGAGAGACAGAAGATATCTATTATGGCCACAGTACATATCTTTGTTTTATTCCTGGCTTTAAAGGGAAGCCTTCTAATGTTAAACCATTAATAATATTTATTATTTCCTGTTAAGTTTTTCTGTGGACATCATTTATCATGTTAAGGAAATACCAGCCTGGCCAACATGGCAAAACCCCGTCTCTACTAAAAATACAAAAATTAGCTGGGTGTGGCGGCATGCACCTGTAATCCCATATACTCCAGAGGCTAAGAAAGGAGAATTGCGTAAGCCCAGGGGGTGGAGATTGCAGTGAGCCAAGATCGCACCACTGCACTCCAGCCTGGGCAAAAGAGCAAGACTCTGTCTCAAAAATAAAAAATAAAAAAAAAAGAAAAGAAAAAGGAAATAATACACTTATATTCATAATTTGCCAAATTTTTTATCATGTACAGGTGCTGAATTTTTCAAAAGCTCTTTAAAAATGTATTGAGATGATTACATTTCCTTAAATTTTCTTCTTCTTGAGGAGAACTGTATTTATGGATTGCTTTAATGTCAGTCCATCTTTGCATTTGTGGGTTTGTTTCTCTCGCTTCGCTGTGTTGTATTATCTATTCTTATCCATGACTGCATTATGCTTACTATTATGTTGTTTAGGATTTTTAATCTCTGTTTATGGATGTATAATTTTTTCCTTTCTCACAGTACCATTTTCTGATATTGGTATTAAATTAAATTAGAACGTGTTCTCTCTTTTAAATTTACTGAAAAAAGTTTGCATAATATTGGGAAGATATGTTCTTTGAAAGTTGCATAGAACTCGATTACAGAGCCACCTGAGCTTGATGCTTTTGTGGGAAGACTATTGGTTTCTTTGATGGTTAGAGAAGTATTCAAGCTTTCTGTTTCACCTTGAGTTAGTTGTTTCATAAGCTATATTATTCTTGAATTTTATTTTTTTTTTTATTTTTGAGACAGCATCTTACTCTGTCACCCAGGCTGGAGTGCAGGGGCTCACTGTGGCCTTGACCTTCTGGTCTCAGGCTATCCTCCTGCCTCAGCCTCTCAAGTAGCTGGGACCACAGTCGCACCACCATACCTGGCCAAGTATTTTTATTATTTGTACAGATAGGGTCTCCCTATGTTGCCAAGGCTACTCTTGAACTCCTGGGCTTAAGTGATGTGCCTATCTTGGCCTCCCTAAGTGCTGGGATTACAGGTGTGAGCCACTGCGCCCTGCCTAGGATTTTATTCTGTCTACATCTTAAAATGTGTGGGCATGAAGTTGTTCATAGTACTTTCCCCTCTTATCTTTCATTCCTAATTTATTTATTTGTGCATATCTCTCCCTCTCTTCCTTTCTCTCTTTTCTTTATTCATCTTGGCAGAAATTTGTCTTTTTATAGGGATAGTCTGAAATTCAGATTCCACCTCAGTATTTGGCCAAAATATAACATTAAATTTCTGCTTCAATCAAACTTTTAAAAATCCAAATAGCCAAATGCCTATTTCCATATCATTTGTACAGCCCTGATTGGTGTGTCATCAGTGATTATTTAATTCCATGGGTTAATTACCAAAAGAATAATAATATAGCAAAGATTTATGGTTTTCATTATTTTATCACATCTTAAAAGACAAACATAATGAACCTAGATCATCTTAGATCAGTAGAAGCCAAAGTGTACCAACTTCCAACAAACAAGATCATCTACATTATCGTATTATGTCACACCTGAGGCATGGGAGTCTAAAAGAGCTGACATTTCAGGAAAATCCCCAGACCCCAGTCCATTTAGCAAGCAAATTTGACTTTCTAAAACTTCTTGCTTCTACTTCTCTCACGGATGGTTTGTTTTTATTTTTGGTCTTGAACATATTAGCCAGATCTTCCTTTTCCCTAACCTGCATGTTAGATGCTTATATTCAGAAGCCTGCCCTCCCTCTCTCCTTTCCTCCCCGCCTCTCTTCCTCCCTCCCTCCCTTCTTCCCTCTCTTCAACTCCCCCTTCCCCTTTTTCCCCCGTTTCCCTCTTCCCTCCCTCCCTTCCCCCTCCTCCCTCCCTCCCTCCCTCCCTCCCTCCTTCCTTCCTTCCTTCCTTCCTTCCTTCCTTCCTTCCTTCCTTCCTTCCTTCCTTCCTTCCTTCCCTCTTTCTCTGTCTCTTTTTTTGTTTTGTTTTGTGGTGGTGCGATCTTGGCTCGCTGCAGCCTGCACCACCCAGGTTCAAGTAATTCTCATGCCTCAGCTTCCTGAGTAACTGGTACTACAGCCATGAGCCACCACACCGAGCTAACTTTTGTATTTTTAGTAGAGACAGGGTTTCACCATGTTGGCCAGGCTGCCCTTGAACTCCTGACCTCAAGTGATCCTCCCACTTCAGCCTCCCAAAAAGCTAGGATTACAGGCATAGCCATCATGCCTGCTTCTTTCTCTTTCTCTTTTTCTTTCTTTTTCGCTTTCTCTTTCTTTCTTTCCCTCCCTCCCTCTCTCCTTCCTTCCTTCTTTCTTCTTTCACTGTTTTGCTCTTTCGCTTTCTTTTGTTCTTTCTCTCTCTCTCCCTCCCTCCCTCCCTCCCCTCCCCTCCCCTCCCCTTCTCTTTCTTTTCTTTTCGTGCACTGGCGGAAGTCATGGTTCACTGCAGCCTCGGCCTCCCCAGCTTACGCAATCCTTCCACCTCAGCCTCCCTACTAGCTGGAACCACCAACACATGTCACCATGTCAAGCTAATTTTATTTTTTGTAGAGATGAGGTCTCACTATGTTGCATAGGCTGGTCTCAGACTCCTGGGTGCAAAGGGTCCTTCCATTTTGGCCTCCCAGAGTTCTGGAATTATAGAGTTGAGCCATCATGCTTGACTCCATCTTTATAGTAAGTGATGCAGAGGTGTGAGAATCACTGGAGGCTGGGCATTTGAGATAAGCCTGGACAACATAGCAAGACCCCATCTCTACAAAAATAAAAACAATTAGCCCAGCATGGTGGTGCATGCCTGTAGTCCCAGCTACTCAGAAGGGTGAGGTGGGAGTTCAAGGCTGCAATGGGCTAGGATCATGCCACTGCACGCCAGCCTGGGCAAGAGAGTGAGACCCTGTCTCTAAAATAAATAAGTAGTAAATCGTTAGTTCTCATATGGCATTTACTATGTAATAGGCACTGTTGTAAGCCCTTTGAAATCATTAAATCATTTTATTCTTATAAAAATATATAAGGTAGTTGCCATCATTATTCCAGTTTTCAGATGAGTAAATAGAGGCACAAAATAGTCAAACAACTGACTCAAATGTGATGTGGTGAATAAGTAGCGCAGTTGGCATTTGAACCCAGACAGCTTGCTTCTGGAGTTCTTGTCCTTGACAGTGTCCCTTGATTTTTGTCACCTGGTACCTCTGACCCAGGCATCTGTGGCACCTGAGGCCAATGTGCTCAAAAGAGTTGAGAATTCCTTGCCGGGACCGTATGTTCATAAACCATATTCTTGGGCAAACATGTATATACGCTCGATCAGAAATGGATTTTCCCTGTTTTCAGGAGTCTGGGTTGGAGATGGTTACTCTGCTGTATATTCAGTACATCTGTAAATGGCCCATCTGCAGATGAGCTCAAGGTGAATGGGGTTTTCAGAGGACCATTTGTATCAAAGAATGTAAGACAGAAGTGAAACTCTACCGAGGGCTCCACTCCTGAAATCTCCCTGTAGAACACACTAAGTAGTGGTAAGGAATGCCGACACACTGCGTCCCAAAAGAACCCCATGTGTCACTAGACTGCTGGCTACTCCAACAGAGCCTGTAACATTCCAGGGTTCTTCAGGGGCACAGCAGTCTGCACAGGAGCCTGAAGGCCGACATGGGTGGGCTGCCAAGTTTCCTTCCCACAGCAACCTATAAGGTAGGCGGATTGATCATGAGACAAGGTCTGTGACTTCAAGAGGTGCTGGAAGGGATTGGATGTCTTACAGCTTTTACCTGAAACGTCTTGGGAGGGGCAGAGGGAGGAGACAGATGGGACTGTCGGGAAAGTGTAAGGATAGCACCCACTTGTTAAGGTTCTAGTCTTTTAGGAACTCTGGGACCATTAGTATATAGACTTTCTTGAGAAACAACTTTTTCCTAGTCCCACACATCCTCTCCCTTTAAATATGGAGAGAAATAATTGAGATAGCTGGTCTGGCCTTAACAGACTCCTGTCTACAAGAAGGTGCAGCTGTGTGCACACACACCATTTTCCTTACTTTCAGCCAAGGAGGAGTCACTGAGGGCATTCCATCTGCACTCCTTCCTTCCTTCCTATTGTGGTAGGCCAAACATGCCCTGCTTCAGCTGTTAGAATTAATTCAGCAAGTGCCCAAGTGCCTTGCGCGGTGGCTGATGCCTGTAATCCTAGCACTTTGGGAGGCTGAGGCAGATGGATCACGAGTCAGGAGTTCGAGACCAGCCTGGCCAACATGGTGAAAATTTGTCTGTACTGAAAATACAAAAAATTAGCCTGGCATGGTGGTGCATGCCTGTAATCCCAGCTGCTCAGGAGGCTGAGGCAAGAGAATCACTTGAACCTGGGAGGTGGAGGTTGCAGTGAGCCGAGATCGTGCCACTGCACTCCAGCCTGGACAACAAGAGTGAGATTCTGTCTCAAAACAAAAAACCAAAAAACCTAAGTCTTAGGGTTGAGATTTTTATATAAGTAGGATAGGTGAGGTGGCATGGCTCATGCCTGTTACCCCAAAGCTTTGGGAGATCAAAGTGGGAGGGTCACTTGAGGCCAGGAGTTCAAGACCATCCTGCACAACATAATGAGACCCCCATCTCAACAACAACAAAAAGATAGCTGGATGAAGTTGTGTCTGCTTGTAGTCCCAGCTACTCGGGAGGCCGAGGTGGTAGGATTGCTTGAGCTCAGTAGGTTAAGACTGCAGTGAGCCAAGATCGCACTACGGCACTCCAGCCTGGGCAACAGAGCAAGACTCTGTGCCAAAACAACAAAAAAGACAAATAGAAAGCAGGGGAAATTGTTCTGCAGAAGCTAAGGAAGTACAGAACTTTAGAATTTATAAGAGGCTGTCCAGAATTTCCATGTAGCCAAGCTTCTACTAGATGGGACCTAAAAATAAGGTGGTGATTTTGAGAAAGAACGTGGCTGGTAACTTCTGACCCAGGAATACTAAGGGCAAAGCTAAATGGTAGTGGATTGAAGAGCAAAACCAAGGGATCTACTGAATGTAGATTTTATTTAGTTCAGTCAAAACCCTGAGTAAGGTTTTAATAGGAAACAATAAGAAGGGAATTCCAGCACATGAACAAAGATAGGCATAAGGGCGTAGGAAGGGCTTTTTCATCTTTTCATTTATTAAAGGGGAGGTTTTATGTTCTGTACTCAATATGAATTTAATATTCTTTCTCTTTTGAAAAATAGTTTTTTGAACTTAATTGTGGAATAAAGGGTAATAGGACAGGAAAAGAATTAGGGTCCCTGAAGTATTCTTTGTTACCGGTCACTTATTTGGCTAATCCTGACCTCGGGGGGCATTGTTATGAATTATTTTAGCATGGCATAGAGAATCAACATTTTGCAGTAAAGAAATGCTTGAACTATGAACATTTAATATAAATAAGTGCATGTTCTACATAATCCTTTTTCCTTTTGAGAACATTTGTGGTTAGGATGCATTTGTGAGCTACAGTTCATCTTTGTCCAAGTAGCAATTCAGAGGGTAAAAAAAGAAAAATGGGAGGAATCATTAACTCCCTTCCCCTGGCCACCTGTTCTAAATCCTTCTGGAGGCAGCAAGGGACAGAAAGAGCTATCAAAGTATCAGGCTTTCTAAATTGCTAGCAAAGACAGTCCACAAACGTCATCTCACCAGAAGAGCTCCAGCATCTTCCCATCCTAGGTTTTCTGCAGCAAAGCAGCAATCACCGGAGGAAGCATCTGGAGCGTGGCTGTGGGGTATACAGCAGGTCTGCATTTTTCAAGGCTTGCTTCACTGTTTCATTTATTTATTTATGAATGACAGGATCTCACTCTGTCACCCTGGCTAGAGTGCAGTGGCATGACCTGGGCTCACTGCAACCTCCATCTCCCAGATTAAAGGGATTCTCATGCCTCAGCCTCCGGAGTAGCTGGGAACACTGGCTTGCACCACCATGCCGAGCTAATTTTTGTATTTTTATTAGATCGGTGCAAAAGCAATTTCGGTTTTAACGGCAAAAACCACAATTGCTTTTGCACTGACCTAATAGTAGAGACAGAGTTTTGCCATGTTGGCCAGGCTGGTCTCGAACTCCTGGCCTCAAGCGATCTGCCCACCTCCGTCTCCCAAAGTGCTGGGATTACAGGCATGAACCACCACGCCCAGCCCATTGTTTTTATTTATAACCCTAAGACTATCTCTCAAACCCTTCCTAAACTCTTCTGTATCCTATTTAGAATCTCTTCATTTCTGTGTGGCTTTCTTAACGAGGCTAGACTCTGTAACGAAGACATTTGTGTGGGAAACAGGCAGAGCTTAAATATTGTGGAGACTTTCCATCATTTGGATGCATTCTAGCCATATCCTTAATTACTTGTAAATATAATTGAGAGTTATTTTTTCCCTGATTCTGTCAGTCAGCCATATAGTCTCTCTATTTATCTTGTCGACCAAGATGCTTAAAACTTCTCGAGTATGGCCAGGCACAGGGGCTAATGCCTGTAATCCAGCACTTTGGGAGGCCCAGGTGGGCGGACCACCTGAGGTCAGAAGTTTGAGACCAGCCTGGCCAACATGGTGAAACCTAGCTTCTACTAAAAATACAAAAATTAGCCAGGTGTGGTGGCATGTGCCTGTAGTCCCAGCTACTGGGGAGGCTGAGGCAGGAGAATCACTTGAAACCTGGAGGCGGAGGTCACAGTGAGCCGAGATTGCACCACTGCACTCTAGCATGGGTGGCAGAGCAAGACTCCCATTCCCCCCAAAAAAACAAACCCACATTTGATTATGTATGGCCTAGACCTTCTTCCTGTTTATAAAGCTTCTTACTACATACAAGTGTAGCTTTCATGAGTATACATACATTTCGCTACAAATGACTATTGACTTTATTCTAACACAATAGATTTTCTTTTAAAAGACGCCTACCTCTTTATTTTCTTACAGTCTTTCTTCATTTTTCAGACCCAGAACCTCCGCAAAATACCTTACTCTACTATTCAGTGGGAAAGTAGTAATATTTAACCCTTATGAAACACCTCTGGGTCAGGTTTTAGTCTCAGTGATACCAGAACCAGGGAGTGAAGGTAGTTACAACTGAGTGATGCAATTCCCTAGAGACCTGGGTTTCCTTTGTCTCAAGGCTGGCAGCCTAATTAATATGCTGAAAACACCTTCTTAACTCTTAACTGGACTTGAGACATTTGCAGAAGATGACTTTCAGCTGCCTGCAAGATCAGTCAAAGGAGCCTGGGCCTTGCTTTTTACCAATCGTGACATCATCCCTCAGTCTGCAGACCAGATTTCCTTTTTATCACCTCTTTTGACATTCTCCTTCAAGAGCTCCACTTCACAAAAAAAACGTGGTGCTCTCTTTTGTCTTCTTAGCCATATGAAGCATTGGAATAAAAGCCTGAAAGCTTTGCACCTAAAGAGTTAAAACCATTTACACGGCAGAATCTCAAATCTCACTGCTTCTCCCTGCCAAACAGGGAGAAAAAAAGAAAGCAATAAGGAGGAAGGGAAAGCGGGAACATCACTATTAGAAAATCAATCAGTTTCTGGAAAATAATCCTCTTAAATCCCTTCCTAAAGGTGGGGAGAGCCCTCTTATCAGGGTTTTCAGTGAAATCTATAGCAAGGTCTGGCAACTCTCTCCTGGTTGATAGTTCACATTTAGTCCTTTTTATCTGGATTTCAGGATCATCCTATGGAAATTATCCACTAGTACAATTATAGGAGTACTTAGTAATTTTATCCCTTTGCTCATTAATATTAATTAGTGCTTGGAGGGAAAAGGGGACAGGGAACAGCTTCTCATATCCAAGCTAATTAACTTCATCTAGCTTGTATGAAAGTGAGAAAGCATTTTATTAAAAACCATAAGGTAAGCTCTCAAGGGACTTGTATTTTCTGCTTAGGCTAAACTAGGATAACATTTGGCTCTTAGGGAGCTCCCTAAAACTGCCAGAGAGGATAAAAAAAATTGGTACCAGGAGATTAAAAGCTACTGCATGGTTTCCAAGACACCCGCTTTATTGGTGGTAACATACATTTGACGTTTTTATGCTATTCTGGAAAATGAAGGGTAGTTTCCAAGCCACCTATTTAGGATATAATAATGCTAGAAATGACAAGGAAAAGTGAGGCAACAGTAGTAATTGTTACTTCTGTTTTAGTAATATGTGTTGATATGTCATCTATTGACACTGAAGTGGTGAGTTAAAATCCTTTTTAATCTAATGCCTTAAAAAATGTGTTTGTCTTCCAATAGAATTGGAAACATTTTTAACTATTTATTTATTTTTTGAAACCAAATCTCATTCTGTCACCCAGGCTGGAGTGCAGTGGTATAATCTTGGCTCACTGGAATCTCTCTACCTTCTGGGTTCAAGCGATTCTCCTGCCTCAGCCTCCCAAGTAGCTGGGATTACAGTCGTGTGCCACCACGCCCAGCTAATTATATCTTTAGTAGAGACAGGATTTTGCCATGTTGGCCAGGCTGGTCTCGAACTTTCGACCTCAAATGATCCACCCACCTCAGCCTCCCAAAGTGCTGGGACTACAGGCATGAGCCACCACACCTCGCTGGAACATTTTTTAAACCAAAGATTTCATTAGACATATATTCCCCTGCTGAATCCCACATTCTTTGACTTTTTTTTTTTTTTTTTTTGAGATGGTCTCATTCTGTCACCCAGGCCGAAGTGCAGTGGCACAATCATGGATTGACTGCAGCCTTGACTTCCCAGGCTCCAGCGTTTCTCCCACCACAGCCTCCCGAGCAGCTGGAACCACAGGCGTGTACCACCATGCCTGGCTAATTTTTGCATTTTTAGTAGAGATGGGGTTTCACCATGTTTCTCAGGCTGGTCTCGAACTCCTGAGCTCAAGTGATCCACCCACTTTGGCTTTCCAAAGTGCTGGGATTATAGGCATGAACCACAGTGCCCGTCCAATTTTTCCTTTTTGTTCATACATAGTAGGTGTATATGTTTATAAGGTACGTATTAGGTCATTCTTACATTGCTGTAAAGGGATACCTGGGACTGGGTAATTTATAAAGAAAAAAGATTCAGTTGGATCATGGTTCTGCAGGCTGACAGGAAGCACCAACATCTGTTCTTATGAGGCCTCAGGAAGCTTACAATCATGGTGGAAGGTCAAGGGGGAACAAGTATCTCACATGGCAAGAGTGGGAACAAGAGAGAGCTGGGGAGATAGGACACTTTAAACAACCAGATCTCCCAAGGACTCACTCACTCAGTACTTTGAGGACAGCACCAAGCCATCAGAGATCCACCTTCATGACCCAGACACCTCCCACCAGGCCCCACCTTCAACACTGGGGATTATATTCCAACATGAGATTTGGGCAGGGACATATATTCAAACTATATCAGGGTACATGAGATGTTTTGATACAGGCATATAATGCATAATAATCACATCAGGGTAAATGGGGTGTTCATCGCCTCAAGCATTTATCCTTTCTTTGTATTACAAACAATGCAATTATACTCTTTCAGTTACTTTCAAATGTATAATAAAAGATTGTAGACTGTAGTCAGTCTGTTGTACTATCAAATACTATATCTTACTCATCTATTTATATTTTTGGACCCATTAACCATCCTCTTTTCCCCTCACTACACTTTCCAGCCTCTGATAATCATCATTCTACTCTCTATCTCCAGAAGTTCAATTGTTTTAAATTTCAGCTCCTATACATAAGTAAGAATATTTGAAATTTGTTTTTCTGTGCCTGGCTTATTTTACTTAACATAATGACCTTCAGTTCCATCCATGTTATTGCAAATGACAAATTCTCATTCTTTTCTTTGGCTGAATAGTACTCCATTGTGTGTGTGTACCACATTTTCTTTATCCATTCATCTGTTGATGGACACTTAGGTTGCTTCCAAATCTTGGCTATTGTGAATACTGCTGCAATAAACCTGAAAGTGTAAATATCTCTTTGATATACTGATCTCCTTTCTTTTGGGTATATGCCTTGCAATGGGATTGCTGAATAGCTCGTAGCTCTACTTTAGGTTTTTGAGGAACCTCCAAACTGGTCTCCTAAGGTTGTATTAATTTGCATTTCACCAACAGTGCATGAGGGTTCCCTTTCTCCATATTCTCGGCAGTGTTTGTTATTGCCTGTCTTTTGAATAAAAACCATTTTAACTGGGGTATAATGATATCTCATTGTAGTTTTGGTTTGCATTTCTCTGATAATCAGTGATGCTGTGCACCTTTTCATATGTCTGTTTGCCATTTGTATGTCTTCTTTTGAGAAATGTCTATTCAGATCTTTTGTCCATTTTTAAATCAAGTTATTAGATTTTTCTCCTGTGGAGCTGTTTGAGCTCCTTATATATTCTGGTTATTAATCCCTTGTCAGATGAATAGTTTGCAAATATTTTCTTCCATTCTGTGGGTTGTCTCTTCACTTTGTTCATTGTTTCCTTTGCTGTGCAGAAGGTGTTTAATTTGATGTAATCCTATTTGCCCGTTTTTGCTTTGGTTTTCTGTGCTTATGGGGTATCACTCAAGAAATCTTTGCCCTATCCAGTGTCCTGGAGAGTTTCCCTGATGTTTTCATGGTTTGAAGTTAGTAGTTTCATAGATTGTAGTCCTAGATTTAAGTCTTTAATCCATTTTGATTTGATTTTTGTATATGGTGAGAGATAGGGGTCTAATTTCATTCTTTTGCATATGGATGCTAGTTTTCCCAGCACCATTTATTGAAGAAAGAGTCCTTTCCTCAATGTATGCTCTTGGCATCTTTGTTGAAAATGAACTCATTGTAGATGTATGGATTTCTTTTGATGTTCTCTTTTTTGTTCCGTTGGTCTATGTGTTTGTTTTTATGTCCGTACAATGCTGTTTTGGTTACTATTACTCTGTAGTATAATTTGAAGTCAGGTAGTGTGATTTCTCCAGTTTGTTCATTTTTGCTCAAGATAGCTTTGGCTATTCTGGGTTTTTTGTATTTCCATATAAATTTTAGGATTGTTTTCTCTATTTCTATGAAGAATGTCATTGGTTTTTCAGTAGGGATTTCATTGAATCTGTGGACAGATCGCATTGGACATTTTAACAATATTGATTCTTTCAAACCATGAACATGGAATATCTTTCAAATTTTTTGCATGTCCTCTTTAATTTCTTTCATCAATGTTTTATAGTTTTCATTGTACAGATCTTTCACTTCTTTGGTTAATTTTTAAGTATTTAATTTTATTTGTAGCTCTTGTAAATGGAATTACTTTTAAATTTTTTCAGATTGTTTGCTGTTGACATAGAAATGCTAACAATTTTTTGCATGTTGTGTATCTTGCAAATTTACTTATCAGTTTGAATAGTTTTTTGGTGGATCCTTTAGGTTTTTCCAAATGTAAGATCATATCATCAGCAAACAAGGATAATTTGACTTTTTCCTTTCCAATTAGAATGCCCTTAATCTCTTTCTCTTGTCCGATTGCTCTAGCTAGGACTTTGAGTACCATGTTAAAAAACAGTGATGAAAGTGGGAATCCTTGTAATGGTCCAGATCTTAGAGGAAAGACTTTCAGTTTTTAGCCCCTCAGTATGATACTGTGGGTTTGTTGTATATGGCTTTTATTATGTTAAGGTATATTCATTCTATGCCCAGTTTTTCAAGGGCTTTTATCATAAAGGATTACTGAATTTTAATCAAACGCTTTTTCAGCATCAATTGAAATGGTCATATGGTTTTTGCCATTCATTCTGTTGATATGATGTGATCATTGGTTGATCTGTATATCTTGAACCATCCTTGCATCCCACAGATAAATCCCACTTGCCCATGATAAATGATCTTTTTAATGCATTGTGAATTTGGTTTGCTAGTATTTTGTTGAGGGTTTTTGCATCAGTGTTCATCAGGGATATTGGCCTGTACTTTTATTTTATTTTATGTGGCTTTGATTTTGATATCAGGGTAAAACTGGCCTCAGAATGAGTTTGGAAGTATTACCCCCTTCTCTATTTTTCAGAATAGTTTGAGTAGGATTGGTATTAGTCTTTGTTAAATGTTTGGTAAAAATCGGCAGTGAAGCTATCAGGTCCCAGGCTTTTTCTTTGCTGGGAGTCTTTATTATGGCTTCCTTCTCATTATTTGTTATTAGTCTGTTCAGGTTTTGGATTTCTTCATGATTTAATCTTGGTAGGTTGCATATGTCTAGGAACTTATCCATTTCTTCTAGTTTTTCAATTAATTAGCATATAGCTACTTGTAGTAACCTCTAATGATCCTTTGCATTTCTGCAGCATTGGTTGTAATGTCTCTTTTTTCATCTCTGATTTTATTTATTTGGGTCTTCTCTACTTTTTTTTTCTTAGTCTGGCTAAATATTTGCCAATTGCATTTATCTTTTCAAAAATCAACTTTTCATTTCATTGATCTTTTGAATTGTTTTCTTTGTTTTAATTTTATTTATTTCTGCTGTAATCATTATTATTTCTTTTCACTTACTAATTTTGGTTCATTTGGTCTAATGTTCAGATTAAGTCCAAAGTTTCTTTGTTGATTTTCTGTCTGGATGATCTGTCCAGTGCTGAATGTGGGGTGTTGAAGTCTTTAGATATTATTGTATTGGGGTCTAATATTTGCTTTATATGTCTGGGTGCTCCAGTGTTGGGTGCATATATACTTACTATTGTTATATTCTCTTGCTCAGTTGACCCCTTTACCATTATGTAATGACCTCTTTGTCTCTTTTTATAGGTTTTGTCTTAAGATCTATTTTGTCTGATATAAGTATAGCTACTACTGCTCTTTTTTTGGTTTCCATTTGCACAGAATATCTTTTTCCATCCCTTTGTTTTCAATCTATGTGTGTCTTTATAGGTGAAGTGTGTTTTTTGTAGGCAACAGATCATTGGTTTTTTGGGTTTTTTTTTTAATCCATTCAGAAACTCTGTGTTTTTTTATTAGAGAGTTTAGTCCATTTACATTCAATGTTATTATTAATAAGTAAGAATTTACTCCTGCCCTTGTGTTGTTTTCTAGTTGTTTTGTGGTCTTCTCTTACTTCTTTCCTCCCTTCCTGTCTTCTTTTTAATGAAAGTAATTTTCTCAGGTGATATATTTTAATTTCTTATTTCGTATTTTTTTGTGTATTCATCATATGTTTTTTTATTTGAGGTTACCATGAGGCTTGCAAATAATATCTTATAACCTATTATTTTAAACTGATGACAATTTAACTGTGTATTTGCAAATAGCCTATCTTCAAGCTCACTAATTCTTTCTTCTGTTTAATCAGTTCTGTTGTTAAGAAACTTTGATGCACTCTTAAATATATCAATTGCATTTTTTATCTCTAGAATTTCTGCTTGATTCTTTTAAATGATTTCAGTCACTTTATTAAATTTATCAATAGGATTTTGAATTTCTTCTCTGTGTTATCTTAAATTTCATTGAGTTTCCTCAAAACAACTATTTTGAATTCTCTGTCTGAAAGTTCACATATCCCTGTCTCTCCAGAATTGGTTCCTGGTGCCTTATTTAGTTTATTTGGTGAGGTTTTGTTTTCTTTGATGGTCTTAATGTTTGTGGATGTTTATCAGTTTCTGAGCACTGAAGAGTGAGGTACTTATTGTAGTCTTCACGATCTGAGTTTGTACCTGTCCTTCTTGGAAAGGCTCTCTAGGTATTTGAAGGTACTTGGGTGTTGTGATCTATGTTTTTGGTCACTGCAGTCATATCTACATTAAGGGGCACCCCAAGCCCAGTAATGCTGTGGCTCTTTTAGACTCATAGGAGTACTGCCTTAGAGGTCTTGGATAAGATCCAGAAGAGTTCACTGGATGCCCAGGCAGAGAGTCTCATTCTCTTCCCTTGCTTTGTCTCAAATAGGTGAAATCTCTCTTTCTGTGCTGAGCTGCCTGGAGCTGGGGGAAGGGTGATACAAGCACTGTGACTGCACTGGTTTGGATCTGAAGCCAGCATAGACACTGTAACCACCAAATCACTCCTGCCTATGTTTGCTCAAGGCCTAGGGTTCCACAGTCAGCTTCAGGTGAAGCCAGCCAGGCGTGCATCTTTTCCTTTGGGGTGGTGAGTTCTTCCTAGTCCTGGGCAGGTTTAGAGATGCCATCTGGGAACAAAGGCCTGGAGTTGGAAACCTTAGGAATCTACCTGGTGCTTTATTTTACTGTAGCTGAGCTGGCACCAAAACCACAAACAAAGTCCTTCTCACTCTTCCTTCCCTTTTGACAAGCAGAGGAGTATCTTCCCATGGCCGCCACCACCACAAGCCCATGGGGAGTCCTGCTAGGCTGCTACCAGTGTCCACTCAAGGCCCAAGGGCTCTTCAGTCAGCTCATGGTGCATGCTTCCAGGCCTGGGACTCACCTTTCAGAATAGTGGATCCCTTTTGGCCCAGGGCAGGTCCAAAAGTGCCACCCAAGAGTCAAGGACTGGAATCAGGGATTCCAAGAGCCTGCTTGGTGCTCTAGCTCACCATGGCTCAGCTGGTACCTAAACTGCAAGAAAAAGTCCCCTTTACTCTTACTTTTCTCTAGAAGGAGTATTTCTCCATAGCCACCACTGCTGGGAATGTAGTGGGTCACATCTGAAGCCATCACATCTCTCTCAAGGTCTATGGTGTGTACTACCTCATTACCGCTGCTGGTTATTCAGGGATTAAGGGCTTTTTAGTCAGCAGGTTATGAATCCTGCCTGTACTGGATTCTTCTCTTTAAGGCAGAAGGTTCCCTTCTGGCCCAGGGAATGTCTAGAAATGTATCTGGGAGCTAGGGCCTGGAATGAGTGCCTCAGCGCCCTGCCCTGTGCTGGATCCTATCTTGGCTGAGCTGGAATCCCAGTTGCCAGACAAAGCCCTCTTTACTCTTCCTTCTCTTCTCATTAAGCAGAAGGAAGGAGTGTCTTTTGAAGCTGCAAGCTGTGCTGTCTGGGGTTGGGGGTGGGGAGGCACAAGCACTCCCTTGGCCACCCCGGCTGCTGTCTCACTAGGTCACATGCCCCACAAGTTCAGTGGGTCTGAGTCCAGCACAGCACTAGGACTTGCCTAGGAGTTGCAGTCCTTGCAGCCTAGACTGCCTTTCAAATTTGTTTAGGTCCCCAGAGGACTTTAGCCTGTGTAGGCAAGGCTCATTGAAACTCAACTTCAGAACATTGGGATGTACTGTTTCTCTCTGGTTAGGGTTGGTCTAAATGCTACCTCCAAGGGTGTCGGCTGAGTTCTGCCTGGTGTTGTTTTCTGCTGTGACCAGGCCGCACTGAGTTCCAATGCACAGTCCCACAATCACTGCGCTGCCACTTCCCCAAGCACACAGATTCTGTCTCTGTACCATGTAGGCACTACTGGGGGATGAGGGGGGAGTGCCAGTGATTCAAGACTTTCTTTCCTACCCTCTTCAGTGCTTCCTTCTGTGATGTGAAATTAAAACCAGGTACTGTGATCACTCACCTGAGTTTTGGCTCTTATGAAGGTGCTTTTTTGTGTGGATAGTTGATCAATTTGGTGTTTCTGTGGGAGAATGACTAGTGAAAGCTTCTACTCAGCCATCTCCAATCCTAGACTTATATCTTATCCTCTGTGAATAAAATGCCAAAGAAAGGAAGATCACAAATATGTAAAATTTGGTATGCAATTGGAAGCTACATGTTTCACACATTTTTACTATGATATTCATGGAGTAAATGAATATCTTTTTTTAACCAGTTTGATTGAATACTAGGTAGGAGTTATATTGAGCTCTAAAACTTCAGAAATAAATAAAAAATTCAAAAAAATAAGTTATCACAGTTTTTACTTTTGTTTATGTTTGATGTGAATCTATGTCTTTTGAGAAGCAGACACCAACAAAGGATTAATCCTTTGTTGCAAGGATTTTATTGAGTTATAAAATAGGAAGTGGAGAGAGCTGGGACAAGCTGAAGGAGCTGTCAGACTGCATTGCAATCCAGGCCCTGAATGAAGGAAAGAGGGAAGAATGACTGGATGGGAGACACCCTAGATCCCATGTGGCAAGCATGAAGGTTCAGCAAGACTCAGGGGGTCCTTGAGGCACAGTTGGCTGTCAGAGGAGTCCTATGTCTCCCCAACATGAAGTTGTTCTTACTTTACTCAGCTGCTGGCTAGGAACAGCCCAGGGAAATGTTGCTTTGGCTCAAACATGGCAATGAATTTAAAAATGAATGGCTGGGCTCTTGGTCAAATATGTTCCTTGTACTTAGAGGCTGCAGAATGAATTTTCATGGCTGCCACACACTTTGTTCACTTTTTAATTGAAATATTACCCAGTTTAATTCATCTTTCTTACTGATAATAAAAACTAAACCTTGTTTATGCTCAAATCATAAGATAAAATGTTGATTTTCTGTTTTGTAAAATTAGCTTTAGGGAATGCGACTGTGAAATACCTGAAATATCAAATTCTTCAGTCCAAAGTCTAAACGTATTTATGGTATGTATATCTGGTGCTTGATTTCAACCTGAAGGCAATAAAATGTGCTTGTAAAACAAGAGCAAAGCTTTAAAATCATTCACAGGAAAATAACATGCAAAATACAGGCTACTTTGGTGATATCCCATTACCTTTGTTTCTTCCACATTCAGAGTTGGTATCTTTGAATTGGTAACAAAGTTGGTGTCTTTCCGCTGTTGAAATCAAGGTAATAAGTTTCCAGGTAATAAGTCTATTGTGAATGCAAAGCATCTTCAAGCCTCTTTGGTATCTTTTACTTTGTGTCGCAGTCTAGTTTGAGGCCATTGAGTTTTAGGGACCTCTTGACAGCTTGGTGCTCATTCTTCTTGTTGTTGCTCTTTGCTTGCAAGAATTCTCAAGTCTCAAATGGCTTTGCTAGCTTCTGTATTTGTTTATGTTTCAAATACTTTTGAAATAGAAGTTTTGAAGGCTGTGTCATTTGGTGAAAAGACCACAGTCTTTGAGGTCAAACAAATTGTATTGGGGCCTCGTTTCTACCACTTATTTATTAATATTATTATTATTATTATTATTTTAAAGATCAGATTCATTTGGAGAAAACAAAAAACCCACAACCCAAAGGATAGGATTTTACATCTCAAGACATCTTCCAGGTAATAAGTCTACAGATTACAAATCATTTTCATAGAAGATAGTTTTGTACAAATTCTACATGTATTCAGGAGTGGGATGTTAATTAGTTCCCATTTCCATTTTAACAGGAAGGCAAGGTAGGGGATAGGGAAAAACAGTTTTGGATACAACTATTTGGAAGTAGAGTAGACATGAAGAGGGCAAACCCTAGCTTTCATCATCTACAATCAATGTTTTTCTTTTTTTTTTCTTTAAAAAAATCCCTTTCAATCTTCAGTATCTCCTTAAAAGCCTACTTCTTAGCTACTAGCCAATCCACACCAATTATTTAAATTCAGTTGGCACATACCTTTGTCCACTGGGTAAATTATATTCATTATGGCCACTGCTGCAGCACGCATGAACCAACACCCCTGCATGGCTGAACAGGGCCTAATCTAGGGCTGATGGGAGAAGGACTTGCAAACCAAGATCAAGGTGCCACTTCTCTGCTAATACCGTCTACTAAGCAGATCCCTACAAAAATGCAAGCAGGCAAGCCTAGCTACTGTGTTGCAAGAGAAACCGGGACCTTGTTAAATGGTTCTCTCTATTACCATTTATTCTCTCAAGAGAAGTTTAAAAAAAAAAGAAAAATAGAAAAATGACACATTGGTCTGGCTACCTCATAAATCCAACAAGCCCTGGTGTTGGCATTTCAGTGGTGAAAGAAATTTGCGGGGGAAAACCCATCGAGGTTATAAGAAAGACTCCCAATTTAACTGTCCCTGTCCCTATTTATCCACCTTTATTCACCACCCAAGACCATCCATTATTCTAGAACACTGTGATCTGTAAAAGGGGTCAAAGCATCAGAAGCAGGCTAGGAGTGAGAACCAAAAGACATCAAGAAACCGATTTGCTTGAGAAAAGCAGCGATTCTTCTCTCCACAGCTCTCCAGGGCTGAGAGAGAAAATGCCCAAGAGACCATCTATGTGACTTAGAGACTGCTTATTTATTGCATTACTTTAGACAAGCTGACAAATATTTCTGAACTTGCTTCCTCCTCTGTAAATTTAGGGACAGCAGTTCCTACCTTGTAGCTTACTGTGGGACAGAGGTGAGGCAGCATACAGAAGTTAATCCTGAGGCTCGCATCGAGACTGTTATATTACCCAGTGTTTTTGCCTTCCTCTCACTTGGGGTCACTGGAAACATGCAGATCCTGAGCTTGGTCAGAAGAATTGCCCAGGCGCCCAGCATAGCCCCTCAGCAGCTTGCTGCACAATGCCTGAGCTGAGAGGGCCATAACCCGTTGGCCTCCTGGGGTCCTACTGTGCTCTTGTAATCCCTCCTTCAGCCCGTGTGTCAAATGTTGCCCCATGCTCTTGTTCCCACCATGATCCTATAATTATAGAGGTGGGAGGGAGTATTGTCCAAAAAGGACCAGTAGGGTAGGAAGCAAGGCCCTCACTGGCCCCATTCACCTGGATCTTTAGCAGTCAGTGGTCTACTTTCAGTGGGTTCCAGCGATCAGGTGTCTACCACAAGGCATGACCCGTCTTTTGTCCTACTGCCAATTCATCTTCTCATCTAAGTGCTCCCTCAGTCAAGACTCTTGTATCCATCAAATTCTGCTCTTACAATCTTGCCCACTCCACTCTATTAACCATACATTCTGAAATTTCCACATCCCCTATTCCCTCGATTACATACCTCAGAGGCATAGGGTCCTGACAGTGCTGGGAACATGCAGCTCAGAAGCTGAATAAATGCCCCTTCTCCTGTTCCCTTGTGTCCCAGAGGCCAGGTGGTCTGTGTGGCTGGATATCCGTGTCAGCTCTGTGGTGATCATCACACTGCCCTGTGTGAAATTCTCCTGCAAGTTGGTCTCTGAGAGACTAGCTGAGTAGGATGTTCCTTCAAGACTCTAAAAAATAGAACATTGTTGAAATCATTTTTTAGTCCTTTTTACTGAATATGTAGAGGTGCAGTATTTGTTTGTGTGCTTAGTCCTCAATCTGTTTGTATTTTCATGAATAAAGTCATAGAAAGGAATACATAGCTGAGCAATGCAATGCGTCTGGGTTGTGGGAATTATGCATTGTTTAGACCGTGGGGAATCTGGAGGGAGAGGCATTTGTTACTTGTCTGCAGCTGGTTTGGTTCCCTCAATGTCTTGTATCTGACAGGACAGTTTCAGTTGCAACAAGGGGCCCTGGTGGGTAGAGGGGCTCTCACAGGGCTGTTAACATATCTATGTACACAATGACCTGAACAACACAAAGGCTATTTCTGATGAAAGTGTCCAGGGGTGGAGATGGTGTGTTAGAGCTAGGGCCAGAACTACGGTGAGATGAGTAGGCACCTGGCTTGGGTGCAACATTTGTAAGTAATATTTTAATGCAAAATTTTTTAAAAACTTAAATGAAAAAAAATCCATGTTAGACAAAATATAAAAATTCTAAATAAAGACAGGATCAGTTATGGTGCTGTGTTGAGCCATATCTGAGCCTGTAGTAAAAGGAAAAATCAGTAATATCTATCTAGTTTTCATTTAAAATTTTTATATTTGATTCATCATGAATTTTTTGCATTCATTTGATTTTCCAGGTCACATTAAAATATTATTTTTCATAAAAACAAAAATAAAAATTAAAAAAACAAAAAAAGCAAATTAAAAAAGAGAAAATATTTCTCTTCATTACAGGGTCTTTAACATTCCCTCAAGCCTTTTACTGAAGGCGAGTTCCTCCACTTACCTCACCCTAGTTCTGACTCTGCTGAGAGCCACTGGATTTAAAAAGCATTGCTTTTGCTTCCTTTAAATCTTTCATTTTGCTTTCTTTAATCTTGTGCTGACTGGTAAAAGGCGATTATGGCCCAAGGGCCGCAAAGCTACTATATATCAGAAACCATATTGACAATATTTAATATTAATTTGCATGTGATTTATTTTTGGTTTTGTAAATCAATCTTTTTCTGTACCAGAAATCCTTCAGGGGAAAACCAAATACTACTAGAGTAGCTTAATAATGAAAACAATAAATGATTTTTAAAAATAGAATCTTAAGCACAATAAACCTTCAGGGTATTTTTAAACAATGGCCTTATTTTTTCACTCCAACACATTTTCCAAGTGGAGTGGCATTCACCTTGTCTATAAGATTATTGCCTGGCATATTTCAAACTCCCACCGTTAGAAGCCATCATGAGTCTGTGACCTGTGGGGGTGTGGCAGCTGTTAGGAAAAGCATTCTTTACCCCATACCTCACACTCTATCATGACAGGGCGGCGGGGAGGCAGTGCACAAGATTCACGAGCGGAAGACATTGATTCCTCCCTCATTTGTAACTTATTACCTAGGAGAAAGAGCTTTGTAAACTGCCAAAAGACTCTCCAAATTAAGCAAGCTCTTTCCTGATCAATGCCTTGCCACAGGGATGGTTCCCATTGGTTGGAAGCTAAAGTTGACTTCTCTGCTAGAGACAGAATCTGTCATCTAGGTTGCATTATCAGTTGTAGTATGTTATTCTAAAACACACTAAACATGTAAAAGAAACGAAAGGAAATCCTGAGAGGTCCTCATGGAAAAGTTCCTGCTTATAAAGTACAAACTAATCATAAAGTATGGCCGCAACGAAGCTTCATGAGAAAGGTATATTGACTTCAAATAAACTCTAGTTAATTCCACAAAACTTTCCTTGATGTGACAGTGTCAAAAAATGAAGAAAAAAGTGGAATATGCCCCATAAAGAAGATAAT